>NC_136061.1:1141058973-1142258973 GCF_964261635.1 Lissotriton helveticus | reverse complement strand
GGTGATAAGGCCGGAAAGTTGATTGCTTGGTTGGACAAGAGGGAGAGGGCTAGTCGTGTGGTTCCTTTGATTGAGAAGGCGGATGGTGTGAGAGTGACTGACCCAGTTGAGATTGTGGAGTGTTTTTCTGAGTATTTCCAAACCGTTTTGTGGTAAATAAATAAATAATACCCTATTTTTGGATGAATGAATGAATAACAGATAGCTCAATAAATAAGAGTCAAGATTCGAGGTAGTAGGAGTTTCTGCAGGTTTATTACAGCATAAGGACAGGATCAGGACAACCTGCATAGGAACAGGATGACAGGGGAAAAGAGGCCCGGCAGCTGCCGGGGCTTGGTCTGGGATGAGCGCGCTAACATTCAATAACAAGACATTCATTTATATACATAACGCAAACACATAGCATTACATTGCAGTAGGCGTAGCAGTGGGTGGAGCAGAAGGCATGACGTGTAGCAGTCGCGAGAGATAACAGTAAAAAGAGGTGTAACTGGGAGTTTACTTAGACATGTGAAGTAAAACGTAACAGAATATGTCATGAATGGGCGGACACATAGGAGGGGGCTACCTAAGGAGCCGGGACCTCTAACCTAATGGTGCGCGAAAACTGGCAATGACGTGTTACTAGGAGAAGCTGGGGGCTACAAACTCTGTGCTAGGAGCAGAGACTAGAGTCTGGAGGGTCGGAGCGACATGTACCTAAACCCTATCTGGTATCTAATGTTTAGGGAACATGTTGATATAAACTAGAAGTCATGAGGGGAGAGGCTAACTTGATTCTAAGACTGGACCATGCATTATTCTACATGAAATGCGTGATGAAGAATACTAAATGACCATTAAATACAGTATTTCTCTAACAGGGAGACGAGAAGGCTAGACAACGACGGAAACTATTGATGCAGTTCAGTAGCTTAGGAATGCAAAGGAGGAGGACTGAACTGATAGCTGGAACTATAACATACTTTTGGCAGACTTAGAGGCAGGGCCGGGCTGCACCGGGCAGTGCGAGGCAGGAAGTAAGTGAAAGGTCGAGGATACAGGTGGGGGCTGTATCGCTCCTCAGCGAGGCTTTCAGGAGACAGGAGCTGAATCCAGGGTCCGGGCCCTTTTGAGGCCTAGAAACGGGGACTTTATAATGGAATAACGTGCACACTGAGAAACGTGGCAACATTATTTTACATAGGCCTGATATTCGTAGTATTCACGAGGACTGGAAACTAACATATTAGAGGTGGACACAACTGTAATTGCGTCATTAATCAGAAATGGGGAATAACATATGCATATTGGTCATGCATACATAACATATGATGGATGGGGCGTAGGGACACAGAACATGGCAAAATTTACTTTTCCACATTCCCTCCTTGTCACTACGTTTCCATCAGGAAACATCAATATTCATGATACCGTCTATCATTTCATACAGTACCATTTGCTCGTCTCGAATTGTCTTGGAACGGGATTTAGAACGGGGCTTGGGACTAGGAATACAAGAGGTAGCACACATGCTGCAAATCGCAGGGCCACATTGTATACAGAGGCAGCAGCTAAATATGATCGCTACTGCAATACCTAGAAAGGACAGGACTTTCCATCCCCATGCGGAAATTACATTCCAGAACCAACCGGACCATGTCCAGGTGCCTGGATCTTGATGTAACAGATGGGCAATTTTATGGAGTCTGGTTATAGCTGAATAAACAGACGGCGCGTTATTTGGAATGAAAATGCAACAACTGGATCCGAGAATTCTACAGGCCCCGCCCCTATCGGCCAGTATGACGTCAAGGACGAGACGATTCTGTAAAACGACAATTCTCATAAAGGATTGTTCTTCAGTTAGGTTACCTAGAGCAGAGGCAGTCTCATCTACTACAGCTTCAAGGGTTCTTGTTAACCTACGAATTAACTTACTATTTACAACTGTACCTAAATAAGGGAAAACACCTTTATCTATATCAATGAATTGCTCTGCGGCGGTTTCAGTATAATCGACAATCGGGAAATTTCTCTTGTGTCTAGTGTGTACTAAGAAAGAATTCCTATGATAATCAGGTGGGGCTAGAAAAACAGGTGGCAGTAGGAAAGCAATGTAACAGGTTCCCTCCCAATCGAGGGGCAGACGGACATATGCAGTTTGACCACAAACAAAATAAGAATGACGTGAAGCTTTAAAAATAGATTTCCTACTGTCACTATACTGGATAACAGTAGTACATTCACTATGACCTATATGTACAGAACCATAACTACGGACACATAATTCGCCTTTGACTGGTAGTACTGAAATAGCGGGTGAGTCTGGAGTAGTATCAGACTGAACATTCAGAACCATGAAATTCGACGAATAATTTCCTAAATTATATACTTCATTTTCTAGATCTAAACCTGTTCTATGGGGGAAACCTTGCTTGTCTGGGAAACATGTACTGTTAAGAAAAGACATATCTGTTGAGGATGACGTTAGCGTGGACCATGCTCCACACGAACCATTGTGTGAAAATGGATAAGGAAACAGTGGCAGAACTCCCTTCGATGTCTGGAAAGGGGGGAGTCGACCACACACCCAACAATTAGTGGCATTGCTGGTCTGGTGTGAATAATGTAACATACGGATGAATGTGTTATTACGCATGGCGAGGCGGTATGAATATTCGTGAGGAGGCAGATCACTAAACGTGTGCTCTACTGTAGCATGAGCAGACATATTTACATGAGGAACTGGAAAACACAGATAGAAAGCATAACTGGTGCAGGAAATCATTATGCTGATGAATAGTATGAAACTTAGAAAAACGATGCATTGAAATGAACTTCGACTGACTCTCTCACTATGGGGGTCTATTTTATACATGTCAGAAACAGTCTAACCGTTTCACCTAGGGGAGGACTTATACAATCAAACTGGCTGACTTATTAGACCTGAGCTTTAACTTATACTCCTGTTGCGGAGTTTTCTCTACCAAGGGAGGGGTTGTAATAAAGTCTGGTGCGGGACAGTCCTTTAAAACAATGTTCTGGCAATCCTTCGAATCCGGGGAAATGTTCTTGGCAATGTCTTTGAAGTCTGGCTTTGGTCCTTTGAAAAGTTTTACATGAGAGAGGTGGACCCACCCCTTCCTGCCTTCTAACTTGACGGCAGTTCGGGTGGTCAAGAGGACCTGACGTGGCTCCTTCCAACGTGGTTCCAGCGGACTTGATCTGTCAAAATTGCGGACCATCACCAAGGATCCTGGAACGATCTCGTGCGGTGCCACCTCTGTATTGTCTGGAAATGCGGCGGCAACCTGTGAACGACATGAGTTGAGGGCAGACATCAAGGAAGCTAGGTAATCTGTCAGCATATTACATGAAACATCGGTAATACTTCGGGGTCTAGGAGTACCCCACATGTTAGGGGGGCGGCCGAATACGACCTCATACGGGGACAGACCTGATCTGGAATGTGCGACCATACGCATGTAAAATAGAGCGACTGGCAAAGCTACTAACCAGTCCACACCCTTGTCTTTACAGACTTTTGCTATACGGATTTTCAGAGTCTGATTATGTCTTTCGACTAGTCCAGCTGCTTCTGGATGGCGTACACAATGGAACTTCCACTGGTACCCTAACAACAGGGAAACGTGTTTCATGAGTTCGGATGAGAATGGCTGACCGTTGTCAGAATATACGACTCTAGGGAGTCCGTATCTAGGGAAGAATTCACGAACCAGCTGCTTGGCAGTGGTCGCGGCTGTGTAATCTGGGACTGGATATGCTTCTGTCCACCTGGACAAAGCGCATACAACTACAAGGACATACTTGAAACCTCGACATCGCTCCATCTGAATATAATCCATCTGGAGGACCTCAAAAGGGTGGTCAGGGGGCTGGAAACCACCTTGTTCCACCGGGACTCTTTTACCTGGATTAAACTGGCAACATATCATACAGGTACGGACTTTCTGCTTGGCTGCAGCTCGTAAATGCTTGTTGAACCAAATGTTCTGGATACTGTCTAACATAGCTTTTTCTCCTAAATGTGCTGGACTATGTGCGGTATTGATAATAACTTGAACCATAGAATCGGGGAGAAACCATGTGGCTCTACCCTTCGTTAACCATCCTTGATCTGTCTGGACCCCTCCTTGTACAGACCATTTCTTGATTTCATCGGGAGTAGCATGTAACTGAATATCTATGACATCTTGTGTAGGGTCCTTAACTGTCATGCATGTAATCAGATCTGGAGTATGTGTCATGTTTACTGGAATGTCTGGTGTCTGTGCTGTAAGCTTGGCTGTGCGGTCTGCTAGATCATTACCTTGGGAAATAATGTCAGTAACTTTCGTATGTGCTTTGCACTTCATGATAGCAATAGATGTCGGTAAATGTATGGCATCTAACAGAGCTTGAATAAGGAGACCATGCTGAATCTTGGTTCCATGAGAAGTCATAAAACCTCTCTCCTGCCAGAGCACTCCGAAGTCGTGTACAACTCCGAATGCGTAACGTGAATCTGTGTAAACATTAACCTTCAGGTTCTTGGCGTGTATACAGGCTTGTGTCAGAGCAACTAGCTCTGCTGCTTGAGCGGACAGGGTATCAATACGGTGTGTTTCAATAACTTCAGTGTCAGTAGTCACTGCATATGCGGCGACTAGTTCTCCTGTACTAGTTCTCATACATGAACCATCCACATAAAGTGTCAGGTCAGGATCTGGTAACGGAATGTCTGTCAGGTCTTGTCTTGGCTTTGTCGTAACGTTAACTACTTCCACACAGTCATGTGTGTCTGGATTTGAATTAACTGATGGTAACAGTGTAGCAGGATTCAGGACATTGCAGCGTCTAATTTCTATGTGTGGCTGGAACAGTGTCAATTCATAACCTGTTAAACGTGCAATTGTCAAGTGCTGAGTTTGTGTTCGGTTTAAAAGAACTTCTACTGAATGTGGAACTTGTACTGTCAGAGAATGTCCTAAAACTATGGAATCACTTTGTCTGATAGCTAGTGCTGTGGCTGCAACTGACTTGAGGCACGCAGGCAACGCCTGGGCGACTGGATCTAATGTGCTTGAAAAATAAGCACAGGGCTTGTATTGACCTGCTTGATCTTGTGTGAGAACAGATAATGCTGTACCTTCGCGTTCTGTAACGAAAAGTGTAAAAGGCTTACTGTAGTTCGGTGTAGCTAGAACTGGAGCTTGGCATAGGGCTTTCTTTAACTCGTTGAAACTAAGTGTATGTTCAGATGTCCAAGGGAGGACAGTCGATACGGCTGCCTCCTGTGTCGTTAACTGTATCAGTGGCTTGGCTAGAAATGCATACTGGGGAATCCATTGTCTACAATAAGAAGTAAGGCCGATAAAAGCACGTACCTCCTTCTGGGTTCTGGGCTGGAGAAGATTCGCTATTAACTGGATACGGTCGGGTGTCAACTGCCTACCCCTCTTGGACAGCAAGTGTCCTAAGTATACCACTTGCTGGACACAGAATTGAAGCTTTGAAGGTGACACCTTGTGCCCCATCTCGGCTAGAAAATACAGAACTGTAAGTGATGCTCGCTCGCAAGCACGTTCAGAACGAGCTGTGATCAGTAGATCATCGACATACTGGAGCAGGGCAGTGTCAGTTGGCATGTGAATATTGTCTAGTTGTCTCTTGAGTGCTTGACTGTAAATACTAGGGCTTTCTGTGAAACCTTGAGGAGCGCGTGTAAACATATAGCTCCTTCCATTTAAACAAAATCCGAAAAGAAACTGGCTGTCTGGATGAATTGGAACACTAAAAAATGCATTCTTGAGGTCAATAACAGTGAAAAACATGGCTTCGGAATCAATGGCAGTTAACAGGGAAGAAATGTCTGGAACAACTGGATACTGAGGAATAATACATTTATTAAGCTCTCGTAAATCAATCACTAATCGATATACTGGGGGTGCATTTGGATCAGTACGTTTCATGACTGGAATGATCGGAGAATTGCATACATTGGAGTCAGTTTCTACAACTACTCCTTGAGCCATGAGCTCGTCAATAATTTTGGATAAGGCTGCTACAGCCTCAGGTGGCAATCTGTACTGTCTGATTCGGGGTAACACTACACCTGGTTTGAGAGTCACACGATAGGGTGTGATTTGCATGTAACCTACATCAGTTGGACCTTGCGCCCATAAATGCTGCGGAACATTAGACAATCTGGAATCAAAATCTCGTAATACATAGTGACCCTTAAAGTCACGTAGGAACAGACGTATTCCCTCTGGGGAACAGCAAATAACTGCACCTAACTCTTTCAGTGTCTTAATACCTAACAGATTTTCTGGACATGCCTTAGTAAGTAACAGATCAGTAGTACGGGACAATGGACCTACTTCTAGAGTAACTGGCTGAGATATTTCATTAACTATGGGTTTTCCTGAAAATCCAAGGGAAACATTTCTTGAGCCTGAGAGCGGAGCCCCTGGAACTTCGGCGTGACTAATTGTGGTCCTACTTGCCCCTGTATCGATCAGAAACTTTCTGTCTTTCCCTAATACTTGACTGTGTACATAGGGACCTTCTTGGTCTACAGGTATCTCGATGAGAGGCAAGCCTACCTCCCTCTCTAGGCTGTTTCATGAATATGACTGGTACTCTGGATACTCAGACTGTGCATACTGGTACATCTGCGATGTAACGTGCTGTGTTGCAGCAATAGGCTGCGGTACTGTAACTGTCTGTTGTGCATTCTGTGACTGAGGAATCTGTGAAACTTGTTCTTGTCTCGGCGGACGTGGTCTTTCTTTAGTCTTACCAGTAGCTATGTTGTGTTTCAGAACTGCACACTCGTTTATAAAATGACCTGGCTGTTTACAATAATTGCAGTTCCCTTTAACGGGAGCTGCAGGATGACTAGCTTGAATCGGACCCCTCTTCTGACTGTCTTGAGGAATAGATTGTGCAACTAGCACTTTCATTTTCGTGTCTTTCATACGTTTTCTTTCGTGTTCTTGCTCTTCTCTAATTCTATTCTGGTGATACTGGAGCATCTGGAGCATCTGGGACGGAGTATTTGCTTGCCAGGTGCTTTCGACTTTCAAAACTCGGTTTTTAATTTGTGGACTTGAATTCTCGACTAATTTGGTAACGAAAAGATGAGGGTATGACTCACTACTTGTCTTGAGACCACTATTAATACTGAAACATTTCTCAAATCTAGAATAAAAATCACTAATGTCTTCATCTTGTTTCTGTTTACAGGCTGAGATGGCATCCCAGTCTTCTTTTCTAGTTGTCAATAATCTGGGTAAAACTTGAATCAATAATTCTGGTAATTCTTTACATTTATCTCCAAGACCGGTACCTGGTACTCGTGCCTTGTCTTCAGCTTCTAGAGCTGTCCAATCGATCTTTTTCTCTCCCACCTCCCATTCTTTTTCCTTTAACTTTTCATACACCCCTGCGGGTAGCAGAACCTTTAACATTTTAATGACATCTGGGTACGTGTATTCTCCCATACGGAGCATGTCTTTTAATTCTCTATGGAACCCTGCTGGATCTTTGTCATGACAGGGAATTAGCTTTTTCATTTCGAGGAGTTCCATCTTTGAAATCGGAGTGTATACAAACACTCGTTGCATTTCGCCACCCGTCCCTTGGACTGGGTGGACTTCTCGTAACGGATTCTGTCTGTCTATGTAGAATGGTTTACTTTCTGGGGGTGAGACGTGAACAAAATGCGGGTTCAGGAACGTTCTATACTTGTGACGCTGTTCTAGAATAACACTAATTAAATCGGTACCTAGACCTCTCCATCTGTACTGGAGTAACTCGTTCAGGATATCGTGTAACGGGCCTGGATCAGAGTGTTGACCCTCATACAGAGTAATGAGGTGCTGGATCATATACATACCCACCAGTCGTTGCTCGGCTGGGGGCAGTTTCAGAAACATTTGTGCCACTATTTCGTCTGGAAAAGTGGTAGAATCAGTAATCCATCGGACTGCTGATCGGGCTAATTCTTGTTCATGCATGGTGCTTAACTCGCTATAACCGACTCGTGATTTCAGAATGTGATCGGTAGCTTGAAATACTTGTTCTAGAGAACAAGGCTCTCGTTCTGGTGCTGGATGATGAAAAATAGACTTGGGTTCTAGACGTAAATGGCGATCTGGAAATCTGGATTTCCCTACATACGCTATTCTGGCGGGATTCTCGTCTTCCTCTTCAGGATCAGAGATACTTTCTTTCTCACTTACTTGTGCTGCTTTACGCTGTTCGTGTAACCTTACTATTTCTTTACGAATTTTCTTGTACATACTTTCCATGGCACTAATGGTCTTGTGCTTACCCTCGGCTATATTATCACTCCACCTTGTCAGGATTCTCATTTCGGCGGGATCTTTAGACGGGTAATCTTGTTCTCTTATTAGACAATTGATCAGGAACTTTAATATCATGAGCTGAATCTCGGCTTTCCTTTGAGACATGATCTCGCCAATACTTTCTGGATCATCCCCTGTACGGATGAAACGATATATTCTGTCTAGATCTTCTTTCATATTTGGTAAGGTGACTAGATACTCGGTCACCCTTCTTACGCGTACGGAATATAAAACCATATTATATTCGCCTGGAACTGGATCATAAACACATTCGGCAAGGGCTTGTCTGATTTCTGTAACAGACTTATTACTTTTAGGAGTACGCTGTGATGCTTGAGCATGTAATTCGAGTGCTGATAAACGTTTGTGTGGCGGCGGGGTTTGAGGAGGACCTCCTCCTGCGGCCCCTAGACTAGAATCGTCGACTGACATTCTTCGTGCTTGCAGGGTCGGTAATTGTAACGTGGGCTGAACTTGTATGGCAGGCTGACCCGGGGGTACCGTAACAGGTACTCCGGTGTCTGGAGGAACGGGAAGTGCCTGATTTACAGGGACTAGCGGAGCGCGAACAGGATTTGCATATTCTGGAACTGTGTCGTCCAAATAGGACGAAATAAAAATATCAGCTGCGGTCGGTTTGTGACGTAGCTTGGTCGGAACTAATGGTGGCGGGAAATTACTGGGTGCCTCTGGGGTCGCTTTTGGCAAGCCTTCGGCAAGGAGAGGATACATACCCCTAATAAGGGCATGCCTCTGTCTGTCTGACTGTTCGGTTTTAACTTGTTCACCTATCTCGATTAATTCTCTTTCTTGGGTTCGTTCTTGGGATTCTCTACTTAACTCTGACTTTCTGACTTCCTTTTCCGTCCTTCTATGCGCTTCCTTACGCCATAACTCGATGGCATCTTTCTGTGACTGTCTGGCTTTCTTTTTCCATAATGCTTCTTCTACTCGCATGATACATTCGGCATCCCATGTACCCGATACGGGCCATCTATACTTTTCTTCTAACTGTTTGGTATACTCTACCCATAAATCTAGATACAATATGGCGCTTATGCCATGTTTCTGATACATAAAGTGACCTGGACTGTCCCTAGGCGGAACAGGAACTGCTGCTTCCAGCAGACCCTTTCTAGTTTTTAACTGACGTAACTTGGAAAAGAGCGGCATTCTAAACTTGAATCGGAACACAATACAATACACGAAAAACAATAACAATTGGGGAAACAATTCAGGCATACCACGACATTGGAAATACATTAAACAACATTATAAATAACAGTTCGAACAGAATACTACCTGAAAATACTGAAAACAGAACAGAATTCTCGAGAACGGAACAGACTAGAGTTACTGGATGCACTGCTATAACAGTACGGAACATACCGGTCCCATAAAGGAACACATCAAGACCCGTATCCACCTAGGTGAACACTTCGTTTGTGAGCTTGGGTACCACCAACCCACGGACCAGAGTCAATTTAGACTGACCCTGTCTAGACACTACCCCAGCAATGGTACTCACCGGGCAGCACGGAACGGAAGGCCTCGGACGGGACTGGACTACGACGACGAACTTCGGACTTCGGACTTCAGTTACGGGTGGACCTCCGGATACCTCGGACCTTGGACTCTCGGCTTGGGCTCTGGTCGGGACTCGCCGCGTTCCTCCACCGTCTCGTTCGGATGCTGGACCGCCTCCTCCGTCTCCTCCGTGGGCCTGAGGGATACTTGAAGCAGAAATATCTGCCAGGTGCACGGTATGGTTCCGTCACGACTGCAGAGGGTCAGGGGGTCGGCGTGGCTTCACCGACGCGTGGGGAAAGGGCAAGTCCCTATTCGGGCGCCATTATGTGGTAAATAAATAAATAATACCCTATTTTTGGATGAATGAATGAATAACAGATAGCTCAATAAATAAGAGTCAAGATTCGAGGTAGTAGGAGTTTCTGCAGGTTTATTACAGCATAAGGACAGGATCAGGACAACCTGCATAGGAACAGGATGACAGGGGAAAAGAGGCCCGGCAGCTGCCGGGGCTTGGTCTGGGATGAGCGCGCTAACATTCAATAACAAGACATTCATTTATATACATAACGCAAACACATAGCATTACATTGCAGTAGGCGTAGCAGTGGGTGGAGCAGAAGGCATGACGTGTAGCAGTCGCGAGAGATAACAGTAAAAAGAGGTGTAACTGGGAGTTTACTTAGACATGTGAAGTAAAACGTAACAGAATATGTCATGAATGGGCGGACACATAGGAGGGGGCTACCTAAGGAGCCGGGACCTCTAACCTAATGGTGCGCGAAAACTGGCAATGACGTGTTACTAGGAGAAGCTGGGGGCTACGAACTCTGTGCTAGGAGCAGAGACTAGAGTCTGGAGGGTCGGAGCGACATGTACCTAAACCCTATCTGGTATCTAATGTTTAGGGAACATGTTGATATAAACTAGAAGTCATGAGGGGAGAGGCTAACTTGATTCTAAGACTGGACCATGCATTATTCTACATGAAATGCGTGATGAAGAATACTAAATGACCATTAAATACAGTATTTCTCTAACAGGGAGACGAGAAGGCTAGACAACGACGGAAACTATTGATGCAGTTCAGTAGCTTAGGAATGCAAAGGAGGAGGACTGAACTGATAGCTGGAACTATAACATACTTTTGGCAGACTTAGAGGCAGGGCCGGGCTGCACCGGGCAGTGCGAGGCAGGAAGTAAGTGAAAGGTCGAGGATACAGGTGGGGGCTGTATCGCTCCTCAGCGAGGCTTTCAGGAGACAGGAGCTGAATCCAGGGTCCGGGCCCTTTTGAGGCCTAGAAACGGGGACTTTATAATGGAATAACGTGCACACTGAGAAACGTGGCAACATTATTTTACATAGGCCTGATATTCGTAGTATTCACGAGGACTGGAAACTAACATATTAGAGGTGGACACAACTGTAATTGCGTCATTAATCAGAAATGGGGAATAACATATGCATATTGGTCATGCATACATAACATATGATGGATGGGGCGTAGGGACACAGAACATGGCAAAATTTACTTTTCCACAGTTTACTCCCCAGTATCGGATAGACCGGAACAGGACTCGCATTTGCTTCTTAGGGATATTGCTTTGCCCTGCTTGTCGGAAATGGATAGGGAGCTGATGGACGCGACACTCTCCGTCGAGGAGGTTGCGGCCGCTGTTCGCTTTGTGAGATCCGGGAAGGCCACGGGTCCGAATGGACTTCCCATCGAACTTTATAAGCTACGTCCAGATAAAATAGCACCGCATCTTCGCTCTATGTTTTTAGAATCGCTAGAAGCTGGTACCCTCCCTTATGATCAACGACTTGCATCTATCGTTGTGATTCACAAGGAGGGGAAGCCACGGGATTGCTGCGCGTCGTACAGGCCCATCTCGCTCTTGAACGCCAAGCCTAAGATCCTCGCAAAAGTGCTTGCGAATCGCTTGGTAACTGTTGTCTGTGACCTGATCCATCCGGATCAGTCCGGGTTCATTCCCCACCGTAATACGGCACTTAACCTTCGGCGTCTGCATGGTGCCCTTGCGAGAGCGTCCTCGCTGCGTGAATCGGCCATTTTGGCCTCTTTGGACGCCACAATGGCGTTTGATACGCTGGAATGGCCATATCTTTGGGCTGCCCTCGCCAAGTTTGGTTTTGGCCCTGTCTTCATCAGTTGGGTGAAGTTACTATATCATGACCCCTTGGCTTAGGTGGTCGTTAATGGTCGTGTCTCTGGCTCGTTTTCTCTCGGGAGGGGTACTCGCCAGGGGTGCCCATTGTCCCCGCTTCTTTATGCCCTTGCTTTGGAAACCTTAGCGGCCTGGCTGAGGTGGGAACCGTCAATGAAGGGTATACGTTGGACCCCCGACTTCGAGGACAGAGTATCGCTCTATGCTGACGACATCCTGCTATACCTCACATCTCCTCGGAAGTCGCTAATAGTGCTATTCGATGTATTGACTTCCTTCGGTAAAAACTCTGGCCTTGTGATCAATTGGTCCAAGTCCTGCGTGTACGTTCTCTCGGGAGACTTCCGTTGTCCCCGCTCGGACGGGCGGCTTTATTCAAGATGATGTCACTGCCCCGATTTCTCTATGCCCTCCAGAATACTTTTGATGCCATCCCAGCCAGTTACTTTCGGGAGGTCGAAAGCTTGCAGAGACAACTGATATGGGGAGGGCGGTCCCGCATAGCCCTTGCCAAATTAACCCTTCCTTGGTATGACGGTGGAATCGCTCTCCCGGATATTAAGCGCTACTACTGGGCCTCCCAGCTGAGGGCGATTAACCACGGCTTGTATGACCCCGCGTCGAATCCCGCATTCGAAATGGACAGATGGTTGCTGCCTGGTGGAGACTACAACAGGGCGCTTTATACGAAATCCGCTGGGAGGACGCTTACTGGCCCTACCAAAATAGTTGTGCAGGTATGGCATCGTGCCAACGATGCAATGGGATGGAAGGATAGAGTCACACGCGCAATCCCTCTTTACGCTTCCGAGAGGCTAGGCTCCCTGTGGAAGACGAAAGGTTTTGATAGATGGGACGTTATTGGTATAGGCAGGGTGAACGATGTATGGACTAGGGATCGGGTTAAAACCTTTGAGGAATTGAGACTGGAGTATGACTTGAGTGATAAGGAGTTTTTTAGATAGGCTCAGATCCGACACGCGTTGATGGCGGTTTTTCCTCCGGCACTACTGTTCCGGAGGCTTCGCCGCTTGAGGATCGTGTGCTTGACGGACACGTTCCCGACAGTACGATTTCGCTTATTTACAAGAAGTTGATAAACAATAGGACCGACCTTCTACAGCGCCTCAGGGAAGCTTGGACCGGTGATAGCTTGGAGTTAGATGACGAGGACTGGCAGTCGGCTATATCCTCGCCGAAAGAGGTTGCAATTCCGGCCCGCCTCCTGTTTGTACAGCTTAAGATTCTTCATAGGATATATGTTACCGGTCCACGATTGGTCAATATGGGTTATGCTTCGGATGGGCTGTGCAGGCGTGGTTGTGGCCTCTTGGGCACTTTTCTCCATATACTCTGGGAGTGCCCGTGTTTGTTCGTTTCTGGAATCGAGTGCATGCAGTGATGGAAGAGGTCACGGGTGTTGCGTTGCTGCCTGAAGCTAGACGATGTTTGTTGAATGTTTGGGAACCCAATGACTATGATTTGGCCCAGACTCAGTGGGTGACCCTTGGCAATATGATCGCTAAGAGGGATATCGCCCAGTTGTGGGGCTCTCAGAGGCTGCCCACGGTCTTGGCCTGGAAGGAAAATATGGACTGGTGCATGTTCAGAGAGAAGACGGTGTATGTTGCACGTGGCAGGCCCCGCAAGTGAGGCAAGATTTGGGGTCGATGGAACTCCTATTGGGGAGACATCTGTACACCTCCCTTCAGACATTTAGTGGCGGATCCTCCTTCCCCTTGACCTGACATTTCTCCTATTGTGTTGCTTGGATTGTCTCCGAACCTGCTATATCCCTCTTTCCTCCCATCCTGTAATGTCATGTTTGTATTATGATCTTATGCCTCCCCCCCGCAGGACGCCTCGCAATTCGATTGAGTGTATTGCCTTGTTATTTTGCTTGTTTATGTTCTTAAAAGTTTCAATAAAAAGAAGTGTTAAAAAAAAATGTCAGATCTACTGCTTTTTTTCATAATGTTACATAACTAAACTGGTTAGACCTATGATCTTGATCAAAGGTTTGAAGGTTTGTCTCTATAACCAACTCAGTCTTTCTTTGTTGAGGAAAGGTTTTGCTAAAACACAAATGCCAGGTACCCAGTTATATATTTAAGAATAAGCCCAAAATTACAGTTAGCATAAAAATATATCAAGTACCATAAGAGGGCCCAACAAGGATTCAATTCTCACAGGACAAATCTTCTATCCCTAGGGTTTGTCCTAGAAGCTAGCAACACTAATCCCATGTTTACTGTCGAAATGTATAAGAGTTCATGTTACACAGTATATCTCTACATGCTTTAATGCAGTATAATAACAATCCATCCTTGGAGGCCAATAGGCTTTATCATATGCTATTTCCTCTATATATAAGCCAGACCTACTGCTTTTATAGTCATTTTTAAAATAAACAGATTAGACCTAAATCATCTCACTTAAATGTTCCTAATGAACCAATCAGGCTAGAGCCTTTACCACTTGCGTGTCCATCTGGCCATCTCAGGCCTATTGAATTGAGCACAAGCCTTCCCACAAGGAAATAAGGTATACAGACATACATTTACAAATATTTGTAAAATTACTGTACAGTAAAATTACAATATGCAGTCCCTCCTAAACCAGCCTGAATTTATTTTTGCAGTGCAAATCCTCAAACCCCAGACTTTGCCATGAGAATAACCAACACAAAAACCTACCTATTATGGTAATCAGTGAGATTACATGTGTCAAAATACTAGGCCTGGGTGAAGTTTTTACTATGCAAGAGTAATCTGAGTAATTTCAGTAATTACGCATTACTCGTGATGCAAAATTTCTGAAATCGTGCAATTACTCCAGCTTGTGTAAGTAAGAGTAATTTGTAGTAAAACTCCTACAGCAGGAGCATAGGTACAATGAACTAAGAAAGAGCGAGTGGCTGCTGGATACTGCTGCTCGTGTCTTTTAATATTTAGTGCTACTTTCTTAGCGCAAAATACATCCTGTGGCCCATTTTGGATGTGTGGGTGCATTTAACACTAACAAAATAGTGCTCATTATTTGATTATGCTTTTCACACATGTACGCATAATTGCAAGTAATTATGAGGTAATTACAAGTAACTACGCCAGAGAGTCATGCCAGTTTTGCCCACCCCTACGAAATACCTCTTTACAGGGTTTGACATAATGTAATAACAATTGACTGTAAAGGGTCTTTTAGCATTAACAAATGCTTTTGGAAATAAATATCTTCTACCTACTGCCTTTGTCATTAAGAGGCCTATTAGGATGGTCGACGGACCTGCGTCCGTCCACCACCCCCGAGGTGGAGGGACCGTCCGCAGGGGCAACGGCGGTCCCTCCGTGCAATTAGGATGTGACCGCCACGCTGGCGGTCACATCCCGTATCTTTAACCTTGCGGCGGGTGCTGCTTGAAGCAGCACCCGCCGCAAGGTTAAAAATGCATGCTTTGCATTTACATGCACAAAGCGGCAGGCGGTGGCTTCCTCCGGCCCAGAGGATGCGGATTCACCGCAATCCTAATCGACCCCAATGTGCCATAATAAAAATATAGGCCTGCTGCCTTGATCATTGATTTATTGCCGTAACCAAATCAGTTCTTACTTATTGAACATAAAGGGGGTAATTAGGATGACGGGAGGACTTTGTCCGCCCGCCATCCTGTAAGTATTCGGGGCCGCCCGCCATAAGGGCGGGGGTCCCGTGGGGGGTATTAGGATGTGCCCACCACAGTGTCGGGCACATCCTGTATTTTTAGCATTGTGGCGGGCGGTGCTCTCTGCACCGCCCGCCACAATGATAAAAATGCATTTCAGCATTTGCATTTACAAAGCGGCAGGCACCACGCAGTGCCTGCAACTTTGTAAATGCAAATGCCGTGTGCACCCCCTACCTCTCCTTCACTCTGGGGGCCGGCAGGGGGCCTCCAGAGTGAAGATAGCATGCCTTTCCGTGGCGGCATCGCCTCCGCGGAAAGGCACCTTAAAACAACCATCATAATATGGCTGGCGGTGTCTGATAGACACCGCCACCATATTATTCCTTTTCTGCCCCGGCCGCAAGGCGACCGGGGCGGAAAAGCGGCGGACGGTCTTTCCGTCCGCCGAGGTCCCCCCCGCCATACTAATATGGCGGGGGGGAAACGAGTGTGGATGTCGAGCGGATTGCCCCCGCCAGGCTGGCGGATTGCCCCCGCCAGGCTGGCGGTGGCTACCGCTAGCCTGGCGGGGGCAATCCGCCCGACATCCTAATGGCCCCAAAGACTCAGGTTTATTAACATTTGGCACTATACAACACAGCAAAGCATTTGCTGCACTACCTTGCATCAGATGGAGAGAGCTGAACCTCGTCATATTTACTAACATATGGGGAAGTTCAGCTTCCTTCTTACAGTGGCGCTCTCTGTGCTGCCTAGCCCCAACAGAGGCACCCTTGTGCCATGCCGCAAAGGTGGCTTTGTTACAGGCAGGATTGTTTTTGTGCACTAAGGGACACCTTCCTGGACAAAAACAATCTTGTAAGGCAATTTCGTCTTTCTATGTCTGATGCAGGTTACATCAGACATAGAAAAAGGAAGTAACCAAGAGAAATCAATATTTATCTTCTTGTTACACCTCACTGGGGAAAGCGTAGCATTTTGGCCCTGTCCCAGGTTTACTCGCTTTAGTAAATCTGGGAATGCACCAAAATCCAGGAGTGGATGAGTGGCAACATACTTTCTCCACACTTGGAACACTTCCCTGATGCAGATTAATGAAAGGTAGCACAAGGTTACATTTTCTGCACCAAGCCGCGCAAGGTGATGCAAGTTGTCACTTGTGTGGCTTGGTAAATACCAACTAATATTTTGCAACGTGGTAGCGCCAAAAAAAGTGGTGCAGCCACGACTCAAACTGTTACGAAATCTAGGTCAAACATTCTCAGGGCATGAAGCACAGTAAAAGCGCTGTTTACAGCAGAAGGACAGAGTTTCTGCCCAATCAAAATCTGTGCCTAGAGTAGTAAACATCTAGGCAGTCTTTTAAAGCTATTTTCTTGTTGATCACATAAGGTCAGGTGACAGCAGCGCTGGCAAGCCAACCCTAAAATGCGGAGGAGAAAGCTAGTCTTTCTAAGGTATAAAATGTTTATTCTTTGTCTTTTATTGAAGGCAGTGCATAAATTGTAAACATATCAGTCAACCTAAATTATATTTTGTTGTGAATTTTCTGTAAGCTGTTGTGCCGGTGCTAATACACAGTTTGTGAGCTGGATAAGTATTCCTCTATCGACTGGCACCACCACTCAATTTACCCAATTATCTACTATAGGGAAGATGGGCATTTTGCAAAGTATATATTAGCAACGTTGAAGTCAAACGATTACTTTGGACTTGTATAGAAGAGTAGAAATAATACAATATCTTACACTCTAAGTAGAATGGTTCAGGAATGGGATGCTTAGAGTGGATTCTCTTTGAGTCCATTTTGATTTGTTCCTTTTGGAAAAATTAGGTTATCTGAAAGGCAGTTTGAGGAGCATAATTTGTGTTTCCCATGCACATGAAAGAACAATGATATTCTCACAGGTTTGCTGCCCCCCTACAACGGTAAAATAATTATAATTACAAAAAAAGCGTGACCGAATAAAAAGGCACAACATTAACAGGGAGATGGGAAAACGGGGAAGATGTTAACTGTTCTGTTCAAAATGAAAAACAGAACATGAAAAAAGGAACCCAAACAGCATAAATTATTCAGTATTGTTCATAAATCGGTTAAAATTCAAAAGAGACTTTTAATTTTTATTTAGACATGATTGAGCTCTGGGCAGGATGCCAAGGTAGCTGAGACAAAGATGTGGCTGTCTGAGGCACGTTTTAGCACAGTAGTAATACTTCACGAACAGAATGCTCTTACCTAAGAAATATATAAAGATGTGTTTGATGTTATAGCTTATTTACTTGCTGTCCATGCTGTTGCTGTATCTTATGAAGTACTGAGCTACAAAGTGAATGTAAGCCAGCATACTTTTAATGATGATTAAATCAGCCAAGGGAAAATTAAATAAAGAATTCATTTTCCCTCTCGGTCATCTCCCAAAATCACCCCCAGCCGACCCCACTGCCCCATCGCTCCTACTTGCAACCGCTGTGCCTGGATGATTAAAGATTGACGGAAAGGTATTTGAAGTGAACAAAAAGCTCACCAATACTGTTGAAAGTGGAATGTTGCAAGAAGTACTCAGATCTTAGTTCCAGGAAATCTATTGGTATCAGTTGTGCTTTTAAAGCAGTTTTCTATTAGTTTCACTTTTAGTGTCGGTGCTCTGGATTTCTAATGTTGGGGTAGTCAGTGGCTCTGACATTGTTGAATACTGGGGTCTCTTAAAAATAGCAAACAAAAACACACAAGGTAAAGGGAGGATGCTTGCAATACGTCTAACCACTGGCAATCGCTCAGGGTAGCATTCCAACCCATCACTCTTTTGCCCACTATACCACCTCAGATTAGACCCAGCTATATGCAAATCAGTCTTGACCCTCCTCCATTAGGAACACTCCAGCCTAACCTGCCAAGCCATGTCCTCTCTGAACCGGTACGCAAGCAACCCAAGACTGGTTTTGCTCTGATTAAGCCTCTTCAGGTGTATCTTGATTCCACCAGCACAGTGAGCAAGGGACCGACCATTTCTGGGCATACCCTCGTCACACCGAGCATCACATCAACACTCAAAAGGTGATGGGAGAATGCTTACAATAAGCACTGGAATCAAACTAAACGAGCCAAGGATAGGAACTGCTACCCCTTGCCACCTCTAATTGGCAAATGCAAAAACAACTATTGATGGACAGAAGGCAGAACAACGTCATACGTTCACCCCAGTACAGAGGTCTGGGCCTAAATCCATCATTTTTTTACTCACCATGCCATTCAAGTTTGAACCCAGACATATGCAAATTAGTCTTGACCCTGTGCCCCATGGGAACAGTCCAGCCTGAACTGCCAGGCCAGGTCCTCCCTAGACTGGAAACAAGCATCCCCTGCTCACTTTGCCACTGGATGCAAGTTAGCCTGGCTGATGAAGGGTGTTACCCAGAAACCAGTCCCAGGATGCTTGTTACCGGTTCAGGGAAGACCTGGCTTGGCAGTTCGGGCTGTACTGTTCCCATGAGGCACAGGGTCAAGACTGATTTGCATATAGCTGGGTCTGAACTGAGGCGGCGGAGTGAGTTAAAGAATGATGATGGATTGAACCCAGATCTGTGACTGTGGGTGAGTGTCTGAAAAGTTTCAGCGCTCCGTCCATTATCTCCTTGTTTTTGCTTTGCCCACCTCTAATTGCCATCCATGACCTCTTTCACTTTTATGTGCTCATTCATCACTGAAAAATCTTCTGACATCAGCACCTTTCTGTACTGTAGTTACAAGCACTTTGTATAGTTTCCCAGAACATTCAATTTCCATCTCTGTGCTCTTAAAAATAAATAAATAATTACTTCTCATAGTTTCGATATGATCTTCCCAATTTATTTGTTATCATGTCACTGGAAATTGTGGTCTTTCTAGCAGTATTATCCAACGTGCCTAAGCAGTCTACTGGTCATGCGATAGTCTGATAGTGATTTTCGCAATGCAAGAAAAAAATTAAGAAAACAACTGTGTGCAGTCTTGTTTTTCTTTTACATGTCTCATGTAATACTAATGGGAAAAAATTGAATATTATTGGTTGTACACTCATGGCTGTTCGGGTGCACGAACCTCATGACCTGCCTCTACACATTTTCTGTGACTTTTCGATTTAGTATCACTGTTTAATTATGCCTTGAACTGGCAATAATAATTAGTTACCTGGATTATATACAGAGTTTTATACCGTCCTTCTGCTGTGTCTCAGTGCTGTCGATAAGAAGTGCTATGATTAACCAATTAAATGCTATTCAATTGACCGACAGTGTGAAGATGACGTCCATCTTGCAAATATTTGACTGCTGGTCTGCAAAACACTAGGGGGCAGATTTACAAGCCCCTTGCTCCACTTTTGGGTCACTTTTCCCATGTTAAAAATGACACAAAAGTGGCGCAAGGGCCTTGTAAATAAGCCCCCTGATAGGTCGCAATCCAGTACATAACAACTTACCATCGTGCTGGCGACAGCATTGTGCAACTGAGCAACGTGCAATTGAGAGATCGCCGTAATGTGTACATATGTATTAAACAGTTCTTTTACAAAATTCAGCTTTTACTTTACCCAAGTCTGTGTTACTAAAACACATTTCTTACCTGCAATTTTCTATCCTAAACCATAATCACTTTTTTTGTGTGTGAAGCCTCCTTTTAGGGGAATAAAATGTGCTAAGGAAATGACTGCAGATGTGCCAGAAAATATACTGTATGGTATATGTTTCAAGCAAGGGTTTTCACAGCTTTTCAGCTGCATCACTCAGACTTGCCTAGTTAAGAATAATTTGTCTGCAAAAAAGCACATTTCACGAGCGCAAGCAGCCGCTCGTGTTGCTCTGTATGTTCTATTGCATTTAGCGCTGTTTGCTAAGTACAAAATGCATTCTTGCGTCCATAATGGACGTGAGGGTGCACTTTGCGCTATGAAATTTGCGCCCAATGCCAGTAGAAAGTGCCATGTTAAAAGTGACGCAAAAGTGGCACAAGGTGCTTGTAAATCTGCCCCTTAGTGAGTATTAGCGGCTGCTCATGCTCGCTATTCAATATGTGCTGCATTTAGAGCTATTTCAAGCACAAAATACATTCTCACTCCATTTTACACATGGAGTGGCATTTTGCTCTAACAAAATAGCAATTACTGCAGAATTACTCTTCTTGTGCAGTTCTGCAAAATTTAGCAAAATTGTTGATTAATACCGCTTGATTACCCTACACAGAATTCCTCGAGTTACACCCACTCGTATTTGTGATCGAGACACATCTCCTTAGGCTTGAGAGTAACAGTTAATAAGTCACTTAACCACTTATAAGAGCCTTCAGACAAAGGTAGTACAAGGTAACAAAAAACAAAAGAGCATCACCAGCATGAAGCAACAAGAGAATGTGTCTAGCACCAATTTTAGGAGAGCACTTACAATTGACTTTTAAAGGAGCTCAGAGAATTAATATTGATGACATAATTAGCCCCACCTGGTCGAGGCAATGTATTCAATGAATTCTCCTGATTGCCATACCAATTTCGGTTCCAGCCAAGATTTCCAAATAATCTGGTTCAATAATCATTAGGGAAAATTAGACCCTTGTTTTGCTTGTCTGAAGCATTGAAATGCCGACGTTAGGTCCTTGCAAGACCAGGCAGAAAGAGACTAAGCTAACTTTTTGACTGTGTTGTGGGGCCAAAGTGCTGTCCCTTACCTGCTGCCTCGTGCCCCTGGACTCAGCGCTCCTCTATCCCCGCCATCGCCGCCGCTGTCAGGACACCGCAGCGCGGCCGCCGGGACAGGGGACTACATCCCCCAAGATCCTCTGCGGCTGGACGCCGACTCCAGCAATCAGTGTGCGCCCGGAGGCGCTTAAAACGAAGGATTGCCCTCCGCGTCGCGGGAAGCGCGCGGGTAGCGCCGGGAGAAGCCCGGGACAAGGGCGGGGCCATCTGTGGCCATCGGGGGCCAGAGGAGGCTGGGCTGGGCCACCCCCCGTGGTCCATCAAGCAGGTACTTTTGAACTGACTAGTAGTAGTTTGCCAAAGAATACCCACCTCTGCAGACTTTGGACATTGTAAGACACAGGGCGGAGAAGACTGTATACTACCTATGAAGGGCTTGATTCGAATTAATATTTGAATAGTGGTGGGGCTTTCATGTTGTCGTTACTCTATTCTTGACAGTGTATTAAGACAATTGAGAGGTAGAATATAGTGCAGTCTACTGCACAATGAGCATGGCCACCAAACCAAAAACCCGCTCTACCAAGAGTAAACCCCGCACTCCAATTATACCCCCTAAATCACGGCCAAGCCCCATCAACACAGCAGGTCAAATAGCAACTCCAACGGCAATTGACTTAATGCTGAGGAAGGTCATAGGCGTAGTTAATGGGGAGATTGAGCACACGGAAAGGAGCTTATCCATGACACCTACAACTGTGTCCTTTACACCCACACAAGTCTTAGATCCAAACTCATGTGAAACCTCACTCAATGATAGTCAGGATAAATCTGCAGAACCTATCCCATATGCCCAACTGGTAATAGATGAGGGCGGCCAATCAGACAGGGTTGGAAAGAGTATTGCCCAAAGTAGAGGGAAAAAAAAGGACCCCAAAAATTCACGCACCAGGAAACAGAAACAAGCCAGAAAAGACAGTAGGGCAAAAGAGATAGAGGATGAGGTAGAGATAACAGAAGCCCCATGTCCCGTAATACCTCCAGGGTGGTTGGATCCTGTAATTGCAGAACTTCAAAAACATCTTGAGGCTTTTATAGTGAGCCAAATAAAACAACTAGTGAGTAAACTAGATACGATAGCAAATGAACTCCATAAACAGGGCAAGATAAGGGAGGCCTCAAATACTAGCCCAACTGGAACCTCCACTGCAGTAGGGTTGTCTTCATCCAGGCAATCCCCACCTAGGAATAACTGTGTGAACAATGACCAATGCACCATCGTAAAAGTCCACGCACTGCCCAATGCCCCAGCTCAGTTGTGGGAAAAAAGCACACAAAAAGGTGGGAATAAGGACAGAGTCAATACCTTGGGACATACAAATGTGACACAAAACCAAACAGGGAACCCCGTATCTCACAATCTGGCAGATAACTACCAAACAGGTCATGAGCAAAAAGACAGAATGCATTCCCCCTACCATGTATAAATGTACCCCCCGAAGCAAGTCCATATGTTGTTGTTTTCACCGGAGTACCGGAATTAAGGGTGGGTCAGAAGGAGTCACATATGGAACTTAAAAGTAAGATTGTTCATTGGTTGAACATTTATAGGCCACTGCAAGGGGAGGAATCTGGAGAAATCTACATGTGAGAAGGGCAAATTGGATTGGTAGCAGGAGGAAAGACATTGAAGGGGAATTGCATTATAGTAAATTTTAGGAATCCAAACCTAGTGGAGTACATATTGGGTAACCACAACAGGAATGCCACGAGTGGCATCTATGCCATTAGGGAATTTCTATCCCAGAAAATGTGATATCTTCCCTCCAAATCAGGCTCAGGGTAGGACGGGCAGAGTAACAGATGGGCACTGGGCAAGGAATCATGAATACCGTGGTTTCCCCACAGTAAATCAGGGCAGTGCTCAGTGGTCAAACAGATTCAGGCCTTTGCAGTCCCTGGATGAGAATGAATGACTATTCCATTCAAGGCACAGTCATGATGGGACGGTCAGTCAGTTGTCCAGTGACTGCATCGAACAAGGGGGTCAGGGAATACAACATGTGAAAGGGCCTCCGACCCCATTACTAATACAGGAAGGGGGTGAACAGGGGGTCAGGCATATGAGGAATGACGAACTTAGGTTAAACACGCAGGGCAGTAAGGTAGTAAAGGTGCCAGGGGGAAGGATGAACATTTTGTCCTGGAATATTGCAGGTTTCGCTGGAAAATTTGAAAACGTTGAGTGGAGAAATCACATATGTGGTTTTCACATTCTAGCTTTTCAAGAAACGTGGGCAGTCAACTCCTCTCCCTATCAGTTAGAGGGCTACAAGTGCTTCTTCGTCCCAGCCCAAGAAAGTAGAGCAGGAAGGGCGAAAGGCGGGTTAGCTATTTATGTTGACCTTAACTTAGAGAGGAAATGGACAACACCATTCTGGACATCACACACCCTCCAAGCAATAACATTTCAAGGGCAAGGGTTAAAACTACAGTTATTTAACATCTACAATTCAGGACCTATAAATGGTAATAATGAAACCCTGCAAGAATTAGATGGTAGACTCACCTATGAAGCCGAACATAGGAAGGAGGGGGGGAACCAATTGTGGTTCTTTTGGGAGATTTCAATTGCCACCTTTGCCCAAACCTGATCCCTGTTACAGCTGATTGGGATGCGTGCCCAATTAAGAAGGGGCCACACCTGGAGCATAGCAAGGAGGGAACGATAATCACCAATGTAATAGACACCCACACGTTGGCACACACGATCGACCTGATTGCCCCGGGTCCTGAGGGCACGCTTACCCCAACATTTAAAGGAAGGGGATGCTCCACTATTATAGACTTCATAATGATATCCGTCTTTGCTAAAAACTGGATCTTAGAAGCTAGAACTGAATGGAGTATCTTCAGTGATCATAACCCCTTAATGCTAGAATTAATACACACGGGTCACCTGGATAGGAATAAGCATGTAGATATAACTCTGAGGCCCACGGATCAAGGGAGACGATTAAGATGGGCGAGAATTAAGGCGCAGGAATTTTATAACAAACACCTAGAAAAAGGCAAAAAATATGTCGAGGACTGCTTAGATCCCTCAATAGAGGGCTCTGAGCTAGTCGCGACTTTTGGGTCGTTAACTAAACTGGCAGATTCCTTATTGACAGCAAAGGGCCCGAGAAAGATTAGTACACAGACAAGATGGTTTGACACCAATGGTTCTAGAGATTTAAGGGACTTAAAAGCAACCCTGAAAGCTAAACTCAGGGACAAGGTCAAAGTAGCTAAATGCAGACAATTGTATAAAATAAAGGTAAAAGAGAGGAAGACTACTCTTCAAGCAGAAGTCTGGGCTGACTTAAGAGAGGCAGGAGAAAACAGGGACTTCACAGAATTTTGGAGGATTGTAAACAGGCCCTACTTTCAGGACTGTAATGCCCCAGCTATTAGCACTAATATCCTCCCTGAGCAATGGGTCACCCACTTTGAAGGTCTCTATAACCACAGCAAGGAAACTACTCAAGAAGGGGGCTGGGATGGTACACGGTGCTCAGAAGTAGAGCTCTCACTAACAGAGATAACCAAGGCAATGCAAGGGCTGACACCAAATAAAGCTCCAGGGCCCGATGGGACCCCCCCAGACCTATACAGAAGTAACACTGATCTGTGGGCGCCAATTCTGACGAGGGTTTTAAACGCTGCTATTAAATCAGGCCTCTCCCGATCTTGGTCTACAGCATTAATTGTCCCTATCTTCAAGAAAGGGAGTAGGGATAATCCGAAATGCTATAGACCTATATCGCTAATTGACATTTCAGCTAAGATATTAGGCCGGGTGGTACTGAACCGTCTTTTGGCCTGGACGGAAGAGCAACACACTATAGCTGACACACAGTACGGGTTCAGAATGGGTAAATCGACCAGTGACCAGTGCCTTAATTTGTATTTGTTAACCGCTATGTACACTAAAGCTAGCAATGGCACTGTTTATATGGGGTTTATGGACCTGGCAGCGGCCTTTGACAATGTGAACAGGAACAAGCTGTGGACCATGATGTTTGATTTGGGAATTGACCCGGGACTCATAAATATTCTAAAAGAGTTGCACTGGAACACCACTGCTAGGATCCGCTTTAGCACGGAGGGGGGACTGACTGACCCTTTCCTGTGCTCAAGTGAAGTAAGGCAAGGGTGCATTCTTGCACCCTTTTTATTCTTGCTGTACATCAATGAGCTTGAGAAAACCCTTAGTGCAATGGAAGTAGACTGTCCCAAAGTAGGAACGCGTCAAATCCCGGTACTGTTGTACGCGGATAACGCGGTCCTGCTTGCACGAACAGCCCAGAGTCTTCAATACCTTGTGGACGGATTTGTTAAGTTCATGGAAAATCTTGATTTGTTGGTGAACCTAAGCAAGTCCTTCGTCATGGTGGCAGGAAAAAAACCCTCTAAGAAATTTGTGTTTAAAATAGGGAATCACATATTGGACACTGTAAGCACTTTTCCCTACCTAGGCCTTTTGTTTGATGGTGAGATTCAGTTTAGTTCCCTAATTGAGGAACGCTGCACGAAGTTGGTTTCCGCAAACGGCGCCATTTTAAACTTTGCACGTAGGCTGGGCTGCTGGTCTCCCGAACAAGTGATGTGTTTATATGGCTCGATAAGCACGGCAAAGGCTATATATGTGCCGAGGTTTGGGGTTTTAGGGACTCTAAAAAATTACAGCTGGAGGAAGATAAATTTCTCCGGAGAATCCTAAAGATCTCTCAGGCCATTCCAGCGGAGATTGCTCATAGGGAACTTGGTACCCCATACATCACTGATTTGATAAAGATAAGGCCAATTATGGCATGGCTCAGAATCTGGATTAATCCAGAGGCGGGATTGAGTAGGGAAATTGTTGCAGATTGTTTGCAGAGGGATAAGGGTCTGCATATTCCATGACTAAATTTTGTCAAAAACACACAAGACTCCATTGGCCAGCATACTCCTTTTAGTAATCCCTCCACGATTGCCACCAATTGTAAACCATTAGTCAGGAAACTGCTGCTGGAAAATTATAACATGATTAGAGTAGGCACTGAGTCATCAAAGCGTTCAGTAGTGGCCCATTCTTTAATTGACAACGGGGAGGGTATGGAACCCTACTTATGGCTGATTCATAATCAGCAGGACAGGTTTTTAATGCGCCGTTTTAGGCTCAATTTGTTACACAATATATTATCTTATCCCTCTGGTTTTACTGTAACGATTGAGCAGAAGGGTGCCTGCGGCTGTGACAATAGGTCTCCGCAGGACACCCTTCATTTTGTACTCCTTTGTTCATTTTATCAGACCCCTAGGCGTAGTTTCCTAGTCGACATTTTAAGAGAGAAAAAATTGCGTCATGCTAAAGCTGCATTACTCTTTTTACAAAGAGCAAATGATACTCGCACTTTATGTTCTGTGATAAGCTTTTTAAAAATTTCTGTCAGGCTACGGAACACACGGGACTAAGCTACGATGTACATAAAATCTGTATTCTCTCTATATGAATTTTATTAGATATGTATCTGTTTTTAAACTTACATATAGTTCAGTATTGTGATGTAAATGAATTTTTATAACTTGTATTTTTATGATGGATTTTATCATCGAAATAAAGATTTACTGACTGACTAAGCTAACTTTACTAGTCTGTGATCAGATCAAAGATAAATTAGGGCACTGAGCCAGTGTTTATTCTTTCACACACCAAATGGTACATTTATTCTAACTCCTTGAATAATGACTCTGGCCAGCAGCTTTGTCTATAGTTTCATTCCAAAAATATTAACAAAGATATACAAACATGCGATCAAGTGTTATCAAGCTGGATCAACAGAACCTCACTTCCTGAGCACAGGCAACACAAATAGCCAGAGACAAGGATGTACAAAATTAGTATGTGGCAATGATTGAATTAAAGTGATGTATGAAGAACAGATCCCAAATATCCGAAAGAGACTAAAATAAGTTCATAGGGATGCCATCCTGCCTAGGTTATTTATTGTTTGTTTGTTGTTCCTATACAGTATTTACTTCTCTAAAGTTAAAATTCCAGAGATGTTATTAGCTGACACGTGAGGTAGATACTAATGCACCAATGTATCCTCTATGAAGCTGGCAACCTCAGCATCAGCAGGAATGATGTGATGGATAATGGCAGGCTCTATTTTCTAGAACTTAGTTTCATCTGAAATGTGTGACATTTTCTGATGTGATCTTCTGATTTCATAGTTTGCTCACTGTATCGTTCAGCTTCTTTCAGAGCAAAGCCAGATTTCCAGCTGAATTTCCCTCTTTGAACGATGGACCATTTTCTTCTTAGTAGGCCTTTTCGCAATCACAATATTTATAGAGTGGATTGGGTCATGTAGTAAGCAAGGAGGCTGTGCTTGTCAAGCTTTCGACAGCCATTGAATCATCTCCTAGTTCTACATTCCATGGTTTGGAAATTTTACAGGTTGATTTCCTGATGTGGTTTAGTGCAGCTTAAACTGGTTATTCACATTTTACTGTGGAAAAACCTGCTGTCGGAACTGTTATTGACCTAACCAGATACTAAATTACTTCCTAGGGATGGGCAGAACTCGTGGAGTTCCACGGAGTTACCCAAAAGCTCTGTGAGACTCTGTGGAGTTTTGCAAGCTGCAGAGTTGTGGGACGTCGCACTGCTTGAGCTGATTTTTAATTCCAGGACCTTGTTGTATGCTGTAAAATCAGTGCACACATCTCAACACAGCGTGCCAGAGGGCACTGATTCTTTCTGCTGCTTGAGTAGATTTTCTACTTGAGCTGCAGCTTTCTCCCCGCATGCAGCAGCTTTCTCAATGCGAGAGGTAGCAACCTGCCGTGACCGCCGGGAGGCGGTCTAGAGCTTGATTTTCTCACTTGAGCTCGCCAACATACCGTTGGCAACCCACGCGCTAGTTGTTCCAAAATCAAGCAGAGTGGGCAAAACTCTGTGCACTCCGCCAGAGGAGCAGAGTTTACCACCCACCCCTATTACTATCTTGAAGGGATTCTTACTCCCCTGCTCCCACAAATTCAGTCTCTTACATTTATTCTTTGCGCAGTAATGCAAACTGGAGTATGGAGAACAGACACACCAACTGTAGTCCGAGATTGAAAGATATAAATAACCATTAGGTATTGCCTGATAGCTCCAAGGAGTTCACAATAGCATTCTGTGCTGTGAGAATCTTTTTGGTAAAGTGCACGCGGCAACTAGTTCCAAAAACATCCTCTAATTACACTATTTAATAAATATACACTTCTGAATGCAGAATTACAAGTGAGGCAATATCAACATTCGATTTTGGGTGGGGGTTCTGGGTTTTTGAACACCCCTGACACTCAGAAATATAATAAACTGTTGAATGAAGGTCAAGTGTTCCAGGTAATAACAAACTACACCTTCCATATTTTTGCAGCAATTGACTATTAGTCTGGAGAGTCAGTTGCAAGCCTTCCCTTGGGTGTTTAGAAGCTAGGACCAGTCACAATACTTGGAAGTTATCTCTCAGAAGTGTCTAGTCTTATATCCAAAGTTAACATATTACGGTTTGCACCATGAAATATTCTCAAACAGATAAACATCAGCATACATATGACCTTTGACTATTCTGGTATTATGTCCTTAATAGTAAGCAAATAAGTACATTTTATTACGGTTAATAAAAACCATCTACAAATGCAGAATCTACCTACCCACAAACCTCCACTCAATGCACAGACAACTGCCAAGTACCATGCAATTATCCCTAAATTCAGGTCCATCCGCTGAGCGTTCAATGATAATTTAGTATATATTATCTTGTAAAAAGCAATCACTGCAGCGAATGCCTCTAAATGACCCTGGCAACTCTGTATGATTCTCAAGGGCTGATAAGCAAAGCCAGCTACATCCCCTATGCTGCTCGAGGAGGGCTTTTGTTAATTAAAATGTTCTGTTTTATCCATAAATTTAATAAAACGAACAGACACCCTGGGAAAGTCGCCTCTTAAGCAGAAAATCATTGCTTGTCGACAAGTAGCCAATATCTTCGTTCAGGCAGGATGCAGAGGAAGATACACAGTAGGTGATGAAGTGAGCACAATCTGCATCTATTTTCTGTTGGCACCTTTTAGCAACAAATCTAGTGAAGTGGATGTGCCAAATGGAAGAGACATTAGCCTGATTTTAAAATAGCAGCTCTATCTTTCGGGTAGATATTTTTGGTACTGCAGTCGCTAAAATCAATTAATAGGTATCCAGCTATGACCTCTTTTCTGGAAATTTTCCTAATCTCCCAAAAATGAGGTCCGCTTTAATTGCTTGTTCACTACTAATTTGAACATACTTTATGATCTTTTCTGGTTCCAAACGCTACCAACCTGGAGATTCTTCAAGGAAGATGTCAGCTCTATCATTCAGTGGTATTATAAACTCAGTTGAGGCCGGTGTGGCTCACGGGTGGGAGGGGGCGGGGAGGCTGCAGGGGAAGGGGGTCACACAGTGATGTTGCGCAGGGGCGTCATAATAAAAAAAAGTACCTTGAGTCTGGGTCCAGCATCTTCTCTGCTCCTGCTCTCCTGCCTTTGACTCAGACAGGAACAGGAAACAGGCAGCCAGGCTCCCTCCCCTAAGCCAATCATTATTGGACAAAAGTATTGCACCTTTCCTTCCTACAATAAGGGTTCTACTCTGGACCTAATTTTCATAAAGATACAAGATATACAAATCCATAAAACCCTCAATATGGATTGGTCAGACTACTTCATTCCTTTCTAAATCTTGACATTAACATGTACTAGCCCCCTTAACCTGAGATGGAAATGGTCAAATCTATGACAACATTTGTAGTTGTGTCATGACTCACTAATAGCTGAGCTTGTTTCTGTGTTTTTGGGATGTTCAGGACTACCTCTTGCATCTTGTTCCCAGCACCAGCTTTTCATTAGCTCCTTACATTTTAGCTTTTGTACATGGGATTCTCTTCAGAGAAGTACCTCTTCGAAAGTCTTGTATGGTCTGTGATGCATATTGTCACCATGCTCAATGATACTTGACTTTTTATGCGTTAAAATACCACCTTATAATTTGTCCCGCAGTGTTTTTGCAATTTTTCACTCCTTAAATATATGTTTTTTGTTAAGGCTTTATTGCAGATTCGTTTACATTGGTCCAATATGTAACTCAATACAGCTCCTCTTTGCCTTCTGTGCATATTTCATCGTATTCCTTTGATGAATACAGAAGTTTTGATTCTGGGTGCCCTTGGTGTCTTGCATCACAACAGTCTCAGTAGATGCACCACTGAGTTGTTCAATTATTTACATATCAAAGTCAAATATCTATTGACACAGAGATCCCTTTTATCAAAATGTAGCAGTGAGCTCGAGCGCTTAGATAATTTTTCAATGATTTCACGCCTCCCTGGGCTGTGTTTGCAAACACAAAGCCCTATTCATGCAGAGCAAATTGATTTGACCGAATATTTTAGAGGTGACTTTAAACACCGTAATGAAATTCCTGAGAACACTTTGGTGGTTAAAAATCCTTCTTATAGTATCGAAATCCCATCTCTTACTTTTCTGTGACAGGCACAATGTACTTTTAACAATTTCTCACGCGTGTTTTTACCATCGGTGTGGAACGATAAGGTAAACCTGCGGTGTGTTTGGCAGGGGCCGACATTTATTGATTGATGTTTCAGTGGCACCACATAATTGAAAATTCATCCGTCTGGAAAAGCAACTTTGAGAACATCAAGGAGAAAATTATGCATTTTAATATCCTTGGTTAACTCGATGAATCTGCTGGAATATTGGCTGCTGTAAATTGTAAATGATGAAACATTGTTCATTGTAGATAGGTTACATTTCATATTAAGGTTAAATAAAATAAAAATGGTAATCTAAGCGGTGACAGCTTCAAATCAAAATATTCGTTGAAGGGGAAAATTAGTTTGGCACGATAAAACGATTTAACAAAGGCTACTTTGAGAGTGAGGAGATGTGTACCGATAAATAAGAAGTTTATTGGTAGATGCAAAAACAAATATTGAACTGAAATTTAGGGGCATGTTGATGGGTTTGTCACCTTGCTAGGCTGAACTGCGTTACAGGGCAGGAATGTAGCGTGTTAAAAAAAATACAGTGCATCCCTGCCTTTTCCCCTTCGCTGGCTCTGTTTTGGCTGCTTAGCGCCAAAGCAGGCACCCCTGCACCATGGTACAAGGAACCTGTGTTGTAAGGTGGATTGTTTTTGAGAAGAAGCGGCACCTTTGTGCGCAAAAAACAATGCCCTAAGGCATGTTCCTCTTTCTTTGTGTGTTGCAGAATAGAAAGAGGAAAAAACAAGGGGGCATATTACCAACAACTAGCGATAATTATCGCTATGTTGGTTTAGCGGCAACATTAATATCGCCGAGCTCCGCCGATTTTTATCGCTTAGGAGCCTTGCTATTATCAAGGTTTATCTCCTAAGCGATAACAATCGGCCGTAATGCATGAATATCGCTGTAAAGTCAGCGATATTCATGCATTACCGAGCAAATGCTCTTAGCCATGTAATCCACCTACCATTGGATTACATGGCTAAGAACAGCTCTGAGCAGACGTTAGCTTTTGGAGATAATCGCGCTTAGCGCGATTATTTCCAAAAGTTGGTAATAGGAGATAGAGATGTTAGCGACTGTTTCAAGTCGCTAACATCTTGGCACGCCCACTTTGCATGTCATTAGCGATAATTATCGCTGACATGCAAAGTGGGCACCTAAATGCCCGCTATCTCCTCCTAGCTGTCGCTAACTGGTGTTAGCGACAGCTAGGTAATAGGGCGATACAATTATCGCCGCATTAGCGGGAAAAAGTCCCGCTAATGCGGCGATAATGGCCCTTGGTAATATGCCCCAAGGAGAGATAAACATATTGCGCCTTGTTACGACTCACCTGGGGAGGAGCAGGTTTCTGGTGCATTTTCAGGTCTACCCCTTCCGGTAAATCCAGGAATGCGTCAAAATCCATGTTTGTTGCGTGGGAACACTAACACAATGCCCCTGGAACCCCTCCCCGGGCAGCGTAAGGCAATGCAGCAGTTTGTGCTGCGCTGCTTTACTCGAAATTTAGAAAGCCACTCAGGGCCTGACCTCGCGTGGCTTCATAAATCACATTTTTGGGTTGCATCTCCTTTGCACCACGTCGCATGGTGCAAGAGTGACGCAACGGGGCTCGTACATATGCCCCTTACTCAGTAGCAGAAAGAACATTATCTAGAAAACACACATTAGTTCCAGCGAGCCAGCTAGTCAGGACCTGAAATGAATTTCTTTTTTTCAGATTTATCAGCACATTCACATAATATTTCGAACAAAAGAGTCGAACAGATTAGTATCTTGAAATGAAAAATCAGTTTGCTCAATAATATAAATCATTGAAAATGTGTTCTGGATTCAGTGAAGATCACTGAGGTGTAGATTAGCCCCTTTGAATCACTCAGGGCAAAATAAATGAAATAAGCTTGGGGTGCAAGATTTCAAGACATATACCCTCTTTTGAAGTTTTCAGGAAATATTGTGCACAAAAATTGCCTGAGGGGATTTTTTCACTTCGTTTCCTGGTGAAAATGGGGCATAATGCGAAGTTATGGTCTTTGTGATTATTGCTTTATTACGTGTTTAAGTTTTCCCAACAGTACAGCAGCTACAAACTCATCCATATTTCCAGTGGTGATGTCATGAAGTCACAGGGAAATTAGGTTGAGATTCACCAGATACGAAAAATAAAACGTTAAACTTTAAATTGTGTAACAAGTTTGCGCTATTCCACACCATGAAAAAAATGCAGTGTTACAGAGCAATGACCTTTAAAATGAAAGAAATGCGGTGGGGGGGAGCATTCAGAGCGAAGTGTCTGGCACGTCTGATGGGGTTGGGTGACTGGAGAGTTCCCAGTGTCTACAGGAGTCAGGGTCTCCCTGAATGATTCATCGGCTGGCGGCAGGGCAGCCTGGAAGTCAGCTAGAATGGCCCCCCAACATGCTGCCAGGTGGATTTGCGCAAACCTCTCATATCCTCCCTGTGGAGGGCAGTGCCCTCAGCCAGAGCCCAGGCCTGCATGGAACTTTGCCAGGTAGTGACCGCAGGAGGAATACGTGACTTCCATCAGTGGGTGATCAAGCGTTTTTGGCTAGGGGGAGCCCCAAATCAATAAGGTGGTTTGTGACTTTGTGTTTCTTATCCCTGTGGTGCAGGCCTAGAAAGCACACCTCCCTTGTATTTAATGTGGGTTGCCCTGTGCAATTTGACAATTGTGTAGTCACGCCTAGCTGGTAACAGTGAAGGGCCGGGCAGGCCAGAGCATGTGAATAAGAACAGCAATGGGCAGAGCACATCGGGGGAAGACAGTGTCTGTGCAATGATAAATGTGGTTTATCTTGTCTGGGGTGAAATAAGCTCCATGAAGTATATAAAACTGAACAAGGCAAAAGCGGGTATTGTGTGAAACGAGAAACTGATATTCCAGTATGGCAGGGCATTACTTGTCGGGACAAGGGCGGTCCAGGAACATCTCCCAGCGTCGATGCAAACAGGTAAGCGGTAACGCTGCATGTATGCACAAAGAGGTGGCAAGCCAGCACGTCAGATGACTGCCTGCCCCAGAAAATGAAGGTACTGGAGTGTGAGGTGCATCAGATGTTCCTGGTGCATGTCTCCCAGGTGCCCACCCAACGCCCCATAAGAGAATTATGAAGCGAAAAGTGGTCAGGAAGGAGACCCTCTTCCTCAATCTGAGACTCAAGGGGGACAAGAGAGCCATCACGATAAAGATCTCCCACAGTATGCAGGCATACCTCATGCCAAGGAGCTGTTCCACCAAAGAAGTGACTTGTCTGGCACGGGTAATGCCCAGAAGCGCTATACCTGGGGCAAACGGCTGAGTCACTTTAGTTTATAGCAACTGTGTGCTAATCTATCATTTTTTTATTTTATTAGCAAACAAAGATGGATTAAACCAGCCGCGGCCTGTGCAGGTAAGAGCGGTGGTGCTGATAGGTGTATTTGGATAGATGACGACGAGGGAAAATTAAATGCTCCTCGGGCCCTGTTACTGAGGCTGTGGAGGGGACTGAGACGCTTCCTTATTCAGGGCCAGAGCAGAGGATCCCCTTGGGCCCTGATTGTGGACATGATTGTGGACTTGGCTGATATCGCTGGGGGCTCCGGTACTTTTGAATGAGCATTGCTGTGTTGTGGGGCGAATCGTGGCAGTTCCCCATCCAGCGTTGAAGCGTCCTACAGAGCCCGCACCACAGGGCATTGCTGAAGGCATGGGGATTACGGAGTGCCCTGACCGACCTCATGTTGCTAACTGCTTGGGCTGCGGGCACACCACCTCATGGTGCATGACTGGGGACACGCCATCAACTTTCCATCAGCCGTTGCAGCACCATCCAAAGGGACCACACGCCCCAGAATCCACTCTACTCCCAGGGGGAGGAGTCGGACTGCACCCACGTGCTCAAAGCGTGCCAACGGATGTTGTTGCGTGGGACGCGCCATCAATTTGCCACCAACCATTGCAGCACCATCCAAGGGGACCACAAGCCCCAGAATCCACTCTACTCCCAGAGGGGAGGAGTCAGACTGCACCAGCACACTCAAAGCGCACCAACGGACTCCGCAGCACGGGACGCGCCATCAACTTGCCATCAGCTGTTGCAGCACCATCCAGGGGGACCGCAAGCCCCAGAGTCTACTCTACTCCCAGGGGGAGGAGTCAGACTGCACCTGCACGCCCAAAGCGCGCCAACAGACACTGCTTTGTGGACACGTGCAGGCCACGCCCGTCCCCGGCTGGAGGAGGCTGGGCTGGGCCCCCTCTCTGGGTTTCATCACACCGTGAGTGGAGGTGCTATTCTGGGATATTATTTTTAACAATAACTAGTGGTCAATGACTCTAGTAGTTATTAAGTAAGCTACCAGTGGGAGGTTGTATGCAGACTGGATGTTGAAAACGGGGAAAAGGAAATTACCCAGCACTAAATCAGAGCAACTGCTTAACAAGCCAAAAGATGTGAAAATGACCCTGTTAAACTACCTTACGTGCACAGTGGGTGCCATTGAAATAGAGATCTCCACAGTAGAAGACAAATTAAGTATAGAATCGCAGGGGTTGACAGGGAATAGTAAAGTAAAAATCATACCTGGTAAAGGGACTATGGAGGAATGTCCAACAGAAAATCTGAGTCCAGGGCAAAGTAGACATGGCTGTATTCAAGTTGTTATCGATGATATTGATGATGTTGCAACCAGTGATCAAGATACTGATACCCTACCCCCTCTCAAAAGACTGTGTAACCCAAGGTTCTCGAAGAACTCCAAAACCATCCAGGTAGAAACACATCAGCCTCCACCTGTGAATAGTCCATCTAAGACTCTTCCGAATAAACAACAGGGGGAAAAGGGTTGCTTGCAGAACCAAATGGGAAAAGACAATGTCCCTCGTTTAAAAAAACAAATGCAAAGCACAATCCAGTACAGTTTAAAATGTAATAAAATGTAAAACCTACTTACAGAGCTAACAAGATATGTTAAACAGTCTATAGGTATCTTGGAAGCTAGATTAGACAGAATTGAAATAGGTTTAGAGAAGGTTAATAAAAACCAGAATATTATACTACAGAAGAAGAGCCCATGTAAACTGGGCACTATTAATAGAGCAGTTACCATAACCAAATGCCAAAGCCCAAATTCTACTACTAACTCTTTGGGAGCGGTTAGAAAGTCAGTTGAAAGGGGTGGGGTACAAAATAATCCTGCTGTATGCACACATAGCAGCTCAACAAGAGGGGTTGGAGGGGCATGTATGACAGGGAAGGGAACACCAGAGATACATCAGAGGGAAAGTCTTCTACGTGAAACGCAAATAAGATCACATTCAACTACACCTAGTTCCCATGAAAGTATTCGACATGTACATAACCTAGATCTTCCCCTGGCAGCAGCCCCCTTTACAATGATCTTGGCAAATGTCCCAGCCCCCCAGTCAGGAGAAGTTGAAACATGGATTACACTGAGGAGCAAGGCAATTCACTGCCTGGGGAGCAGGGTAGGCCTGACTACGGAAATGTTTAGAGCTTTTAAGATGGTAAGGTGAGAATCCTGGATAGGAAAAAGCTGAAAAACTCTTAGAGGGGATTGTGTTGTTCTCTACTTTGGTTTACCATCCCTGGTTAGGGAAGTGCTGAACAGAGCAGGAGATAAATATATCACGAAAACAGGCATAAACGTCCTCCCTTTGGGCTACTTTTGTTAACCCAATTGGACTAATAGGCAGAATGAGAATTATCCTAGGACACTGCCTACTGCTCAAATGTACTATAATCTGGAGGTGTTAAATAGATTCGGGCACTCCAATCACTAGATGAGAATGACTGACTAGCTGTAATTAAAGAACAGAATCTTGACATGAGGGGTCATGATAATTTAGTGGCCTATGAAGTATGTAGGACCGACCATAATAAAGCCCTGAGCTCAGACAGGAGGGAGTACATGGGCACTAAGGAAGGAGATACTGGGTTGGGTTCTAGAACCAGTGGAATATTAAAGTTAAGTCTGGCCAGCGTCCCAGATTGGGATGAGAGGACAGGGCCTGAGCTTGCTTGTCAGATCGAATCTCCTCCCGAAATAATCATCCCGAACAAACCGTTCTCCCAGAAGGTTATTAGTGCGCTCTTTTGGAATATAGCAGGCCTCCGCAGTAAAGAAAATAACCTAGTTTGACTTGATTTTATTGATAAATTCGAAATCTTGTGTTTTCAGGAGACCTGGTTGTTTAAGGAAGTTCACATTGAAGGATATAAGACATATCACACACCACAATACGCTCAAAATATGGAAGACACAAGGGGGGACTTTGCCTTTACATCTTAAACCTGCTGGAGGTACAAAAAATCACCCTGATAAAATCTGCAACTTACTATCAGATAGTATCGATTCACGTGGCACAAATTGTATCTTAATTGTAATACATTTTTACAACAATATAGGAAAGGGCCAGCTGGGGATATTTTAAGACAGCTTAGCGATGATGTTGGTAAATTAGGGGCACCAAAAGGTACAGATATTATTACTATCTGGGGGGGAGATTTTAATGTTAGTTTATGCCCAAAAGTAGGGCTGGATGTCTGTGGTCTAAATTCAGAAGAGGATGACCCACTAACACACGTTGATCATTCAGAAAGGGGGGAAAACTTTAATGAAATTCTGTTCTCTCACGACTATGGTTTTTCAAACCGGTTGTGCTCCCCTAGAGGGATGTATGTCGTTTCAATGCATGCTTTTACCACGCATGCCTTTACAACGTGGGGATTACAACGCAAGTCGTTACAACGACTTGCGTTGGGGGGCGCTGGATAGTGGAATAGTTTAATTTTCTATTCCAACTCCAGTCGCCGTGGATAGTAGGGAAGGTGTTGGATAGAAAATTAAACTATTTCCTATCCAACAGCGCCCTCCAGCGAAAGTCGTTGTAACGACTTTCGTTGTAATTCCTCCTTTGTAATGGTAGTGCGGGGTAAAAGTTTCGTTGTAAACGATGTTCCTCCCCCTAGAGTGGACTTTGATTACACCTTTATAGGTAGAGGCTGCCAATTCATAATAGACTTTATAATTGTCCCTAATTGTTATGCTCCCAAATGTTATGAGTGAACATTTGCCCCTAGGTATTGATATAGTACTGCATATATCATTGACCAGCAAATAAATAATAAATTGGTTTGGACACAGGGTGTATCCCTTTCCCGCCAAAATGGATACACCTTGCGTTGGGACAGTCATATTTCAGTGGAGCTGAATGAGCAAATCATATCTAAGGCTTATGAATCAATCTTAGCATGCTTGAAGGAAGGTACCTCTCATGAAAAAATCATGAATGTCTTCTCACAGATGACTTTGACTATTCAAAATCTGCTCAGAGTTGAAAATATGGGCATACGTGATTCTAAAAATGGGTGGTTCGACTCAAATTGCACAAAAGCATATTCTCAATTAAAAGAGGCCCTTCATAGGACAGAGAGAGACCAAGGCGAGATTAGATAATGCAGAAGGTCTTATAATTTGGCACAGAAAACCAGAAAGAAAGAGTTAAAAAATCAAGCATGGGTTGCTCTCCACAAAGCATCACTGAGTACAGATTGCTCCTTATTTTGGTGTGCTGTGAACGCACTGTTATTTAAAACAAAGGAGGTTGCGTCAATAGCGGTCACAATAGACGAAAAAACATGGGTAGACTTCTTTTCAAAGGTCTATAGTTCATAGGGGAATGAGGAAATCATTCTTGATTCTCTGAATCAGCAGGTGGTAAAATCTACTACTTTCTCACCCATTGACCTCCAAATCACCTATGATGAGGTAATTGGGGCAATAAATGGAGGCAAGGGTGGTAAGGCCCCAGGGCCCGATGGGTTGCCAATTGACCTATTAAATCTATCCCACTACTATGGTCACCTCTGATAACAAGGGTCCTCCAAGGCTTGTTGAAGACCTGGTCGGAGTACGTAATAATACTGATTTTTAAAAAAGGGGAACGAGAAAACCCGCTGTGTTATCGCCCGATATCCCTACTAGATTCTTTAAAGAAGGTAATGAGAAGGGTCGTCTTGAACAAATTACTAACCTGGGCAGACGAGAATAATATAATAGGCGATTTGTAATATGGTTTTAGACGAGTTAGGGACAAATGAGCAGGTTTTAAATCTTAATATTTTAATTGGAAAGTACACTCAGGCAAAGGCTGGGAAACTCTATGTGGCATTTGTAGATCTTACAGCCGCATTCAACTGCGTTATACATAATAAACTGTGGAACATTTTAACAATACTGAAGATTGATCCGGTACTGGTACCGTTTTTAAAACAATTATACTCTGGGGCCCCTGCTAAGGTGCGCTCTGGATCCAAAGGGGACTGTACCGCGCCACATAACTTGGATAGGGGGTGAGACAAGGCTGTGTTCTGGCACCGTTCCTGTTCACTTCATATACCAACGCTCTGCAACAGGAGCTTGAAGGAATGGCGAAAAAAAAACGTATGTCAACAAACGGCCAATAGTCTCTCTCCTCTACGCAGATTATGCAGTACTCATGGCCCACACACAACTAGGTTTGCAGAAAGCCCTTTCTACATACACTAGCTTTATGGATAATTTAGGATTAAAATTAAATGCGAAAAAAACGTTTGTTATGACCTGCGAGCAAGGGAGAAATAAGTGTAACAGCCTCCCTCTGGGGGATAAAAGGGTAGACTCCACAAATATCTTTACCTACCTGGGCGTCTTATTTGCAAATACAGGCTCATGGGGCCCAGCGGTGGAGAGTAGGAGTCTACTATTTATGAAGTTGACTGCAGCCTTTGTTAACTTCTCCCAAAAAATTGGTAAAAGGCCCCCTGGTATACTTCTTAAGATATACCAGGCAAAGTGTATAAGTATTGCAATTTTTGGGGCGGGAGTGTGTGGGTTTTTAAGATGTATCCCCGATCCAACGTGTGGAAAATGCATTTCTAAGGTATATTTTAGCAGTACCAGCTAGTTCCCCAGTTTTTAACTGTCACAGCGCGTTGGGTATCTCCTACGTCTCTGATGTTATTAAAATGCAACCTGTTCTGCTTTGGCATATAATCTGGAACTCTAGTAGCACAGGACTAAACAGAGAGATAGTTAAGAATTCAATGAATCTGGACCATGCCAGTAAGATTACTTATGATATCCAACCGTATCTTTTCTTTTGTACCGAGGGATACGACAGATACATTTTAACTCGCTCGTTCAATAGCTTCCATCGACTGGTAAGTTACCTGGAGATTAACGATTGGTCGCGAGAACTCTGCCCTTGCCCTTGTGACAATGTGTCACCACAATCTACTATTCATGTGACGTTGTTTTGTAAACTCTATGCAAAGGAGAGAGCTAGATGGATCCTACCATTGTTAAAGCAGGGGGGCTGGAGGCAATGTAGACCAGCCTTTTTATATTTACAATTTTTAGACAGTATTTTATCTGTATGTGCCATGTCTGGATTTCTGAAAAATATATTGAAAGTTAGGAAAAGTGTAAATGGATAAAGTTACTTGAAGATAGAGTAGATTGTATTAACCTTGTAGGTCAATTGCCTTTTCTTGAATGCACTTTGTGGAACTTAATGTACCTTTTAAATTAGTGTATATATTAAGCATGGGCGCAAAATCCGTTCCGCTCGCGGATTTTGCGGATTTTCGGCGAATTCGCAATCCGCGAACTCTCGCGAACTTGCCGAAAATTCATAAATCCGTGCGAAGCGGATTTTTTGCTTGGTCGCACTTGCCAACTAGAATACTATACAATTTCGTGGGAGTAAACACTTGCGAACACGTAGATGCGGCGGGCAGCGACAATCTCGCAATTGCGAGATTGCAAAATTTGCAATTTCCCACAAGAAATCCACCAGCAGGCAGCATAAACCTTGAAAATTATGATTTTTATCAGAATAACTCCTCAGGTTGACATTTGCCTGCACTTTTTTTTGCAAGGAGTCCATTTGGGGGGGGGGAGGAAGGAAGTGCCCCACAGTCTCCAACTTCCTGTTCCTGTCCAGCAGGCTCCTCCTAGTGCTTTCTTCATGTGCTGGTCACTTTAATTTGGATCTTGACCTGGAAGGATTACTTTTTGTGGATGCTGCTGGATATTTGGATTTTTGCAAAACTGAAAGCACTCAGCAGGTGCAAAAGTTCAATCTTATCATTAGTAACCATTCCCTGTAGTGCTTCCTGAGGGCCGCCTTCAGAGTTCAGTTGCCTACTTGCAACTATTCTATGACCCTGCTCTGACCCTCACAGCAGGCTCAGAGAATAGCTACAAGTATACAACAAAGGTCCTGTTAAAAAAATTACACTGCAACAGAAAGCAATTACAGATAAGGAAGCAGGTGCCAGCCTGGAAGTTCAAATTCAGTGACACATTAATCAGCCCCTAATTCATTCATGTCAGTTGAGGCAGGGCAGGTGTGCTTTTCCCCCCATAATCTACAGGGATGAACTAGAGGGTGGCATGGGTGAGCCAGAGGGTGGCATTGGTGAGCCAGAGGGTGGCAGTGGTGAAACAGAGGGTGGCAGTGGTGAAACAGAGGGTGCTGTGATGAACCAGACGTAAAAACAACATGTTCGCGACCGTTGCTACCCGACAAGTAAGTTCGCGTTTGCGAACTGGTAAAAAAACCCTTGCGAAATGGCAGAAACACTTGCGAACACAAAAAAAAAGGAATCCGCAAAATTCGCGAGAGTTCGCGGATTTTGCGGATTGCGAATCCGTAAATACGCAATTTTCGCGGATTGCCAATTCGCAAAATCCACCCATGCTTAGTAGATATCAAATATTTTTACCTGCTTTCATGAATTTGTATGCTTTAGTGATTTTAAATTACTAAAATCGAAAAAAAAGCTCGTTTTGAATTTGAATTAGAATTAATTTTCCCTCGTCATTGTCTGTCAAATCCCCCCCCAACCCAGCCCCACCGCCCTTACCTGCGCAGGCCATGGCAGATTAAACCCAGATCGGTGGCTGGGATTGAATAGTTGCTTTGTGCAGCATTCCATCCATCATCTGTTCTTTTTGCTTTTGTCTCCCTGAGTGGGAAGGGTATGCCCAGACATGAGTCAGGTGCTCACTGTGCCACTGGATTCAAGCTAGCCTGACTGATGAAGGGTGATATCCCGTAAACCGGCCCCAGGATGTTTGTTCAGGTCCAGGGAGGATCTGATTTGGCAGTTGGACTGGACTGTTCCCATGAAGAACAGGGTTAAGACTGATTTGCATATGTCTAGGTCCAAATGGGGTGGTGTGGTGAGCAAATAAAAGATGGATTAAACCCCGAACTGTGACTGGGACTGAATGTTTGCATTGTTCAGCATTCTGTCCATCATCTGTTCTTTTTGCTAAAGAAAAATAGGCATGACTTAGCCCAATAGAACTTAAGGCCTGACAGTGCAGCAAGTTTATCAAAAATGTATGCTACAACAGCGGCAATTGCATGGATGTCCCTAAGGTACAGGAGTAGATCATCTGCATATAGTGAGACTGAGTACAGACCGCCTCCAAGTGAGATCCCCAGGCCTGTCCATGAATTTTGAGGATGGCTTCCATTGGTTCAATGGCAATGGAGAAGAGCAAAGGTGACACTGGGCATCCCTGTCGGATACACCTAAGAATCAGAATGGGTTGGAAATAGGAGCACCCATTTTGACTCTGGCCAGTGGCAGGATATAAAGTAATCGACCAGCCAAATTAATCAGTTCGCTAACCCATAGCGGCGAAGGTTTATGAAGTGAAAGCCCACTCCAAAGAATCAAAGCCCTTCTCCAATGCCAGCACAAGGCAACCTGCTTGCAGCCAGACGTGGGGTGCCTGTTCCGGGATCCAGAATCATCTCCGCAGGTTAAGAGAAGTATTGCAGGCAGGGACAAATCCATTCTGGTCTGGGTGCACCAGTGCCAGAACCAAGGGGGCCAGGAGGTCTGCAAAGATTTTAGCCAGGATCTCATAATCTGTGTTAAGAGGTGCCAGCAGATGATATGACCCCAGAGCGGTGGGGTCACAGTCAGGTTTGGGAAGGGAGACAAGTAATGCCTCGCGGAGTGAGTTTGGTAAACAGGCAGCCACTAGAGCCTCGTCGTATAGTGTCTGCAGGTGGGAAGCTAGGAGTGGAGGATAGGCTTTATAAAATTAATTCGGGAGACCATTGTAGTACATTATAACGAGTTATTGTTCTAGTCTTTCTCAGAATACCTGTTCTTGGTGTTCTGTATTCTGTATTCTCTGTGTTCTTATTTAGTGGATTCTACTTTGTGGCAGTTGACTGTTTGCTGCTGCACTGGAGGGTCTGCTCTTACCTAACTGCTCAACTTCAATAAAGGAACCAACTTGCTAACCTCGCCTCACCTGCATCTTTACTACAATATTTTGGCGACGTCTTTTACTGGACTCATCGACCTTCCCGGCCCAGCAAGTCAAGAGTCTAACAGAGCGGATCCTTCCGAGATGAATTCGTGCTTCTGAAGCGTTTCAATTGTACACGCAGTACATCAGCTGAGACACCTCGTCTTCTCTACCAATCGGCAAGTGAGAAATAAGTGTTTGATGTCTTTCTCTTCTCTTGTCCGCTTACCTGAGTTGACGCTCACTCGCTCCAGCTGCTTCTTGCTCCTCTCACTCCGTCTCTCTGAATGATGACGTGCTGGAATGTTTAGAGGAGTTGGTGATTGTCTGCCTGACGTACACTCGCCTGCGTTCTCAAATCCGTGTCAGAGTCTCCTTCTGTGTGACGCTGTTTCCTGTCCTGACACGTCCGCGCTGCAAGCTGCGCTCCCACGTCTGACGTCTTCACGCTTAGGAAGCCAACTTGAATCACCATAGCTACCGATTCATCTTCAGCAAAGCAACGACGATGCGCACATCTTTCGCGCATTCCTTTCAAGTAAACCTTCATTTTACTCAGCGGATTTTTGCTCATACACTGGCTCCAGGTATTGACTATTTATTCAAGTTTAGTTTTTGGGAAATTCGTTTAATTTCGTTTTTTTTTCACTGACTTTCTTGAATACAATTTCAGCTCAAATATGTCAGAACAAGTGGCTTCACCTAGTGGTGTTGTGGTCTTACCACCTAGCTTCCTATCCAGCCCAGGTCAACCCAGTGTATCATGGGAGGATTGGTTCCCCATGTTTGAGAATTATTTGGATGCCTTAGATGCGCAAGAATACTCTGCGAAGTGAAAAAAAGCTCTACTTCTGAGTTCACTGGGTAAGGAGGGCCAACGTGTTTTTAGGTTTCTGCCACAGGCGCTTCAAGCTGGTGCACAAGCTCCTGTTGACGAGTATAGGGAAGCTATTTCTCGTCTTGGGGTAAGATACGCAAAGGAGGAAAATCTTGTGATGAACAGATACAAGTTTTATACCAAAAGTCAGAAAGCAGGAGAGACCATAGACGACTTTGTTTCGAGATTGCGAGAAATGTCCGTTAAGTGTAAATTTGGAAATATCACAGATGAATTAATTAGAGACCAGCTAATAGTACAGTGTAATAACAAGAAAATCCAGGAGCGTTTATGGGCGGCGAAAAATCCCAATCTTCAAGCAGCAATTGACTTGGCAAAAGTCGTGGAACAGTCTGAGGGATGCATGAGGGAATTAGAAAAGAGGACTGTTTCGAGTGACATTAGTGAAGTGTCTTGTCATTCCCATACTTATTCTCCGCAGGAGGATGATGAGCAAGACGATGTTGCTCTTGTCAAACAGAAAAAATTCTTTAACAAAAAGACGTTGAACGTTAAGAGTCAAAATAGTTTTAGACCTCTTCTTTCGAAACAATGCATTAGATGTGGTAGTGTGGGTCATACATCTGACTCAAAATTTTGTTTTGCAGCAAAACAAGAGTGTATGAAATGTGGTAAGATAGGGCATTATGCTCGAGTTTGTAGGAGCAAAGCTCGCCCATCTGTCTCATGTGTAAGTGATATTACAGAGGACACCACAGATGACGATAACAAGATTTTAGTGGTAGAAAATGTTGAGTGCTCTCAACATGAAGAGCACAAGAGGAGAAATAGGCCAAAAGCGCTTTTCATTATTAATGATAAGGATGTACATTTGATGGTGGACACTGGTTCGCGATACACCATTGTACCTTATTCTCTTTATTTGGATAAGTGGGGATTAGGTTCACTTCTCCCGAAAGATATTTCTCCTGGTGGGTATCAAGGAGAGCCCCTAAACATTTTAGGCTATTTTGAAGCAGAAATTAAGTTTTTGACGAGACAGATTTTTGGGAAAGTATATGTTTCTGAATCTGGCCCAGCTATACTAGGTTGGGTACACCAATACGACCTTTATATAATTGTTAATCCCCGTGCTGATCCCCAGGTCATGGTTGTGGAAGATATGGAAATGCTTCCTATACTTTCCAATTTTAAAAATGTTTTTGGAGAGAACTTAAGTCGACTCAAGGGCTACTCTCATAAGATAATTCTTAAACCAGATTCAATTCCTGTCCAACACAAGGTGCGACGCATTCCTATTGTCATTAGAGACGAGGTCAAGGCTCTTCTTGATGATATGTTGGCGTCTGGTGTTATTGAGCCTGTAGAAGCCTCTCCGTGGGTTTCGCCTATTGTCGTCACCAAGAAATCTGACGGCAAGCTCCGGTTCTGTGTGGACCTCAGGTCGCTTAATCATTGTGTTGTAGCCGACACTTTCCCTTTACCAAACATAGCTGAATTAGTTACCACACTAAATGGTGCCAAGTTCTTCTCCAAGCTGGACTTGAGGAGTGCTTATCATCAAATTGATTTGCATAAAGACTCCAAAAGTTTGACAGCATTCATCACTCCTTGGGGTACCTATCAGTTTACTCGACTCCCATTTGGTCTTAAATCAGCGGCTAGCGTTTTTCAACGCATGGTTTCAAATCTCTTTGAAGGGGTGTCCAAGGTTGTTTATTTCCAGGACGATATCCTGATTTATGGGCTCACTGAGGATCAGCATAACTTCACGCTCAAAGTTGTCTTAGAAAAATTGTCCAATGCTGGTCTCACCCTACGCAAAGACAAGTGTTTGTTTGGGGTGGATGAGGTGGATTATTTAGGGTACACCATCACCTCTGCTGGCATTAAACCCAAAAGAGACTTGTGTGAAGCCATTCGCTCTGCACCTGCTCCTTGTGATAAAGATCAGTTACGCTCTTTCATGGGATTAATAGAATACTACTCAAAATTTGTGAAAAGTTTTTCCGATAAAACTGCTTACATAAGATCTTTACTCAAACGTGGTGTTAGTTTCATCTGGGGCACTGAGCAACAAGAGTGTTTTGTAAATATCAAAAATGAAATTTGTGATGCTAAAATGTTGTCTCCCTTTGATGTTCGCAATAAGTCGATTGTCACTGTAGATGCCAGTGCACATGGCTTGGGTGCCATGCTATCACAAATGAAGGGGACATCAGAAGTTACAGTGGCCTTTGCCTCCAGAACGCTCACTGACACTGAGAAAAGTTATGCTGTTATTGAAAGGGAGGCTTTAGCTGCATCTTGGGCTGTGGAATATTTTCGCACATATCTTTGGGGCATGAAGTTTACTTTAAGGTCTGATCACAAACCACTCATTAAAGTTCTCTCACCTGGTGGAGCGGGAAAAGGCTCAGCTCGGTTGATGAGGCTTGCAGCCAGGTTGCAAGAGTTCCAATACATGTTGGAGTATATTCCTGGCTGGAGGAATGTCCAAGCGGACTGTCTTTCAAGGTTGTCCCTGGATTGGCGTTCTTCTCGTAGTGTGGTAGAACCTTTGAATTTAGATGATGTTGCTGTGGCATCAGTTGAGGATGCTGTCTTTGTGGGGGAGGGTGTTTTTTCCTCTAATGATTGGTCCAGAGAGATGGAGATAGATACCACTCTTCAAGATGTCATCAAACTGGTTAGATTAGGATCTAGACGTGAAAGTTCTGTTTCTGTTTCTGTTAGACCTTATATCAAGGTCTTAGATGAACTTTCTATTGTTGGGAACATTCTTTTCAAAGGGGAGAAATTCATTCCACCCTTTGGTTTGAGAAATAAATTACTGGCGTTAGCACATGAGGGGCACATGGGCCAGACTCTAACTCAGAGGCATGTTAAAGACCACTTTTGGTGGCCTGGGGTAGACTCCCAGGTTGTTGATTGGATCGAGAATTGTCCCATATGCACAGAAGGTGAGAAACGTTTGAAAACTGGACCCAAGGTTGTTACTGGTGCACATGTGGTTGGTACTAGCTTACCCTGACACACGATCAGTCTTGACTTTATTGGCCCCATGGGTGAGTTGAGTGAAAGTGACAGGTTTGCCATCGTGGTTGTTGACATTTTCACTAGGTGGTTGGTGGTCCATTTCACAAACGACATCACTACTTCGAACACTATCAGATTTTTGGGGAATCTTTTCAAGGAAGAAGGGTTGCCTTCTGTCATTATCACTGATAATGGTCCCCAGCTCACGTCCAGAGACATGCAGGAATACTTAAAAGAATGTGGAATTTCTCACCATCGCACGTCCTTGTATAACCCGCAAGGCAATGCTGTCTGTGAGAGGGCGAATAAAGTTGTGAAGGGTATAATCCAGATGGCTTTCAGTGGTGGCCATATTGTCAGGAAAATGGTGAATGAAATGTTGTGGGCTTATCGTACCACTCCCTTGGCACTGGGTGATTTGTCTCTGTTTCAATTGATGAGGGGACGTGACCCTGTAGTGAAATTGTTTCCTTCATGGATGAGGGATGTTGTCACCTTGCAGTCTCACGGTGATTCTATAAGTGTCCAGCAAAAGAGTGTTGGGGAATTGCTTCCACAAGACCGTGTCAAAAGTTCTCCTTTCTCTGTAGGAGATTTGGTCAAAATTAAGTTGGGAAGGTTGCAGAAGGGTTTATCCAAATTTAAGGGGCCATTCAAAGTTAAGAAAGTTCTCAATCATTGTGTCATACTTAATAATGGGGAGTGTTGGAACTTTAGGAGGGTTGCCCTCTATAAAAGGGAGAAATCTGCTATTTCCTTGCCTTGCAAGATTGTTAATGGTTCTACCTCTCACTTTCCTGATTTTCATGTTTCTCCTACTAGTGGCTACGTATTGGCAAATGATACTCCCATTGAACTAACAGTTCAAAATAGAGTTAGCTCCTCTGGAGGTGGTGATGCTCCTGCTCTTTTGCAGACCTTTGCTCCTGTTCAGGGTGGTTTGGTTTCTACACGCCCCCCTAGGTCTAGGAGGCCTCCAACCTACTTGCAAGATTTTGTGTGTTAAGTTTTTTTTTTTTTTTCTTTCTCCTTCATTGTTTATACCTGTTCTTGGTGTTCTGTATTTTGTATTCTCTGTGTTCTTATTTAGTGGATTCTACTTTGTGGCAGTTGACTGTTTGCTGCTGCACTGGAGGGTCTGCTCTTACCTAACTGCTCAACTTCAATAAAGAAACCAACTTGCTAACCTTGCCTCACCTGCATCTTTACTACAACCATCTGGGCCCAGGTTTTCCCTGTAGGGATGGCACTGATGGCCTCCTAAATCTCACATAGAGTAATAGCACCATCAAGTTCAGTTCTCTCTTCAGGGGATATGCGAGGCAGAGGAGTAGTGGCAAAAAAAGAATCAATCTCATCCATAGATATAGGTGTGACAGATGTGTACATGGAGGCATAGTGATGCATCATTCCAACATGGATAGCCTACTGGGGATGGAGTAGAGTGCCTGCAGCCAACCAGAGTGTTATTATGGGCTGTGATCCTTATACTCAGGAGCCAGGAGAGCTTGTGATGGATAGCCTAACAGATAACGCTCTATCTGAGCGATATCCTTGTCAAGCTTCCGGTGCAAGTTCCACGTGCAACCCAGACAATGGACCGTGGCGGGAACTTTGAAGGCATCCCACTCAAGCAGATGAGTTGAGGCTGTATTTGGCGTTAATGTCAAAGTGCTCTACAATGCAGATGCCCAGTGACTCCACATCGTGACATGGGGGGGAGTTCTTTTTAAAGAACAGTGGTCCTTAGGCAAAGAGTACACAGAACAAATAACATATAGACCTTGATGGGTACTATAACCATTCAATGTCCAGCCGGACAGAGAATTTTATTGTGCAATATAGTCAAAAATTATTATACATAATGAGCAACAAGAAATATAACGGGACGCAGTCCTGCACCCGAACTAGGAAAAAGAGTGAACAAAACACAAAACATTTAAACATGAACTGTTTCAGGCAAAATTCGAGCTTTGGTGGCTTTTCGACTGATCATGAAATAAAGCAAGCCAACCACATTTTTCAAACAGATAGCAAAGTAGTGGCACTTTTTCGATTGTCGACAACGCGTCGATCCCAAGCTCTTAGTTTAAAGGGATCATCTTCAGGACTACCAAAATGAATTGCCTGGTTACTAACACAATGCCTCGTATAGATGGCTGGTAGAGTCGGGTCGATCAAAAGAGCAATGCTTGTGAAACAATTTAGGAAACCAAGGATCTGGCTGATGGAGGCGAGCCGTGGAAACGGCTTCTGCCATGGGGGTCCGACTTGGGGAGCCTGTGCGGGGATCGACACAGGTCTCCGGGAAGCTGGATAGTCGTTTGCGAAGGTACGCTTAAGGTTCTCGTGCACGATGGCAGTTCGGCATCCCAACTCAGCTGGAGATGCTGGGGTTTGTGGTCTGGTGGGTGCAACCCAGGTAATCAATTGGTGTAATGTGTGGAAAAATGTTACGGGTGCCAACAATGCGTTCTATTTGGACATGGAGATCGGGTGGGTACGAATTAAAGGAGTAGACCCTGGTCTGTGCTATGTGTCAAATGTCTGACAGCTGCCAGTTCCCAAGCCAGATTCCCAAGCCAGGCAGCCAGTGCATGGGTATAGGACGTGGCACTGTGCAGAAAAGAGGAAGTTAGGAGCAATCCAAGCTAACACTCAGAACACTATTAAAATCCCCTCCAAGGAGCCATGATATCCTGTTCCTCTGCGCCAATAACTGTTGCATCTGCTGTGAAGGGAACACTCACCCTGATCCACACCAGAGAACCTCTTGCATATATGGAGTAATTTGTGGAATACACTCGTCCAGTCCAGCGTCGCCATCAGTATTAAGTGGGATTCCTGTATCATCAGTGCTATATGTATGGAGCAATTGCGCAAGTATGGATAAACAGCGTATCTTAGAAGGGGGGTGCATTCCTCTTACATTCCAGGTAAATATGTTCATGTTAGCCATGTCCGTGGATATTGTATGTAGAGCAATTTGGCACAGTGGAAAGGGCAACAAGTCATCCACCTTCTAGTGCCCAATAAGAATGGGCATGGACAGTAAAATAAACACTAGTTGAAATTAAAATAAAAGTGAAGCACCAAACGAGGAGTGCCTTGAAGGCAGAGGGACAATGTGTATCCACCCAAACTGAGTAACTATGAAAGCCAATGGTGGCAAACTGTCAAAGGGGGGGGGGTAGGTTAGCATGTTCTAGGCAGCGAGACAGAACCCCCTGTGTAAAACAACCAGAGTAAAACCAAATCATGCATCTCTTTAATGAAGTGTTAATTTCGAGGGGTACCGGCGTGGATATTACCTTGAATAAAACAGACCAACCATAAAAAATACACAATGGTGGTGATTGAAAATAAAGCATTAATCACGTTACAAATAATAGTTTGAGGAGTCACTTGAGGTGGCGAGACAGAGTCCAATTTGGAAGCCCAGATTGCCAAAAAGCCATCACTGCATGAGGATTTGGACATCTCCTCATCCCAAGTCTGATAGAAGAGTGCGATCTAGCATTGTTGCAGCCGCCTATAAAGCCTGTCATGTCTTGTGGATCATCTTTTCCAGATCTGAAGTGGTGCGCAGTCATGGGGAGCGGTCCCCATGGTGGCAGTGACGTTGGTCCCTTGCCAATGCAGCCGGGCCAAAATTTCCAGTTGAGTCGAGACAGATGGGGCCAGCCCAGTGGTATCAATCCTTCCCAGGTCTCCTTGGGATCAGTGAAAAAAATATGCCTTGCCATCCCGCACAACAGGTAGTCGTGCCGGAAAATGGAGTTAGTATCTGACATCCAAAGCACCCAACTGACACTTAACTGCAAGGAATGAGTTTCAATAGCGCTGCACTTCCAGGGAATAATCTGGAAATATCATGATCCGCGCTTTGCCGACTGTCAGTTCTGAGTGCTTTAGAGCCTCCTGCAGTATCAGATTGCAGTCCCGGTATAGTATCAGGAGAATCACCATCGGTATGGAGTTTGCCCCCGGCAGGGGGTTTCACAATGTGACTCAATGCTCCCTTTCAATCATGAAGAAGAGTGAAAGAGCAGCCGGAGGGAGAATAAGAATACTGCATAGCCAATATTCTGTGTAAGAGACTGCATCCTGTCCCTCCACGATTTTGGGTAGGCCCACAATGTGAATATTTTTCGTTTGGGAGCAGCACGCAGCATCTTCCACTCTCTCCTCCAAGATAGTCTTGCTCCAGTAAGATGCATAAACTCTTCTTAGTCAGGCAGGCCTGCAGCTGTATTGTTGAGATCACCTGTTCTGTGTTCCGTACTTTGTCTGCTAAGGTGCGGTGGTCTGCATATAATAAGGTGAAGTCTGCCACTAAAGCATCTATGTTGCGCTCCAAAGAGACCCAGGAGTATTGCTGCCACAAGATTTCCAGTTTACCTTCAATGTATGTAGAGTCACCAATATGAGCAGCCTAGTGGCTCCTGTCAAGTAGCTATGGTGTAGTAGAGAGAAGGCTGGCACCAGAAGAAACAGTCGGTCACAAACTGTGGTAGTGGGGAGGTAACAATCACTGGCCATTCAACCACTAACTCTGGGAAAGGTAGTACTTCCAACCCAGTCAATCTTGAGAGCACATCCCCCCTAGGCCACAGGAAGTAAGGTTTCACAGACCATCCGGGTGATGGGGCAGGGAGAGGAGAAAAGGAGATCTAAGCACCTAAGAGGTGCAATTCCGGTAAATATGAGGCCCAGTCAGGGCTATTGTCAGTGGTGCCTCCACTATCTGTGCCTGTGGTCAACCGCCTACTGTTGTGGGATTCTTGTACAATGCAGAGGCCTCCCGAGTTTCAGAGTACACCCCAGGTGGCCGGACATGCACAGACTTCGTGAATGCGGTGTGAGGCCCATGCTGCGTCATCCCACAGACCTGATCCCAGACAGATCCCACAGTGCTCCTCACATATCAGTGGCAGCTCCCAGCATCCACCGCTGATGGGCCACACCATCAGCGGAGGAGGGAGAAATGAGGGAGTTCCACAGAGTCTGGTTCAGTGTGGGAGGGCCCGAGCTGCATCACCTGCGTGGAGCATAGGTTCGCAGCCCAGATGCCGGGCACCGCTGGCCGCCCAGGCCACCGCTCCTGCTCGACAACACTAGTAGTTGTGCGGCAGAACAACCCAGCACTGAGAAATGGATAGATGGTGAATGTGGCAGAGTATAATCATCAGATAAAGGGGTTGTGATGGGGAGCTCTAGAAGAGAGCGACCGCCATCTTGCCTGCTCAGACCACACCCCAATCTTTGTGATTATTGTTACTGAAAAGTGCTAAACTCTCCTCAGTGTTTTGAACAAATTTCCTTGGTTAATACCTGGAAGAGTGTCTTGGGCAAAGAGCAGCAGATCATGCACAAGTTGCACCTGATTGTAAATCAGAAATTGGGCACACTGTTTGTGCCTGTTTTCAAATTTAGTGCGGAATGAAGTTGATGCTGATTGGCTTACTAAAACACTGTAGAGCTGGACATCCTAGTTCTTTTATTTAAATCAACTGTAATTTAGTATGTTGCTTCATAGTGGAAATGTAGCAGCATGAGACAAGTTTTTCAAAGAAAGACATATATCACAACAGGAAATAACAACATCATTTAAAAACTAGTATATGAGCATCACCTAGTAAGGCTACTCTAAACCATCTACCGAATTAATAGGAATCCAATTTCAAACAATACTGCAGCCGTGAGACATCCACCTTACATGTCACAGATGATACTCCTCTTACCAATGAATAAAATGACCCTTGCCTTTTAATAAGACTAAACCTATCAACTACCTTCAACAATGTCAACCATTCATCCTTTCCCCACACTATAAAGTCTTGAAGTGATTTTGCTGGCAGCCTTCTCCTCTGGTTCTCCTCTGACCATCGAACTCACAGCAGTTGTCAACATGGGCACCTGCATATCCCAGAAGGTTCCCAACACTTGTGGAGTTGGCCTTCCCAGTCCTCGTATTCTCAGTCATCTTCAACCTTTACATGGAGCCCCTGGAATTCTGCTTACTAACAACAGCATTGAATTTCACCAAAACGGTGAAGACCCAGAATTCTACATGAATGTCTCCTCAAACCCAGTTTCCAATGCCTCAGGCATTGCCTGCATCTCATTCAGACTTTCATGTCCAACACCTAGTTGAAAGTTCACCCGATCAAAACCATATTCTTTCTATTTGCCACTAACAGCAAATACCAATTATTCTAAACCTATCTCTATGAGATTAACATAAACTGGTTTAAAGCTCAACTATCACCCAATGTTAAGTTGCTTAGATTTATCATTGGTACCAACTTCACACTAAAGGAACACATTGCGAAGAACACAGTGCTACATCAACCTTTCTTCAGTTCACGAAAAAGCTCAATCACACACCTCTACATCTCAACACAATAAAAAGTCCCCCCTCCCTCCTAAATCCCAGTAACCAGCAATTCCCCTTCACTCAACTGTACACACTCTCTGATTCTGTTTTCTTCCGTTGGTTGTTTACAGTGCTCTTGTGCCTCTGCTTTGGTTTGCAATTACAGAAATACAACATACATGCAAACTTTACACAACAAAATAACTTTAATAGTAAATAAAAACACAAAATACCTCAACACATCACAATGAAAAAGTATAATAATAACTCAATAAAAGCAAAATAGACTACAACTACAGGCAGCAACACAACAAAATAACCACTAGAGAATACATCAAAGCACTACAAAAACAACACAATGCATAACACAATCATAGAAAAAGTAGCATGGGACAATATCAACACAAAAACATAAATCAAAATCCATCACAATCTAACACAACAACACATATTTCCAGTGGTAATGCTGTGGTGTTATTGTCGTGTTGTGTATCACTGCTGTGACATGTTAATTGATTTTTTGCTGTGCTGTGTTTGGTTACTGTGCTGCATTGTTGAGTTGATTTGCTATTCGGGTGAATTTTCTTTGTGTTATTGCTTTGCTGTGTTGTGTTTTTATTGCTTTGTTTTAGCATTGTGATGTTGAGTTGTGCCTATCGGACATTGTATTTTGTTTGTTTGTTGGGTTAGTGTGTTTTGTTGAGTTGTTGTTTCTGTGTTGGCTGTTCTGAAACTGTGGGTTGTTGTTGTGTTGTCTGACAGATATATTGTTGTGATGAGGTTTTTGTGTTTTGCTGGTGTGCTATAATGGTGTGGTGTGATGTTGGGTGTCATTTTGTTGTATTAGTAGAATACTGTTGTGTTGCTCTATTGTGTTAATGTGCTCTGTTGGTATATTGTTGCATTGCTTAGCTTTGCCATTATGCTGCTGTTTTGTGTTGAGTGCTGTGTCACAGTGTTGTTGGATTGCATTAAGGTGCTGTGTTGTGCGTTATGTGCTATGTTTGTGTTAACTTGGTTGCATTGATATGTGGTATCTTTGTGCTTTGTTCTATTATATTGATGATGTGTTCTGTCGAGATCTTTTGATGTATTGTGTTTTTCATGTGTTGCTGTTATGTCATGTTATCCCCTTTTGCTCAGTGCCTGCAACAATCAATATGGAACCATATTGTTTTCTTCATCTGTACATTCTTCTCATATAGTATTTGGAATTCATCGGTCAAAGGGTATGATTATTTAGTTGTGTATGGTTGTTTTTGATGAGTAGATATGTATTTAATGGTTCAGTGACTAAATATCGAGGGACAGACTATCGACTTACCAAAATATCGACTCCAAAATATCGAGGGACAGAATATAGAATGCCTATCTACAAACAGGTAAGTACTAAAATATCGACTCCAAAATATAGAAAGTTAAAATATAGTTAACAAAAAGATTGAATTTTTTAAATGTATTAAAAATATTATAAAAGTAATTAAATAAAACAGTTAAAATAATGTAGAAATGCTTAAAATGTAAAAATAATAAATGTAATGTAACTTATTTAAATATATATTTACTTAATATTATTATAAAATAATTATTAATCTTAATTATAAAATATTTAGAACATTATTAAAATTATATTGACATATATATAAACATACTATTTAAATATTAAAATAAATAATATATAATTAAAATAATTAAAGTAATAATTTTTATGTTAATTAATAATGAGTGCAACAGTAGTGAAAGCATTGGATAGCGGGAGGGTAAAAATTAGTATTCCCACTCCAGAGAGTGGAACAGTAGGGAAAGCGTTGGGTAGCGGGAAGGTTAAAAATTTGTATTCCCACTCCGGAGAGTGCAACAGTAGAGAAAGCGTTGGATAGCGGGAGGGTAAAAATTAGTATTCCCATTCCAAAGAGTGCAACAGTAGGGAAACGTTGGATAGCGGGAGGCTAAAAATTACTATTCCCACTCCAGAGAGTGCAACAGTAGGGAAAGCGTTGAATAGTGGGAGGGTAAAAATTACTATTCACACTCCAAAGAGTGCAACAGTAGGGAAAGCGTTGGATAGCGGAAGGGTAAAAATTACTATTCCCACTCCAGAGAGTGCAACAGTAGGGAAAGCGTTGGATAGCGGGAGGGTAAAAATTACTATTTCCACTCCAGAGAGTGCAACAGTAGGGAAAGCGTAGGATAGCAGGAGGGTAAAAATGACTATTCCCACTCCAGAGAGTGCAACAGTAGGGAAAGCAATGATTTAATATTTAAATAAGAAAAAATTAATTATCAATACCAATTTAAAATTAATTAAAATTAATTACCAATTACAAAATATTTAATGATTAATTAATTACAAATACCAATAAATGTTGTTTATTAAAAAATTAATTATCTATTAATAATTATTTAACAACTAATTAATTTTCAATACCAAAAATTTAATAAAATAAAAAAATTACCCATACAAATTAATTAACAATTCATAAATAATTAATAATTAATTAATTATCAATACATATAAATATAAATACATATTTACTTAATTACAATTAAATTACTTCCCACCCTATTCCCCTATAACCCACAACCAACTCCAAATAATAAATTAAAACAATTAACATAATTATCAATGTATCAATTAATTAAAACTTAATTACCAATTAATAAAAAATAATTACCAATTAATAATTAATTAACTAATTATCAATAAATACAAATAAAAATACATATTTACTTAATTACATTTCTTCCCACCCTATTCCCCAATAAACCGACAACCCGCTACAGAACTAAAACGCAAAATTAAATAAAAAATAATTATTAATTTATAAAAACTAATATTTAATTTACTATAAATAAATTACTTCCCACCCTATTCCCCTACAAAGCCACAACCCACTACGGAATTAAATTATGCAAAAATTAAATAACATAACATTCATTATTTTTTTAAATTATTAAACATACATTACAAATATAATACATATTTTTAAAACATATACTAGCATACATAACACTAAAAAATATCGACATTATGGTAAAATGATGTTAAATTCGATATTATAGGAATCAATATTTCTTACCTTAATTTCGATATTCTAACCAACTATATTTTGGTCATTCGATATTCTGTCCATTCTATATGTTTCATTTGATATTCTGGGCAGTCGATATTTCTGAATCGATATTTAGGGTGTTCACCATATTTAATATCTAGCTTATGAATGATTCTGTTAAGTTGATGGTATGATCCAAATAAAGTGGCTGCGGGGAGAAACTCATCAAATAAATAAATACTAAATAAAGGTATTAGTAGTTTGTTTTGTGTATAGATGGCTGTGGCGAAGGACTTTGCTATTTTTTGTTAAACTCAGTTGTGTGTTGTACATTGCCTGGTCTTTGGGACCAGGAGACAGTTCTGTATGTACCATGTTGGGTAAATTTGCTGTTGTGTGGTGTTGTGCTATTATTGTACCTCTGTCTATTCTATTTCTATTTTTTTAACCTGTAGAGCGCATGGAGACCCAGAGGTTTCTCAGTGCTGAGTAAGAGGCGGTATCATGACAGAACAGGAAGAACACCATAAATACTGAATTATTTAAGGAGCCAAGTTTTCATCGCTTTTCTGAATCGTTTATTTTCTGTCACTCGCAAAGCTAATGGTAAAGAATTCCAAAGCTTTGCTACATTAAAGCAGAAAGAGCGACCACCTATTCTTCCTTTTTTAATAGTTCGAATGGAAGCCAGGTGTAGATTCAAGGACCGGAATGATCTATTCAGAGTGTAGCGAGTAACCAGTTGTTGTAGGATAGGCAGGCCATGGCCTTGGGGAGTCCGGTGCACAATGCACAGTAATTTAAATTCCACTTTTTGGGCAATGGGAAGCAAATGAAGGTCTCTCAGGCCCTGCCTAACTGACTGAGATCTCGGAAGTCCAAGCGGTGTGTGTGCGGCCGCATTCTACACAACCTGCAGTTTCTGGATAACTCCTTTTGGGGATCCCAGATATAAGGAATTACCATGGTCCAGACAAGATAGGATCAAGGCTTAAATTGCAATTTGTCTTGAGGTTTGGGGAGCAAGGACATGATCTTGCATAGCAATCGTATCATTCCAAAACAACTGGCCGCCATTTCTGTGGCCGGATGTATGTCATTACAATGCATGCTTTCACAACGCATGCCTTTACCACGCAAGTTTTACAACGCAAGTCGTTACAACGACTTGCATTGCGGGGTGCTGGATAGTGAGTAGTTTAATTTACTATTCCAACTCCAGTCCCCGTGGATAGTAGGGAAGGTGTTGGATAGTAAATTAAACTATTCCCTATCCTAGAGCGCCCCCAGCGCAAGTCGTTGTAATGACTTGCGTTGTAATAGTTGCGTGGTTATGGTATGTCGTTGTAATAGTTGCGTTGTAATGGTTGTTCACCCTGTGGCCTCGGCTTCCATGACCAGAGTGGTCAAGCCACATATTTAAGCTTTGTATGACAGACTTAAGGGTTCGAGGGGGACCAAGGCTGGTAAGCCAGACCTTGTTGGATGATTGAATCGTTCCCAAGGGTCATTAATTCTGTTTGAGATCCATTAAGTTTCAAGCAAGACTTTTTCATCCAGCTGGCTACCTGTTCCAGACAGAGTCCAAGTTGGGGGTTGTCTGCATATGAGACTATAGAGATTCCAAATGGAGCCACAATATCTGCCAAAGGCTGAAGGTATATATTGAACAGCGTGGGGCTAAGTGAGGACCCCTGCGGGACCCCACATGCCACAGGCAAGATATCCAAGAGGCAGTCTCTATCAAAAACTTGGAATGTTTGTTGATTTAAAAAGAAACCAACCCACTCCAGGGCTTTCCATGTGATACTGACCCTACCAAATCTATCTAATAGTATAGAGTGGTCAACAGTATCATATGCTTGTACCAGCTTCATTCAGTACTTCATTCTCTACATTTATTCTCATCTCTTTCACACATTAGGCAGTGATCATCCAAAGTTGTGTTGTTTATATCGAGATGATCACCTCCAGTCATGAAGGTCCAATTGCACAAGCTATATTTAGACTATGAATTATGACATGATTTTACAAAATTATCTCATAAATGTATTGATGTTTGAATTTTTGTCCAATAGGCTGTAGCATTTTGAATTGTTCTCACTTGCTTCACTAGCACCGTTTACTATACTTTCACGAGCACATAGGGGTCGATTCCGATTCAGGAAAAACCGATCCGAATAGCAGTTCGGAGCGTTATTCCCGTACGATTCGTACCCTGACACGTCCCCCGTACCTATGACGAAGTACGATTCGTACCAGGAGCCGTACTCTGTACGAGTCGTACAAGACTCCGTACGTCTCTAATCTCCGTACGATTCTCCCTCGGAACCCACTGTACACGACATCGGTACGGTTCGCGGCTGGTTTTTATGACCCAGCAAGTACGATACGTGTCGGGTACGCACCGTACGACCCTTTTTCTATGGGAGCTGAAAACAGCCGTAAAAGCAGAGTTCGCGCCGAAACAGGTACGGAACGCCCCCCCCCCCGGGTACGGTGCGTACCCCCCATGATCGCAGGGGTACGCACCGTACCCCTGCAATCATGGGATGTACGAGCCGTACCCCCATTGTACGATCGGTGTACGAGCCGTACCCCCATTGTACGATTGGTGTACGAGCCGTACCCCCATGGTACGATGGGGGTACGGCTCGTACACCCATCGTACATGGGGTACGGCTCGTACACCGATCGTACAATGGCGGTACAGCTCGTACACCGATCGTACAATAGGGGTACGGCTCGTACACCGATCCTACAATGGGGATACGGCTCGTACACCGATCGTACAATGGGGGTACGGCTCGTACACCCCATGATCGCATGGGTACGGTGCGTACCCCTGCGATCATGGGGGGTACGGACCGTATGGTGTGTATGTGTTTGTGTGCTTTTCCGTACGACTCGCCCTTACCTGACGTGGACCGTACGAATCGCGTCCTCATACCCCGGTCCGGATCATACTCGTCGGGTCGTACGGCATGTGTACGAGTCGTACGGTATGTGTACGATTCGTACGGTTCACGGTTTCAGTCTTGCAATACGTAAAGATCACGACGATTCGGACGGATTCACGGAATAGGGATCGTACTTCGCGACTCGGACGGACGGGTACGATTCGTACGGAGAGGGCTCCGGATACAAATCGTACGGACATTTTTTTTCCCGAATCGGAATCGACCCCAAAGTGTTCACTTTCACATTTAGAACACAACTTAAAAAGAATGGTTGATTCGGCATTTTGATTTGTTAAATCTCACTTGCATTTCTTTGCTGATGTTATAAATGTATAATTAGGTTATTCCTTAAATTACTTCCTGTCTTTGAATCCGGTTGAGACATTGTTGCAAGTTGCTAGTGTCTCTCAAGGAGGCACTGAAAAATTCAAAACATACCATCTCACAATTAGAAGTGAGAAGAAGTTAAACATTTTAGATTCTTCAACATTTTGCGTGACCCCTTTTAAAAACAGCAGTTTTAAGGACATTGTTTGTGATGTAGCATTCATTTTAAGAATCATGACACAAAACATGTTGTGGCAAAGCAGGACTAAATATTTACACCCTGTTTTACCTACATTTAAGCATGAAAGGTTATTTTGCCATGCTACAGAAAAAACCTTCACCAGCCATAAGATGGGGTAATTACATTTCTCTGAGTAACATTTACAGGTATGTACCACCTGTTTAATAACTGACAATAGAAATGAAGAGCTGAAGCGTGACCAGCTAACTTTTGCAAAGGGTTTTGCTTCAGGGTTGCGCACACGTACCAAGGGGCTGAATACAATGGCAGGGAGACGGGCACCGACAGGCTATCGATGGCGGTCTCCCCGCCATCATAACCAACTTTACCACCTGCCATGTTATGATGGTGAACAGCAAAACACACAAGATGATGGACGGAATGTTGCACAATGGCACAACATTCACCCCCAGTCACAGATCTGGGTTTAATCCATCGTTATTTTGCTCACCAAGCCACCCCAGTTCAGATATGACCATATGCAAATCAGTCTTGGCCCTGTGCCTCATGGGAACAGTCCAGCCCGAACTGCCAAGTCATGTCTTCCCTGGACCAGAATCAAGCATCCTAGGACCGGTTTCTGGCTATCAGCCGTCTTCAGCCAGGATAGCTTGACTCCAGTGGCTTAGTGAGCACGGGAACCACGTCTGGGCATACCCTTCCCAGTGTGTTTTGCTGTTCACCCTATGTGGGAAGGGTATGCCCAGACATGGGTCCCGTGCTCACTAAGCCACTGGAGTCAAGCTATCCTGGTTGAAGTCCAAGCTTTTGATTTTGTCAGTGCTTTTTAGGGACCACATGCAAACTTTGTTTTGTGTATTTCTGTGTCAATGTGTGAGTGTGCTGTTGTTCATGTATGTTCTTATGAGTGTGCAAGTGTTTCTATGTCTGCATGTCTGTGTGTGCGTGTTTGTGTGGGGTATATGTTTCCATGTAAATGGGTGAGAGTGAATAATTGTGTGCAGGTGCGAATGAGTGTGTCGGAGTGCTTGACTCAAAGCCCTGAGTACGGGCAGGCAAAATGAAAAAGAAAAGCAAGCATTGGCATAGCCCATAGATCTTGCCTTTGGGACCTTATAAGTGTTTAACCATGCAACAGTTGATGATGTTGCACTAAGGATATTGTGCTGCATAACTAAAACCATACAACTTCCCAAAGGCGAGACCAATTGGCTATGCCAATGCTGTCTGCCTCCCAACACACTCTTTTTTTTTTTTTTTTTACTTTAAAAAAGCACGGCACCGTCTTCACGGACACCGCGCAATGCAATGTAATAGGTGTTGCTCTTGGTATTGTAAATAACAATGCCTTTTAATTTTTTTAGCTCAAAATAATGTAATTGCGAGACCAATTGCAAATGCATGTACTTTAAGCAGTGTTTAGACAGTTCCTTGTGTACATCATTTATTGAAATTCCATCCTTTTTTGGAGGGACAGAAAAAGATTTTGATTGTAGTGGTATGTTTGTGGCAGAACCCCTACTCGTTTAATGAGTCATTCACAAGAAGCACAATTTTCAGTACATTTCCACTTTTAAAAATAAATACAGAGAGGAAACACGTTGTTTCTGTAAAAATGGAAAACTGTTAACCTTATGGATAATTTATTACGATTGCAGGATGTTCGATTCATTAATAATTTCAACATCTACACATTCAATATCCTTTTTAGTTCATTTTTTTATTCTTTTTTCTTAAAATAGTTAAAGTCGTTCAGTTATATATTATATTTTCAGTTCGGTTATATATCATATGTAGTCTTTATACTATAATCTATGCAAATATCACTACATATGATAAAACTAGATCAACAGTAACATACCGAAAGAAAAACAACAAAAAGGCTCCTAGGACCTCCACGGTGTGGTATGGAGGAGAACCATCAATGACTACTCAAGTACTTATACAGGGATGATGAAATACTATTCACCCTGGGATGGCTGGTATCAACATACATATAGTATTTTTAAGGAGGTTTTATACTCCATTAGATGAATAATAATTGTGCTTTTCCATTCTCTGAATTTCACCCAGAGAAGCTACTGAACTACTTTCTTAGCAGTGTACATTATGCAGTGTCCTGCACCAGGTCACTGAAGGAATGATAGTATGTTCTTTCCAGGTGTGTGTTGTGTATGTGCTCCTGCCACAGCCGTGATGCCTATGAACTTTGATGTCTGAAGCACATGTCTGCCCCAGAGGACTAGCGCCTAGTGCTTCTAGCTGAGTTCATACAGTGGTGTCTACAAGTCCCTCAATAAAGTGAAGTAAGGCAGCAGCCTTCTCGTGGATGCACAGGGCCTGAAAATGGCATTTTTCAGTGTGAAGGCGGGGGTGTAGCTTTCATTGGTGGAGCAGGTGCAGTGGTACCGAGGCCCAGAGGGGCTCACTGATCCCCGATTATTGCTGTATTTTATCATTCAAACAGTGCCCAATGGGCCCATTTCCTTCCTTGCCTTAGGGCCCATGGGGAAACCCTTAGTTTTCTCTAGAGTAGTGGGAAGCACTACTTGCCTGGGTATATCCGCTTTTTTTACTGAGAGATATAATTGTTTCTGCAGGTGCCCCTGCTGAGGTAAATCTTTTCACTGTAGCACAAACAAGTCCCAAACAACAGCCATGGACACCAAAGGTTGTCCCAGAATACTCCTACTGTTTGGAAATGTATTCCTGAGGGAGGGGAATCTATATCCTCAGGAAATGTAATTCCCGGCTCGGGGGGGGGGGGGGGGGGTGGGCCTACAGGGGGCACTCCGTTTTTAGAGGGCATAGGGCACTTGCCCTAGCGGTTCAGCCGGGATGTTGGTATTGGAGCAGGACCAAGGCTGATTTGCATATGGCTCGTTCCTGTCTGAGGTGGCCTGGTGGGCAAAAACAGTGGTCTGGGATGCGACTTAGTGACTGAGAATAATTCAAGCAATCCACACCATTTTTTTATTTTTTATTCATCATAAGATTTTGTTTTAAATCTGTGCCCTGGAAGCATGTCTTGGCTAGCAGAGTGGGTAGCCCAAAAAGCTGAGCGCCTGATTATTTTCGGGAGGGCCTAGGGTTTGCCTTTGAAGTGCATACCCTGGACCTGATGACAGCTTACCAAACATACCCATGCCTTTTCTCTGCCCTTCTTTCCAGGTGCAGATAACAGCAGGTTCTGCTACACTATTCACAATAATTCATTTGATCGACCTTGGAAAGATAAAGCACCGATTGGCCCCAAAGGAACTGAAGGTAGTAACCATCAGGCAGATTTCTGCAGCAGCAACCCACTGAGCAGTATTACTGATCCACCTGGTGGGTTGGTGATGCCTTCATTGTGGCGGACGATGCCACTGTTTTCATCTTGTCTTCTGCTGTGGCTCCATTTTGAGCTTGAGACTGGGCGCCCTGAAGTCTTGTATGTAGCGCCTTGCAAATCATTATAACTGTTTTGCTGCAGTCCTGGAGTATTTGGAAGTTTGGTGGTGCCTGGTTTGGAGGGTAGCTCATGTACACAGGGTGTGGACTCTGTTCCTGGGGTTCAGTGCCAACATGTGAAAGGCAGTGATTGAAGCTGGTGCGGCAGGAGGTGATGGAGGGGCTGGTCACATCCGGTCAGCATGGATTAAAAAGTAGCCCAAAGCTCTAGCCACCCTCTGTGCCATAAACATTCAGGTCAGTCGTAATTCCCCTGCCTGGACCTCCAGCCTCACCAATGCACCAAAATAGCTAAAGGGGACAACGCAGAAGAAACCCCCTCACCCCTCCCGGTGGTACGCCGTGGGGTGGCACGCCTACACACGATGCATCGGACCGATAGGATGTGAGTGTGAGGAGCCGTGAGCTGTGGGGCGGGTTAATGTCAGAGCTGGTGAAATGATGGAATTGTGCGCTGCGACCTTTGCTGTGCTTCATTTTGGATTTTTAGTATTTTTTTTAAAGTGCCAGGGCTCTCATAAGGAGGCCTCCGCCATCCACTGGGTGTTTAATTGGTGATATTACTGATTCACCTGGTGGGTGGGTGATGCCTTCATTGTGGCGGACAATGCCACTGTTTTCATCTCTTCTTCTGCTGTGACTCCATTTTGAGCTTGAGACTGGGCGCCCTGAAGTCTTGTATGTAGCGCCTTGCAAATCATTATAATTGTATACATGTGCGCAGTCCCAGAGTATTTGGAAGTTTGGTGGTGCCTGTTTGGAGGGTAGCTCATGCACACATGGTGTGGACTCTGTTCCTGTGGTTCAGTGTCCGATGTCTGAAAGGCAGTGATTGAAGCTGGTGCGGCAGGAGGTGACGAAGGGGGTGCTCACATCCGGTCAGCATGAATAAAAAGGTAGCCCAAAGCTCTAGCCACCCTCTGTGCCATGAATATTCAGGTCATACGTAATGCCCCCGCCTGGACCTCCAGCCTTACTAATGCACCAAAATAGCTAAAGGGGACAGCGCAGAACAAACCCCCCCACCCCCCCAGGTGATATGCCGTGGGGTGGCACGCCTACACACGATGCATCGAAGCGATAGGATTTGAGTATAAGGAGCAGTGAGCTGTGGGGCTGGTTAATGTCAGAGCTAGTGAAATGATGTGATTGTGCGGCCGTGACCTTTGCCGTGCTTGATTTTTAAAAAAATTTTTTTAAAGTGCCAGGGTTCTATTCAGGAGGCCTCCGCCATCCACTGGGTGTTAAAACGGTGCTAATGAGGGTCAACCTGACAATGTTAATAGTATAATACAAGGAGGCACTGCTTGCTCCTTCAGGCAAAACACCATGGGATGCGCGGAATGAAGCTGAGGGGGAGGGGTGGGGGAATGCAGCCGAGGGCACAGACAGCATTTCCCTTGCAGGAGCGAGCCTTGGGCACCATCTGGAAGTTAATTAGAAACAGATGGTTTGAAAGCTCGCTCCCGCAAGGGAATCGCCAAACGTGCGCGCGTTGCCATTGAAAGCAATGCAAAGCGGGCACGTTTTTGGCCCAGAAACTGAATCGATTTCTAAATGTCTCCTCCTATGCAGCACATGCGATGCGTAGGCGAGACCTAACAAGGAAAGAGGGGAGAAGATAGGGATATGAGGGAGGAAGTGGAACTTAATGGTTGGAGCTGTGTTGTATAAAAAACTATTATTCTATTTAACGTGCATTGTTGTGTTATGTACGTTTTGCTCAATGCACTTCTACTTGAATATTTTATAAAGTATTTTCATTTCCATCAGGTATATCTTCTAATAAATACACTTAGTTTCAGGACGTAGGGCATATAGATATGTAAAGGGGGTCCACATGTCCACAGATGTCCGGGCTAAATATTAAAATGAGAGGTAAAATGTGGGTGAATCTGCAGAACAAAGCTAGTACTCTGACTACTGTAAAATATTTTGTTCAGAAAATGCTTTTCGAAAATGCAGCCTGGCAATTAGAGCAGTCTGATAATAAAAACGGATAAACAAACAAGAACGCATAAACATATTAGTCCTACAGTTTGAAGAGTAGGCTTCAGATACATCAAGTTGCCCTCTTTGAGATGAGATGACTTCACGCAGACCCCTATTTGCTTTGAATTCTGATGCTTGTAGTTGTGCTTTTATTTTGTGAAAAAGCAACAGCACGTTAATTACCAAATGAAAGGAAGTAATTCGGTTGGATGGACCACTTACACTACATAGACAACGTGAACTCTCTGCACAGTTTTGTAACTAACAAAATGTATGTGATGAATGCAATAAACCTTTTAGTGTGCCTGAGAGGTGAGGGATCAGTGGGTCAGCGAGGGTGCATTTATTCCAGGTTGGCTGTGGACAGTGGCCTAGGCATGTCATGTTGTTGCCAGCACTAACAAATGTGCTTACAGTTTCTCTGGCAGCCTACTGGTGACCCCTTGGGGGGTAGCTGAGAGCTAGGATGGAGGACAGCAGTATTCTTCTATTATGAAAAGCAAAGAAAACATAATTTTCTATACTTTCAAGATGGCCTCCGTATGGCATCATGCAACATTATTTTGTGTCATAATGTTGGAGGCCACCCTTAAAGAATAGAACTCAGGGGCATATCATCAAGGCAGCGCTATGAAATTATTACCGCTTTTGCGTCCGTTTTCGGGCGAAATGCGGCGATAATTTCATCGCCTTATCAGCAAAGACACGCTATCGCGTGTTTTGCGGACTTAGCGCCAGTTACAACAACGCCCAGCTTTGCATCTCTAATGAGATGCAAAGTGGGCGTTCCTCCCTGAAATAACTGAAAAAATGTCGCTAACCGATATTTCTCCAATTATCAAGCTGCACGCTAACAGGCAGAGCGATAAGAAAAGTAGCGCTAACCACGGTTATCGCTACTTTCCTTATGCCTGCTTGTAATCTGATGTAGCCATGTAATCAAATGGGAGGTGGATTACATGGCTAAGAACACCCTGCCCTATTAGCAAGGTATCACCGGTCGCAGTGCGATTATCACTGGATTTCCAGTGATAATCACTCATTTTTCCAGTTAACACTTGGATTCCTATTTCATTGGAGATATGCGTTGCTGATAGCACGCTATCTCCGCGATAGGAACCAGCGTTAGCCAGCGATAATTATCCTAGCGCTAGGTGCGCTTAGCGATAATTATCACCTGGCCTTGCTGATATGCCCAACAGTGTTTTCTATTCTTCTCAAATGGCCTTTGCTTCGCATACTTACAATGTGTTACACATCATGGCAACCATCTAAAAGGATAGAAAACTTTGGGGCATATTAGCAAGAACCTCGTTAAAATTATCGCTGTTTTATAGGCAGGAAACTGCCGCTAAAACGGCGATAATGGGCTTGCTAATATGCGTTATAGAATTCCAATAGATGCCCAGGTTAGATGCCCTGCACATCTAACCTGCGCTTCTGTTGGAATTCTATAACACATATTAACAAGCACATTTTCGCTGTTTTAGAGGCAGTTTCCTGCTGCTAAAACAGCGATAATTTTAACGAGGTTGTTGCTAATATGCCCCAATGTTTTTTTGTGCTTCTCTGATGGTCATCATGTTCATTTATGTAATGTGGCGGCCATCTTAAAAGTATGCAAAACAATGTTTTTTATACTTTTAAAACAGTCAGTCACAGATATTGGTTTTGTCAATGCCACCACATATTTTGAGTATCTGCCACTGGCAAAGCCAATAGCAGTGGCCAGTTTAGGATGAGAGAGCCAAGGTAGTGAAGGGAGAGAATACATTGAAAGGAGATGCCCATCAAACAAGGGCAGGGGAGCAGAGGAGGGGGGAGAGAATATGTTTTAAAAAACTGAGTGAAACTTGGAGTGGTGAGGAAGCAACAGATGAGCAGGGAGCAAAGTGACATGAAGAGCAAGGGGGCAGGAAGAAGAGAAGATACAAGCTCCACACAAGGGAGAAGGCAAGAAAACCTCTGCATGTCCATTGAAAGCTAAAAGGCAACAAAATGGTAGTTCCCCTGCATATAAGCAACATTGGCAGTGGAAGCATACAAGTCAACCAACCTGGACACTGTGAAACCATAATGCTCCCTGGTGGGACAAAGTCACGTGTGATGAGGAAAGTTGAATCAGAAGCAGGGAAGTGAGATAGAAAACAAAGCCATCTAGTCATGAGCAAGGGGCTGCCCTCAAGCTCACTTTATGGTTATTGAAAACAATTGATCTGACCAACAGATAACCAAAGCTGTCTGTAGCTGATATTTAAAAAGTGTTGTGAATGTCATCAATTCGCTATATTTTAGCCAAGGTGTTTGTGGATGGTGAAGAAGCTACATAATAGAATTAAATACACAAGACGCAGGAGGCAAAAAAATCAATACAAAAAATAGTGCAGCGTAACATGAGCCATAAAAAGCCTGATTAAGTCAACAGAATATATTAATATGGATTTTATTTCATTTTTAGGTCTCGCCTAAGACAGCACAAGCAAGATATTTTCTTCACTAGCAGGAGGGGTTTGAGCACGTCCATTGCTTACCACTCGTTAGCTTCATTATCACTCTAATTTGCTTGTTTCTCTTTGGGCAGCACTTCCTCTTCCCTGGAGCATGGCCTAAGTAATACTTCATTGCCCAGTATCCTTTCACTGCTTGTGCTTTTGGAGCTGCTTTTCTCTTTTTGTTGAAACACTGCATAAAGGTGCATGTGTTAGTATGTGTTAGCAGGCCATCTTCCTCGTGTTTTTGTCCCCTCGTCCATGCCACGCTCTTTATACCATGTGCTTTTTTCCCATCCCCGTGTTATTGCTTGTCCCCACCTGACCTCCATGTTATTGCTTGCCCCCTCCTGCCCTCCTTCTACTATCTGTGTTGCCCATGCTCTCACCAGCCATAGCAAAAAAATAGACAAGCATGTGGTCAGAACTGCCCACGTCATAATGCTTTTAAAAAAAACTTGAATCAATACCTCCCCCTGTCTTTGCTTTCCTCCACCCAACGCCATAACAAAAAGGGCTATGACGTTGTATGGCAACATATTTTTTTTTTGAGGTCCACACTTGTCTTAAGCAGTTTGAGAAAATAAGTTTCGACCAGTTTCACTCTGGCAACGTGTTGCTACTGCTTGCAGTGCCCCCGAATGTTTTTGTGTTTCTATGTATTTCTGAATCATGCTTTGTCTGCTATGCTGCACCAATGCTTGGCAAGCATTTTTGGTGTAGCAAGCAGACAGTGTCTGATCATGCGCAGGTACCACAGTGCACTTCTGTGCAACATGGCTAAAAACATCGACAAAGCCAATCTCTCGGGTAGGCGAGACCTATTGGCTTTGGCAATGATTGGTATTTATTTATTTTTTATGTTGGTGAAACAATAGATCACAATGTAAGCAATTAATGATACATTATGATACGAGCAATGAACAATTGATATGAGCTAGTGATCTGCAGTATATTCAATCCTTACTCTATAATAGCAACACACACCAGAATTATCTAACCACTCTAACATTTTTAATATTGTAAACTGACCACTTTAAGCCCCCTCCCCAAGCCTTCAGATATCTGCATAACATTTATCAAACAAAGACTAAGCGCGCGACTGCCATGCATTCTTCAAAAGCAAGATCATATTTAGCCATACAAATTGCCAATTTAAAAACACAACTTTAGTGCAAAGCCTTAAATCTGAAAATCACTATTTTGTTTTCATTCGGGGTGTGTGAAATTTGGGGGACATTATGTGTAATTATATGAAATATTAATCAATCATCTAGCACTATATTTAAGTGCAAAATGCAGCCTTGTATCAATTTTAAATATGAGGATGCATTTCCAGCTAAAAAATAGAATGAACAACTCAATTGCCGCGAAGAACATGCACCCTCATTCTGGTCGTTTGCAATGTTCCCATGCTCCAGTGCTTAATTTTTCCACAAATAGTGGCGTAATTATGTGATGTGGCATATTGGCATAATTACAAGTTTCCCATAACAAGCATAACATGAAATTCCTGAAACTATGTGAATTATCTTGCAATAATTCGAATTTCTCCCTGTCCTAGATTTAATATAAGAATTTTTGTGACAGAAAGTTGCAGTTTTTTCTGGTTGAAAATGATTTTTCCACCCCTTTAAGGATTACGTCCTTCCCTAAATTTCAACTACACCCATCGCACCCCTCATTTGCCCAGTGGCATAACAAAACTTGAGGAGGCTCCCTTGCAAAGTGCATTGAAGTGGCCACCCACACTCGAGAACCAGTCGGGAGCTCGCAAGCCCTCCTGCGCACTGTGCCGGAAGGGGGCCCCTGGAACTTGGGCCCCCAGCACAAATTTCTGTGCAGATTTTAGATGAAGTGATGTTACAATAAACAATATAGATGTCACTGAAATTTCCTGGTTGTGGTTTATTACGTAACCATAAATTAACTTAGACACTCTTCATGAACGTGTACATTACATCAAATAAACGCATAACAAACATCTTTAGCAACCAGAAAAAGTGTATGGAGGTTCTGCATGGTAATGGCCATAAGAGAGAAAAAAGAAAGGTGAAGAGACAAGTTACGGGTGTGTAAACGTTTTAAGCCGGAACAAGAAAGAAAAGATATGGGGAAAATGTTTAATGACTTATTTTGGGATGACTTTGTTAATAACAACTACCCCTCAAAGAGAAAAAGAAGCTAGGTAAAAGAAGATACCAGAATAAATTATACAGAATACTGACTGAGAAACAGACACTTCTCCAAGCCACAATTAAGGCTATCATTCAATAAGAGAACTAAGCAAAAGTATGACAGATAGACGGCCTTCAAAACTCTGCTCAACTCCTTGGATTACATTTTTATGCAGCAATGTTCATATGCACCTTTCTACTGAATCATTTGCAGGCATAGGAGAGTATTACTTTTTAGAGCAAGTTATAACTTTCTCTCCCCCATGTCTTTCTCTTTCACTAAATAAAAATACATAAATATATATATATATATATATATATATATATATATATATATATATATATATATATATATATATATATATATATATATATATATATATATATATATATATATATATATATATATATATATATATATTGTACTTAATGACTGGGGGTGAATGTTTGCATTGTTCAGCATTCCGTACATCATTTGTTCCTCGTGTATAAAGCACTTCACAAGCAAGGACCAGTTTTCTTGAGAAAAAGCTTCTCCTGGTACACACCATGCGGGTCAGTATGCTCAGCCTCTGCCAAATTCGTGGTAATCCCTAGATTTAAGCGTGTGAATTGGGACGGCAGAGGCTTTGTGCTTGGGGTCTAAAAGGCCTGGAATGCCCTTCCCTTACACATCAAAACCATACCTAGTCTTCTGGCCTTCAGATAATTCCGTAGACATGGCTTTTTTCCTCTTGCTAATTTACCCCCTACAGGTTCCATGGCTTCGGCAACTTTAGCTAAGACACCTTTTTTGGTTTTGAGTGCTTTAAAAAAACACCCAACGTAGCATAACATAACATATTTCAATGCAATTGGCTCTGCCTCCCGGATGTTACATGCAAGATTGTGAGAGAATAGTAAAGGTTAAATAATACAGATGGATAGCGACTATTAAGCCTGTGTGTGGGCGTGCCTGGGCCGAGGGCGGGCCCGTCTGCACCCGTCGGCGCACGTCTGTGCCTGTCTGCACCAGGAGGAGGCAGGGCAGGGCCACCCCCCTTGGTTTCATCCTGCCATCACTGAACCAAAGGGTAAGTCTCCTGACTCATTGATACTGAACTGATTTATCATCTTTAACTTGTAAATATTGAGCCAACTTGAACGAATCACTGCAGTCTTTGGGCCATAACGGCTTTTCCACAGACTCAACAAAAGAGCTGACACCCACACTAACTCAGAACTGGGACTAATATAAGGTCTGGAACCGTGTCCCTTTCTTTTTCCTTATAGATCATCTCTCTTCAGGTGATTTAAGGAGGTTTTATTGAAGATGTACAAGATCACAGGGAGACCATAAGTAGATCAGATTAAGATCAGAGTAAGACCCCACCCGGAGCAGCCAGCAGGAAGCTCAGCCCAGTCAACTGTCATTTCTCTCTGCAGATTCCCAACATTCTGACACCATCATCACATTAACATTCCACTGGTGGTAGAATGGCATTGCATTAGCATTAGCAGGATGTAACACATCCCCCTTTCTTATACGGGAAAACAAAAAGCTAGAAACGGAAGGGAAGAACCTGAGAAAGTGAAAGCAAAATGATTATACAAAAGCAAAAAGAAGAACAACAATGAGAGAACAACATCGAAAGAAGAGCAACAAGAGGGGAATCAAGAAACAGAGAAGAAAGGAAACCAAACATAGAAATCATCATCCCTTCTTACACAACAGAAAAGAAGAAAAAAACAACAACATCATAGAAAAGGAAAAAAGAAAGCACAAAAGACTGCCCCAAAGCACACCTTCCGGCCAAAACAGGAATGAATGGAAGCTGAAAATGGAAAGCTAACAGAACACAGGGCTACAGGCTGCGACAAATGCAGAGGAAGGGAACACAACAGAAAAGCAGAGGAAGGCCCAGTATCCACAAGAGACACGAGAAGAAGACCTCAGAAGGAAAACAGAAAAGAAGAGAGAAACAAGGAAGATGAGAAAAAAGTAAGGGTGATTCCCCATCTAAACACCATTATCGTTACGCAATTACAAAAATGTAATGCAAAGATAACAGTGCAGAAATAGCAATAAAAATACAATATAAACAGAACATACTTAGCAATGAAAGCATGAAATGCACTCAAATAGGTTAAAAACGTAAGCTAAATATGTGAACTAGAAAGCATAGGTGAGAACTCATGACTAACCTCTTGGGATAGAGATGTGTTGTGCACAAAACTGGGTACACACCCCATACACATCTAAGTGTAAGGACAAACTTTGGGCCCCATTAGGATGGCGGGCAGATCGTCCCCACCGGGCTGGCGGTAGCCACCGCTGACCCGGCGGGGGCGATCCGCCCGCCATCTTTCCAGCAAAGACCCCCCCCGCCATATTACAATGGGTGGAGGGTCCGCACCGGATGGAAAGACCGTCCGCCGCTTTTCCACCAGGTCGACAAGTCCACTGGGCGGAAAAGGGTTAAATACGGTGGCATTGTCTGTTAGACACCGCCAGACCTATTAGTATGTGTGCTGGGACATGCCTTTCCGTGGCAGCATTGCCGCACGGAAAGATATGCGGAGTCTACCTGCGGGGGCCTGTTGCGGGCCCCCAGGGACTCCAGGGGGTGGGGGGTGCACATGGGGGTACCTATGGTACTCCCCCGCAGTTCCATGCACAACATGGCAGGCACCGCGCGGTGCCTTCCATGTTGTGCATGAAAGTGCACAACATGCCTTTCTGGCATTGTGGCAGGCGGTGCTGAGTGCACCGCCCGCCACAATGTCAAGAATGCAGGATGCGCCCTCCACTGTGGCGGGCGCATCCTAATGACCCCCACGGTACCCCCGCCCTTATGGTTGGCGGGCCCATTTCACAATAGGATGGTGGGTGGACAAAGTCCGCTCGCCATCCTCATGACCCCCTTTGTGTGGAAAAACCACACCGTGCACTGTAGAAATCTAACTGTGATAAACAGCACATATGAGTAGGTACTCATGACATATTCCAAATAATAACTGGAATATTTGGGTAAGAACCTGTGCTAATTGCATAAGTCCCCTGTAAAAAAGGGTAGAACTGACAGTGTTTTGGTAGGAACCCAAACACATGGGTAGGAACCCGTGACTTAAATGTGGGTAGGAACCCGAACAAATGGGTAGGGACCCATGACAAATCTCTATGGAAAGAGATGCATAAAAAAATGCATGAGGACTGGAACCTATGCATAATTGCCCTGAAACAACACAATGAAACATAGAACAAAGGGCAAAAGTACTAAGATAACGCATCAAAAGCGACATTGCAGTATGCATAACATTTGAAATAAACAGAAACTGTTACATTTTGAAAATACTCCGAGCTTGCGTAAGTCAGGTGTACACAGAGATAACATAAACAGACACTGTTACATTTTGAAAATACTCCTAGCTTGCGTAAGTCAGGTGTATACAGAGATCCACGGGCTGATGGGTATGTTGAAGATCACTGTCACTTGAACACGAAATCGCTGAAGGACTGCCAGAATTCCGCAAGTGGATAACGTTAGAAACCAGCATAGTTAAAAAAAAAGTTACCTGAAATGTGTCTGTACTAATTGAAATCACAGGGTGATGTATAGGAGAGACGTAGGACGATGTAAATCCAAAGAGCAAAACTAGTGTTGAATTGAAACCGTCCACTAACTTTAAAGACTCCCCACAAACGTGGTTGAAGAACAGCAGGACTGTATAAGGCAAATACAGCAAAACGGAACTTGGTTGTTGTCACTAGATTCGTGCAGTAAAAATACGTGGTCAGCAGACAGCAGAACTGAGACAGAGAACATGCAAAATCCTGAACGTGCTTGGCTATTTGAAGATACAACAAACCCAAAATGGTGGCACGCATCTTTGACGGCATGCCGGCTGGCTACCAGCAAATGCATGTGCCCAAACGTTCGTGGCAGTAGCAGGCTAGAGGAAGGACTGTACGTCACAGAAGATCCATGTTGTACATTATTCCTACTTCTATTTTCATTATCTCCTTACCTCAGTATGTTCCAGAATGTATGTGGCTCTGAACTCTTCCTGGGATTCTAGGTTGAGTCAGTTTGTGCCTGGCCAGCTCCTAATGAAGATATCTTGCTGTTTAACTGCGCAATAAACCTGTTGCTCTGCACTGAAGTCTCGAGGGCATTTACTACAATTTTGGCGACGATTTGTGGCTGGCCAAGAATGCCTATGGTGGTCTTCGACGGTCCATAAAGATTTGGGTCGTTATTGGTATTGTGCTAACAAGACAGCGGACGAATATCTTAAAAAAAAGGAAAAGAACCCGACGTGTGCAGTATCACTGTCTACTCTCCGTCAGCGTGTGCTAAATTTTGGGACAAATTTAAGGAACCTGTAGCAGGGTTAAGTAGGAGGGATGGTGGTGGTGATGCTCCTGATATTCAATCCAGTAGCGGAGCCTCAAACCAGTCTACTCTTTCTCCAGCTCATGTTTTATTACAGCCACCTTCTAAGTGTCCAAGGTCTCGTAGACCACCTTTGTATCTAAATGATTACTGTTGTGATTGAAATATCAGTTAATGAACCAAGATGTGTTCCCTGTTTTATGCCTTTTCCCCATACCCTTCTTTTTTGTTACTAGTAGGTAATTTCTGTTCTTATAGCTTATAATTCTTTTGTTTTCAACGAGAGAAGATGTGTTGTACATTATTCCTACTTCTATTTTCATTATCTCCTTACCTCAGTATGTTCCAGAATGTATGTGGCTCTGAACTCTTCCTGGGATTCTAGGTTGAGTCAGTTTGTGCCTGGCCAGCTCCTAATGAAGATATCTTGCTGTTTAACTGCGCAATAAACCTGTTGCTCTGCACTGAAGTCTCGAGGGCATTTACTACAATCCACTGTCAGTGCTGAAAGCAGGAAAGGCAGCACGTGGGCAGTGAAGGCACACAGGGCAGGTAAAAAGAAGCTGCGCGTGTTGAGGATGTGTGCGTGATGGGTTTGTGCCATTTTCAAATGGCAGCGGTTGAACTTGTGCGATTTTCAAACAGTAGCGGTTGAGCTGGTCAAATTGTTACATCGCAGCGCCATACCCCATAAACAAACACACACACAAAAATAATTAAAAAAGAAAAGTACCTCTGCTCACCGATTAAAGCGAAGTCTGTGCACAGGTTGCCAAAACAGACCCGAAGACCAAAATGCCTTCCCAAATGCAACGAGTTCCTCTGACAGTTATTTTGGGGACATGGGAGTGCAAACCAGCGCAGGGAAACCGCTCACCCAAGCTTATGAAAAGCTCTGTTGTGCCTGAGAGGGTTGTCGCTTGGGAGACTGCTGGACAGAAACTGTAATCCAAATGACAGCAAAAGACAGCAGAGTCCTTGGTAGTGGTATAAAGTACAAACGCAGGATGTCCAAATAAAAGAACTTTGCCAGTCTGAAAGCACAAGCATACAGAACTCTTCCTCCCCAGAGCAATGGACAGTGATGTTAGGAGGCTTGGAGAGCGTCATGCTTACCTTCACCACACTGAAAGCACAGCACAGGACGCAGACACAGCACAAGATGCAGGAGTTGGTAGGCGCAGACGTTGGAAGGCTTGGAGAGTGTCAGGCTTACCCTCACTGAAGGCACAGCGCAAGATGCGAAGTGATAATGGGGAGTAGACAGTGATGTGTGGCGCTGAAGACAGTCGTTGTTTAAATAGAGGCTTACCCACACATGAAGGGTATTAGAACAGGGTTAACCCAAAACAAGTCACTGAGACCTGGGTAATCGAAGTACTGAAGGGAAGGGGTCTCAGTGTGAGAGCAATTATAATTATAAACTTTAAGGAAGATTAGACAACAATAAATGAATCCAACATTGTTTTAATTCACAATGAGGAGCAATGTACCAAATACATTAATCAATTTCAATGCATAAAGTAGGTCGAACGGTGCCCAAAAGGGGAGGGAGGAGGTGAAATTGTGAGGATGGTGTGATGAAGGTATTGTGACAATAAAAACAAGAAAATATCAAAAAATTACAGTTGTGTTTTCATTATATTACACATAGGATGATTCACTGTGCCGATATATATACAAATGTCATACTCCAATGATGCAATTAATGTCAAAATGTAGGTAAGGAGTTGACTAAAAGGACGTTGTCGACGTTTCGACCCTCTGAATAGCGCAGGGTTAGTTGAGCCCTTGCCGTGGGGTCTTCTTCAGGACAGGGAAACGGGCAGGCAACCTAGTAAATACGTATATATGAGAGATCATTATAATAAGATGGCGGAATATATCCAATTACACGAAGAACAACATTTGGATTAACTTGCTATAGCACACATTGAAGAGCGTACCGTTGTACTTGGCACTTTGTCTTATCACTGCTGTAATCCTCGAAATGGATTTATCAGAGCTAAGGTTTAAAAGATAATAGAACGTGATTTAGAATTGATTAGGTTTGCATAAAGCGCTAAAAAGGGAATCATAATAAATTTGAATAAGTCTCACCGATTATTAATCAGTCCATGCTTTGATAGAGATAAAGAGGGAGAATTGGAGGGCGAGGCCAGCCGCGGGGCGGCGGCACAGTCAATATTCTGAAAAAATAACAGTGTATTGGTATTAGGATAATGGATACACTGCAAACGGTCAATTACTATTAAAGACAAATTAATGGGAGGCGTCCGCTTACCGGCGTTGTCCCACTCTAATCAGCGATGTATGAAGCGTCCCCTCTTTTTCAGTCAATATCTATAAAACCGGTTAGAAAACGGGCTTAGGGACTAGTGTCTAATAAATAAAATGTCCATAAGTAATAGATGTGTCATAGGGACTTACCGAAGTAGTCTGAATGGTTCGGTATTAGCGTGGTGTGGAGGCTCAACCTCAATATGGTGGTTGACCTGTGAAAGATATATAACAACCACAATGAGCCGTTGTCTATACAAGTGGCATCTGGAGACTCAAGTACATAGAGAAAACGCTAGGCGGGGAGTCAACTGGGGCTTACCTATTGCCGACTGGATCGGAGCATTCAGTGCGCTGGCGTCTAGCGAGACGGGGACGATTTCCTGGTTAGAGAAGTAACCATGGAAACGGGGCACGTGATCGGCGCGCTATGAATGGAGCGCGAAGACAGACTTCAATTGGCAAACCACTCGGTTGACATAAATCTTGATGTACGATGTAAAATTGCAAACTATATAGGATAATCATTGTTGGATATTACGGGGCCAGGACCAGATATTTAACCATTAATTTAACTTATGGCTTAATATGTTCTCAAAAATGTGGCCACTCCACGGAAGATCGTATCAAGGTTGTCATGGTGATCGAAGGCAAAACACAGCCAGTGTTTTGTGTACCATCGGGTCTGGAGGAGGCGGCTGGATTGCAGACACATTTGAATTAGAGTACATCATATCCTGATCAGTAGCGCCAGTGGGGTCATGACGTTAGGCAGATGCATTTCTGTTTATACATTGTTAGTACCTGGGGGAGTACCTCTCAACATGAGGGTAAAGTCCCGCTGGGAATACATTGGACTTATTCATATTGACAGGGCTTTGGTAATATCCTAGGCAGCAAAGAAAATGCATGTTGTTGGAAGGCGTACCTCTCACACGAGGGTAAAGGCCCATGGCAGTTGTTTGCATCATAAGACAGGATTATAACGTATTCAGTGACTCCCTATCATGGCATAGTTGCTAACTGTGAAAATGAACTGTCAAACTCATTCAGCCCATTCTCTATCGAGTCAAAACGAAAAATCCATTTAATTTCGCGGATATTTAGAATGTTAGTAATATTGCCACCCCGAGGCCCCAGTACTGCCTTCTCCAATACCACCCATTTAAGACTGTCAGGGGAGTGGGCTGCGGACTTGAAGTGATCAACTAGAGGTGCCCCCTGGACATCACACCTTATTCTGCTCATGTGCTGGAGAATCCGTACTTTGGCCCTTTGTTGTGTTTGGCCTATGTATATTAGTCCACACGGACAGACAATGGCGTAGATTACATTTGATGTGTTGCAATTGCTGTGGAACCTCAATGGTATTTTGTGCTGATGGTATACAAATTCCTTAGTTTGGATCGTTGCGTCACACGCCTTGCAATTTCCTCATCTAAAGTGGCCTAGGACCGGTGGAAGATTCCATAGGGAAGTGATTGTGGGCTCATCTGGAACAGATAAAAAGGAACGCACCACATGGTCTTTGACACTTTTAGCTCGTTTGAAAGCATGAAGGGGAGATCCTTTTTGATTGATATCGTCCGATATCAATTGCCAATGTTTGTTAATTATATGTTTGATCTGGTTACTTTTGGTGGAGAATGTTGTTACACACACAATTCTTTGATCTTCAGCAGGTTTTTTCTCTTTGAGAGTAAGTAACTCGTCCCTTGGATAATACCAGGCGCGCTTCCTTGATTTCTTCACTAATCGCTTGGGGTAACCTCGCTGGTGAAGACGATTAGTCAATTGTTCGGATTCTAGCAAATAGTGTTCCTTGTTGGAACAATTGCAACGGATCCGAAGAAACTGTCCGAATGGTAAGTTATCGCGGAGGGCACGGGGGTGATGGCTGTTGTATTGTAGCAATGAATTACGTTCTGCTGGTTTACGGTACAGTGTGGTCTGTAGAATGCCCGACTCCTCGTAGATGGTGATATCAAGGAAGTTAATTCGTTTATTGTCCGATTCACTGGTGAACTTTAGATGAGGTGATTCCTGATTCAACCATAAGAGAAAAGCTGCTAGTTCGTCAGAGCTGCCATTCCAAATTAGCAGAATGTCGTCTATGTATCTTATCCATAGGCTGAGTTGGTCTTTGAATGGATTCAGATCATTATGTACAGAGTTCTTCTCAAAAGCTGCCATGTACAAAATTGCTACATCCGGGGCAAAAGGAGCCCCCATTGCGTGAAACCGATGAACTACAGGCGGTCAGAGCACTATTTACCTAACGTAAAGCACTACTACTGTATGAACCCATAACGAGTTTGGAGCTACACAAAAGTTCTACGAAAAGATTTAACCTGGTCTCGAGCGGGGCCGGGTCGGATGTATCACCGGCAAAGCGACCTGTGGTTCAATATCTTCGCGCTACAGCCCTGAGGAGTCGTGCAAGCACTGTTACCGCTTGACGACGAAACACGTGTCGGCTGGCCATCCATGCAATAAAAGAGGAATCGCATCACCTTCGTTTTCCTTTTCTGCGAATGTTGTTACTTGTACATACTAATGTCCATTGAGACATCCTTCACTATACTTTCTATTACTGGTGTGCATTAGGTTTTCGTTGTTGTCAGTGTATGTTGTGTGCTCGGCACACAATTGGAGGGGTTTAGGGCATTTATCCCCTAACCTATTTTGCACCCTGACCTATCAGTATCATTACACTACCGTGAGCAGTGCGCCTAGTATTTCCCTAACTCTAAAAAACCCCAGTTCTCTTTAGGCTCTGTAGATGGAGTTGCTTCAAGTTTGATGAGGTCAAAGATTCAGGTTCTTTTGAAGATCGTCGCCAAACTTCTGTAGTGATAAAGTCCACTCAGTTCAGGTGATTCAAGGAGGTTTTATTGAAGATGGTACAAGATGACAGGGAGACCATAACTAGATCAGATTAAAACCAGAGTAAGACCCCACCAGGAGCAGCCAGCAGGCAGCTCAGCCCAGTCAACTGTCATTTCTCTCTGCAGATTCCCAACATTCTGACAGCATCATCACATTAACATTCCACTGGTGGTAGAATAACATTGTATTAGCATTAGCAGGATATAACACATAACATAACATATTTAAAAGTAATTGGCTCTGCTTGCTGGATGTTACATGCAAGATTATGAGGGAATAGTAAAGGTTAAATAAAACAGATGGATAGCGACTATTAAGACTGCTGCAAGGTAAGTAGTGAAATTTCTCTGCTGTTTACATAGCCCCTGGATAAATAATGGAGATTTTTTGGTACCTGGCCCACAGCCTTGGAGATAGCTGAGAAGCTTCATTATTTAAATACCTGCGGACGGAATAGTAGAAAATCCTAGAAACATGTGCCACTGTGTTTGGAGGGGAAGCAGGACAGGACTCAAGGTCACAGGCTCCCTTGTGGCCCCTGCAGCCGCCGATGCCCGCATTACGCACCTGGAGGCACTGTAAAAGCTTTGCAGGACTCCTGTCACACAGGAAACCTGTGCCACTGTGTTTGGAGGGGAAGCGGGACAGGACTCAAGGTCCCAGGCTCCCTTGTGGCCCCTGCAGCCTCCGACGCCCACATTACCTGCCTGGAGCCGCTTTAAAAGCTTTGCCGGACTCCCGCAACGTGGGAAGCCCGGAAACCTGTACTCTGTGTTTGGAGGGGAAGCGGGACAAGACTCAAGGTCTCAGGTTCCCTTGCAACCCAGGCAATTGCTGACACCCGCATTACGCGTCCGGAGGCCCTTTAAAAGCTTTGAAGGAATAAGCCCGGAAACCTGCGCCACTGTGTGTGGAGGGGAAGCAGGACAACACTCAAGGTCCCATGCTCCATTGTGGCCCCCTTAGCCGCCAACACCCGCATTACGCACCTGAAGGCGCTTTAAAAGCTTTGCAGGCCTCCTGCAGCGTGGGACGTGTGTGGGTGTGCCCGGGCCGAGGGCGGGCCCGTCTGCAACTGTCTGCGAATGTCTGTGCCTGTCTGCACCAGGATGAGGCAGGGCAGGACCACCCCCCTTGGTTTCATCCTGCCTTCACTAAACCAAAGGGTAAGTCTCTTGACTCATTGATACTGAACTTATTTATCATCTCGAACTGGTAAATATTGAGCCAACTTGAAGGAATCACTGCAGTCTTTGGGCCATAACTGCTTTTCCACAGACTCAACAAAGGAGCTGACACACACACTAACTCAGAACTGGGACTGATATAAGGTCTGGAACCGTGTCCCTTTCCTTTTCCTTATATATCATCTCTCTTTTTTTTCTCCTTTTCTTGCTCATCAGCCTATCCAAACTTTTAATCACTTGGAAACTGCCTTTCAAAACGAACTCAGACCGTGGGTGTGATTGTGTGAATCAATTTCCTTGTGACCACCATAAACTGGACAATTTTGCAATCGGACTATGACACATAGCCCCACGGAGACCCAGAGAGCTGTATAAACCTCACGTTTGTTGGCCGCCTAGTACCAGCTTATTTTTCTTTTGGTGAAATTTTGTATTTTCACTTTTCAGCTGACTTCAATTATTGGTAGAGTTGTTAGTAATGCTAAATTAGAGTTGATTTTAGTTGGGGTGCTGTAGTGGGAGGGCTGGGGATTTGGCTGAACCAGGCTGCATAATGGGGAAGCAATATGCTTGGCAAAACCAAAAGCCACAAGTGCATCCTCACTTCCACCAACCTCGATTGATAAGATGCTGCAGAGGGCTATAGGGTGGTCAAGGGCAAAAACAACAGGTGATGGACAGAATGCAGAACATTGTCATACACTCACCCCAGTACAGAGATCTGGGCCTAAATCCATCGTTTTTTTGCACTCCACACCACCCCAGGTCAGACATGGCCATATGCAAATCAGCCTTGACCCTGTGCCTCATGGGAACAGTCCAGCCCGAACTGCCAAGCCATGTCTTTCCTGGACCGGAATCAAGCATCCAAGGACCGGTTTCTGGCTATCAGCCGTCATCAGCCTGGATAGCTTGACTCCAGTGGTGTGGAGAGCCTGGCACTCACGTCTGAGCATACCCATCCCACTCGGGCGACAAAGGCAAAAACAACAGGTGATGGACAGAATGCAGAACATTGTCATACACTCACCCCAGTACAGAGATCTGGGCCTAAATCCATCGTTTTTTTTCACTCCACACCACCCCAGGTCAGACTTGGCCATATGCAAATCAGCCTTGACCCTGTGCCTCATGGGAACAGTTAAGCCCGAACTGCCAAGCCATGTCTTTCCTGGACCGGAATCAAGCATCCAAGGACCGGTTTCTGGCTATCAGCCGTCATCAGCCTGGATAGCTTGACTCCAGTGGTGTGGAGAGCATGGGACTCACGTCTGAGCATACCCATCCCACTCGGGGCGACAAAGCAAAAACAACAGGTGATGGACAGAATGCAGAACATTGTCATACACTCACCCCAGTACAGAGATCTGGGCCTAAATCCATCGTTTTTTGCACTCCACACAACCCCAGGTCAGACATCGCCATATGCAAATCAGCCTTGACCCTGTGCCTCATGAGAACAGTCCAGCCCGAACTGCCAAGCCATGTCTTTCCTGGACTGGAATCAAGCATCCAAGGACTGGTTTCTGGCTATCAGACGTCATCAGCCTGGATAGCTTGACTCCAGTGGTGTGGAGAGCATGGAACTCACGTCTGAGCATACCCATCCCACTCGGGATGGGGTGGTGTGGAGTGCAAATCAACGATGGATTAAGGCCCAGATCTCTGTACTGGGGTGAATGTATGACATTGTTCTGCATTCTGTCCATCAATTGTTGTTTTTGTATAGGGGTGGTCAATACAGAAATTGAGCTTACAGAGAGGCGTTTATTACTTACCCCAGACCCATGCATTTCAACATCCAAACTATCAATCCAGCAAACAGCCACTCAAGCCCCTCTAGATCAAACAACAACACCACCACCCTTAGGAGTACCACCAACAAAAGCCTCACGTAGAGCTAGGAACACCACCACCGTCCCAAAGAATGGGAAGTGAAAGCAAACACCTGAGGCGGGTGCTTAAAGAAAGAAACTGTGTGAGGAAATAATATCCAGCACAGAGGAGGGTGAGAAGCAGGTTCAAAATCCTCATGGCCAATCATCCACCAGAGCAGATACAATTCACCCTACCTGGACACTGAATCTCTTGTCCGAATTGAAGAGCCAACTAAGAGCCATTGTAAGAAAAGAACTGACCCCATCCTTAATCGCCTAGATAACTTGATAACATTGGAGAAAACTAGACAAATAAACTCTGATACAATTTCAACCCAGATAAAAGCAAGGAGGATTGTCGCTGGCTGCCAGGTGGACATTCTAAACCCAATATCTCCAGATGGGTTGGGTGTACAGACCATTGCTAGTCCCACCACAACTCAAGAGATAAGGGAATTGAATGTTGGCAATCGCCAGGCATGCACGAGTCCAAATCAAGCAGCCCCCGCTCCAAGGGGTAGGGACAAAACTAGGTCTCTTCCACTTGAGTCTAGTGGGAATGGGAGTGGGTGGACGAGGCTAGAACGCAATGCGGATGGGCCTGAACCAGTGAAGCTGCCAACCATTAATCTACCCCCTACCTGTTCCCCGTACGTAATCATATTCGCTCTAGTCCCCAGACTCAGAACCAATCAGAGGGAATCAAAACTTGACCTCAGAAATAAGTGCCTGTTTTGGCTAGCAAAACACAGGCAGGGCAGGTGAGATTCTAACGGTTCGTAGAGTAGACTGGGTCGGAAAACGCCAAAAGACAGGGCAAGGTGACTGCATAATTATTAACTTCAAAAATCCCATAATTGTGAGATATTTACTCAAACAAAATACATCCCACCAGGACCCATTAACAGGAATTAGGCTCCTCCCATTAGATTTTTTCTATACCCACCACCAAATGATGGCCAGGGGCTATGCTACCTTCAACACTGCAAGATGGCAAGAAATCCCTCCATTCGAGGGCAGATGGAATGTCCCTCCTAGGGCTCTATTGCTTAATACACCAGCAAACAACAGACCTAAGGACAGTTGGGTCTACCCCCCCCCACAGGCCTTTACTTTACAACATACCAGTAAACAATAGATATGCAACCTTGGAGGAGATAGATTGACAAGAGGGGAAACCGACCCCTGACGGGACACCTGGTAGGCATTGGTCTGATAGTGAACTGGATGAGTGCAGGGGGTTGGGGCAATTGGTGATGACCGCAAACTGGTTGTATTGCAGAACACTAGGCCGGAAGGTGCCAGGTTGGGAATCAGAGGATTGTCTGATCCCATGGTACCTGCCCCACTGAGTGAAGCTTCCAGTAAAGGTGTGGGTGTGAGGGAACCAGATAGCCATCTTACGACTCAATTGAGGGACATTCAAATCCCCACTACTAGCACATTAGAGGCCCCAGGTCAGAATGGAGTGCAAGGCCACCCACTTAGGGTCCTATCCTGTAATCTGGCTGGGCTTAAGAATAAACTCAGTTGCATAGACTGGGAGCTTTTTATGGACAGACAGAATGTTTGTATGTTCCAGGAAACCTGGGCTAGGGAAGACCACCTTCAACATTACAGCTAGCTCAGGTGGGAGAGGTAAACCATCAGGGGGCTTATCTATCTGGGTAGCCACACATCTGGGCTGCAGAGCTAAACAGCGGCCCATCCACACGAGCGACATTCAGTGTGTTATACTCACCTTCCCCACCAACATAAGAATCACTCTTATCAATGTTTATTCTCAGCCTGTATCTCCATCAGTCAAGAATATCCAACTGTAGACCAATTGGCTCTTTTTATCCCCACAATTGACACAGCCATATGGTTGATTATAGGGGGTGATTTTAATTGCCCATTTGAACACCTTATTGATCCAAGCAATACCATTCCCAGTGAAGAAGACATTCAATGGTCAATTTCAGATACAAAAATACAACCTATTAAAGCTTTGCCCCCTCTGGCACTTCAGATCAACTCAACCATATTAGCTTACTCATTAAGAGCATGCAATGGCCGAACTAAATCAGACTCACAGGGACAACTTACATTCAATAGACCAGGGCAGGAATCTCTGCTGGATTATGTTATAGTGGAAACTAGATTCTGGCAATGGGTTTGTGACTTCTCTGTGACAATGAGGCAGGATAGCTACCACAATGCCCTAATCCTAGAACTGAAGCTGCCAAACCGGGGCCTTGTCACTTCTAAATATACTCCCACAACTCAGAATAGTGGATTAACACTTACAAATAATAGAAGGAAAATTAGGTGGGGGCAATTCCAGCAGTCACTACATAAGTTGGCTACATTCTATTGGGCTGTAATCCCATTGCTTACAAAAATGTAGGGGTTTGTATTTGCAGAGGATCTCTCCCTAAATGTTGAGAAGGCAGCAGAAGTACACTCTGAGCTAACTTCGAAACTGACAGACTTATTTTACCCAGTGATGCTTCGCAGGAATAAAGGCTGGGTCCAATAACACCTGGTTCAATATTAAATGTCGGAAGGCAAAGCAGGCCTTAGTGGATGCTGTTAAAATCAAGGACAAACATCTAATCAGACAAAATCGGGCGGTGTACAAGGAGACCACTCAAGAAGCAAAAAAAGATTGGGAACGGGATTGATGGGAATCCCTTAAACTTGCACTTGCCAATAAAGATCTGAAGACCTTTTGGGCAACAGGTGCCTCAAGCGATAAGGAAAGGAAGCCAGCCATTGAGACAAATATAGCATCTGAAGTCTGGGAGAATCACTTCCAGTCTTTATACTCAGATAAGGAAGCTTCAACTGTAAATGTCACTTTTTTAACAGCATCTATAGAGCCTGCCCATGAATTGGCCACAGGGATTTCCTTGCCTGAGGTGTTAAATGCTATTAGCAAGCGTCCCTGTAATAAAGTGCCGGGCCTAGACAAACTTCCGGGGCACCTTTTTAGGGAGGAGCCAAAAAGCTGGGGACCATATCTGTGGGCCCTATTTAATGCCATTTTAAGTGGCATGGACCCCCCTGATACTTGGATTGGAGCAGAAATAGTGCCAGTCTTTAAAAAAGTTGTCCCTTTTGCCTACGAACTACAGGCCGATCAGCTTCATTGATGTCAGCCAGAAACTCTTTGCTCGGGTACTTCTTGATCGCCTCCAAAAATGGATTGATGAAGAAGAAATCCTGAGTCCCTATCAAACCAGCTTCAGAAAAAATACTTCCACCGTCGACCAGACATTTAGACTAGAACTTCTTTTCTGGAAAACGGTGACAATAGAGGGTGGCTGTCTCTATTTAATATTTGTAGATCTTAAGTCAGCTTTTGATCTCGTACCCAGGGACAAACTCTGGGAGGTACTCAGAGAGCTGAGAATCCCATCTTCTCTCCTTAGAATCCTGGAGAAGATCCATGCAAAACATTTCGCCCAAGTGAGGTACGATAAATATGGGGAATTAACTTCTCACTTCCCTGTCAATAAAGGGGTACGACAGGGTTGCATTCTTGCACCCACTTTATTCCATCCATTTATAAATAGGCTCATTGACCAACTCAGAAAAGTGAAGGATAACGATGCCCCTAAGCTTGCCTCTGGTAAAGTTCCCGCAATGATGTTTGCTGATGATACCCTTTTGCTTTCTAAGACGCCAATGGGAATCCAACATATCCTTGTTCCTGGTATCTTTCCCCCTCACACCCCTTGTTTTGTTGCTGATTTGCGCCTGTTTTGTTTCCCTTCGTGTTTCCCGCCGCCCTCCACCCTCCCTTCCCGCCACCGCCGCTTGGCCACGCCCCTTTCTTCTCTTCTGTATCCCTCCCCGCTCCCGCCTCCCAGCTGCCCCGCCCACCCGCGCACTTGGCCTTAAATGGCGACCGTGCGACGCAGGTGAGTGTGACCCACTTGTGGGACACCCCCGCGCCGCACGGCCACCAGCTGCTGTGTGTGCCCCTGCCCGCCCTCTGCCTCGCTACTGCCTCGTTTTGCCGGCTGCCGGCTGCCCCTGCAGTAGGGTTGTTTTTGCCTAACATTTGTGCCTGTTTTTTTCGCCTTAAAAACTCCGTGCATTTCCTTTTTTCCTCCGCATTTGCCTGTTTTGACTAATTGTTGTGCTTGTCTAGTTTCTCCGTGTTCCTGGTATCTTTCCCCCTCACACCCCTTGTTTTGTTGCTGATTTGCGCCTGTTTTGTTTCCCTTCGTGTTTCCCGCCGCCCTCCACCCTCCCTTCCCGCCACCGCCGCTTGGCCACGCCCCTTTCTTCTCTTCTGTATCCCTCCCCGCTCCCGCCTCCCAGCTGCCCCGCCCACCCGCGCACTTGGCCTTAAATGGCGACCGTGCGACGCAGGTGAGTGTGACCCACTTGTGGGACACCCCCGCGCCGCACGGCCACCAGCTGCTGTGTGTGCCCCTGCCCGCCCTCTGCCTCGCTACTGCCTCGTTTTGCCGGCTGCCGGCTGCCCCTGCAGTAGGGTTGTTTTTGCCTAACATTTGTGCCTGTTTTTTTCGCCTTAAAAACTCCGTGCATTTCCTTTTTTCCTCCGCATTTGCCTGTTTTGACTAATTGTTGTGCTTGTCTAGTTTCTCCGTGTTCCTGGTATCTTTCCCCCTCACACCCCTTGTTTTGTTGCTGATTTGCGCCTGTTTTGTTTCCCTTCGTGTTTCCCGCCGCCCTCCACCCTCCCTTCCCGCCACCGCCGCTTGGCCACGCCCCTTTCTTCTCTTCTGTATCCCTCCCCGCTCCCGCCTCCCAGCTGCCCCGCCCACCCGCGCACTTCGCCTTAAATGGCGACCGTGCGAACGCGCAGCGTTGACGCGCAGCGGGCGCGCCGATTGTGCGCCGAAGGCGCGCCAAAGGTAAGCCCGTCTGCGCCCGTCCGCGCCTGGACCGCGCCCAGGGCCAGGACCCCTGGCCCCCACCGACGGAAGCCGACCCGACGAACCTACAGCGCCGCCGACCTCAACGCACTCAACACCGGCCGCATCCCAGGATGTCACCGAGCCGCCCCGAAGCACACCCACGGACCCTTCAGCTGCCACGCCTGCAAGTTCACCTGCATCCGGACCTTCCCTGCACCCGCCAAGCCGAACTCCAGCAGCACCCACCTCAAGTGTATCCTGCTCAACACCCGTTCCGTCCACAGACACGCCGTAGAACTCTGGAACCTGCTCGACACCACCGTCCCCGACGTTGCCTTCATCACCGAGACCTGGATGAACGCCTCCTCAGCCCCAGACATCGCCATCGCCATCCCAGAGGGCTACAAGATCACCCGGAGGGACCGCGACAACCAGACCGGAGGAGGCATCGCCATCATCCACAGAGACACCATCCGCATCACTACCAACACCGATGACACCCTCACCACCGCTGAACACCTGCACTTCCAGATCCACACCAACCCGACCACCACCCTCAGAGGCACCCTGATCTACCGACCCCCGGGACCACGCACACGATTCAGCGAGGACATCGCCGACTTCGTCAGCCCGCACGCTCTCCCCTCCGCCGACTACATCCTCCTGGGGGACCTCAACTTCCACCTGGAGAACAACAACGACCGCAACACCATCTGCCTGCTCGACAACCTCGACAACCTCGGACTCAAGCAACTGGTGACCACCCCCACCCACCTCGCCGGACACACACTCGACGCCGTCTTCTCATCCAGCAAAGACGTCACCTTCAGCCACGCCACAGAACTCCACTGGACGGACCACAGCTGCGTCCACTTCACCTTCAAAAGAACGACGATCCACCACCACCAGCAACAGGTCGCTCGAAGATGCTGGAACAAGATCACAGCCGACCAGCTCACCGCTTCCCTGAGCCAGCACCCTCCCGCCAACTCAGCGAACCCCAGCCAGGCCGCCGACAACCTCACGAAATGGATCAACGACTGCGCAGACGAACTCGCCCCTCTGAGAACCCCACCCAGCAGATCCTGCAGCAGGAAAACACCATGGTTCACCGACGAACTCAAGAGCTCCAAGAAGAACTGCCGAGCCCTCGAGAAAGCCTGGAGAAGGGAACCAACGACTGACAACATGACCACCCTCAAGCTCGCCACCCGGAAGCACCACCAACTGATCCGCGCCACCAAGAAAAATGCATACAAGGACCGGCTGGACAACAACGCACACAACTGCAAGGAACTCTTCAACATCGTGAAAGAGCTATCCAACCCCAACGCCGGAAACAATGACATCACCCCGTCGCAAGAACTCTGCAACTCCCTCGCGTCCTTCTTCCACAACAAGATCACGGACATACACAACAGCTTCAACAACCAACCAACGCAAGCCACAACCGCAACGACGCCACCCACCACCACCCTCCGCACCTGGACCCCGATCAGCACCGAAGACACCATCCGCACGATGAACTCCATCCATTCCGGATCTCCGACTGACCCCTGCCCTCACCACGTCTTCAACAAGGCCGACGCTGCCATCGCACCCCACCTACGGGACATCATCAACACCTCCTTCGACTCCGCCACCTTCCCTGAGAGCTGGAAGCACGCCGAACTCAGCGCTCTCCTCAAGAAACCCACAGCAGACCCCACCGACCTCAAGAACTACCGTCCCATCTCGCTCCTCCCGTTCCCGGCCAAAGTCATCGAGAAGACCGTCAACAAACAGCTGGCCGCCTTCCTCGAGACGAATGGATCCCTCGACCCCTCACAGTCCGGCTTCCGAGCGAACCACAGCACCGAGACCGCCCTCATCGCCGCCACCGACGACCTTCGAACTCTGATGGACAACGGAGAAACAGCGGCCCTCATCCTCCTGGACCTCTCCGCGGCTTTCGACACTGTCTGCCACCGCACCCTAGTACAGCGCCTCAGCAACATCGGAATCCAGGAGAAGGCACTGGAATGGATCACCTCCTTCCTCGACGGAAGAACACAAAGAGTCCGCCTACCACCGTACAAGTCAGAGGCCTCCAAAGTCATCTGCGGCGTCCCACAAGGATCCTCACTGAGCCCCACCCTCTTCAACATCTACATGAGCCCCCTCGCGGCCATCGCACGCCAACACAACCTCAACATAATCTCCTACGCCGACGACACCCAGCTGATCCTCTCCCTGACCAACGACCCCGCCACCGCCAGAGCCAACCTGCACGAAGGGATGAGAGACGTAGCCGAATGGATGACGACCAGCCGCCTGAAACTGAACTCAGACAAGACGGAGGTCCTCATCCTGGGCTCCACGCCCTCCGCCTGGGACGACTCCTGGTGGCCCCCCGCCCTGGGCGCCGCGCCCAAACCGACGGACCACGCACGCAACCTGGGCTTCATCCTGGACTCCTCCCTCTCCATGACCAGACAAGTCAACGCCGTCTCCTCGTCATGCTTCAACATCCTGCGCATGCTACGTAAGATCTTCCGGTGGATCCCCACCGAGACGAGGAAGACGGTCACCCAAGCCCTCGTCACCAGCCGACTGGACTACGGCAACGCCCTCTACGCCGGAACCACGGCCAAACTCCAGAAGAGACTCCAGCGGATCCAGAACGCCTCGGCGAGACTCATCCTCGACATCCCCCGACGCAGCCACATCTCCGGACACCTGAGAGATCTGCACTGGCTCCCGGTCAACAAGAGAATCACCTTCCGTCTCCTCACCCACGCGCACAAAGCCCTACACGACCAAGGCCCGAGCTACCTCAACAACCGGATCAACTTCTACACTCCCAAGCGCCTCCTCAGATCAACCAACCACGCCCTCGCCGCCGTCCCCCGCATCCGAAGAGAGACAACAGGAGGAAGGTCCTTCTCCTACCTGGCCGCCAAGACCTGGAACTCACTTCCCACCAATCTGCGCCTGACCCAAGACCACCTCTCCTTCAGGAAGAAGCTCAAGACTTGGCTGTTCGAGCAGTAGCGGCACCCCCCCCTCCCAGCGCCTTGAGACCCTACGGGTGAGTAGTGCGCTTTACAAATGACCTGATTGATTGATTGATCCTTGACTGTTTTGCAGCCTTCTGCAAGAAAAGGGGGATGGAGATCAATACATTGAAGACCAAATATATGGTCTTCAATCCTGCTAACAAGTCTCTACCCACCCATCTCTGAATGGCATTTTGATTGAAAGAGTGACGGTCTTTCATTATTTGGGTGTCACTCTGTCAGAGCATCTGGAATGGGGCCCATAGATTACCAAGGCAAGCCTCAAGCTAGTTCAGACAGTGGATGGGCTTATGAAATGATATAGAATGTCTACATTTAAACCAGCAGGGCCAATAGCTGAAATTTACAAAATCCAAGTGAGGGGTGCTACATTGTATGGGGTAGAATTGTGGGGGCACATCTCGACTACTAGCCTGAGCAAGGTAGAGAACAGTTTTATGAGGCAGCTGCTAGGCCTCCCTACCAGCACCCCCCTTATCCCATTACGTTTTGACTTGGGCATGGGGCCAATTAGCGAAGAGGTCGCCCTCAGACCCGTAAAATGTTGGCGGCGGTTGAGGGCCACCCCAGAACTGGCAACATATAGATTGGAATTTAGAGAGCTTTTGAGCCTACCAGGCACCACAAAAATACCCTGGCTCGAGCACATAAGAGACCTTTATATCAAACTGGGTAAAATAGATCTATGGAGCACACCTGAGGAATCATGACCCCTGATTTCACAGGTGGAATTGGTAAGATCTTACAGAACAAACAAACCTTTTGTCACCAAAGAAAGCTTGTCTTGCTGCCGTTTGACAGCCGACTTTGTGCAGATCAAAGACGAGTATATCCTGGAACTTTTCCTGGATGACATCCAACCAAATTTAGCCAGGAAATTGTATGTACAGTTTAGGCTAGGGGCCTTACCGCTCCATGCCTTTACAAATAAATGAGCTAACACCTGCTCACGTGGATGCCCTGCTTGTGATTCCAAGGAAGAGACAGAGTTATATGTTCTCTTCTTCTGCCCCACCTATAAAATACCTCTGCAGCACTGGCTTACCCAACTATGCAGGAATTTAGGTTGTGTCCATTGCGCTGAGGCATTGAGAGTCTTAAAGTATGACACTCATGCTCTCAAAGTCTTTGCTGCATCTCAATTTTTAAATTTATTGTGGCACATACAGCGGACTTTCTCAGGCTAATATCTATGGTTATATCATTTTAACTGCAGTTTTATTTATCTTATTCTCTTTTTACTGTCCCAAATGTTATTGTATATCAGCATGTATCTTGGAGCATGTTCCCCAACATATGATTGTACTGTATCCTTTTTTTGGATCAGGAAATTGTCTGAGCAGAATAGGCAATGCACTTTATTTTGGTCAAAGGGTTTTTAAATGAACATTTTGTGCTTTTATTGATAGATGAATGAATTGCAATGCTAATAAACATCAATATTTGTCTAGCAGCTGGGTAAATAGCAGAGACTTTGCTCTATTTGGGAACCAGGCAGATAAATAGCCACTTCCATGTAGCACTATGAGTGTGGTGCAGATCAGTGCAAGGGAGTAGAATTGACTTGTTATCCGTGAATACTCTCAACCCTTGTAAAAGAGGTATAGATGGAAATAAGTGCTGCCCCACATGATTGCCAGGCCATCTTTTTCTAATTGAGAATATCTCCTTTCAGTTTCAGTAAATATTCTGCCTACAAAAGCATATTCTCCATTATTGCGTTCCTGTTGGAACACTAGGTCTAGTACTCAAGGAACAGCATTCTCTATCAGTGCAGTGTGTTTTATGTGCCAAAATATTGAATAACAACATCTTTCAATATGGCTGACTATGTTTCTAGGAAAGTCACTTTGTTATTCTCTTTCCACTCCCAAATTGTTCTGACTTTAGTAGGTTTTCTTAGCAGTTCTGTAAAGGTGGCTATACTTGGAATGAATCGACCACAGAATTTTGGCATCCTTAAGAAGCCGCATAGTACATTCACTGTTTGTGGAGATTTCACTTCTTTACTGTCTTTGACTTTTTGAGGGTTAACACTTAAACCCTTTTTGGAGAAAATATATCCAAAAAGCAATTTTTGGACAAATTTATACTTATTATGGAGTGTGAGCCCACTTTCTGAAACTTATGGTATCACTCTTTCAGTGTGTTCTTGATTGGTGTTTGCATGTATCAAAATGCCATTACTGACAATCACCACACCAGACAGTCCAGCTAATGATTTTTGAAACACTTCTGGTGCAGAGGAGATGCCAAAGTTGAGTCTTTTAAAGTGGTGGAGGCTAAAGTGATTGTACATCTGCTATACTTATCCACCATCAGCTGATGGTATCCGAAATTAATATAAAGTTTCATTAACCATTTAAAACCTTTTTCCATGATTAAGATTTCATCAATTGCAGTGGTAATGTGTGCTAAATGCTTTATTTCAGATTTTCAAGCAGATATGAACAGCACCAGGCTGTTTGGTTTTGTTGGTAATACCCTTTGGCAACATCCGGTAGGTAGGTCTGTATAGCTTTGAAATTTCTTTAACGCTTCATCCACTTGTGAATGTAGATGTAAAGAAATTTTGATATGATGCAATGCAAGGTACCTCAGTGTATTATATTTCAAAAAATTCCCTTGCATTTGCCCTTAAGGAACATTGCTTGGCTTGCCTATTACGAAACAGTACATTAGGTGTTTTGAGTCTTAGATTCCTGGAGGTAAAGTCTGTTTATCACTTTGAGCAGTTCTTTGACCAAATACAGATTCTATTGGCTAAGAAATTATATCTGCAATTCAGATACGGAACACTCCCACTTAGGGCTTACACTAATAAGTGGAAAGGCGCACTAACCCCTGTGCAGGGCTGTCCAGGGTGCGACGCTAGTGTAGAGTCTGATTTGCATGTTGTGTTATTCTGCCCTCTATATAAAAAGACAGGAGTTAAATGGATTGTCCAACTATGCAAGAACATGGGCTACAGGAATTATCTCGAGGTGTTTAGACTTTTAAAATATGATACATCCTTTCTGACGACATTCATCACTTCCAGGTTTTTACACTCTATGTGGGGTATTAGGTGTGCAAAGATCAAATTAATAGAAAAAGGGAAATGCATTGAACTTGCTTCCCCCTTGCAGACCTGAATCCTGGGACGTTTATTGGTCTTACCTATGGTTATTGTCTAAGCCCATCATATTGTAATCTCCCGACTATTTACAAGTACTGTAGGCTTTCACCCTATTTTAGCATATTTTATCTGATGGTTTTATAACATTATAATTAACTTGTTTGAGATGTAATTGTGATATTTTTAGCACTTAATGTTGCTTTTAATTCTTGTTGGTCATGGAATTTTTAGAATTTTGTTTCTTATTGAAGGTTTTGTATTGCTTTTATGGTCGTAAGGCCGATAATAAAGTTTTCTTGACTGACTGTATTATATATCTTCAGCCTAACTGGCCTCATCTTGAAGCAGCTGAAGCCTAGAAATGTTTAAATTCATCTAATGTTTTGTATGCCTCACATGTTAGCCCACTGCTCTCAAAGTTGATGAGGAGAAGGTCTTCAGCTGGGCCTGTGATAGAGATCGCAGGTCACCCGACCAATAATTTTACCATATGTGTATCGGGCCCATAAACTTCAATTCACAATATACATTAATCAGGTGACCTTACAACTCTACTACCAGTAACCCTGATTCCTTCCTATTTAATTCTAGTGTACCCGACTTACCAATCCACCGTTACGGGTACCTATGACCACAATGGATCAGGGAGCTAGCTGTGAAAGAAAAGCAGGCAAAATACAAACCCAACTTTTGTATTCATAAAATGACCACGGACAACTGAAAAGTTTAAAAGTTTTATCTAGAAATCAGTTTCGGAAAGCATAAGGTTTACAGTAAAAAGACAATCGATAATCAAGATAACGAAAAGCACATAACTATAGAGGAAAAATATCAGGGCAATCATTTAAGATTTATTAAAGGGTAAGAACATGAAAATATGCTAAGCAGATTTCAGAAATGAATTTCGAGAATGAGTATCTATAAAGGGCAAATTTATGCACGTACTAGGAATTTAATACTGGGAAAAACTTCAGGGGTAGGGAGAGAACTTAGATAAAGTCCATACACCTATAGGAAGGGGAAAGAATGGAGCATGCTAAATTATTGCAACATTTACTTCAGGTCAGCTTGTAGGAGAAAAATCATAAACCACATCTATAATTCAAAGTAGTACGGAGAGTTTGTACTAAAGGTAGGGTAACATAGGAACATGCTATGAAATAAATGCAACGGCTTTTTCATTCAGTAGATTGCGGAAAGCATGGAAAATTAACGTATGCAAAGATATGTCTTTATTAAAGCAAAGACAGAAAAATAGAAGGTGCAGTATAGAGTGTTCAGCAATATATTTTCCTAGAATGGTGTGAAAACCAACCCTGGCCACGGATCAGTCAAGGACAGGAAATACCCCACGGAAGGACAGTCATCAATGGGACAGCAGGTGCAGAATGGACCCCCCAGGACAGGACAGGAAAACCAGATTAGGATCAGGACAGGACCACCAAGGCACGACCAGCACCCGCAGTTTGGAAGCAACGCCTGTGCTCCACCCTCTCTGCAGCTATCAGTCAGAACCCCGATTGGGTTAGCGAACTCCCCAGCAAAGTGCTCCGCCAGCACTTAAGGTTTAGTAAAACCTTTGAGTCTATGGTCAAATTTGGACAGAGTGCTCCGCAGCGCACTGTATTCAGTCACCTATTGAGTGCGTTGGGTCAGTGACAGGACAATTTCTCTAGCTGAACCTAGGCTAGTTATACTGTTTTGGGGTCAGTGTACCACCCCCCCAATGTTGCAAAGTGTCAGAATCCACAATTTCGATTGGTCCCAAAGTAGGCTAGGTTAACACACCAATCAGAACAGACTACTGTAAGCCTAAATTTACATTCTAGGGATCCGCCTAGCAAGTTTGGGGTTCCCACGAAAAGTTTCACAGAATACAATAGAAAAATATCATTGTAACAGTTTCAGAACAGTCAACTCCATCTTGCTGGGTCAGAGGTTGCTTTCACATGAGCATCTTGACTGTCTCTGCCAGCTGGCTGAGTTCCACCGTTCAAGGCTAACTTCTCCCTGGCTGCGTGTCATGCGCAGACGGGACCTTCAAGATGGATCTCGCCTCGTTCGGACCCCCCCAATTACGCGGTACATGAAAAGTAAGCGAAAACAAATTAAAACATAGAAATAAATGAACATACTACATACCATGATTATGTACTTATGGTTTCTCATTATAAAAATATACTATGCGATTATAGGTTAGAGCAACACACAATAACACGAGAGCATCTGCACGAGCTTCACCACGTTAATACATAAGTAGCCATCTTGTGGCTATTACGCATGCGCACATTCTCTCACCAAAACTGCAACTCCGTCACGTCACGTGAGTGTGACTAACGCATGCGCAGAAGCAAATTCCAAAACAGCGGCCATTTTAGAAACGAGAGTTAATCGTTTTAGTAAAACACATAAGCAAGCGTCACTAAGATACACACACATTCAAAAATAAGGGAATTTAGTATAACATACAAATTTTATTACTGGGTTATAACAGATTCGAGGTTCATGACTCGAGCAAGTCGCGTAATATGCGAAATCTTGCTCTATCAATCCCCTCTTTGATGATATTTACTATCATCACAAACAAAAATGGAACCAGATGCCAACTTTTCTCACACTTTGTGCATCTCAATCTCTTCCAACAGGCGATTCAATTTCTCTTTCACATCTTTGCTAGGGTGAGAATTTTTCACCCTTTTGTAAATTTGATTATTCATTTCTTCCAATTCGAGCTCATTCACACTCCGTTTCACACCTCTCTTATTCATAGTGTACTTCCTTTGGTGTTTGCGACATTTGCAGCAGACAAATATAAGGAATATGATGAAACCTATCACTCCAATTGGCATCAGTACCTTAAACAGTAAACCTTTCCCTAAATTAGCCAACCAATGACCTACATTGGAGAGACCATCAGTAAGTCTCTTCCAGGCACTATCAACCTCCAGTGGTTTGAGTTCCTTTTCCAGATTAGTAATGTTTTTCACATATCTTTTGATCTGTACACTTTTATCCGGTATGTAAGTGCAACAATGTTGCGCCTTCAGCATCCGGCACACTCCGCCCTCTTTTGCTAATAAGGTGTCAAGCGCAAGTCTGTTCTGCAAAACCATTGATCTGATCGCAACCATTACGGTATTGACCATCAGAAATCCATGAGCTGTGTCAGTAGACAACACATCCACTATTGTGAATAATTTGCAAATTCTGTGTGTGTTCAGAACCACTCCCACTCCAGGTGTCAGTGCACTAAAAATACTACCCATTATTTCACCTACGCTTTCTCTTTTACTACGCACTAAGCCATTAGTGTTTTCATTGCTTCCAGCAATTTCCTTCACATGGTATATTTTTGGAAAGACAATGCCAAAGTAGCAGCTTCCATACCAGTGATCTGGCAATTTGAAATAAGCCTTGTTCCCACATATATAATAAATTCCGGGAAACACAGGTTCTGACCCATTTTTGAAACCCCATCCTCCAATTACCTTGTAATTGTGTTAACATTGACTGGAACCAATGAAAATGTTATTATAATAACTAGTCTTCTCGCGATGAAGACAAAGTTTCCCTTTCCTTTTGAAATCCAGCAACAAAGCAGGACCACTCCCACCATCTGAGGTGCTTTCCATGTTCTCAGCCCATTTAGGAGTTTTCTGTCTCTTATCATTTGCCTTTCTTTGGAAACTTTCCCTTCTTTTCTCTGCCATGTTTAGAAACATTTTCTCTTGTTCATGTAATGAACAGGTCAAGTTGTCCCTGTGTGCGTCATTTATTTCTATGGTACCTATAGTCAGAAAGTATTCTCCCATATAACGGGTAACGTCACTTTTAGTATGTACAGGATTCAGATTTCCACGTATAGGAAGTTCAGAAAATATCACGTCTGAGTTAGAGTAATAGTACTGTAACGGTCCTCTTTTGTAAAATAAGCTTGCTAAAATACTACAGGAAATTCCGTAAGTCAAAGGTAGGTGGTGATAAGTCACGCCTTCAGCTACAGAAGTAGGTAGCTTCATGCAGACATAGCAGTCTTCTATTTCCATAGTTTCTACATAATGCACTAACAGGTTTGCGAAAACATTTAAATGAGTCTGGTTCTTAACTCCATGATAATGTAGTCCTTCCTCATCTGATGCTTCTAAGTCTGATCTTGTTTGTCTGAGTGCTTTTTCATGTCTTTCTACACTTTGTGTTGTCAGTTCTTCAGTATCAGTAGTCACAGTCTCTGTAGGGTCAATATTAGTATTTTTGCTTACCATATAAGGAATGAAAACTGTTAGTCCTATCCAAACTATTATCACTATAGCTATACTACATAAACATACTTTGCAGCATGTTTTGCAACAACTGCTTCTAGGCCTTCCATTCACCCTTGAATCAGACATTTTGCTCAGAAGAAGTTTTCAACCCCTCTTTGTAACTTTACACAGGTAGCTTACACTGGGCAACTTCAGGTGAGTTCGTCTTCTTCGGCAGACAGATCAGCAATCTGTTCTTTGTCACTTTCGTCAGAGATATCAAGATCCTCAAATTCCTCCAAAACTAAGTATGTCCATTCAGGATCTTGGTATTTTTCGTTCAGTCTTTTTATTCGATCACTCCTTCTTTTGGAGTTTTCTCCAGTTTGCTTGGTGACACGAGGACTTTTCCTTCTTTCTGTAAGTTTCTCTTCTACTGTTTTTATTCTTAGTCTCAGTCTCTTAATATATCTTGGCTCGATATTTTTCTTTTTCTTGAGTCTTTTAGCTGGCACTGTGATTGGGCTTTCTTCTAATGCTCTTTTATTTTCGCTTGTTTGTGGCACTTCTGCTTCTGTCTCTTCCCTTCCTGTCTGACTAGTCCCAGGTCTTGTATCTATTTCTTCTGCCTGGTTACTAAACTAGCCTGGTTCAGGTGAATTTTGGGTTTGGCTTTCGAATGTCTCTGTTTCTATGTCCTGAACACGTTCTTCCAGTTCTATCTGATCCTGTTCAAGCACTTCGATCCCTTGATTTTCTTCTGCTCGAACTTTTATACTAGTTCTAGTCTGTCCCTTTTCAATTTCAGGAGTCAGTGGAGGTGTGTCGATCACTTGTTCTGTCCCTGTCTGACCTTCCTCTTCGTCCTCAGACTTGACGTGAATCTCAATAATCTGAGGGTCTTCGCCTGTGCCTATCTCGTCCTCTCTATTCCACTCTCTATCTTCATAATTTCGCTCTCTTGTTCTGATTGGGTCTTCAGTTAGGTCGATTATAGGTATCCAATCATCTTGGCTGGTGCTCGGCTGTTCGTCATCAGCTACTTCAGCACCGACGTCTGCAGACCCCTCAGCTGGACAACCTTCAGCTCCAGTTTCTTTGTCAGGTATCACCTTCTGTGTATGGCTGGCATGGATCCACTTGGGAGCGCCTGCACACTTCACTGCTGTCGTGGTCACCAGTATTATCTGGCGCTTTTCTCCCCACCTCGGAGCAAGGCAACTCGAACGAGTATGCTTCTTGATTCTAACCCAGTCACCAGGAACCAACTTGTGAACTGGAGTTGTCGGGTTGGCGACGGCGTCTTCCCCAATCTGGCGAGAGATAGAACGCACTTGGTCACCCAGTTGCTTGCAGTACTCAAGTACCAAATCATCAGTAATGCTTAACAGTTTGTATCCTGGTACCCATGCTTGTCTCATCACTCTTCCCATCAGGATTTCATGGGGGCTCAGGCCTGTTTTCCGGTCTGGAATACTTCTGAGTCCCATCAGAACAAGAGGCAAGGCAGTTATCCAGTTCATGCCAGTTGAGTCACACATTTTTGCCAACCTCGATTTTATAGTGCCATTTATTTGCTCTACTACTCCAGAAGCCTCTGGACGATATGCACAGTGCAGCTTTTGTGTGATTCCAAATGCTTTACAGAGCTGATCAATTACCTCATTCTGAAAATGTTTGCCTCTATCTGATTCAATAGTGACTGGAACCCCGAACCTAGGTATCAATTCTCGTAGTAACAATTTGGCTACGGTTATGGCGTCACTCTGTTTGGCAGGGTAAGCTTCCACCCATTTTGAAAACAGGCAGACAATGACAAGGACATATCTTTTTCCCTCACAGCGAGGCATGGTGATGAAGTCAATCTGAATTCTTACAAAGGGACCTCCTGATTTTCCAATTTTTCCCAGTTCAACTACTGTTCTTTTTCCAGCGTTGAACTGTTGGCATGTCAAGCACCTCTGGCAGAGTGATTCCGCTATGTTCCTGAACTTCGGATTATACCAGGTTTGTTGAAACACCAGAACCATGGCATCCCTACCAGTGTGTGAATTTCCATGTATCAATCTGGCCATAGAGGCAAGCAGGTGTCTAGGTAACACAGGCATACCATTTGGGCCCACAATGACACCATCCTCACTTCTTGGTCGACAACCAAGTTTCCTCCACTTCTCTTTCTCTTCCGATGGCACAGCATGCTGCCAATCTCTCACCTCATCCCAGGTAGGCACTTCCTCAAACACCATAAGTTGGCAGCTGTTTCCAGTCCCTCCCAGTTTGATATTTATTGACATGCGATCCCTAGCACACTGTTTTGCCACTTGATCAGCAAAATCATTTCCCAAAGATACAGCGTCAAGGCCTTTTTTATGGACAGCACATTTGACCACTGCTAATTCTTTTGGTAATTGGATTGCCTCCAGTAAATCTTGTACAACCCTTCCATTTCGAATGGGGGTACCTGATGAAGTCAGGAATTCTCTTTGTAGCCATAATTGGCCAAAGTCATGCACAACCCCATAACAGTACTGTCTGTCAGTATACACTGTTATTCTTTTGTCTTTTCCCAATTTGCAAGCTCTTATCAATGCAATTAATTCAGCTACTTGTGCAGACTTTATTCCAAATAAACATGATGCTTCTTTAATTTTGTCTAATGCGACCACAGCATACGCAGCACTTAGGCCCACCAGTTCGTGTCTCATACATGAGCCATCCACAAACCATTCCTCATCATGTACAGGCAAGGGTGTTTCTTTAATGTCTGGGCGGGGTTTAGTACTGAATTCTGTCAGGTTAATGCAGTCATGCTCGTTTTCTCCCTCATCTTCTACAATCATTGAGTCAGGGAGTAGGGTGACTGGGTTCAAGCTATTACACCGAGTAATGACTACATTTGCGGCACCCACGAGAATCCTCTCGTATTTAGTCAGCCGACTAGGGGTGAGATACTGAGTCTTAGTTCGGGTCAGTAAAATCACAACTGCATGTGGAACATACACAGTTACAGGATGTCCCTTAACAATGGATTCACTCTGTTCTAAACTTGTGCAAGTTGCAGCTACTGCTTTCAGACACCCAGGTAATCCAGCAGCCACTGGATCCAAAGTGGCAGAGAAATATGCCACTGGACGTCTAGTCAACCCATGCTCCTGAGTTAAGACTGACAATGCACAATTGTCTCGTGTGTCACAGAATAGGGCAAACTCTTTAGAATAGTCAGGCATCCCTAAAGCAGGGGCTGTACACAGACTATCTCGTAATTTAGTGAATGCTGTTAAACTTTCATCATCCCATTCCACTGGGTCCTCTGCTCCTTTCTTTGTCATCTTTATCAAAGGCTTTGCTAGGACTGCAAATCCCACAATCCATTGCCTGCAGTAACCTACAACTCCAAGGAACATTCTGACTTCTTTCTGAGTACGGGGTAACTGTATTTTTTGAATTATTCTGACTCTCTCTGAGGTGACTTTTCTGACACCTTTTTCTATCTGGTGCCCCAGATATTTTACTGATTTTGAGCAGAACTGCAAATTTTCAGGGGCCACTTTATGTCCCTTTTCACCTAGGTGATTCAGTAGGGCAATGGTGTCAATCACGCAATCCCTATGACTTTTAGACGCCACCAAGAGGTCGTCAATATATTGCACCAGCACAGAATTTCCAGGTAAGACTAAAGATTCAAGGCATTTTTTGAGGATCTGATTAAAGATAGAGGGGCTTTCTGTGTACCCCTGGGGGACACGATTCCAAACATACACGTGACTGTTGAAAGCAAATGAGAAAAGAAATTTGCTGTCTGGATGCAATGGGATCGAAAAGAATGCGTGACATAGGTCTATCACAGTGACCCACTCAGCATCCCAAGGAATCTGATACAGGATCACTGCTGGGTTTGGGACAATAGGACAACAAGGAACCACAATCTTGTTTACCTTTCTCAGGTCCTGCACTACTCTGTACTTGCCACTAGGTTTCTTAATTCCAATTATGGGGGAATTACACGGGCTGCTCATCACTTCTTGTATGATGTTTGCTTCTAGCAATTTCTGTATTTCAATGGCAACTCCTGCTCTCACTTCAGCACTCATTCTATATGGCTTGGTATTGGGGTAAACTGCATTTTCTTTCATGGCTATTTGTATGGGATCTACATTTGCCATTAATCCTACATCCTTTCCAGTAAAGTCCCATACTTCGGGTTTCACTGTCTGTTGAAGTTCTTCAGGTAAGTCTTGTATAGTCATTCGTTTAATTTCAGAGTCAGGTCTGATTAACATTAATTTGTAGAGGCCATCTTCGTCTGGGGTCTGAATTTCGACGCCCTTTGGTGTGCAAAAGATAGTACAGTTCATTTTGCACAACAAATCACGTCCCAGTAAGTTTACTGGACTGGTGTCACAAACGACAAATCTATGCATTTCTTTAAAGTTCCCTATTGTGATCTCCATGGGCTCAGAAACTGGGGTACTAATCAATTGATTAGACACACCTACTACCTGGATTGCTTCTCCCGAGAGGGGTAGGTTTGGAACGTCCGCTGTTCTCACAGTAGAACGGGTAGCACCAGTGTCCAACAGAAAGGTGACATCATTTCCATCAACCTTTCCTTCAATGTATGGCCCTGACTGGTCTACCGACAAGGAGGCGCCAAGTACACACTCCTCGTCCTCCCCTCTCAGGCCCCGTCAGTACTGGTCGTCACAGAAAAAGGTGTCATTTAACAAATACTGCGAAGTTGCTGCATTTCTGTTCTCATTGCCTCCCCAGATCTCTATGTCGTCACCCTGCGGTGATTTTCCCTTAAAATTAGGCTTTGGCGCTCGGGGCAATTGACTTGCCTTTACCTGCTGCTGGGTCTTTCTTGGTTTTTCATTCTGCGTCTGTGGAATTAAATCAGGGGTTTGGGTATTATCATGCTGTAAATATGGACACTCGTCTCTCCAATGTCCAATTTCTCCGCACTGGTGGCAGGGATATTTCTTTTTAGCTTCCTCTCTGCTCATTTTTACTTTGGGCTTCCCTCCACCCCCAGGACCTTGATTTTGGGCATTTTTATTCAATTTACTTAATTGCTTTTCCTGTTGTTCTGCCAGTTTCACCTGTGCCCACATTACTTTCTCCTTCAAAGCCTTTCGCTTTTCTGCCATTTCGTCCTCGCAGTACTTTGCGTATCGGAGGACCTCATCCATTTTCTTAGACTGCCAACAAATTTTATTATCTTTGATCCACTGGCAAATTTCGGGTCTTAAACCGTTTACAAACCTGTAAATGAAGTGGGTCATGTCCTTCATCTCGATGTTATCTATGCCACTGTATGTTTTAAACACCTGTAACAGTCTTTCATAAAAGGAGTGTACAGTCTCGTCCCTTTCCTGCGTGGTCCTATCTATCTTGGTCCAATCAGTTTCCTTTGCAGGCACCTTTTGCTTCAGATGTTGAATTACCTGATCATATTTTTTCATCACTTCCTTAGAGGGTTCTCCTGTTTTAGAGTCCCTCGGGTATTCCTCACTAGGCCAAGCTATGGCTATTTTACACTCGGTCCTAAATCTACAGGGACCACAATATCAAAGAACCCATCCAAGTCTTTCCACAGGCATTTTTGCACCTTTACAAACCTTTCCACTTGTCTGTACCAGTCCACGGGTTTTTCTCGCAATTTTGGGAAATCATTTGTAAAGGACACAATATCCTGTCTGGACCACGGAACGTGCACGTATTTTCCACCTGGCACTTCACGCATAGGGTATAACTGCTCTGGCTTGTCAGCTTCCTTTAAAACGAACTCTGGGGTCGCCTGTTTAGATCTAGCCTCATCTTTCTTTTTGGCCCACCTGGCTTTCCATCTTTCTACATCTCCCCATTTCTGCAACACTGTCAATAGTTCCTTGACCTGTGCCTTTTTCCCTGACACATTCAGGCTTTCCCAATCTTTGTCTGAAAAATCTGCTCTGTACGGTTTCTGCAAGGGTTTTGATTTTGAAATGTCTATTCCCATGCTAGCTGCAGTGTCTGTCAGTTTTTCATGGAGTACTCTAGCATTCCGGGTAAGGCTCTTACAGATAAACAGCAACTCATCCTCAGAGTAGGTATTTAGTCTGTCTAATCCCACATTTCCTGCCATTAATTCTTCTATTTCTACTCTCAATTTGCAGAGATCTAAAGGTTTCGACTGAGGAACTTGTTTCTCTAATTCTCGACTCCATCTTTCGATTTCTTCAGGAGTCACCAACGTGACACTCTTGGTACCCGAAGTTGACTCCATTTGAATCTCCCTCGAGTTAAAAGGATTATGTCTTTTCTGCATCCTTTTCCCTGTGTTCCTAATGGGCAGATCCAGTAGTGAGACCTCAGATTCGCATTCACTGGTCTGGTCATCTACGATTAAGGGTTCTGGTCTTGGCGGCGCAATAACTGGGGTAATAACTGGAGTCTTCAGACTTCCCTGTCTATCCCCATACAGTGGAACCACTGGTCCAATAGTTACCGGGATTGTCAAGGCTTCAGGACTTGTATTTAACTGAGATATTTTCTGAATTATTTCGGCTCTCTGCTTAGCTAGAGCCTCTCGTTCCCTGTCCTCTAGTATCCTGTCTAGGGAATTGTCATGTAATACCTGTGGGGTCAAAGTTGGGGCATAACTCGGGGCAGTGGGATGTGTCTCACTTGGTCCTTCACCGTAGTTTGGTTTTGGGAACAAACTCCCTGTCCCTAGGGATCTCGGTTCCTCCTCAGACGGGAGTCTTGAGAACGGAAGTCCTGACGTTGAAGGCCTTGCCTCACCCTCGTAGGGAGGTCTAGAGCAAAAGTCTCTTTCGCGTGAGTATCTCGCCTCTCCATAAATTGGTGCTCTTTGACAGTTATCTCTAGCCCCTAGGGGTCCTAGACCCTCGTTATACTGAGGTATTTGATAACCTTCTCCTACACTTACTGATCTGGCCTCTTCCCGGGGAGGAGGTCTCCGAGAATTATCCCCTTCACTAGAGGGTCGGCGTCCTTCATTATAAGGAGGCGGACTTCTATTAAACATGTCATCTAGTAATTCATCATCTGACTCCCCGAGAGGCACCCAATGTTTGCATTTCTCTGTTTTCTTTTCCCCCCCAGGAGGACCACCCATTGACATCATTGGAAACAGTCCTTCTACAATCATATTCTGTCTCCATTGTTTCATCTTTTTGTCTCGGGTCTCTTGTTTCAATTTTGGGTAGAATTTTGTCAACCCTTTATCCATTCGGGTCTTATCCCTCTCAAAAGCTTCGATTTCCCATTCCTCTAGTGCTTCATACTGCGTCAATCTAGGTCTGGGATGTAAATCATTCATTCGGGTTCTCAAATTAAATAAAATCCTGCCATTGAATGTACCCTCTAACGGAAAAGCCAATACTCCGTCATCTTTTGTGTATTCCGCCCAATTTTCCAACCATACACACGAGTGGTACCCTTTATCGAACATCATGAAAGATGCGGGAGTATTTGGTGGCGGAATGACAACACCTTCTCGGGTTCTAATCGGTTTATCCTTTTTGAAATAATTCTTTACTTTATTTACAAGGGATAGTTTTCTCTTGTTTCCGTACATAATGTCGTTTTTAACACCTTTCCACTGATCGTTCTCAAACCCTAAATGTCGTGGATCAGGTCTAGTATGCGGTCTATACGAATGCCACATACGATTTCTGCGAGTGACTCTGTTTACAAATCACTTCCAATCCAAGTGCGTCTTTTATTTTCGTGCAACCAATGAAGTGCACGGTTTCAAATAGTTCCGACCAATGGGTGCACGGCCTTTTCGCGAGACAGTTCTCACGCTTCGGCACTCACCCCTCCTTCACAATTCCAGCTCCGCTACACCCCCGCGGCGTCTACCAATATCAGCGCGGCTCGGAGTGACGTCAGAGCAGCTTCGCAACTGACTCCCTCCTTCACAAGGTAACGGAAACTTTCTTTCTTTTTAAAGTGCTAGTGCTTGGTTATTTAACAACGAATACACATTCGCCACTGTACTCAAGTGTCTAGACAGGAAAGAATTTGTTTCACTGCAAGTAAACTACTTCCATTTACTTTTCACACACTACGGATAGATCTCTTCTGCCTACCCTTCACTCAAGCATTAGGGAACCTGCTACTTCCTTAGACTCATCCACTTTTCTGGGATATATTCTAAGTCTAACGTTTCACCAGCGAACCCTTTTGCTTTCACCCAAGCTTCGATGAACCTGCTACTCCTTCCGGTGTGACCCTCACTAGGTTATGCCACAGCAGAATTTTTGTCAGCGAACTCGTTGCTGTCAATTATTCAACTATTCATTCAGAAAAACCCTAGTTAGTGCTTCCAGTTCAACCTAACCTGCACCACCTTTCCTGGAGTAAGTGACCTCAAAGCAAGTGGATTCTCTTCACCACTCGCTATTCAATTCCCCGGGGATTCCCAACAAACATTTAACAGTAACTTACGAATGGGTTAATACATGTATCAGTACAATAATAGAAAAAACAATTTAAAACATTTGATAATTTTCAAAGCAAAGCATTCCACGTGAGTGATCAGTCCACTAAAACGCTTTACTTTTAGCAGCAATAGTTTTCTCAACTAGCAGCATCCAACTTTACTAGCTTTACTAGTCCTACCTAACTTTAACTAGTCCCTAACCATCCCCTTTGCTACCAGAAAATTACTGATAGAGATCGCAGGTCACCCGACCAATAATTTTACCATATGTGTATCGGGCCCATAAACTTCAATTCACAATATACATTAATCAGGTGACCTTACAACTCTACTACCAGTAACCCTGATTCCTTCCTATTTAATTCTAGTGTACCCGACTTACCAATCCACCGTTACGGGTACCTATGACCACAATGGATCAGGGAGCTAGCTGTGAAAGAAAAGCAGGCAAAATACAAACCCAACTTTTGTATTCATAAAATGACCACGGACAACTGAAAAGTGTAAAAGTTTTATCTAGAAATCAGTTTCGGAAATCATAAGGTTTACAGTAAAAAGACAATCGATAATCAAGATAACGAAAAGCACATAACTATAGAGGAAAAATATCAGGGCAATCATTTAAGATGTATTAAAGGGTAAGAACATGAAAATATGCTAAGCAGATTTCAGAAATGAATTTCGAGAATGAGTATCTATAAAGGGCAAATTTATGCACGTACTAGGAATTTAATACTGGGAAATACTTCAGGGGTAGGGAGAGAACTTAGATAAAGTCCATACACCTATAGGAAGGGGAAAGAATGGAGCATGCTAAATTATTGAAACATTTACTTCAGGTCAGCTTGTAGGAGAAAAATCATAAACCACATCTATAATTCAAAGTAGTACGGAGAGTTTGTACTAAAGGTAGGGTAACATAGGAACATGCTATGAAATAAATGCAATGGCTTTTTCATTCAGTAGATTGCGGAAAGCATGGAAAATTAACGTATGCAAAGATATGTCTTTATTAAAGCAAAGACAGAAAATAGAAGGTGCAGTATAGAGTTTTCAGCAATATATTTACCTAGAATGGTGTGAAAACCAACTCTGGCCACGGATCAGTCAAAGACAGGAAATACCCGACGGAAGGACAGTCATCAATGGGACAGCAGTTGCAGAATGGACACCCCAGGACAGGACAGGAAAACCAGATTAGGATCAGGACAGGACCACCAAGGCACGACCAGCACCCGCAGTTTGGAAGCAACGCCTGCGCTCCACCCTCTCTGCAGCTATCAGTCAGAACCCCGATTGGGTTAGCGAACTCCCCAGCAAAGTGCTCCGGCCAGCACTTAAGGTTTAGTAAAACCTTTGAGTCTATGGTCAAATTCGGACAGAGTGCTCTGCAGCGCTCTGTATTCAGTCACCTATTGAGTGCGTTGGGTCAGTGACAGGTCAGCTATTCAGACAAGTCGGACAATTTCTCTAGCTGAACCTAGGCTAGTTATACTGTTTTGGGGTCAGTGTACCACCCCCCAATGTTGCAAAGTGTCAGAATCCACAATTTCGATTGGCCCCAAAGTATGCTAGGTTAACACACCAATCAGAACAGACTACTGTAAGCCTCAATTTACATTCTAGGGATCCGCCTAGCAAGTTTGGGGTTCCCACGAAAAGTTTCACAGAATACAATAGAAAAATATCATTGTAACAGTTTCAGAACAGTCAACTCCAACTTGCTGGGTCAGAGGTTGCTTTCACATGAGCATCTTGACTGTCTCTGCCAGCTGGCTGAGTTCCACCGTTCAAGGCTAACTTCTCCCTGGCTGCGTGTCATGCGCAGACGGGACCTTCAAGATGGATCTCGCCTCGTTCGGACCCCCCCAATTACGCGGTACATGAAAAGTAAGCGAAAACAAATTAAAACATAGAAATAAATGAACATACTACATACCATGATTATGTACTTATGGTTTCTCATTATAAAAATATACTATGCGATTATAGGTTAGAGCAACACACTATAACACGAGAGCATCTGCACGAGCTTCACCACGTTCATACATAAGCAGCCATCTTGTGGCTATTACGCATGCGCACATTCTCCCACCAAAACTGCAACTCCGTCACGACACGTGAGTGTGTCTAACGCATGCGCAGAAGCAAATTCCAAAACAGCGGCCATTTTAGAAACGAGAGTTAATCGTTTTAGTAAAACACATACGCAAGCGTCACTAAGATACACACACATTCAAAAATAAGGGAATTTAGTATAACATACACATTTTATTACTGGGTTATAACAGATTCGAGGTTCATGACTCGAGCAAGTCGCGTAATATGCGAAATCTTGCTCTATCACCTGCTTCAATGATATAGAACTGTGCTTGTACTGAAGATTGTTCATTGTGAACCACTGTCTTAAATAAGCCTGGGTGGTTAACTCCTCTCCGTTCAAGGAGTTTGCAGAGTTTTTTGCACTCCATGGAGCTTGCGGGTGTTCCGAAAAACTATGCTCCGCGAAGTGGAGTTTTTTCCTTGCTCATGCTTGCCAACGGTAAGTTAGTGTGCACAACGAAGGAAAATCAAACGCTAACCCAATTCCCAGCGAGATTTCTCAACGCGGGCGGTCATGTTGAGAAACCTTCCGTTCGCATTGAGGAAGCTGCCGCTTGAGTAGAACTTCTACTAGAGTGGCCGAAATAAGCAACCCCCTCTTGCAATGTGCGAGATGCCGTTTGTGCTGATTTTACACAACAGGATAAATTCCCAGCACTAAAAATCAGTTCGAACAGTCAGCTGTAGCCGCGGAACACAAAATATGGAGTGGTGCACCACCCGTTGTGTGAAATAAGTCTTATAGTCTTTGTTAAGTTGTCATAAACAATCATTTATTGCAAAAAATCAAAATTCAGGAAATTGTCAGCAAACGCGTTTCCTTCATAACAATGAACTTCTTCAGGGCATAAAGTAGTGTAGCGTCTATAGCAGGCACGGCCCGTGCCGGGCGTTATACTTGGGCGGTGAGGTCAGGCAGGGGAGGGTCAGGGTGGGGGGTTGTAAAATGCGGGATGTGGACCATTAGAGGTAAGTACCGATAAAAATAAATAAAATGAATTTCGTTGCCCACGCTGCATCGCCAAATGTGATGCAGCGTGGGCAACGAAATTAGTTTTATTTATTTTTATCGGTACTTACCTCTAATGGTCCATATCCCGCATTTTACAACCCCCCACCCTGACCCTCCCCTGCCTGACGTCACCGCCCCAGTATAATGCCCGGCACGGGCCGTGCCTGGTCTATAGTAAGAGTAAGCGTAAACAGTGCAGCAAAATCTGCTGGAGAAAGAATGACTGAAGCCATCAGCTCCGTCAGGTGATATATATCACCTGACGGAGCTGACGGCTGCAGTCATTGTTTCTCGAGCACATTTTGCCGCTTGCTAGCCCTTATCAAGGAGGCCCATGCAGCCGCACTACTGAAGCTACACTACTTTATGCCCTGAAGAATTCATTGTTATGAAACGCGTTGGCTGACAATTTCCTGAATTTGGATTTTTTGCAATAAATGACTGTTTATGACAACTTAACAAAGACTATCAGACTTATTTCACACAACAGGTGGTGCACCACTCCATATTTTGTGTTCAGCGTTTCTCTGCCTTGCAGTTAGCACCAAACAATGGCAGGTGCTGGAGTGATTAGTGCACACTCAACCTGATCGACTATTGATCTTTACACAAAGAGAACACAGCAGGGGAGTGCGGTCATTGTGTCCGCCTTTGCTTTGAGTCAGGCGCGGCCGCTTCAGGTAAGAGCAGTGTGGCGGTGGGGCCACGTGAGGGGGGATTCGAGAGACGAACACGAGGAAAAATTAAATAAATAATTAATTTTACCTCATCGTCTTCTCTGGAGACCATGAGGCCCCACCACCCCACCACTCTTACCTGCAATGGCCGCGGCAGCGAACAGTGCGAGGTAACCCACTCTGCAGCTCGCAGAACTTTGTGTAGCTTGGCAGAGCTTTTTTATCACTTCGCAGAGTTTCGCGTAGCTGAACTCTGTCAACTCCGCCCAGGCTTAGTCTTAAATACAACAAATGAAAATTCATGAAGCACCATAGGCATAGGTTCTGGTTTGACTTGACATTCACTCGGGTTCTGCTTTTTAGCTACTGGTATTGCTGTTTTTTCATCAATTAACAGAGGCCTCAGGGTCAAGAAGTGCAGTTAGGGGAACAGCCAGAACAACACAGGTAGAGGCATGCATGCCGTAACAACACAAGCTCATCAAATCTTGCCTGATCAACGTATCTGCCTTAACCACGTACATGCATGGTTATGGCAGATTGTGGTCTAGTGCTGAGGATGGGCAGTGAGAAGAAGAGAAAGCATCAGAACAGGTAGCTCAGGACTCAGACAGGTAAGTGGGGCTGGGTTGGGGGTAGATTTTAGTGGTGGGCTGCTTTTAGGGCAGGGGGGTCGGGTACTTTTGGGAAGGGTCAGGTTTTTAGGGCTCAGGATGGGGGAGGGGGTTGGGGTAGTTTTAAGGGCTGGAGTTGGGTTTGGTGGGAGTTTTTTTGAGTGGGGTCAGTTTTAGGGCTCAGGGTGAGGGGGATGGGGTAGTATTTTCAACTGCGGGTAGGGTTTTATACTTCATGACAGTGGAAGGGATTGGGGTAGTTTTATGGACAGTGTGGGGATGTTTTAGGGCTCAGGGCAGGGGGACGGTGGTCGGGTAGTGTATGGTAGGGGGCATGTTTTAGACCTCAGGGGGAGGGGAAGGGGTAGTTTAAGGGCAGAGCTTGTTGTAGGCCTCAGGGTGGGTGGGCGGGGAAAGGAATTAGATTTTTAGGGCTTAGGGCGGGTGGGGTCATGGAAGTGGCGATCTTAACCACACATACCCCCTCACCATTCATGCCTTCACAACATGCCTCCGCGCCTGGACCCCGATCAGCACCAAAGACACCGTCCACACGATGAACTCCATCCACTCCGGATCTCCGACAGACCTCTGCCCTCACCACGTCTTCAAGAAAGCCGACGCTGTCATCGCACCCCACCTGCGGGACATCATCAACACCTCCTTCGACACCGCGACCTTCCCGGAGAGCTGGAAGCACGCCGAACTCAGCGCTCTACTTAAGAAACCATCAGCCGACCCCACCGACCTCAAGAACTACCGCCCCATCTCGCTGCTCCCGTTTCCGGCAAAAGTCATCGAGAAGACCGTCAACAAGCAACTGGCCGCCTTCCTCGAGACGAACGGTTCCCTTGACCTCTCGCAGTCTGGCTTCCGGGCCAACCACAGCACCGAGACCGCCCTGATCGCAGCTACCGATGACATCCGAGCCCTGCTCGACAACGGAGAAACAGCGGCCCTCATCCTCCTGGACCTCTCCGCGGCCTTCGACACTGTCTGCCACCGTACCCTAGTACAGCGCCTCAGCAACGTCGGAATCCAGGAGAAGGCACTGGAGTGGATCACCTCCTTCCTCGCCGGAAGGACACAGAGAGTCCGCCTCTCCCCGTTCAGATCGGAGGCCACCGAAGTCATCTGCGGCGTTCCTCAAGGCTCCTCGCTCAGCCCAACACTCTTCAACATCTACATGAGCCCCCTCGCAGCCATCGCACGCCAGCACAACCTCAACATCATCTCCTACGCCGACGACACCCAGCTGATCCTCTCCCTCACCAACGACCCCGCCACAGCCAGAGCCAACCTGCACGAAGGGATGACAGACGTAGCCAAATGGATGTCGAACAGCCGCCTGAAACTGAACTCGGACAAGACGGAAGTCCTCATCCTGGGATCATCACCCTCCGCCTGGGACGACTCCTGGTGGCCCCCCGCCCTGGGCAGCGCACCCAAACCCACAGACCACAAACGCAACCTGGGCTTCATCCTGGACTCCTCCCTGTCCATGACCAGACAGGTCAACGCCGTCTCCTCATCGTGCTTCAACATCCTGCGCATGCTACGTAAGACCTTCCGAAGGATCCCCACCGAGACCAGAAAGACGGTCACCCAGGCCCTCGTCACCAGCCGTCTGGACTACGGCAACTCCCTCTACGCCGGAACCACCGCCAAACTCCAGAAGAAACTCCAGCGGATCCAGAACACCTCAGCACGACTCATCCTGGACATCCCCCGCCACAGCCACATCTCCGGACACCTGAGAGACCTGCACTGGCTCCCGGTCAACAAAAGAATCACCTTCCGGCTCCTCACCCACGCACACAAAGCCCTACACAACCAAGGCCCAGGATACCTCAACAGCCGCCTCAACTTCTACGCTCCCAAACGCCAACTTCGATCGACCAGCCACGCCCTCGCCGCCGTCCCCCGCATCCGAAGAGCCACCACAGGAGGAAGGTCCTTCTCCTACCTAGCCGCCAAGACTTGGAACTCCCTTCCGACCCACCTCCGCCTGACCCAGGACCACCTCGCCTTCAGGAAGCAGCTCAAGACCTGGCTGTTCGAGCAGTAGCGTACCCTCTCCCCCCCAGCGCCTTGAGACCCTCCGGGTGAGTAGTGCGCTATATAAATGCTTTGATTGATTGATTGATTGAGTGGTAAAGGCATGCATGGTAAAGGAATACGTGGTTAAGGCACATTTGTGGTTTGGGCAGTGTGATTTAGCCATGCATGCCTCTGTTAGAAAAACGTGCAGTTATCTGCAAGCCTTGCATTTATACTCTAGTGAGAAATTGTTATGTTATGGCCACATCTTCTATTCTTTGAGATATGATTCACACACCATTGTATACTGTTTGTTCTTTGCATTTTGGCTTTGTTAAGATTTTCTTCAGGAGCTTCAACACTTTGGGCCTATTATGATGTCAGGCGGAATTGCTTCCGTCTGACACCGTCTCGGAACTGGGACCGACCTCTTGATTAGGATGCGATTGAACACTGTTCAGTCGGCTTCTGACATTTCCCTATGGGAGCGTGTGCTACGGTCATAAACCGGCAGTAGTACATGCTCCCATAGGGAGAAGGGAGAAGGGAGATGGTGTTAATTCCTACAGCCCGTGGCAGACACCTCAAGGTGCCTGCCACGGGGTGCAGGAATTAACAGGAGGGCACCATAGGTGCCCCTCTGCCCACAACCGGAGGTCACGCACATAAGGGAGCCCTTCTAGGGGAACATAAACACACTTTCTGACAGGGTTTCCATGCCAGAAAGGCCGGCAAGGAAACCTTGACGGATGCCATGCATCATAATCCCAAGGGCAGAAAGACCACTCTTTCTCTTTGACATTATAGCCCAGCCTCCGACTGGCTGATGGGCTCCTTGAGCCCATCAGAAGGTAGCCGGAATGACCGACCGGTATAGTTTCCGACCGCCAGCATTTTAATGCGGCTGTCGGGAAAAGAACCGATGGTCGGAGCCTTGCCGGGCTGCATTGTTTTCGGTCCATAAGTGTCAGTGATTAACCAATCTGACAGGCTTCCCACAGTTGAGTACTGCAGCAGTTTCAGTACACAACTAGGTGATATAATGGCAATGTCTGTGTGACAAGCAGCTGACTGAAAACACATTTTTCATCAGAATGTAGTAACACCATTTTTTACTGAGAAGTGTTTCTTCCATCCACCACCAGTAGTGAAGTACAATCTAAAGAAAGCTTGATATTGCCAGTGGCCACTCCATGGCTGATCACAAGCTTTCCCACCATGCCTATCCCTGTTTATTTGAGTCTTACTGCCAATTCTTGCTATTGCACATGTACGTTTGACACTACAGTGACTATGAGAGTAGTAGCTTTTTAGGTGAAATGAAGGCAACAATGCCAAGAGGTGAACATGTTTCTTACCTAGTCTGGTTTCACTATGGGTAGTAAGACTCAGCTCTCTCATTTCCGTACTCCTACCACCACCCCAAGTGGCTGATTTGCCATATGCCAAGAACAAAGACAATAGGTCCAGGCGAAAGAAATGAACTAATGATCAAAGGAAAACCCATACCCTTACTCCTCTACGCCGACGATACGGCTATTTTGTCACAGACTAAGAGAGGTCTGCAAAATGCTGTTAACACATTTCTGAATATATGAGTAACAGGGGGCTATCTATAAATGTTTCCAAGAACTTCACTATGTCCTGTGGCCCAAGGAAATCCAGAGCACCATTTAATATAACTCTGGACAATAAATGTATTGATTTAGCAGATATTTTCTGTTATTTGGGGGTACATATGGACAGACAATGTAATTGGAAACCTGCAGTGAAAGCAGGAGCGTTGGCGTTTACAAAAGCAACAGGAGCATTATTAAACTTTGCGAAGAAGATTGGATCAAGGCCACCTAGGGAACTTCTTCAAATATATAAATCTAAATGTGTCTCCATTGGCACATATGGCGCAGGCCTATGGGGGACACAGTCCGCGGAAGCTATTCAAGTTATTCAACGAATAGAGAATAAATTCTTAAGGTATGTTTTGGCAATGCCCCCTAGTACATCTATTTACGTACTCCATGCAGAGCTTGCTATACAACATATCTCGGATGTCATCAGAATGGCACCAATCCTACTGTGGCATAACATCTGGACTAATCCTGCCACACCATTGAACAGAGCTGTAGTAGAAGACTGTCTGCAATGTAGTGGGCTAAAACACATCACATGGCTCTCCTACATTAAGAACTTTTGCTCTGATTTTGGTCATCCAGAATACTTCTCTAATCCACTTTCAATGGACCTTGTTTCGAGATCCACCTTAAAAAGAACTCTGGTCGAGCATTGTGAATCGTTTAGGTGGAAAAGCGAAAGGTCCAAGATATCAGTTATGAATCACGATGAAGTGACATTGTATAGTAACATCCAGCTGTATCTTGTTGTTGATCAATCCTTTTTCAATCGTAGGATTTTAACATCTTTTCGACTTGAAACATTTTTTAGATTTATTACCCTTCCAAGATGTAACGATTGGTTTAAGGTCAAATCTATCTGCCCCTGTGATGAGACATCTTTTCAATCCAACATTCACTGCACTTTATATTGTACTTTATATCTAGTCCCAAGGCGACAAATATTAGGGCCTCTTTTGTTAAAATGGGGAATAAGAAAATCGAGAGAAGCATATAACAAATTGCGGTCCCTGGAAGATCATTACACGATCAGTACTGTAATAATGTACTTAAAAGCAATAATGAAAATAAGACGGGCCATTATTCCCGATTAATTTGTATATTATTGACGATGTCCCTTTCAAGTTTCATTTATTTGCTCCAACTGAATGTTTCATTCCAGTTTGTTTTAAAAATACTGTACATATGGATTTTATATATTGGTTCTTTTTCTGTTTATTGTAACTAGAATGAACTTTTATGATTGTGATTGTTTTGTATGCTTTTATGAATTGTTTTTACATTTCGAATAAAGCTTTTTGAACTGAACTAATTGACAGTATTCCTAATTATGATGAAAAATCAACTTGTATGAAGCCATGGATAACAAATGGCCACACAGTTTGCAAACATATATATTAATATTTAAGGATCTGCCCTACTTTTTAGTACTCACTGTAATTTACCATGTTACACTTTAGGATGTCACTTCATGTGACAAAATGTTTTATAATAATTATTTCATTTGACCCCCTTAAAACCTTTTATATTATTCTGAACGTTTAGCATTGTTTCTGCTTTTTAATGTGTTTCATTTTTTAACCCTTCCAAGGTAAGGCTGACTACTAAAAGTTTCTATATATCGCTACCTGATTTTAAACATTTTATCTGTTTTACAGATTTTTCTATGGATTTAAAAAAACTTTATTGCTTTTATGTTGTTTAATTTTAAAGGGGATTAAGCATTATGATGTTGGCAATCTGTATTACCTCTCTATGTAATATTTCCATACTCAAAATAGCAGCTGAATGTACGCGGTAGACCATGATTGATTTGTTAATATCAATAACATCTCAAATGGCATCGCTGAAATAATGAACTATTGCAGTCTTTCAGTTTTACGTGCTACCAGTGGAAATGCAACCTTTCTTCTCTAGGTCATCTCTGTGAGGACATGTATATGCCAATAAAAGTACAGCAGCCTTCGAAATACCACCAATATTATATGTGATCAATTGCATATTAGACATTTCATCGACACTGGCTGGTAAAGAATCTTTTGTTTGTTTCTTGAATTTGAACCTAAATATTGCCCACTAACTCTTTTGTGTTTCTGTGTCCTTCTTAAGAACAGAACTCTCAAGATCTGCTCCTTGTGAAGTAATCTCAGAAACTCAACTAAGGCCCTCATAAATCAAGTGAAGCAAAAATACAGTTCAGAATGCCACACCACCTGATTCTACATGGAAAGGTGTTCCCGCAACTGGTTTTCGCCAATTGGTATATCTGACCTGATTTTACTGGGTGGTGATTCTACTCAGAAATATTGCATGAGGGTTTCCATGCAGCAGCAGTCAAGCCTCTTTCCCATGTTGTAGATTTTGCCTACAGACAGCTGTCTGTTGTAGAAAGACTTCTTGTGAACCATACCAATAATGCACACTGCATTTTGTGCCAGTCAATTGCTTACCTTTGGTTGGCTTTCATGTTACTCTCATGTGCTTGCTTTTTATCTGATAACTTTCCTTACTCTTCTTGTGTTTGTCGCTCTCATGGAGCATAGCTTCTTTACAATTCTTCTTAATTGTTGACTTTTGTCCTTCTACTGCTCACATTCATGGAACAACTTTTTTCTTTTTCATTCAGCACTCAATGAAAATGCATGTGTTTTTTGCTGTCTCCCTTGTGGGATACTTCCCCCCTTTAAATACTTGCCCAACATTTTCAGAGTTGCCCCTCCCACCCCTCTGAGTTTGTCTGTAAAACCACACCAAAAGGTATATTTTTCCAGGATATGACAAAAGAACAGACTTTAACCTTTGCTCATATTTGAGGCAGATGGTGTATTTCATATTACTGAAAAGGAGATGTCTATTCTACTGGAGGCCTGTAAATCTGTTCCCTGGCATGTTGCGGATGACCAAATGGGTGGAGCAGGTTTCGTTTCTGAGCCCGGTGGGATGTAAATTAGGCATTGGAAAGTATTTTCTTTTTAATTCTGACACTTCTTTATTCTGTTTAAATTCTGCTCACACTTTCCTGATTGAAAAGTATTTGAAAATAAACCATGCCATGCATAAGGAATAAAAATATTGTACTCGATTTAGTTTTCTGCTTCCTCAAGATATGTTTGCCTTTCCTGCAGTATTCTGAAATTTTTTTCTTTTCTTTTTTTAAATAACGCTTTAGAACCAAACATTGCCAAAGCAAATAGCTTTGCATTATAAAGTTGAGAGCTATTGGCTTTGGTAATGCTTGTTTTTTTCTCTCACCAGAACCCAGCTTCTCGTTCCCTCCCCTACTCTCCACACTGAGTTTGAAGGATACATTTAGCTTCTGCTCAGAGCAGATGGAAAATGTTTGTGTTAAACCCCTTGAAATTGTAAATTCTGTGAGGTTTACGGTTGGTAATTCCAGTCTCGCGCCGCTATTCCCCACACAGGGCATTTGAACACATTATTGCACTGTACTGGTGTGATGTTACCGCAGGATCATGTACATTTTTCATGCAGACTTTGCCCCACACAAGTACTGCTCCACTCGTATGAATGCTAGTTTTTTCTTCTCATTCCAAACAACTAATGTAGATTAATTAGATGTCATCAGAAAACAATAGAAGAAAGGTACCAGTGGGTGCAGAATCTTCTCCCCTGCACAGTCCATAATTTGAGCCAGTGGTTTCCAGTGCACAGTACTTGTATGTAATTGGTTTCCAGTGCTCAGCACCAGCACTTTGTCAACACCACAATTATGAAAGTTGTTGTAAGGTTTTTCCTTCTCTTCCACCTTTCCACCCTGTCTTCCCTCCTTGTTCAGTCTTGGGACATTTAGAATGTTCAGTGATGTCATAGAATCTGATGTGACTCATGTAAGTCAGGTGACTCCTGGCTGAGCTTAAGGAAACAGCTCCTGGTGGGGCCTTCATACCATCTTACATCTTGACATCTTGGCCTACGTATTACCCTGAATAAAGATTCTCACTGGGAACTACCACCTTGACTCCTGTGAGGTATTTACTTTCAACATTTTGGCGACAATCTGGTCTTTCCTGCGTGGATTTAAATTCTTTGGACCTATTCTTCAAATACCTGTTTTACAGCAACTAAGGAACCGTACAACTACTTAAAGACTTGCAACTATATTAAGAGATCCAAGCTTCTAACATCTACCTGATGAACTTGGCAGCCTCAGCCCCACCAGTAACCATTTACATCGATCAGCCTCAACCTGAGCTTGCCAACTTCCAACTCCAGCTTGGTAAGTTATGAACTTTCTGTGCTGTATGATGTGACTGCCTCAGCATTTACTGATCACCTACTCGACATATTTCCTGACAGTAATTTGTTTCTCTTCTACACAATCTGACTTTATTTATGCGAGTGAGCTATTGGACTGGCACCGTTTATTGTATTCACAACTCAATTCGGAGCCTGCTTTATTATTCACTAGCAGTTACTGTCATCCCTTCGTGAGTTATGTCCTGCTTGTATTTTACAGCGTGCTTTATTTTGTGGCCAACTGTGTGATTACAAGATTTGCGCTATTAAGAGAAGCTTTCTTTTTTACATATTATCTTTTACAGCTACAATGGGGCAGTGATTTCTCCACATGATTTAAAAGTTCGATGTGTAATTGGCAAGTGCTAATTTTATTTTGTTGTTCTGACTTCGTCTGCAGATACTGGTCGTGTATTCACACATGCGCCCGTTATTTAGAATGACTGTGTGCCTATTAACCATTGCCAATCTAATACTTCGAGTTAGTGGTATCTAAATCTATGTTGGGCCACGCGTTTAGGAGGGGCCAGTGGTGACATTTACATCACATTGTTTATTGTGGTGACTGTCTTTTGAGAATCATAGTAAAGTGCGGGCCGTTCTCCATTTCTTTTTGTTGCATTTGAATTCCCTACACTTCACGAGACCATGGCCAGAGCTCGCTCACCTTGTCTTTGTGTGGTGTCGCGTGAAGCTCCTCTGCCTCCCTCTGACGTTGCCATACTTTCTTGTGACGTGGTGTTGTTCTGCAACTTTGAGGGAGCACGCAACTGCCACAAACCACCCGGCGCTCTCCAGTCCTACATGCAGGGCCGGCGCTAGGCATGGGCAGTATGGGCAGCTGCCCAGGGCCTCGCACTCAGATCAAAAACATAGGGCCACCACATTGGGCCTCCATTCTACATGAAAGGCTTCATTAAACTCAGGCCATCTGCTCCTGCGGGGCCCCCTCCCCTCCGATCACCGCAATTTTACATTTTGCTAATGAGGTGCTAAACCTCAGCAGTTGTAAAGGCGTGGTGTCAGTCCTGGGATTACGGGCATGGGGGTGGGGGGATGGAAAGAATGGCCAGGGGTCTTGGGACAGCAGGGAAGACTATTGTGTGTGAGCAGGTCAATGGTGGGGCTGTGTCTGTTGAAAAGGTGCCATTTGCGTTTCCACGCAACAAATGGCCCTTTTGTTTTCAGGATCGGCTGAACAGTAAGTAATAGGTGGGGAGCGGCGGCTCAGTAGAGGAGGGAGAAGCCGTGGCTGGGCAATGTTTATAGGCACCACTCGCTTCAAAGTCAGGGGAGGTGGCCCGGCCCCTTTCCCTGGGCTTCGATGCGCTGGATCAGGGCCCAAGTGTGAGGCCCCCTTCTCTTGGCCTCACATCCCTTATCCAGCGCTGTGAGCCCCAGGGTGGCAGAGGCCCCTCTCTTGTGCCGTGCAGCAATGGATCAGACCTCAAGGCCCAAGTGTGGGCCCCCCTGCCCTGGGACATACAGTCATTATTCAGAACTGTGAGGCCCAGGGTAGGGCCCCCCACCCCATCTCCTGAACTTCGTAGCACTGAAGTATGGCTCTGAAGCCCATGGGACGAAACACTTTCCCCTGGGCTTTGTGCGCATCGAGCTGCTTAATAGAACTGAGAACTGAGTAAGTAGGTTAGATTCCCAGCGTCTGCTGAACATCCTGTGATTGTGGGCATATCACTATATCCACATGCCCCATAAAAATGAAAATATCATTTTGTAATGTAACTGGTGATCATGTACAGCTCTCTACTGCCTTAGAGCTGAGTTCACATCATATAAAACTGCAAATCCCCTCACGTTATGGACTCAGAGTCATGCGTGACTTTACTGCCACAGTCCATGTAACACAGCAGAGTTTTACACTTGTGGGTGCATTTGCTGTGTTGGCAGTCCAGAGAATTTTCACATGCTCTGGAAATAGGGGTGAGTGGGGTGCTACAGCACCCCCTAAATAACCCTGCTGTTGTTCCAAAAGTAAAGGAGCAATGAAGATGCTTTTGAATTATTGCTTTTATGTTGTCACATTTGTTGTGTGTGTTGACATCTGGGTCTGTGGTGTACCCTGCCTTAAGGAGATAAGTGGATGGGAGCGTGTGGAGTGAAAGTGTGAAGATAAAATATATCAATAGAGGAGAAATGGGAAGACTTCTAACGTGGGACAGTATGTGATCTAGAGACAAGATGTTGGACGGAGGCTAAGAGAGGAAATCAAAGGGGATAATTGAGAGAAGTGAATAACAGCAACACACTGACTATGGGGAAACAGTGTGCCTAGAACAGGAGGAGGCAAGGAAAAGTGTAAAGAAATAAGGTACATGCCGTATAGAAGGCAAAGAAGGATATAGGTGATGGAAGTAGGAGTGCGGCGGGGGGTCAGCTGCAGAACCCCCATCTTTAAAATGCTGGAGTTTGGAAGGTGAATGAGCAATAAAGATGGCTGTAAATTTCAAAGACAGACATCAAATGTCAGGGGATGTGTTCTGACAAATTGCTGCCTATTCTTTTAACATATAGATTGTTTTCTTTTCTTTGTGTGCAAAGTGAGAGGACTTTACAAATTGATCTATGTGACAATCTTGCTGATGTAAAAGGAAAGGCTATAGGATGTCATTTTTTTCGGGCAAGAACAGGCTAGCTTGGATGTTGGTTGTATGTCACCAAGGGGCCACCTGCCAAATTTCCCTGGTCCATGCAAGATGTGCTACTACAGCCCACGTTTTTATTTTGATTTTTGGTACTTGTAGTTGTGTTTATGTCATTTTAAAGCAAGACAACAAGCCCCAGAAATCAAAGAAAAAACCTGGGCTGGAACACCACATCATGCATGGGCCTGGGAAAAATGGCAGCTATGAGGGCAGGGAAAAGGTTCATGGGTGTTAGGAGAAAGCATCTTAAGAGCTTTGAGGGTTGTACAAAATAATTCACGATCGACTACCAGGGAGTCCTCTGGGCCATAGCCACATGAAGTTTAACCATTAACTCAGTCTGGGAAATGCTGGTTTGCTTCACTATATTTTTGTCGGGCAGGTCTCCCATTGATCTAGGACAGCTTCTTTGCAGGGGTTTTTATAATATGTACATATTTGCATTAGAGCTTTGACCTGTAAAGGACATCAATACAGAGCAATAGGCCCTTCTTTCAAAGTCAGATTTTAATTATTATGTGGCATGAAATCCAGAGGGACCTGAAAGCCCCAACCCTGGGTTTATGCTGTTTACTTTGGTTTTGTACAGCCCTTCGTGTTACTGAATGCCTGGGCTCATAAAATTGAACTCACACTTACCAATTGTAGATCCCTGTACTATCATAAGTTTCAGCTACTAACACTAATGGATGATGAACAACTGGATGTCTTGTTCCTAACAGAAATGTGGCTACATGATATCTCTAGACTAGACATCCCCAGGGATATTATGTATGTAGGAAAAACTGAGTGCACAAAAGCTGTGGGGGTATCACTATCATGCTAAAAGACACACATAGATGTATATTTTCATTCCTTGTCCATCCCAGACTCTGAGAATTTCTCTTTTACTATAAACTTGTCACCCACTGCTTCCTTCTCCGGATTAAATATGTATAGACCTCCAGGTCCATGTACTAAGTTTGCAGAAGCCTTACCTGAGATAGTAGCTAGCATTGCCATCGAAAAACCAAATGTACACTTTTCTAGGGGATCTCAACGTTCATGTGGATATAATCAACAACCGTACGGTGTCAGGCAGCTTACATGACCTACGCTCTCTGCAGCTCACTCAAAGAGTAGCAGGTCCCACCCATGACAAAGGACATCTTCTACATCCAGTGTTTAGAAATGACACTAATGTAAAAATTGTAAACCTATGTACGATGACCATGCCCTGATCTCATTCACACTGGAGGGTATCCCATCCCCTTTGGAAAATAAGACATGGGAAGCTCCTCCGCTATGGGGGAGGAGCACCGACCCCTGAAATAAAATTAAAATGACAATAACCCAGCGTTTATTATAGTTTTATTTTGTTTACATGAGTCTGGGGACCGGGGCCAGGGGGGCCAAGGGGAGTGGTGTGCACTATTTTTTTAAATTTATTTATCTTTTTAATGTAACAAGATGTTAAACACATCTTACATTACAGTTGTTAAAAACATGACCAAGGATTATTACAGTGAGTCATAAGGTAGCCTTTGCTAATCAACTTCTGGCCTCAACATTATTCGCACTCACAAAATCTTGTAGTACTTTCAGAGTGGTGTGCACTGTTATCAGTGAGCAGGACTATTTGGCTGGCTGTCTCAGGCTAGCCAAACCATCATGAGCATTAATGCGCTCTGCACCCTAGCTGCTTTGCTGGGTTTGAGACAGCAAAGCACAGGCTCCCAGTCCCCCTGGGAGCGCAAATCATCATTGCTCAGGCCAATCCTGAAGCTGCTCCCCTGGGTGAGAGCAGCTTCAGGATTGGGTGCAGGAGAGTCTGGGAGAAGCTGCCTGCAGTGGAGGTCTGAGTGTAGCAAAAGATGGCGATGCAGTGGGCAGCAGGTAAGTTCTTTGTTTTATCCTTTTTTTATTGTTTGTTGTCTCTCCCCCTGGCCCTTCCCCTCTACTCTGACACCAGCCGCTACTGCAATAAGAACATAATCAGCCTATGATGACGCTGGTCAAAACTCAATAAAGAAATATGAATGAACTCCATAGCCTCAAAAGAGCCGGCCATAGGTAAACATCCCTCAGCAGTAAATTCCATAATTGAAGACTGGATTAAGGTCTCACTAAATTAAATGATTCATATCACTATTATAAAGAATGGAAATAAATAGAAATCAGCACCTTTCTTCACCGCTCACCTGGTCCCCCTAAAAAACCTAAAACTCTCCTACCTGATGACTTTCTGACATTTCCATCAGGAAATTAAAAAGGCACAGGCAGCATACTACAAAGCTGTAATGATGAATATAGTCCATGTCCTGAGGGAACTTTTCTGTAGTGTTAAGTCACTCACTACTCCAAAAGATAAAAATACGCTACCTACCCCTACAGTATCACCCTGCAACAAACTTGCAGTGTACTTCCAAGATAAAGTTGATGTTATCTACAGTAACCTACAACAGACAAAAAAAGCCTTGTCTATTCAGCCGGAGACACATGTTCTACATGAGGAGATGACATGTATCTCAAACTCCCCCCTGCTACAGGGGAGTCACTCTCAGCAATATTTAGCAAAGTTGAATCGGGATCCCCTGTGTAGACAGGAAACCACCTCACATTCTGCTACAAGGAGCACAAGATATTCTCACCACACTTCTTGATCTCCATTTATCCCTTTCCACTGGAGTAGTTCCCTGAACCTGGAAACAAGCAGTGGTTAAACCTCTGCTAACAAAACCCAACCTTGAACCCTCATGTCCCGGGAACTACAGACCTATCTCCTTGCTTCCAGCCATGGGGAAGGTACTACAAAAACATACCAATCAAAACCTCTCCCTGTTCCAGCAGGAGAACTCTCTCCTTTACTCAACTCAGACTGGTTTCCCTCCACAACATAGCATGGAAACCACATTATTAGCAATAACAGAGAAGCTGAAAATATTACTGTACAAAGCAGGTTCCCTACCATTATCCTTCTCTACCTGTGGACAGCGTTCAACAACGTTGACCACAAGACTCTGGTACTCAGGATGAGTGAAAAAGGAATAGAAAATGATGCGATGACCTGGCTTTCCTCGTTCCTAAAAGAAAAGTCCTTTCAAATTTGCGATCCTCCCTACTATTCAGAGGTCTTCCCTTTGAAGTGTGGGGTTCTGCAGGGCTTTGCATTGAGACCTACACCTTTCCACATTTATTTAAGTCCATTGGAAGACATCGTCAAGGAATTTTAGGTGTTGATGGTCTCCTTTGCTGACGACCCCCAACTGGCAGTCTCCCTTTACCCAGGAACAGGTTTACAACAACAACTAGCCCCTTTTCTAGAGAAAGTTGCATGATGGATGGCTAACTGCGCACTTAAATTGAAGGGAAATAAAGCCAAGCTGCTGATTTTAAGAAACAAGCCAACACCACAAACAACCCTTGGATGGCCAGAGTGTCTGGGGGCACTGCCAATCTCTCTTCCTCCCCCATTACGATCGTAGGTATGTGGTTGGATAGCGCTCTATCTATGGAGGCCCAAGTAAAAATGTTTACAGCATCTTGCTTTGGCCTTATCAGAACCCTATAGAAAATCCTAAACCTCCTACCTACACAATCTAGGAGAATAGTGGTCCAAGTGCTGATTCTTTCCTGCTTGGACTATGGAAATACCCTGTATATGCGCTCAGCCAAATATATCACCAAGAGACTCCAGTTAGTCCAAAGTGTGGCAGCAAGGACTATCCTCAAGCTTCCCAAACATACCTCAGCAAAAATTGCACTGGCTTCCAGTGGAGGAAAGGGTAGAATTCAAGGCACTTTACTTGGCACATAGGGGAATCAACTATAGTGGACCCTCCTCAATAGTGGCTCTTCTGGTACCTTGCACTCCTAGCAGTACCTCAACATCCTCCAATGCTTGATTGCTGAAGGTCCAAAGGATCAGATTGGGGGGGGGCGTGTATCCTTCTTGCATTTGACCCCCAAGCTTTGGAATGCTATGCCCGCTGAGCTCAAACTAAATGAACAAGACCCGATTTAAAAAAAATGCTTAAAACATGGCTTTACTCTCACTTGCTCTAGACATGGACCGCCTCCGAATCCCGCTAGTTTACACAGTGATCGACTCACGTAGCACTGGGAAGCCCTCAGGCGGCTATGTGCTTTATAAATCTGCATAGAATAAATCTACATAGCGTAGCTTGAGGAGCACTGTTACAGGGTGGAAGTGAGGAAATTCATAGCCAAGGAGCTCATTGGCAAGGCGCCAACAAACATTGTCGCACCGAGGGCCACCAGCACTGACGCCGGCACTGGATGTCGCAAATTAGAGGGGCCTCACATCTTCCCTTTCGCCCAGGGCCCCAAAAGTCCTAGGACCGGCCCTGCCTACATGCCTCCAAAAGACTGCAATACTGGCCTATCCCAGCATTTTGTGCATTATGTGGAAAAAAAACGCTCTCTTTTACCCTTTGTCGCTGCAGCGCATGTCATTGTGACAATGAAGAACTTTCCTCTTCTTTTAGATACTTCGTGTGGAATTTCATTTAATGCGGTTTTTTGTTGGGGTCATTTCCGTTTTTTTGCAACATTTTGGCACGATGCTTTGGAGTCCATGGGCATTTCGGACTTCTACAAATGAAATTCCAGCAATATACCCATTACAAGTGACTTTACCTGGCACCTTAAAAAAAAAAAATTCTGCAGCAAGGTACTGTTTTATTTCCTTTACAATTTTCTATGGAGATTTTATGATGCTGTTTATGCCACCCTTTTATTCAAATGACTACGGTGACTACTTTTCTTATTTTCTTTTCTCATTTTTATGGGACTTTATTTGCTTTCGAGTGAGACATCGCTTACCAGCGTCCTGCAGACAACGGTGTCTACTTTATTTATTTTAGCTTGTTGTGTTCTTTGGACAGCCCTGCATTCACAATGTCCATTGTATTCTTATGCTTACTTGTTTTGTATTCATAGCGTCAATATTCTGATATTCTTTACACTTTAAAATGTTATCCTGCAGGTATGATTATTCATCACTATTTATATTTCTTGCTAACTTGTTTGTTAATGTTTATTGCTCAGTGCGCCATCTTTTGGGCTAATTTTTTAAACAGTTTACTGTTTTATTCGTAACATGTTTTTTCCTATTCCAATCCACACTCGGGTACTAGGTCGAGTACCGGTGTTATTTCTTGCTTTATTTCAATGTAATTTTCTTTTTAAATGTTATTGCCTACATTTTTATAAGTGACATTTCATCTGTTTAATTTTGTGAGAGGTTGGATTTACATTCTGATGTTTAGCCTTACACAATTCAGTCAGTCAAAGTACTTTTATTCGATTTTGATAAAAATCATAAAAAGACATTTCATACAAAAATTCATGGATACGTTTACAAATACATCAAGTGCAATCATATTAGAAAAAAATTAAATTAAAATGCATGGCCAAGGCTTTACAATACATCCTCATAAAAAACAGTTTACATTTTTAAAAATCTAAAAGCATCCGCAACGGCAAGTGCAGTTCAAATAAGCGATTTAGTCTACGACAAAAAAAAAGTCATTATATGCTGTCGATAGATACGTGTTTGCCTTTAATGCGCGCTGCTGCGGCCAAGAAACTTCCCATACAAAAGATTATACGAATGGTGCTCATCGATTGTAAGTATAGGAGTGCCGGTTTGACTTGTTTGAAGCCTGCTTCCCTTAAAATTGGGAGCAAGTATTTCTTTCGAGGCGCTGAAAACAATGTGCAAAACAGGGCAAAGTGCGTGGTATCCTGTATTGAATGATTGTCACAAGTGCACAGAGGAGCTGATTTTGGCTTAGCCCAAGATGGATAATTTCCCAATAGATAAGTGATCAGATTTAATCTAAATTTAGTCAGGAGGTATCTATGGAGTGGTCGTGTGACTATTGTGAGATAAGGTTCCATAGTGGGGGAACATTTTGTTAGATAATAAGTCCTGACGGAGGGCTTCAGCAGTTCTATTTCCTCTCGGTTAGATCTTGCCAGGGACAAAAATTGCCTTTTAATCGAGACTACGTCCTTGTGTGTTATGCTTTTAGGTGATTCAAAAAGTTCCAATCTTCCTAACCGATCGAATGACCTCCTCAGATAGTCCATCCAGGGGATTTTATTATGATGTTCCAGTGACATAACGTCCTCCATAATAGAATGATTCAAGATTACCTCTTTGTTAAACCACGTTTTCAGCCAATAAATCAATGGGGCCAGGTTTATCCTGTCAGTTATGTAATCCAAGCCCACCTCCGAGTGAATTGAATAGGTTGGGGTAGATGGGGGGACTGATAGTAATGAACGTAAAAACCTGTTCTCTGCTCTTTGGATCGAATCAAGCTGTGCATAGCCCCAGATTGGCGCTCCATACATGGCTATTGACAAGCATTTCGAGGTGTAAACCTTCAGTAGGGCCTCCATTGGCCTAGCACCCAGTCTTTTGGAAAAGGCCTTGAGGGCGGCCGATGACCTGGACACCGATAGGCTTTTTGCTCTAACCTGTGGGCCCCATGTCTCCCTCTCGCCGAAGAGCACCCCTAGGTAGGGAAAAACTGCTGTCCTGGAAACCTCCAGACCCTTGCATCTAAAGATTTTAATCGTGCTTTTGCGCCTGTGTGCTCCTACTACCATTGTGTGCGATTTGCCCACATTAACCTTCATGTCCAGATCGTCCATGAAGGTACCAAATGCATCAAGCAGGCACTGCAGGGCATTGCCAGTACGGGCAATTAGGACTGCGTTGTCCGCGTATAGGAGTTTGGAATCTTGGAAACTCCTACACGTGGAACATCACCCCCAGTCTCCTCTAGGCACTTCCCCAGTCCATTGATGTATATGGTAAACAGGAGGGGGGCTAGTATACATCCCTGCCTTACCCCACGCCTAGAGTTGAATTTGGCGCTGCATCTTCCCTCCCTGGTGACCCTGACCTTAGCGGACAGCTCCTGATGTAATGAGGCCATGAATCTAACCAGGGCCTCGTCTATCCCGATCTTCAATAACATGGCCCAGAGCTTTGTTCTGTTCACCAAATCAAAAGCCGAGGAGAGGTCCATAAATGCTAGAAATAAGGACCCCTCCTTGGCGACCGTATACTTGGCGATCAGAAGATGGAGATTGGAGCACTGTTCCACTGTGCCCCTCTTTTCCCTGAAGCCATATTGAATTTCGGCTAGCCCACCATGTTTCTCTATACTTTCCCTCAGCTTGGTTAACAGGACTCTGCCTAAGATTTTGACGGCGGAGTCCAGGAGGGATATGGGCCTATAACAGGCTGGGTCGTCCCTGTTGCCTTTCTTAAATATTGGGACGATTATAGATGTTGCCCAGGAAGATGGGTAAAAGCTACTGGTGGCCGCGTTAAATACGTTGGTCAGAACACCTGCCCAGGTACCAGGGGAAGATTTATACAAATCGCCCGGCACTCCGTCAGGGCCTGGTGCTTTGTCCTTTGAGGTTTCGTGGATAGCCTTTTCCACTTCACCTATATTGAAGGTCAGGGCGTAAGACTCTGGGGCGGGTGATGGATTGGGGGTACTGTCTATGCTCTCACCGCCATATACCGCGCTAAAGTGACTGATCCATTTTTCATCCGGAATCACACAATCCATGACTGAATTGGGTGTGTCTGCGAAAAAGGGCTGGTTTATTACGTTCCAGAATTCTTTGCTGTCCCTAAGAATGTCTACGTTCAAAAGGTTATCCCAGGCAGTTGACTTTATCTTTTCTTTCCTTGATTTAATGGCCGACTTGTACTGTTTCCTAAGGTGTGCTATATTTCTCTTGTCCCTTATAGGTTGCTTTAAAGCAAGCATCAACAGACTATGGGCCTTGGAGCAGTTTGCATCGAACCAACGATGGGGTTTGCTGGTTCCCCGTCTCGTGCTGACCGTAAGATCTGTCACAATTTGGTTGCAAATTGCTTCAAAGGCCTCCTTGATTTCAATGGCTGGAGATGCGGTGTTTCGGCAGACCTCTAGATAACCTTTGATTTTTGGTAGAAGCTCAGTGTGAAAAGTGTTTCGCACTACGTTAGCCCACTTCAGCCTTCTCCCGTGGTCGGTTGGGCGTACTAAGATATGTGCCTCTTGTAGATGAGGTATAGGGCCCATATGCTGTCCCCAAACTACCTCCGCTACTACCGGATTGTGGTCACTATGTACCGACACCAGTGTGTTATATTATGTTACCCTATTCAGGATCCCTGGGGTCATAAATATGTAGTCGATAGTGGACCCAGGGATAGTACCTTTGTAGGTATGAGGTCTAATGGTGCCTTCGGGTGAATTAGGTTCGTACAAGTTATGATAAGCCACTAAGTCCTCTAGCTCTGCCCCCACGGTAGAATGCTCAAAATGTGGCCCTATTGGCCCTGCAGGGTCTTCCCTGATCGTTAAGCCGCAAGGGCCGTTGCATGGATGAATATTTAAATCTCCTAAAAGAATAATTTCATAAGTACGACATGTATTTTGACTGACAGAAACTAAAAAAGCGTCCAGGCTGGCAATGCTATTGTTACTAGTGGCCTTATTCATTGAGTTGTAACAATTAATATAAAAGGTACTCATGGAAGGGGGAACTACCCTTTCGACTATTAGTAGGTTCGGGCAGGGATTGTTGACCAATTTCAACGAGCCTTTAAGTTTCAGGGAAAAAGGGTTATAAGCCCACCCCTGGCTCTACCTGAACTACTTGGGGATGCGGCCTTAACAAAACTAGTGAAGCCGTCCAGGCAAAAACTATCTGCTGTGTCCCAAGTCTCCTGCATGGCGATAACTTCATATCCGCGGGCCGCTCCCACCCAATCCTCATTAGTTACCTTGCTTTTGATACCTGCCACATTCCAGCTAGCGAGTTTGCAAACCATGTCCTTCCCCCGCTCATCAAGTCCTGTTTGGGGGGTCGCCCGTGGACTAATGGTCAATCAACCTCCTCCAAACCCTCCATTCCCTTCAGACCCTCCATGCCTGATAATGGTGCAAAGCGGTTGCTGGTTGATATCACACTAGTTGATAGTGCATCACACGCCCCTTGAACTGGTAGTGGCAGTGATGTGAGTTCTAATCTTTGGGCAAGGCGTTGAGGGGAACCCATGGTAGCAGCCGCAACGGGACCTGCCCTCGGGCGTGAGATCATAGTTGAGCTCGTGGTGCCGTGACGGTATCCAGCGTAGGTTCTCATCAATGGAGGATAGAAGAACCCCAGTGGAACGGGTCTCATATGGTCTTTGGGAGTTATAACAGAGCCATCCCAGAAAAGTTTGTCTGCCAAATTGTGCCTGTTGAAATTTATGACCACACAGTCCCCCTTGGTGATTTTAGGTCTTTTCCCAACCCACCCCACTCTTCTTGCAAAGATTATCGAGTCTGCGGGGTTCTCCCCACTGGAGGAATCAGCACACCAAGTTCTTGCTTTATATAAGAGTTTCCTAGTGGATTCAAATTCCTCCTCTTCAAGAGGTGGAACTCCTATAAACACTGCCACCAAAGGGGCAGCAGCCGGAGGTAGATTCAAGTTGTACTTGCTTGGTTTTGAATTCCTATGCGGGAACGTAGGTGGTGACAATCGTGGGGGGGGGCAATGGATGTTTGAGCCGCCTGACTTGCGGGTGTAATAGTATGAAAAAGCTGCCCTCCAGGAACTGTTCCCTCTCCCATCTGGGGTGGGGCTATGGCGCAGGGATCTGGCCCTCCTAGCGCTCCGAAGTCTTGAAGCGAAGTGCCCCTCTTGGGCTGCTCCAAGGGCGTCGGGTAGGAGGTAATGATTTTGTCCAGCTGGGCACATTTCATGAGGAGAATGGACAAGCAGGAATGTAATGTATCAACAATGTCTTTAGCTATCCCCACTAGCAATGGCTCGATCCTAGCAACAAAGAGCGCCTCCAGTTGGTCCCCAAGGGGCTCAGTTAGATCGAGGGCCGGGGCCACTGCTTTGTTTTTTTTCCCTCTGGCCCCCTTTAGCGGATTGGCTGCCTGTTCACAAAGCTGCAATGGGTCCATAGGGGTACCGAAATTGGATGCTGTGGTGGCTATGGGGGCGGGATTGGTGTTAATTATTACCACGGGGTCCAAAGGTATAGGGTGGGGGGGCGTTGTGCCCGTTGGGCTGACAAGGGGCAGTTCGGGAGTAGGGGACTCTGTTACCTCAGGCAATGTCAAACCTAGTTCTTGTTCAGCGGTAGCGATTTCTTTAGTAGGGGCCCCCACTGCTAAAGAAAGATATGACAAGATGGACTTCGAATGCCTAGGCATTTTAGCATATTTCCCCTCATCCTCGCAAGTCGTTGTTTTCTTACGCTTACCCATTGATCGTGGTTAAGGTGTTGTTAGGGGGGTGGCCCTGCCCCGCCTCCTTCTGCCTCGGACTGCCAAAGACTGCCCGCCCTTGTCCCGGGCTTCTCCCGGGACGCTCCCGCGCGCGACTTGCGGGGCGAGAGGCGTTCCCGCAGATAAGGCGCCTCCTGGCGCGTGACCAGCATCACTCCTTCCACACGAGCCCCGGGGCAGCTGGGTGTTGTAGTTCCCCAGCTGCGTGAGGCACCGGGCGAGTGGTGGCAAGCGCTGGAGCCGTTCCCCTCACGGCGGGACCACAAGATGAGGAGCTGGTGTGTAATGCCGTTTCCCTCACGGCTGGAATGGTTTGGATCCCCCACGAGCGCTTCGGCGCTCCCGCAGATAAGGCGCCTCCTGGCGCGTGACCAGCATCGCTCCTTCCACACGAGCCCCGGGGCAGCTGGGTGTTGTAGTTCCCCAGCTGCGTGAGGCACCGGGCGAGTGGCGGCAAGCGCTGGAGCCGTTCCCCTCACGGCGGGACCACAAGATGAGGAGCTGGTGTGCAACGCCTTTCCCTCATGGCTGGAATGGTTTGGATCCCCCACGAGCGCTTCGGCGCTCCCGCAGATAAGGCGCCTCCTGGTGTGTGACCAGCGTCACTCCTTCCACACGAGCCCCGGGGCAGCTGGGTGTTGTAGTTCCCCAGCTGCGTGAGGCACCGGGCGAGTGGCGGCAAGCGCTGGAGCCGTTCCCCTCACGGCGGGACCACAAGATGAGGAGCTGGTGTGCAACGCCGTTTCCCTCATGGCTGGAATGGTTTGGATCCCCCACGAGTGCTTCGGCGCTCCCGCAGATAAGGCGCCTCCTGGCGTGTGACCAGCGTCACTCCTTCCACACGAGCCCCGGGGCAGCTGGGTGTTGTAGTTCCCCAGCTGCGTGAGGCACCGGGCGAGTGGCGGCAAGCGCTGGAGCCGTTCCCCTCACGGCGGGACCACAAGATGAGGAGCTGGTGTGCAACGCCGTTTCCCTCACGGCTGGAATGGTTTGGATCCCCCCAATTCTTAGAGGGAGGTTTCTTACTTTTTACCGGTTCTGTGATTCAATCCTTTAACCTCCTTTTCTTATATATGTACCCTACTATTATTCTTCAACTTCTGTTTTCTTGGGGTTTACTTACTTGAATTCATATGTGCGTTCTACGAGGCCTAGTTTCTTATATTCTGGTTGTATTCCGTTGATTTCCATGAGACGTCAGGTGTACATTTATTATATGTTTAATTCTATTTCTTCTGCACTGTGTAGGCGTACATTTCAGTTGTTCTAATGTTCTTTTAGGATTGCCTACATTCTACATTTCACATACTTACTTTTCTTCTCATTTTGTGTTATGGTTTCTTTTGTTTGCAGTGCTGGCTCGCTGTTTTCGCCATTTTACTTTACACGTGTTTGCCTTGACGTCAGGCGTACAAGTATGGTATGTGTTTTGTTATTTCTGGTTTTTGGTACGTTTTCTTGATTTTGTTGTACCCTTGGAAAATGGGGGATGGTGTTCGTGCCTATTTTGCTACTTTCTCCTTGAATGTAGTAGTTCTTTCTTGCTGTTTTTAGCGTTTCAATGCTATTGCATTTTTGCAATAATGCGTAATTGCATTTCTGCATTCTATGTGATATTTATTGTTACGTTTATACATTGTTTTCACCTTATACTTTGACCTTATTTCTTCTTCTTTTCTTTCCCTTTGTAAAGTAAGAGGATATGTTGTAAGGTCTTTCCTTCTCTTCCTCCTTTCCACCATGTCTTCCCTCCTTGTTCAGTCTGGGGGCATTTAGAATGTTCAGTGATGTCATAGAATCTGATTTGACTCATGTAAGTCAGTTGACTCCTGGCTAAGCATAAGGAAACAGTTCCTGGGGGGGCCTTCATACCATCTTGCTTCTTAGCCTACCTATTACTCTGAATAAAGATTCGCACTTGGAACTGCCACCTGGACTCCTGTGAGGTATTTACTTTCAACAACAGTCTGGAACCTGGTGGCACTGTTCATCTAATTTAGAGAGGAGCAGAACAGTTGTTTATGAATACAATATATAAAAAACCTTACTAATACCACCCTCCTCAGCCATTTCTTTAGCCTTGGGGACCTGTAATAATCTGAACTGTGACACTTGCAGGCGAGAGAGATGGTTAGTAGTTGTTAGTTGTTTTGGTACCACCATTGGCAGCGATGTCAGGGGCAATGGGTGGTGCAAGCTGCAGTGGCCTGCTGGTCACGGCCCTGTCACTTATTATTTCACAAATTAAGCACTGCCCCTGCATAATACTTTTCTTTAAATTTCTTACTAAACACCCTGCAAAGGTTTAGTCACAGAAGATTGTATACTGAATAGTGAGTTACAGAATATCATGATCAATATATTGAGGTACAACACAATATGTAGTGCACCGTATGCCTGACTCAACCTTTTAAACAGGTTATTTTTGACACGTTGGATGGCTGAAAGTAAATCATAGCTAATTACTCATTTTGAAGCTATAAAACACAGGATAGACATGTTGAATTATCAGTTGTGCAAATGTGATGGAACGTTCACAGTGAAATCAAGACGCATTATGAATGAACCACGTAGCACTTTAAACAAGTCCTCCCTGGATAGTTCTGAAAGGGAAAAATACTGTTTATACTATAGGCTTCTTCAGGCACGCTGGACTCCTAGCAGTAACAATTCTCAGCTTGATACATAGTATGTTTGACATCATTCGTTGTTTGGATTTTGCTAGCTAATTTCCTTAATCCACAGGTCCCTTCTGATACAATTCATTAAGAAGACATCTTTTGATATAACACATCTTTTACAGTATTAATATTGGTTATAGCCATATTTTCAAATCTTTCTTTACAACGAGATCATTTTTAAACGTTACGGATGAGTGTGAAGGATTAAAAGCTGTGTCTGCGTTACAAAAAGTATTTATTTTGTACAAACGTCAGACACATTTCACTGCTCCTGTTTTCAATTCACAATGTTGAATTTTATGGCAATTAGCTTTGATTTCCCAATTGTGTTTAATGTCAATATAGTCACATCTTTGATACTCACAAGCTTGTACACTGCAGGAATAAATATGTTCTCATTTTACCAACTGTAATTACAATTCCTCTCTATTAAATATAACATTTTAGTCAGCCTTGCAACTACCTTGGTACTCAAGGAAATTAATCGGCATGTCTCCATAGCAACAGCTACATTTGAGAGTGCTTCTCAGGACTTCAAGGCCGTAATATCTTTTAAGCTGCAGTAGAAATTGCAACTCTTCAGAACCACCCACCAGAATTTCATTGCAGTCGTCAGCTATGTTCAAGAGGTGAAGACATTTCTGTCTGTTCAGGATCCATGCAGCACATGTACGCCCATGTGCTGAAGCAGATGCCAGCATATTTCTACAACACTGAATACAGTAAACATAAAGAAAACAATTCTATCTCATAAAAGTCTTTACATCTAAAATGTGAGGAAAAAGGTTTATTATATGGTGTAGTTGAGCGACTTCACCGTGGATGAACTCAGAATTCCTTCTCGTGTCCAGTCAAGCATTAGCTCAACCCTGGGTTGCTGTGGCTTTGAGAAGTCAGGCTTTAACAAAGGAGTTAGTGCAATGTACCAAAACAGCTGCATAAAAAGAAGCACAACTCAAAGGAAGGAAGTCCAACACCAGTTTAAAAAATAGATCTTGTTTTTATGAATTTTTAGACATCAAAACAAACAAAATCCACCTGAGGGTTCTGGAGATATACAATATTAAGCACATCATAAATAACTGATTTTCACTCAAATAGCAAACAAGCACTAGAAACGACCACGGCTAGTGGTTACTTTGAAAACTTTTGAGAAATTTGTTACAGTTGTGTTTGGCTACTCCAGCCTACTTTGGGTGACAAATTCCGAAAGGGTGGGAGTCACAGTGGTCAATAAGGCTTGGCAGGACAGTTACCTTGCAGTCAAAGCAGTCTCTGGTCCAGTTCCAGACTCTTTTGACGAACCACCATAGACTTCAAAGGAGTGGTTCCGATGCAAAGGATACAACATGCTGAAGGTGCTGAAGGATGTTGATCCTCTGACAGACGTCTTCCTGAGGCCACCGCTCAGTTCAGGAACATGGTATTATGACTTTGGCCACAGGTATCAATGTCCCTTCAAGTCACATCGAAATTAGCAGTTCCATTTAACTTAAGTAGGCTAAGGTCTGTCTTGAGCGACCACACTGGACTCCAATGGCTCTCTCTGTTTCAGCAGGATCAGGTGCAACGTTTGAGATTGTAAACTTGGTCGACCAGGCAGTCCATTAGAAGTCAGTGGCAATCAATCAATTTTGGCAACCAAACTCACTAAGGCAGCCTCCTTTAGGTTATGTGGCCCTTGAGCTGTAGCAGAAAGTCATTCAACTGACTCATGGAGTACACCACTTCTATCTGGGCTTGAAGATGACTTTTTCTTGAGCGGTACATCACAGGTGCTGTCCTCTCTTTACTAGACTACGTATCAGCAGGTGCAGTCCAGTCTTTGGTGCTGTCACTGATTGCCAGGTCCAGAGAACAGCAGAGCTGTCATTCTTTGGTTCCTCTTTCCAGTGCAGATGTGATCTTAGGTCTGGGTGCCACTTTTATGCCCACAATGTACCCTCTTGGGATGCGGTGACTACCAGCCAATGGGCTACCAGGTACCCTCCAGCTTAATGACAACTTCCTGCAAAGTATGGCATCTAGCTATGTCACAGTGCAATATTCTGCCTCACTCCCAAGATGGCAGAACTCCCCTCTTGTGGGCTTGCACCCTGTTTTGCCTTCCTGCTGGGAGGCAATCTCTTTATGTTTCTTTCCTGGAATCATTCACACCTCTCCCATGGAGGTCAGAAAGCTGTACTGTGGTCAGCAAACTTAAACGGTCACGGAAAACCCAGACAACAGAGTAGCAACTTTCTATGCATTGCCATTTACTTAAAAGTTACATTAAAACTGACATCAGCATCACGTTGGGTTTAATGTAGCAATACTTTTGACACCTTGAAGTGTAATCTTTACTAGTCCCATTCAGAAGTTAGCACAGCTGAATTTTCATCATGGAACCCTGTACTCGCCAAGGGGCTACTAGTCTTTCTACAACAAAAAACACAATTTGGGATATTTATTGTGAGGACACATAACAACACATGTCCTACTTCAAAATATACAGCAGCCACATTTAGGGCTAGATAGACCTACCTTAAGATTACATATATATTAAAAAGGAAGATATGGACAGTGTTATTAGTTAAATGCCAAAGTCAACTTAGCAGTTCAAAAAGTGCTCGGCTAGTCAGCAGTGGCAGGCTGGGAGTCTTTCTTTGCTTTGTCTCACTCGTGGTGGCACACTAAGTGCTGCAGTCTATGAGGGACACTTTAACTTACAGGCCCTGGGTACCCTTGGTACCATATACTAGGGGCTTATAAGTAAGTTAACTTATGATAATTGGGTATAAGCCAATTACACATACTTTTACAGGTTAGAGCACTGGCACTGAGTTCTGGTTAGCAGTGCATTCTCAGAGTCAAAAAAACAGCAGCATCAGTCCAAAACTTTGGGGGTGTTCACACAAAAAGTGGCATTTCCTTACATACAACAAATGTGGTAGCTGTTGAATGGTTTATATATATATATATTTGCTGCTATAATAAATTGCTGTCATCGGCTGCTGCCGGAGTGCTGTTTCCTTTCTTTATGGGAGAGGAATTTTGAGTGTGATATATATATATATATATATATACATATATATATATATATAAATATACATATATATATATATATATACATACATACATACATACATTACCTACTGGCGGTCGCCAGTAGGTAGTTATAGTTAGGACCTAGTTTCCATAGGAAGAGCATTTTTTATTTTGCTTATAACTTTGCCATTGTTTGATGAATCTTCATGAAATTTTCCAAACAAATTCTTTGCTCATTTCAGCTCCTATTTTAAAAGCTTGTGAGTGATTCATCAAGGGGGCCGAGAAAAAAGGCTACAGGTTGAACGGGTGAACGGAATTTGCCCAAATTTGGCAGGGAGAAGGGTCTTGGTCTAGAACGCACGCTTTTGTTTATTTGGTGTAAATCCGTTCAGTAGTTTTTGAGAAATACCGAAATGTACAGATATCGATATTTGGGAAGTCTGCCATCTGATTGGCTGAGGCGTTATGAGCACGAGCTTGCTGCTTATTGGCTGCGAATGCTTGCACCTAGGAAGTGTTGGCCGCCATTTTGTGATTCTGTTGAAGCAAGTAAGAGGAAAAAAGGGTAAAAAAAAGTAGGAAAGAAGAGGGTAGGAGCGCTTCGAGCTCTGTAGGGTGGTTAGGGTTTGCTATAGAGGGGGTGTGAAGTGAAGTATTTACCCTTAGCAGTATTAAAGTGGTGTTTTACCCAGAGGGAGATGGTGGTGAGGTGCCAGTAAACTCGGGGCTGAAAGCATGCGGCTAAACCATGAGCTGAGTGCTGGAAACTGATGTGCTGAAGTATTTACCCCTACCGGTGTGAAAGTGCTGTTTTGCCCACAGTGAGATGGTGCTGATGTGAGGGGCCAGTACACTCAGGGATGAAAGCATGTGCCTAAACCGTGAGCTGAGAGCTGTAAACTGATGTGCTCTGGGCGTTGTAGCATACTGGCCACTGTAGCATAGCTGTGCAGGTGGTGTTAGTATGCGTTCATATTATAGCGGGAGTGGGAAACAAACTACTCACTGTTACTGCTCTGAAGACTCGGGGATGAAACCGTGAGCCTAAGCCGTGTGCTGATTGCTGTAAAGTGATGTGCTGTGGGCACTGTAGGATACTGGCCGCAGTAACATACCTGTGTAAGTATTGTTAGTATGCGTTTATACTACACAGGGAGTGGGAAGCAAACTACTCACCCCTACCGGTCTGAAGACTCGAATGCAGTGTTTTAGCAAGCAGGAATAAAGAAATAATTGTGAAGAATATAATGCAGAATGTTGCAATGCCACAGAAGACAAATGGTGAAATCAGATGTGTGTAAGCAAGCGCCTGTGTTGGTTATAAAGCGATGGAGTTTGAAAGTTATGTAAAAAGTGTCTTTATTTAAGTGCCATAAATGGACCCACCGGTACAATAGCTAAGGAATCCAGCTGAGGCAAACTGTAAGCTGTTTTGCTGGATTCAAACGTAAGCTCCTATATCAGTGAATTCCACATTACATGTTACAGTTCCATGTGACATCAACAATACCTATTAGAGTTGAATGACTCTGAACTCTATAAGGAAAATAAAGGTAGGATACGATCACCACTTTTTAGGTACCCTGGCACTGCTTTTTTGTAACACAAAATTATCAACAGTAGAACAGTCTGGAATCTGTTGTACAGTTGATTCTATCTGGGGTGTGTCAGAATTGGTAATAGTTATATCCACATTGGAACTTTGAGGAGGCATGCAAACATTGCACTTCTGAGAAGCATATTCGGTACCCTTCTGGTCAAACCATACATTATTGTCTTCAGCTCTTTCAAAAAAAATTCTTGTGCAGAGAGCTAAGGCATCGAGCTGAGGCAAACTCCAACCACTTCTGCTGTATTGAAACAGAAGCTACTGCCTCAGTGAATTCCACATTACATGTTACAGTTCCATGTGACATGAATAAAAGCTATTAGACATGAATTACTAAATTGTATAATGAAAATAAAGGTAGGATACGATTACCTTTTTTTATAAAACTTCCGATCCCCAAATTTGAAAAGAAAAAACACCTGCCCCTGGGGGATATCATGTAATAGTGCCTGGAACAATAAGCCCAATGAGGACGGATCCGTCTTTTTAGCCAGAATTCTGAAGTTTTTAAAATGGAATGCGTGACAATATGTGAGTAGGTCTGGTAAAGCTAGACCACCCGTGTTCAAGCTTCTCCTAAGCTTTTTCCAGGCAATTCTAGGAGACTTAGTATTCCAGATAAAAGAACCAATTTTTCCCTGCAATTTTGCGATATCTGATACCTTAAAAGATAGTGGGATCGAGTAAAATAGAAAAGTTATTTTTGGCAAGATGATAATTTTTATAAGGTTTACCCTCCTGAAGATGTTTAAAGGGAGCTTGACCACCACAGAAGCGAGCTACAGACATCTTTAAAGACCCTAATCCAGTTGATCTTGGGTATGTCTTCTATTTTCTGTGCTATATGCATCCCAAGATACCTCATTCGAGACTTAATCCCTTGTGTTTCAGTATCTTGGTTCCATTCCATAATCTCGGTCTTGTCTTTATTTATCCTATAGCCCGAAATGTACCTGAATAATTCAGCCTGCTCTACTAATCTGGGAATAGCTTCTGCAGGATTGATTGTATACATAAGCAGATCATCAGCATACAGAGCAAATTTTAGCTCCAAATCCGCAATTTTAAAAGGTTTAATCTGAGGGTCGGTCCTATGCCGGCAGACAAAAGGTTCGACCTTTAGATTAAACAATAGAGGTGACAGGGGTCACCCCTGCCTAGTGCCTCGGAAGATGGTAACCCAATCTGTCAGAGCCCCATTGACTACGATTTTTGCATGAGGACCAGAGTAAAGAGATCTGACCGCTTAGAAGAAATTACAAGGGAATCCAAAGCTATACAGGGACTCCCATAAATATGACCAGTTCACCTGGTCAAAAGCTTTAGCGGCGTCAATGGCAACTAACGTTAATGGGAGTTTCTTATCTGAAGCCACATCTATTGCGCCGATAACTTGGAAAGTGAGCTCATTCAACTGTCTGCCGGGGATAAAACCCCTTTGATCCTGATGTATTATCGTTTTAATGATTCTTGCTGTCCTTGCTGCTAAGACCCCAGCAAATATTTTATAGTCGTATTTAACAAAGAAATAGGTCTATATGACTCAATTTTTAACGGATCTTTATTGGCTTGCAAAATCAAAGTTACTGTGGCTTCAGGCCAGGACTTTGGAGTGGCCTCACCCAACATATATATTCTAATAAAGAAGTTTTTTAAAACAGGCACTACCTTATCAGATATCTCGAGGTATACCTCAGTTGGAAGCCCATCCAGGCCGGCTGCTTTACCCCGGGCCATTTTCTTCAGCTTAATTTCGACTTCACCCTCTGTCATACTAGAATGTAGGAAGGCTCTATCTGCTTCAGACAGCTGGGGGAGATCTAGCTGATTTAACCATTCTTTGGCTTTCTGAGGTGTGTAGTCAGTGTCTTCCTTATACAAATCCTGCATAAATACTCTAGCCTCCTCCCTTATCTGATCGTCCTCATATAGAATAGTTCCTGTACTTCTCTGAGATATGCTTTTTATCTGATTTCTTACCCTATCTGCCCTGGTCTTCCAGGCCAAAAGAGAACTACATCTTTCCCCATAGGACATTTTTTGGAGCTTACTAGCATCCCACCTCTCTTTTAAGGTCCTGTCCAGATTTGCTTGGAATTCTGCCCGAAGTCCCTCTAACTCAGTTTGCAGACGTGGTACTAAGTTCTGGAAGACTACTGAGGCCCGCTGCAGTTCTTACTCCTTTCCCTTGATCTTGCAGAGCCGCTCCTTCTCAAGCCTTCTCATAGATTTATTTTTTCTGATTATCAGCGAGCTTAGTACGCCTCTTAAAACGGCCTTAAAAGCCTCCCAAACTAACTGCTCATTTTTTGTACCACAGTAATGCCTAAAATATTCCTCTGAATGGGCCGCTAGTTCTAACTTAACCTCCTCCTTTAATAATAGGGATCTATCCAGAGTCCACCTATTCTGGCATTCCCTTTGTGTGAGGTTGACTATCAATTCCACTGCAGAATGGTCTGAAAGGATAGCTGGAATATAAGAAATTGAATCTACTGCTGAAAAAATAGTCTGGTCCAGCAGGAAAAAATGAATTCTAGAATATTTTCTATATTTCCTACTATAGAAATAAAAATCTCTTTCACGTCCGTTTTTTGCTCTTTATATATCTAATAGGTTACATTCTTTAATGATATTTCTAAGCTCCAAGTGAGATTTCCGGGGAGGGGTGTATTTAGCTTTAGAGGTGCGATCTAATAGCTCATCAAATATCAAATTAAAATCTCCCCCTAAGATAATGGGTGCTGCTGTATCGAAAATGCTAGCCTTTAATTTCAGGAGAGCCCCTGGATTATCTTGATTCGGCCCATAGTAAACTGCACATTCCAGGGGTAAGCCATAAATTGATAGAGTAACCACTAACCACCTCCCAGATTGGTCTGTATCAAACTTCTCTACTTTAATACCTGTGTTGCTTCTAATTATTATTGCAACTCCCCTAGTGCTACCCTTTTGTTCGGAATAGAGGACCTCTTGAACCCATCTAAACTTACTAAACCCCAGCTTACACTCACGGGCTTCTAAGTGTGTTTCTTCTAAGAAACAAATATGAGCCTTACAATTGTTAAGAAATTCACTCACTCTAGACATCTTTCTCCTATCTCTTAACCCATTCACATTCCAGCTAATTAGCTTGATTTTATTATAATGATACTCATCTTAAAACTTCCCAGCAAACAAAGTCCTGCTCCCACCCGGATGCTGTACTTTCCTTTTCCACATAGTTGTATGAGGACAAATTTTTCAATTTTTTCCCTATTGCCCCTTCCCCCGTGTCTCCCTCCACCCCCCCATAAGGAACCCACCATTCTTTCTTTTGGCGATCCTTGTCGCCTATTCGGGACCACCCTTGACCCAACACCAGGACAAAAACCCTTATACGTGCGAAATTAAACATAATAACTAATTTAATATGACCCCCTTAAAGTTTTATACATACTTTCTCTCCTTTTTAAAAAAAATATTTTTGTTTATTTCCGTCTCTTTTTTTTTCTTCTAATTTTAGCCTTTTCCTAACTCTACTTTATTCATTCCATTTTTTATTTTCTCCTTATTGTTTGTCATATAGGAAGGGAGGAAAAAACCTAATATACAGCAAGAGTCTCAGCTACAGATTCACCCCTCCAGCTTAGTAACAACTTAATGGGAGTTTTCCTTTATTAAAATCAAAAAAGTATCAACTTCTTGGGGGGTACTGAAGTTGTGGAGCTTATTTCTCCACATCACCTTCAATAATGCGGGGAACTTTATGTGGACATGCGCACCCAGGCTCCTTAACTCGGCATTCTAGAGCCCAGCTCCCATTGCCTTTGTGCAGTTATTTTAACCACATCAGAGCGGATTTGATATTTCGCAGTGTCAACATGGAGCGTCGTATCAGTTAGTGCTCTTCCCAAAATCAGCTCCTTAATAGCATAGGTGTGAAAATTAACTAAAATTTTCCTGGGAGCTTTCCTGTCGGGGTGCAGCCTAAAGGGATCTCTGTGAGCCCTCTGGATTTCTTTCTCCATGTCTATGTCTGGCCTATCTTTCAATACTCCCTCTCTGAGAAGTTTACAAATGAAAGTTTTAATATCGCCACTCTAAAATTGTTCCTTTTAGCTTGTATCTCGAGCCTCTCCATGTCCATTTCAAATGATTTATTCTGTGCCTTCAGCCTCACTATATCTTTTGTGTTCCCCTGGACTACTTCTGAGAGTGCCGCCACTTCCGACTCTAGGACTCCAGTTCGTTTGCAAATATCATCTAGTTTAGTCTCCAAGGTTCCACACGTCTCATGGATTCCTTTCTGATTTGCTACAGAGATTTCAAATTTAAAAAGTAAGTCCCCCCTAAGGGACTGTAGCAACGATTCCAACTGCGATTGCCTGCCATTCAGATTTTCAGGTCCAGGTCCTCCTATTCTGATATCGCCTTGACTTTTTTCATTTTTACCATCTGCGTCATTGCCCAGAGGTGATCATAGAACTCATGGAGGACCTATTTCAGTACTAATGTTAATGTCGGTACTGATAACAGGGACTGGGTTTGGTTCTTGGTCTGGGTACTGGATTGGCATAATAGGGGCGGCTGGAACCGGAAGACCAATTGGATCCAATATGGGGGAAATCTCCTCTTCAATATCAGGGTCACAGGTTAGAGGAGAATACCGATTTTCTATGGAAATGACAGGGGGGGATGGTTAGAGGGAGTTTTCAGCCCCTTAGAAATAGCCACTTGTTCCATTATCTTAAAGTACGATTTAAGAGAAGGTGTAGTCAGACTTAAGATCCTGGGTGCTGCTTTAAAAAATTGGATCTACATCAGGAAGAGTCTCAAAATTCCCTATTATACATGTCAGGCTCCAATTTGGGACTCTCCAGGCACTCCTGATTGCCTTATAGATCAACTTTCCCGGGCATTGAGATTGGCAGGCATTCAATTCTGGGGCGATCTCCAGAAGGACTTGCAGCTGATGAGCTGGGAGTGTCTTTCTGGTATAACGGGTGGCACACTCACTAGATTTAAGTATTACCAGCTGTCTGGGTGGTGGGCAACAAAGTCCTGGTCCCATGAAGAAGCAAGCCCAAGAATCAATTCGGTTTCTAGGAGGGGAGGTTGGAAACGGGAAATCTCTTTTTGTTATTGGGCCCTTCTGGAAGATGGAGGAATTACGGAACCAGAACTTAAAAAACTGTGGGGTAGTGTCCTCGGCACCAATATCCATAATATTGAGGATATCTGGGGAAATTCCTTCACTTTCCTGCAGGCAGTTGTTAAACCCGCTGCTCTTAAGAGAAATCATCTTTACACGGCATATAGGGTATATTGGGACACCGAGAAAACTAGCTAAGGTGACGGGATCGGAATATCATTGCCGCAGGTGCAAGCACCCTGCTGCAGACGATCTCCATATGTTTTTGGACTGTCCGAGGATCTCCCACTATTGGATTGAGGTACAACAAGTTTTGGAGGATGTGCTCCATCAACAGGTAGAGGTCAACCCTAGGACAATCTTTTTTGGCCTTACGTCACACTATCGCCTGAATGATCCGGCCTCTAAATTTATCTTCTATGTCGTAATTCTGGTGAGGAGAGAGATATGTAGAGTCTGGAAACCTGTAAACCCCCAACATTTGTGGAATGCCTGAAACATATAATTTTTACAAGTGAATCAGATATGGCTTGTGACAGTACGAGTTTAGATTTAGATTTGGGCGGTCCTAGTGGCCTGGCAAAACAAGTAACGGTGGTCCTATGATTTTGCCTGGGTTCTGTTGGTTCCTTTTCTCCTAAGTAACATACGGTCTTGCAGGTGGAGTGAACAGGAGTGGATCAAGGAAATATTATCGGCTTTTGGGAATTCCATCTCCCTATCTCCACAGGTCTAATGCCAGGGTCGGAACAGGTTGGCCAGATGAAAAGGGATGGAGGTATCCCATCAAGAATGCCAACATGGTGTATGAGGACCCAAAAAAAGGATATGATTACCACACTGTGCCAACCAGTTCCTAAACAATATTGTGTTTTTTGTTCAAGATCGCCAGCTTGCGAGCACAGGCTGAAGAAGAGTAAATGTGTGTGAAAGGGCTTTGTGGATAACAGGCAGGCAGAGAGAGACGCATGCACAAAGAATAGACATGGCTTCAAAATGGGAGTCGGGTTTAGGCTAATTTAGCAAGTAAATAGCGTATTTGCATAGGCCATACATCACTGATCCCTGGTTAGAGTGGCGACGTAAGGGGCAATAATGAAAACAGAGTTCAAATGCGTGAGCATACTTAGAAAGTTATTCTATGAAAATAATTCAATTTAAGTGTATTAAAAAAAGGAAAAAGTAAAAAAAGTTGGAAACAATCAATCCAAGAATAACATGAATTTCTTACAAGTCTTGTAGATAGCAGTCCAGAAGTTCTTCAGCAGCTTGAGATGCGTAATGTTCCAAGTGGTCATTGTTGCCATCGTGTGAGAAAAGCTAAGCGATCCAATTCATATCCTCGAAGGGGCAGTAATGTTCCTCGAATGTTGGAGCAGCAATTTGAATTGTCAGGCAATCTGCGATGTTGTCAAAGGCCGCACGTTGCAGGAGATCTTTCGTGGCTGCGCAGAAATCCCATTCCGCCACAACACTTTTTTGCGTTACATTTGCCATTGCTCCACTGCCTGAACAATCAAGTTCATGGTTTTCAAGATACTCGATTACTTGCTGGATATCGGGAGCGATTGTTGGGATGTTGGCAAGGCATCGATCTATTCGCCAGTTGACTGGGCAAGTTTTGCAATGAAAAGATGGTTGTAGGCAAATTGCATATGTGTACATAAATGTCATGTTATAGCTGGCTCCGATAATAGAGAGAGGCAAGCAACCGAAAAAGTTGTTCCATTTTTTTACTGTATTGATGTAGCTTCGCGTAGAGGCGTATTTTGTCATACATTGTTGTTAGCACAGGGAGCACAGCCATTCTTTGGAAGCAAAAAAAGTAGTAGAATGGCCACAAAGAGAGCGAGAATTATGGGCACTGTTCCTGTTATTCCTTAGATGATCACATAGATGAAGTCTGGTATTATACCAAAAACGGTTTCAAAGAGTGTGAGAAGGCCGGGGAGACCGTGTTAAAAAAAAGTGTGCCAGACCTTGAGTGTGAGATGTGTTGAAAATTGTGTAACAATTTACAATGTGTAATGGGAGGTTCATATTTAAAAGGGACTGTATTTTACTTGAAGTTCGTGTTATCTGCAGTCAATGAATTTCTTTTGCAGAAGTGAGTGACAGTTCTGTTCTGAACAAAAGCTGTTTCAGTTTGGTTAGTTTAATGAAATCTGTTTTCAAAGTAGGTTTTGAAGGTCAAGTTGAAGTTTGGGAGTTGTTTTGTGTGGGTGGGAATAGACATTGCCACAGGAAGTTACTCAGTTTGAAACAGTAAGGACAGACGGTATGCCAGCTCCTATTCTGTAGAAGTGCGTGTTATTGAGAAGCAGATAAGTGCTGTTAGAAGGCTCTGTGAATGTTGGTCTGATTGTGGAAGTTGGCGTGATTTTAGGAAAGCACACAAGATTGGGGGCTGTAAACTTAAAAGTATCATGCAGTTGGACATTCTTGGATAGTAATGAATGAGTGCTATTGTGGTCGCACTTTTGACCTGTGAGAAAAAGATCTGTATTTTCTTTAAGATAGTGATATGTAAATGGGAGAAACCACTGCTCGTGAGTAAACGCGGTACCTTATATAATGACATGCAATACGACAAACAACATGTACACCTAGCAGACTCAACGACAGTACGTACTGTGGGAATCATGGTATGCGGGGAGAGATGGGAGCAAAGTATGTGCAAAGGTGGGAAGTGATTCTCTATTATAAAAGTATACAATGCAAAGTGTTGAGGGGATGGGCCGGACAGACTTGAGTATGCAGGGCCCAGACATGTACATGTGAACATACACGTATGGTCTGTTGAGTGAAGTAGACAGTGGACACAACCATGATAGTACAGTCAGTAGGGAAGATTACGAAAACATAGCGAGTACGTGCCCCCTCATTCCCCAAATCTTTAGCGTAGTGGACTGGCTCGGCGTACGCAAGGCTAGCGTAGGGGTATGAATAAAAGGCACATTTGTGTGGGTGTGGTTTTGCTCAGGAATGGCGAACATGTCTGCCAGGTATGCGCAGCTTACACCACCATGAGGTTGAACCTGTGAGCGAAGGTTGGTGCGTGAATGATGCTCTCAGCCTGCTGGTATCCGGAAATCGTCATGGCCGCTGCGACGCATATATGCCCCACAGTTCACCTTTCGCTAGCGCATTATGTGAAAGAGGGCCCACCACGTGCCGGCGGAAGCTCCTGGGCCGAGAGTGGAGATGAAGGTACTCCCTTCAACGAGGTGCAACCTACTCTAGGTCACAACAGTGGGACGGTGTCTTAATTCCACAATGGAAGATGTCCGATATTACTTGTTGCTTGGTTTTCATAGAACTCCCTCTGTTGAGGTGCATCAGACTCTGTGCTTGCGTAGCTACCTGTTGCACATGATTATTGGGCTTGGTTGACTGTAGTCGCTGGACTACACTGCGATAGAGCAGGTCCAAACAGTGAAACAGGGTCTTGATTCTATGATGGAGGATGTCAGAAGTTAAAGTATGTGATAAGTTCTGTGTACCCCCTCTGACCAGGTGCAACCAACTGTAGGTCCCAACAGTGGAACCTTGTCTTGATCCCACAATGGACGATGTTAGAACTTCATTTGAGAGTGGAGATAAAGGTACTCCCTTTGATGAGATACAGCCTACTCTAGGTCACAACAGTGGAACGGTGTCTTGATCCCACAATGAACAATGTCCGATATTACCTGCTGCTTGGTTTTCATAGAACTCCCTCCGTTGAGGTGCATCAGACTGTGTGCTTGCGTAGCTACCTGTTGCACATGATTACTGTGCTTGGTTGACACCAGTCAGTAGAGTACACTGAGTTACAGCAGTTCCGAATAGTGAAACCTGTTCTTGATTTTATGATTGAGGATGTCAGAAGTTCAAGTCTGTGATTTTTTATGTGTACCCCGTCCGATCTGGTACAACTGACTCCATGCTTTCTAATTCAATGGTACGTGGCTGTGAGGCGTTAATGAATAGTGCCTCTGGCCTACACTGTGGTCAGCAGGGCTCACAATTTAGATTGAGTGGTGATTGTTTAATTACAGAATCCAGTAGTCAAGTAACTAGACTGTCTATTGAAATATCCACAATATGCTTTTAGTATACTTGCTTGAAGATTTTTTTTAGATGACTTATAGGTTTATTACAATGACCAAATTCATTTTGCAAATCCAAAGGAACACTGGCTAGTCTACACTGTGGACAGCAGAAATCGATATTCGAATTGTTTTGATTTATTTATTGTAGAGTTTTCTGTAATTTATGTTGTTGTATTTTGTGAAGAGGAAGTGTGAAAAAGTATTCATGGTTGTCTGTGTGAGTACTGCCTTCAATTAACACTGCAGACAGCAGTGTTCACAATTCAAATTGAGTCGCAATTGTAGATGACGCAGTACTGTAGGAAAATACATTGCTCCAGTGCGCTTTTTCTGCACCATGTATATGTATCATTACAGGCTCCGCACACGCTTTTTGTTGCTTTGCTTATGATAAACTGGGGAGCTCAAGTCCACGTTACGTAGCTGTGGGTCCTTGCTGACCATTCTCTCTGGCCTACACTACAGACAGAAGTGTTCACAATTCAGATCGAGTGGTGATTGTTTAATTACAGAATCCAGTAGTCAAGTAACTACAACGTCTATTGAAATATACACATTATCCTTTTAGTATACTTGCTTGAAGACTTTTTTTAGATGACCTATAGGTTTAGTACAATGACCACATTTTTATAGTCTACATTGTGTACAGCAGAAATCGGAATTCGAATTGTTTTGATTTATTTATTGCAGAGTTTTCTGTAATTTATGTTGTTGTATTTTGTGAAGAGGAAGTGAGAAAAAGTATCCATGGATGTCTGTGTGAGTACTGCCTTCAATTAACACTGCAGACAGCAGTGTTCACAATTCAGGTCGAGTTGGTATTGTAGATGAGGCAGTCCTGTAGGAAAAGACATTGTTCCAGTGCGCTCTGTCTGCACCATGTACACGTATCATGACAGGCTCCGCACACGCTTTTTTTTGGTTTGCGTATGAGAAACTGGACAGCTCAAATCAATGCCACGTGAATGTGGGCCCTTGCTGAATGCTCTCTCTGGCCTACACTGCAGACAGCAGTGTTCACATTTGAGATTGAGTCGGTATTGTAAATGACGCAGTCTTATAGGAAAAGACATTGCGAAGTCCGCACATGCTTTTTTTTGCTTTGTGTTCTGCAAACTGTGGAGCTCAAGTCAATGCCACATGGCTGTGGGCTTTTGCTAACCGTTCTGTCTGGCCTATCCTGCATACAGCAGTGTTCACAATTCAGATCGAGTCGCTATTGCAGATAATGCAGTGTTGATGGCAACAGATGTTGCTCCCAGTACGTCCCGCCCGCAGCACGCATCATCGCTGGCTGTGCACATGCTGAATGCTTTTGATGTGGCTATGTGAGTGCACTAGAACTGATGGAGCTTTTATGATATAATCTTTTTGAGTATTATTCCAGATCTATTGATTGTGTCTCAGTATGCCACAAGTTGTGGTTGTTTTACGATATAATTTTTTCTGTATTATTTCACATCTACTGTCCCTACCTTACTGCAGCACAAATTATTGATTATTTTAATATTGAATCTCTGTGTGTGATCTAATGATTATTGTTGTAGTTGATGCTAGCAGCAACCATTCCCTCAGGGCTGCTTTACACTCACCCCACACGCATCCAGCACAGACGTCACTGGATATGTGACCCTGGTAATAAAAAGGTGTTGAGCGCACGTGCCCGTACTCCCTTCAACTATCTATCTGTGTCTGTGTGTTTATTATCAATGCATGATACTGCCTCTGCGCCATACTACATTACATTGTGCTGTGGACAGCGTATGCAACCATGTTTCCTCTGGTAGTGGAGAAAACTTTGGTTATGTAACTTTTAGGTGTATGGCTATCACAGGTGGAAGGCTACTTTACAAAGTATGAATATTGATGAAGATGATAGTTGCATATGTGTGTATTGTAAGATATGTGTACATAGCAAAAAGTTTAGAAAAAGCTCTCTAAGCAGAAGAGGTGTGTCTCATCAAATGCAGTACAGAGATTGACTAAAATGGGTGGCGTTTTCCAACGTTGCAATGGGAAATGTTATGAACTAATTAAATGCTTTTTTTATGGTCACATGGCAATGGCGCACCCATCGCGCAAGGAGACCGCACCCGACATGATTTTGAGAAAATATATTTACTATAATATATGTTTATTACATTTAGAAATATATAAATGTTTAAAATATTTTTCATTATCGCTTGCTGTCATATACACTTTAAGTTATTTAGATATAGTTTTCAGACAAAAAAACATTAGGGAATAGCGTACGCGGCGCGACACCGTACGTCCATGATGTAACACAGTGCGTGGCAGCGTGCACTCATCGCATACGCAACGTGCAGCGGGCGCGATGTATATGACGTAACACGCGGCTTGGTAGTGCGTACCCGTCGCATACCAAAGTAGCAGATGGCACAACCTCAAATGTATATGTTGTTAGGCGGGACGCGGTGCCACACACTCATCAGATACGAAATGCCCATCATTTAAATGTGGTGGATAGGATTGGCATGCAGATCGAGCTTGGTAGACTACCGGTACAGGACGGTCGTTTTGTAAAAAACAAAAAACAAAAATGATATACATATTTTTGGGGGAAGATATTACACATTACATAATTTTTTATGTAAAAAAGAGGATAATAGTGTTGCAAAATATTAAAAAACAATTAGAAAAAATATAGGTTTTATAAATATTAAAATATGAAATTAACATTTAAAAAAACTTTGAAATTCACTGAAAAAAATCCATAGGTTTTACAGACGCTATAGTTAGGAATTAGCATTTAAAAAACTTTAGAAATTCACTGGAAAAACCATAGGTTTCAGGGACGTTACAGTTAGTTGGACATTTGACACATATAAAACCATAGAAATTCGCCAGTTATAGTTATTTGAGCTAACTATAACTCGCGCGCCCGCAATGCACTGCTGATGACGTCCCATATTACATCACCCATGACATGGTCAGTGACATCACTGATGACATCTCAAATGACATCACTGATGACATCACTAATGACATCATCCATTTGATAATCTGATGCACATACTGATGCTCTAATATAAACTTTGATACACCCACTCTAAAATAAAGACTACTATTTTTGAAACCATACACACAAAAATGCCAGATACTACATACCACCGACTATTTCCTAGGTCTATACACACATGCAGTGACTTATACATACAGTTACTCATCAATACAGTACTATAATATGTACTCATACGCCTATACATACAGTCACACTCTACTACTCATCCATAGAGTTACTCACACACCTAGTCAGTCATGCAAAGAATAAATTACATACTCATTTACTTATGTAACAGTTATACACACCAACTGAGTTATTTATACACACACCACATCACTTATGTATGCAGATACTAACACATACTTTACCGTCTAATACAATCACTAATACAAGCAGACACTCATTTATACACACACTCTTAAAATAATTTACTCTCACGTATAGTCATTTATATACTCCAACACTCACATATACTGCCTTAAAACATATGTAGTTACTCACACATATACCATTGAGACATTCATTCACTCACCAACACACCCATACACATACTAACTCACCCAAACAGCCCTCCCAGATGCACTTTTGAATCCATACAACCAGTGAATCACCCACTCAGACTCTGTGCACAGAGTTACACCCCCCGTCCAGCTAACTATAACTAGCGCATTACTGATGACGTCACATATTACATCACTCATGACATGGTCAGTGACATCACTCATGACATCACTGATGACATCTCAAATGACATCACTGATGACATCATCCAGTGAAAATGTGTCTTTCTGAAAAATACGATGGAAGAATAAATGGGTAAATAAGTGTCAAAATTGATTTTTTTTTGTAAAATTGATTGTATAACTGACTTATTAAGTGTATCTTAGTGAATACATGTATTAACGAGTAATGTTTAAATATTTAAATATCTATATCAGTGTCTTACTTTGTGTGTAAGTGGCTGCATGGGTTGGTGAGTAGCTACATGAGTGTGTATATGGGTTATTAGTTTGTTTTTTGAGTATCAGTATGAGTGTCTGTATGGTTCGGTGGGGGATATTACTTAGCGTATAGATGCATGAATGAGTGACTCACTGTTTGTATGTGTTTTGAAGACAGAATGTGTGCAGGACAGTATTGGTGGATGAGTGTGTGTATGGGTGTGTTAGTGAGTGAATGACTGTGTCAATAGTGTCTTTAGGAGTAACTACATATGTTTTAAACTAGTATATGTGAATATTGATGTATATAAGTGAGTATATGTGAGAGTAAGAGTTTAGAAGAGTTTGTGTATAAATAAGTATGGGTTTCTATAAGTGATTGTTTAAGAGAGTAAGTATGTGTACGTTTCTGTAGAAGTAAGTGTAGTGGTGTGTGTATAGCTGTATATGCAAGTAAATGGATGTTTGATGAGTATCGGTGTGTAACAGGATGTATAGGTGTATGAGTACATATGATGAGTGAGTAAATGTATGAGTGGCTATGTAGAACTGTTGGTGAATGAGTGGATGTTTATGTAGATGTTGGAATTACTGAATAGGGTGTTGTAGCTGGTATTGATATCTCCATTTTCTTGAAAAGTTTAGTGTCTATTTTTGAATGTGTGTATCAAAGGTTATATTAGGGTAAGAGGATGTCAGTCACTCTTTCACAAGGATGCTGTCATCAGTGATGTCATCAGTGATGTCATTTGAGATGTCATCAGTGATGTCATGAGTGATGTCACTGACCATGTCATGAGTGATGTAATATGTGATGTCATCAGCAGTGCATTGCGGGCGCGCGAGTTACAGTTAGCTGAACTAACTATAACGGGGAATTTCAATGGTTTTGTATGAGTGAAATGTCCAGCTAACTATAACGTGTGAAACCTATGGCTTTTTCAGTGAATTTCTAAGGTTTTTTAAATGCTAATCCCTAACTATAACGTGGCTGAAACCTATGTTTTTTCAGTGAATGTATAAGGTTTTTTAAATGCTAATTCCTAACAATAACGTTTTCGAAATCTATGTTTTTTCAGTGAATTTCAAAGGTTTTGTAAATGATAAATTTTAAATGTATTAATTGTTATATTTTTTATACTGATTTACTACATTGTTTTAAAGTATTTATTTTTAGATATTTTATTTTTTAAATTACATTACATATTTTTAATATAAATTGAAAAAAATGTTTTTATTTTATATTTTTTTTAATTTATATATATTTTATATAGCAGGCAATGATATCCTACGGAAGGAAATTCAAGTTACTGGTAAGTACAGTTAGAATTACTTTTCAGGAACAGTAGTGAGCTCAAAGATGCAGTACTGAGGTCTCTCCAGATAACAGGTGAGTAAATCGAAATTCGTAGTTTGGCTGATTTTAGAGGAATTTTTTAAAGTTCCAAAACTCCATACTTAGAACAATTTCCAAGTGAAACCAGTCAATGTTAGCCTATGGAAGGAAATTCAAGTTACTGTAAGTATGGTTAGAATTACTTTTCAGGTTCAGTAGTGAGCTAAAAGATGCAGCACTGAGGTCTCTCCTGATAACAGGTGAGTAAATCGGAATTCGTAGTTCGGCTGATTTTAGAGGGATTTTTTAAAGGTCCAAAACTCCACACTTAAAAGAATTTCCAAGTGAAACTAGTCAATGTTAGCCTATGGAAGGAAATTCAAGTTACTGTAGTATGGTTAGAATTACTTTTCAGCATCAGTAGTTGGCTGAAAGATGCAGCACTGAGGTCCCTCCTGATAATAGGTGAGTAAATCGGAATTCGTAGTTTGGCTGATTTTAGAGGAATTTTTTAACGTTCCAAAACTCCACACTTAAAAGAATTTCCAAGTGAAAACAGTCAATGTTAGCCTATGGAAGGAAATTCAAGTTACTGGTAAGTATGGTTAGAATTACTTTTGAGGATTAGTACTGGGATCAAAGATGCAGCACTGAGGTCTCTCCTGATAACAGGTGAGTAAATCAGAATTTGTACTACATCCAGTAAGCGCCACAGAGCTGCGTAGCAGTGAGATGTAAAAAGGGGCACAGCATGCACCACCTCTCTGCAACGCAGCGCAGTGGTGCTTCCAGGAAGCACCTGGTGGACTACTTGGCCCCCATGGTCCCCCAGGTTTGAAGTTGAATTGTCTCCCCAACTTAAAACGCGCCACTGGGTGTGTTTGCACACATCACATCAGGCCCCGTCCCCTCCCTTCACCACTGTGTAAACGCGCCCTGTCACCATTCTAAGTTGAGAGATTAAGTCCCCTTCAATCCTAAGGATCCCTAGGGTCAAACTAGCCCACCAGGTACCTCCAGTGCGGATAACAGAGCTGCGTTGCAGAGAGGTGTAAAAAGGGGCATGGCCTCTGAACACATGTCTGCATCGCAGCTCCCTGGCTCATTCTGGAGATACCTGTTGGGCTATTTGGCCCTCAGGGACCCTCAGTATTGAAAGAGAATAATTCCCCAACTTAAAACGCACCACGGGGCGCGTTTGCACACCGATGAAGGAAGGGGGCATGGCCTGAGGTGGCATGACTGCAAACGCGCCCTGTGGCGCGTTTTAGGTTGTGGACCAACTAGCCCACCGGGTACCTCCAGTTTGCGCCAGGGAGCTGCGTTGCAGAGAGGTGTAAAAAGGGGCGTGGCCTCTTTACAGTCTCTGCAACGCAGCCTTCTGGCGCATACTGGAGGTTTCTGGTGGGCTAGTTGGCCCCCAGGGACCCCCAGTATTGAAGGGTGTTAGACCTGTCTGCTTCTGGGAAGACTCTAACCATCATGATTTATTTTTGTCCCCCTTAGCCTCCCAGAGTTTCTATTTTTATTTTTACATATGTCCATCAGGAATTTTTTAATGCTGTCAGGGGGCTAGGTGTTCCTTGGCGATGACGCCATTTTTCCCTCATAACCTGTGAGGCCTAGTCAGCCCCCTTGAAAATCTAGGAATCTCCAGAAACCTAAGATGGTGTCCACCAACTGCCATAACGGACACAACTGGAGGACAGGTCCATAGGATAACATTAGGGAACTTTCTGGAATTGACTAGAGACTTCTGCAGGTCTCAGGCCACCCTATATAAGGCCAGTGACCAGCAGCCATTTTGTGCTGACCCCAGAGTAGAGGAGTGAGGCAGTGGTGAGAGGAGGTGGACACACTGAGAGCAGCTAGTTTGTCTCTGAGGCTGACAGTTACTTCAGAGGATTGTTCCCCCTTCAGCCCTTGACCGATCCCTCTCTCCAGACAACAACTACTGATAAAGAAATCGAGCTATTTGAGAAGAAAGACCCTTCTAAGACTTGCCCCCATTGATCCCTAGTGGAACGCTCTGCTAGGAGACCTAACTTTCCTGGATAAGACTTCCACCTACCAGCGCTGAGTAGGGAGTGGATTCCAGTCAGGTGTGGACTCTGTGGTGCTCCTGAGGCTTGGTGGAGGAGGCAGGCGGCAGCGGAGCCTGTTGGGACCCTGAAGATAGAGCGTCCCGCTCTGTGCAGCGTTTTTCCTTGGAGCCAAGTGAGGGGAGGATCAGTGGCCAAAAGAGTGGTGACAGCGCGGCGCCAAGCGGGAACACTGGTCCCTCGCACCCGCGCTGCCTTAATCGGTCTCTGTGAGGCGAAGTGAGTCGGCCCCTGAAGAGACGCTTCCAGCGTCGGGCTCGCGCATGCCCCGTGAGCTGTGGATGTCCCCGGAAGGAGGGGCAATAAGGTGAGCAGGCCCAGAGCAGTGCGCGTCGCTGAGGAGGCGGGAGCGGAGGCGGAGTCGTCGAGGAGCGCTTCCGCGCATGACCGGAGGTTCAGCGCGACGGTCGGAGTGACTGAAGAGGCGCCGGAAGGATTCCCGGAGCGCCGTGTCAGTTACCTCGATCCCCCCACGCTCGAGCGCTAGCTGAAGGAGCCAGCGCGAGCGAGGGAAAAGAAGGCCCAGGCGTGTTGCTCCGTTTTGCCTTCCCCGCTCGAGTGTCAAAGTGTGAAGCAGACACGAGCAGGGAGGGGAGAGTTGGGGACCCCAATCGATTCACCGCCAGACCCCCCAGTCCGGCAGGCGCCCTGAGGCAACAGTGACGCGTGGGGACTGGGACATCATCGTCCCCACGCTAAAGTAAGGAGCAGGGAAGAGGGGCCACTAAAGAGTCTGATAGCTGGGAACTGCTAGTGAAAATCCTAAGTTGTGAATAGAAGAAATAATAGTTCATGGTAGAAACCAGGGTTGATCAAAGCTGGGAGTTAGCTTGATACACCAGAGTAATTATAGAATTGGTTACCGGGTAGTGATACTAGGGTCTTGAAAATTACTACTGAAGCAGGCCAATAACCCTGAAGAGCACTCTGAAACTGTTAGGAAATGTACATGCCAGTTAGGTGATGTAAGTGTGTAACCCTGCATAGTGTAAATCTAACAGGTTTCTTGTAATTTCAAAAGAGTGTCACTTCCTCATTACTGAACTCTTGCCAAGTGAATGTGTTTTACTGCCCTTTTTCCACAGCAGGAAGAGTGAAAAGTAATTTCTCCAAGCAAAAGTGTAATGTTTACTCCTGAAAGAAATTGATGTTGTATCCTGTATGATTTGAATCTAAAGAGACATATTATTTTTATAAAAGGTAACGGTATTTTTCCAAACAGTGGTGTTGTGTCTTTATTTTAGTGGTTCAACACTGAGTTACTGTGAGTGAGACTTGTAAGTACTTAGCCAACGCCTTGAGTTAGCTGTAGACCACTACTGTGCCAAGCTACCATATGTAGGCTTGGGTAATCTAGGTCCAACATAATTGGTGTTTCAGCGGTGGGATCATGGATTTGTACTTACACTCACTTATTAGTAACGCAGTGCCAACCACAAGACCTCACCTGGAGTTTTCTCCCTGCGGCCCTCCTAATTTACATTTTTGATTTTTCTAAATTTACTTCTGGTGGTGGGTGGAGGTTAACCTCAGGTCACTTCGTGGTTTTCTCCTGTGAGTAATTTTATACCATGGCAAAGCTGGAGGTGAATCTTAAAGAGCTGGAAGCCAATACTGTGGCCCAACTCAGGGATTGGTGTCAGCAGAACGGGGTATTTTTTAATAAAGGTGCCAAGAAAGGAGAGTTGCTGACAAGCATAAGGGCATGGTTAGAAGCTCGTCTAAGGGAGGAACCAGAAACGGAAGTGGGTGATGGGGACACTGTTACTGAGGCTGCATTGCTGAACCAAATGGGGAGAGGGAATCTTCTGACAGGTCCCAGGATACCTTTAAGGGCAAGCAGCAGCGTTTCAGACAGGGGCTTAACCGAAGCCGAGCTGGAAGATAGGAGGGAGGAGAGGAGGTTGAAAATAGAACTAGCCAGGATGGACATGGAAAGGGAGGATAGGAGGTTGGCGCATGAGCGAACCATCAAAGAGATGGATTTACAAGCCCTAAACCGAGGATCCCCCAAATCAGAGAATGGTGGCAGCGATATCCAGACCAACACCAGGGAACCTAGACCGTACCTACCAAAAGATATTATGGCTTGTTATGTACCCAGTGACGACATTGCTAAGTGGCTAGCCGCCTACGAGGTCTCGCTAAGGGCCCATGGGATTCTGGAAGTCCACTGGGGAGGTGGGTTATACAAATACATGCCCCCCACTGGCAGGGATACTTTGTTGGCTCTTGACCAGAGTGAACAGACCTACTATCCGGCTATGAAATCAGCGCTGCTCAAGAAGTTTGGGTTGACCCCTGAGAAATATAGGCAAAAGTTCCGGGGCAGCTACAAGCTGGGCACGCAAAACTGGGTAGATTTCTTGGACTACTCCAGGAAGGCCCTGGAGGGTTGGGTAAGAGGCAGCGAAGTAGGAGACTATGAGGGACTATATGACCTCATACTCAAGGAACACCTACTCGAGAAGTGTCTTCCCGAACTAAGACAGCATCTGGTGGACAGCAAGCTGACCAGCCCCAGGAAGCTTGCTGAGGAGGCGGACATCTGGGTTAGTACCCGGGTGTCGACTAAGGGGACTGGAGGGAATTCCCAGAAGCAAGGACAGGGCGCCCCCCAGAGGAAAGAGGGAGGGGAAACTAAGAGGGAGTTCTCAAAAGGGCCACAAAATACTTCGCAAGGAAGGGGCAGAGGATTCATCCCCAAGAGTAACCCCCCTCGCAACCCTACCCCTGGCCAAAGCCAGCAGCCAAGGGTTGTTCATTGTTTTGAGTGTGGTGGTGTGGGACACTATAAAGGAGATGTGAGATGCCCAAAAAGACCACCCCCTCCCACTGGAGGAAAAGCCCCGGGAATCACTAGTGTAGTGCTCGGGGAGGAGATGCCTTTGGTTAATGGAGGGGAGCGGGCGGGTGTCACCTTAGTGTCCCTGGGAGATAAGGAGATGGTTCCCAAGACCCAGCTGCCCTCTAATACTACTAAGTATGAGCAGTGGGTCACCATCAATGGCCGTAGAGGGGAGGCTCTGAGAGACACAGGAGCCAGCATGACTATGGTAAGGAGTCAGCTGGTGTCTCCAGAGCAGGTCATCCCAGATGTACTCCATCCCGCCGTAATGGCTGACGGCAGATTGGGCCACTACCCTGTGGCTGAGGTTCCCTTTGAGTGGGGAGGGGTTGCAGGTCCACTTCGAGTTGCCGTAAGCCCTGCCGTGCCTGTTGACTGCCTGTTAGGGAATGATATGGAGCACAATGCTTGGAGGAGGGTGGAGTACCAGACTCACTCTGAGATGCTGGGACCCCCTGACTGGACTTGTGTCAGCACAAGGTCCGCGACTGCCCGAAGGGGGAGTTCACTGACGCTGGAGCCTGGAACAATGGCCCAGCCGGCTGCCAGAGAGGAGAAGGACAGGAGGCCGGAGGACCCTGCCTCGACATCTCCACCTCGTGAGACAGCTGGACCACCTGCGGAGGTGGATCTGGAGTCCACCGGGGAGAATGTTGCTTCCCTGGAAAACCTACCCATCCCAACTGAATGGCATGTGGAGGGAGGTCCTTCCCGGGAAGAGTTCTGCAAAGCTCAGAAAGAGTGTCCTACTCTCGAGGGGCTGCGGCAACAGGCCAACGCCCAGGCAGCGGGAAACATTGAAGGGAGCTACCGGATTTACTGGGAGGATGGACTCCTCTACAGTGAGCCCAAGGCACCTGGCCACGGTTCAGCCAGAGCCTTGGTGGTCCCTCAATGCTTTAGAGCCTTTCTACTGGAACTGGCTCATGAGATACCATTGGCAGGACATCTAGGACAGGACAAGACCTTTGCCCGGCTTGTCCCCCACTTCTACTGGCCTCGAATGAAAGTGGCGTCGGATACATATTGTCGGACGTGTGTGTCTTGCCAAGCCAGTGGGAAAACTGGGGTGAAGCTAAAAGCTCCCCTGGAACCACTACCTGTCGTTAGCACCCCCTTTGAGAGGGTGGGCATCGACATTGTAGGGCCATTGGATCCACCAACTTCAGCTGGACACCGGTTCATACTGGTTTTGGTGGATCATGCCACACGGTACCCAGAGGCAATACCTCTGAGGACCATCACTGCACCTGCAGTGGCAAGGGCCCTGATGGGGATCTTCACCAGAGTGGGTTTCCCCAAGGAGGTCGTTTCCGACAGGGGGACTAACTTCCTTTCAGCATACATGCGGGCTATGTGGAAAGAGTGCAGCGTTACCTATCGGTTTACCACTCCCTATCACCCACAAACCAATGGTCTTGTGGAAAGGTTTAACAAAACCTTGAAAGGTATGATACGGAGTCTACCTGAGAGCCTACGGAGGAAATGGGACATCCTCCTACCCTGTCTCTTGTTTTCCTACAGGGAAGTGCCACAGAAGGGAGTGGGCTTCAGCCCCTTCGAACTTTTGTATGGGCACCCTGTAAGGGGACCTCTCAGCCTGGTGAAAGACGGATGGGAACAGACTCCCAGGAAGCTTCCCCAGGACGTGGTGAGCTACATGCTGGCCTTCCGGAGCCAAATGGCTAAGTTGTGGAAGCAGGCTTCAGACAACTTGGAGGCCAGCCAAGCAGTTATGAAAGAGTGGTATGACCACAACGCTCACCCAGTGGAACTGGAGCCTGGACAGAAAGTGTGGGTAATGGAACCTGGAGAGCTAAATGCCCTCCAGGACCGTTGGACAGGCCCCTTTGAGGTTTTGGAGAAAAAGGGGAAGTCCACCTATTTGGTGGATCTTAAGACCCCGAGGCAGCCCCTCAGGGTGCTGCATGCCAATCGTCTCAAGCCACATCATGAGAGGCCCGAGGTTGTCTTAATGCTGGTAACCGATGGAGCAGAGGAAGAAGAAAGTGAACCTCTCCCTGATCTTCTCTCGTACAAAGAAAAAGATGGGTCAGTGGAGGGAGTGATTTTCTCGCCATCCCTGACTTCTGAACAGCAAAGTGATTGCCGCCAGATCCTGGAACAATTTTCTCCCCTGTTCTCCCTTGTCCCAGGTAGGACCCACCTGTGTACCCATGACGTGGACACAGGAGACAGCCCACCTGTGAAATCTAAAATCTACCGGCTGTCGGACAAGGTGAAGTCCAACATCAAAAGAGAAGTCGCCAAGATGCTGGAGTTAGGGGTGATTGAACCTTCTGGTAGCCCTTGGTCTAGCCCGGTGGTTTTGGTACCAAAAGCTGCCCCACCAGGCACCACACCTGAATTGAGATTCTGTGTGGACTACCGAGGCTTGAATTCAGTAACCAAAACTGATGCACATCCTATCCCACGGGCGGATGAGCTTATTGACCGGCTGGGAGCTGCTCAATACTTAAGTACCTTTGACCTAACTTCAGGGTACTGGCAGATTTCCCTTACTGAGGAGGCGAAGGAAAGGTCAGCCTTCTCTACACCTCAGGGACACTACCAATTTCGTGTGATGCCCTTTGGGCTTAAGAATGCCCCTGCCACTTTTCAGCGGCTGGTGAACAGGGTCCTTTCGGGAATGGAAGCTTTTTCTGCTGCATACCTGGACGACATTGCTGTCTTCAGTAGCAGCTGGGAGGACCATTTGCAGCACCTGCAAGCTGTTCTTCATGCCCTGCAACAGGCTGGCTTGACCATCAAGGCCAGCAAGTGTCAGATTGGACAGGGGTCGGTGGTGTACCTAGGTCACTTGGTGGGCAGAGGGACGGTGCAGCCCCTCCAGGCAAAGATTGAGACCATCATCGCCTGGGAGCCCCCCAAGACTCAAACAGAGGTCCGAGCCTTCCTGGGCCTCACTGGATACTACCGTCGCTTCGTGAAGGGGTATGGCACTATTGTGGCACCCCTCACTGAACTTACTTCCAAGAAGCAACCCCGACGGGTAGTCTGGACGGAGGCTTGCCAGCGAGCCTTCATGACCTTGAAACAAGCATTGTGTTCCGCTCCCATTCTCAAGGCCCCTGATTTTGCTAGAGAATTCATTGTCCAAACAGATGCGTCAGAACATGGCATTGGGGCAGTGTTATCGCAGCTAAATGATGAGGGCTTGGATCAACCCGTGGTCTTCCTGTCCAGGAGACTACTCCCCAGGGAAAGGAGGTGGAGTACAATTGAGAGAGAAGCCTTTGCGGTGGTTTGGGCTCTGAAGAAGCTGCGACCATACCTGTTTGGTTCGCACTTCCTAGTTCAGACTGACCATCGCCCCCTTCGTTGGCTGATGCAAATGAAGGGGGAGAATCCCAAGTTACTAAGGTGGTCCATCTCCCTACAGGGAATGGACTTTAGGGTGGAACACCGACCTGGGGCGGACCATGCCAACGCAGACGGTCTATCCAGGTATTTCCGCCTTAGTGATGAGGACTCCCAAGGGGTTGGGTAGTTCTCCCCACTTTCAGCTGGGGGGGACGCGTGTTAGACCTGTCTGCTTCTGGGAAGACTCTAACCATCATGATTTATTTTTGTCCCCCTTAGCCTCCCAGAGTTTCTATTTTTATTTTTACATATGTCCATCAGGAATTTTTTAATGCTGTCAGGGGGCTAGGTGTTCCTTGGCGATGACGCCATTTTTCCCTCATAACCTGTGAGGCCTAGTCAGCCCCCTTGAAAATCTAGGAATCTCCAGAAACCTAAGATGGTGTCCACCAACTGCCATAACGGACACAACTGGAGGACAGATCCATAGGATAACATTAGGGAACTTTCTGGAATTGACTAGAGACTTCTGCAGGTCTCAGGCCACCCTATATAAGGCCAGTGACCAGCAGCCATTTTGTGCTGACCCCAGAGTAGAGGAGTGAGGCAGTGGTGAGAGGAGGTGGACACACTGAGAGCAGCTAGTTTGTCTCTGAGGCTGACAGTTACTTCAGAGGATTGTTCCCCCTTCAGCCCTTGACCGATCCCTCTCTCCAGACAACAACTACTGATAAAGAAATCGAGCTATTTGAGAAGAAAGACCCTTCTAAGACTTGCCCCCATTGATCCCTAGTGGAACGCTCTGCTAGGAGACCTAACTTTCCTGGATAAGACTTCCACCTACCAGCGCTGAGTAGGGAGTGGATTCCAGTCAGGTGTGGACTCTGTGGTGCTCCTGAGGCTTGGTGGAGGAGGCAGGCGGCAGCGGAGCCTGTTGGGACCCTGAAGATAGAGCGTCCCGCTCTGTGCAGCGTTTTTCCTTGGAGCCAAGTGAGGGGAGGATCAGTGGCCAAAAGAGTGGTGACAGCGCGGCGCCAAGCGGGAACACTGGTCCCTCGCACCCGCGCTGCCTTAATCGGTCTCTGTGAGGCGAAGTGAGTCGGCCCCTGAAGAGACGCTTCCAGCGTCGGGCTCGCGCATGCCCCGTGAGCTGTGGATGTCCCCGGAAGGAGGGGCAATAAGGTGAGCAGGCCCAGAGCAGTGCGCATCGCTGAGGAGGCGGGAGCGGAGGCGGAGTCGTCGAGGAGCGCTTCCGCGCATGACCGGAGGTTCAGCGCGACGGTCGGAGTGACTGAAGAGGCGCCGGAAGGATTCCCGGAGCGCCGTGTCAGTTACCTCGATCCCCCCACGCTCGAGCGCTAGCTGAAGGAGCCAGCGCGAGCGAGGGAAAAGAAGGCCCAGGCGTGTTGCTCCGTTTTGCCTTCCCCGCTCGAGTGTCAAAGTGTGAAGCAGACACGAGCAGGGAGGGGAGAGTTGGGGACCCCAATCGATTCACCGCCAGACCCCCCAGTCCGGCAGGCGCCCTGAGGCAACAGTGACGCGTGGGGACTGGGACATCATCGTCCCCACGCTAAAGTAAGGAGCAGGGAAGAGGGGCCACTAAAGAGTCTGATAGCTGGGAACTGCTAGTGAAAATCCTAAGTTGTGAATAGAAGAAATAATAGTTCATGGTAGAAACCAGGGTTGATCAAAGCTGGGAGTTAGCTTGATACACCAGAGTAATTATAGAATTGGTTACCGGGTAGTGATACTAGGGTCTTGAAAATTACTACTGAAGCAGGCCAATAACCCTGAAGAGCACTCTGAAACTGTTAGGAAATGTACATGCCAGTTAGGTGATGTAAGTGTGTAACCCTGCATAGTGTAAATCTAACAGGTTTCTTGTAATTTCAAAAGAGTGTCACTTCCTCATTACTGAACTCTTGCCAAGTGAATGTGTTTTACTGCCCTTTTTCCACAGCAGGAAGAGTGAAAAGTAATTTCTCCAAGCAAAAGTGTAATGTTTACTCCTGAAAGAAATTGATGTTGTATCCTGTATGATTTGAATCTAAAGAGACATATTATTTTTATAAAAGAAAAGGTAACGGTATTTTTCCAAACAGTGGTGTTGTGTCTTTATTTTAGTGGTTCAACACTGAGTTACTGTGAGTGAGACTTGTAAGTACTTAGCCAACGCCTTGAGTTAGCTGTAGACCACTACTGTGCCAAGCTACCATATGTAGGCTTGGGTAATCTAGGTCCAACAAAGGGGAATCAGTTACCCCTCTGCCAACGCGCCGGGGGCGTGTTTGCAGAGTGGTGCAATCCGTCACCTCAAGCCACACCCCCTACCTGCACCACTCTGCAAACGGTGTTTTTTGCCACCTTTGAAGACTAAAAGGTCAACACTGCTGGTTGTGTGGTACCTCAAATTTTGGGCAGCAGCATATGGATTATGTAAGTGGCCCGGGCTGGGTCACAAGGCACCCCGCCGCTAAAGAGCGGTTCCTGGCACCGTGCAAAGTGGAAAGCTGTGTCAGTTGGAATAGCAGGACCGTTCATCAAAGGGAAGACTGGCTGAAATGCGGTGATTTTCGATTCAGCAAACCCACCATGGGATTTTAATCTGCAAAGGAGACGGAGTAGCACACTATGTAAATACGAGCACTACAACGAGCACTACAAAGACCAGAGTGCCTAAAAGCCACACCCACAATGGCATCACTAGAAAGCGCTGCAAATATGGCGCAAAATTGCATTGCTTCGCCTCCTGATGACACCAGTGATAAAGGGCTGAGAAAGCCTGAAACGCGTCTGGACTAGAAAAGGTGTCTGTTGGAAGATTCCGTGTTTTTTGCCACCTTTGAAGAATAAAAGGTCAACCTTGCTGGTTGTGTGGTACCTCAAATTTTGGGCAGCAGCATATGGATTACGTAAGTGGTCCGGCCTGGGTCACGAGGCACCCCGCCGGTAAAGAGCGGTTCCTGGACGCCGTGCAAAGTGGAAAGCGGCATCAGTTGGATCAACAGGACCGTTCATCAAAGAGAAGGCTGGCTGAAATGCAGTGATTTTCGATTTAGCAAACCCACCATGGGATTTTATTCTGCAAAGGAGACGGAGTAGCACACTATGTAAATATGAGCACTACAACGAGCACTACAAAGACCAGAGTGCCTAAAAGCCACACCCACTATGGCGTCACTACAAAGCGATACAAATACGGCGCAAAATTGCATTGCTTCGCCTCCTGATGACACCAGTGATCAAGGGCTGAGAGAGCCTGAAACGCGTCTGAACTAGAAAATTTGTCTGTTGGAAGATTCTGTGTATTTTGCCACCTTTGAAGAATAAAGGTCAACATTGCTGGTTGTGTGGTACCTCAAATTTTGGGTAGCAGCATATGGAATATATATATATATATATATATATATATATATATATATATATATATATATATATATATATATATATATATATATATATATATATATATATATATATATATATATATATATATATATATATATATATATATATATATATATATATATATATCAAAGTCAAAGTCAAAACAAGCTTTATTCGACGATTGTCATAAAAGCTAACTGTACATATAAATACAAGTTTAGGTAAAATTATACATGTTTACATTTAAAAATCATAATCCATTACACATTTAAAATCAAATTATTGTACATTAAATAAGGGTTTTTAATTTGGCAGCATGAATACATATTAGTCTGTTAGCCTTCTACTTCTGATAGTCCACGCCCTACCCAAGAATTTTGCCACAGCTATATAAACTGTCGTATCTGTGCAGGAACGAATTATTCTAACTGCCACCGACCCCCTGTCGGTGCTTATTAATCTGCACATTGGGCGTAGCCAAATTCTCCAGGGCGCCACGTACTCGGGGCATTCAAATAGTAGGTGGCCAATGGTTTCAGAGAGCGCTGAGCATGATGGACAAGCGGCCTTAGCTCCCGCGGACCACCTACTGGTGAATGCCCCGACCGGTAAGCTCCCAATTCTCAATTGAAAGTAGAGTTTGCGATCTAAGGGTTTTAGGATTACGTTCCAGAAGGCTTCCAGTTTTGGCGCTTCTTTAATGTCCATAAACAATCCGGTCAAAGATCCAGGATCAATAGACCTAAAGGTCCTGGAGACCACAAGCTGCCAATACAGTTCTTTAAGAACGTTCTTAGGAGGGAACCTTGCATTTGTTGAATCTTCCCACAGATCCCGTAGACCCATGGGATTTTAATCTGCAAAGGATACGGAGTAGCACACTATGTAAATATGAGCACTACAATGAGCACTACAAAGACCAGAGTGCCTAAAAGCCACACCCACTATGGCATCACTAGAAAGCGCTACAAATATGGCGCAAAATTGCTTTGCTTCGCCTCCTGATGACACCAGTGATCAAGGGCTGAGAGAGCCTGAAACGCGTCTGAAGTAGAAAATGTGTCTGTTGGAAGAATCCGTGCTTTTTCCACCTTTGAAGAATAAAGGTCAACATTGCTGGTTGTGTGGTACCTCAAATTTTGGGTAGCAGCATATGGAATATATATATATATATATATATATATATATATATATATATATATATATATATATATATATATATATATATATATATATATATATATATATATATGTATCAGGCTCGAATTTCCCTTGCACAGCAAAAGAAAGAATAGACCGCACTCAAAATGAAGGTGGATTATACAGTCTTTATTCCCGTTTATAAACAAGCAGGAAGCGTTTCGGCTTTGCGCCTTTTTCGTACTGTATAACACACATGTAAATAATTGCCATTTTTAACCATTACTTTTCAGGAATGTTTCCGGGTGCAATTAGATCATTTCCAACTGGCAAGTAAACCCAAAAGTTTGTACACTCTTTGCAGCACATAGTTGTTAATTCATGGTGGCCATCTTAAGCTAGTGTATAGTGAGATTTCAATTATTATATACATTTACCGCTTTTGCAAAAACTATAAGCGTGATTCAAATAAGAAAAAGCAAAAAGATTTAGCCCTGGATGGGCGATATGTGCAAAGGTGTATTGTGCAGAAATATTTACAGTGATTATGAAATGCAAACATTGTTTGATCTCTAGCCCTGTATCGGCAACATTTGTGGTAATATTTACAGTGTAATTTAGGTCTCAACTGAAAATCATGTTTCAAGTCCATCTTAACCAATTTAAAAGGTATCCATAGGAACACTTTCAAAATTAATTGTTCATTGATACTGTGTTGCATTTCATCTTGATACAGTTGTATATAATACATTCAAACCTCTGCTGCAACAGACATGTTATGATATTAATGCATCTTTAAATTAATTATAAATCAAGGAGTTAATCTCTTTCGGGAGAATAAACAAGTCAATTGATCTGAACATAATTTGATCAATAAGAGACAATCTGGTCATGAGGAATGTCACAATGCGTAAATTTCACAATGTAATATTTCATTGATAACAAAATTATCATGCCCTGGATGGGTTGGTTTCAATTCATACCTCATCAAAACAATTCTCATTTTAAAAAAGATAATTATAATGAAACTCCCTGAGTGTATGTGCATATCATCTAATATAAACAGAAAATTCTTGTTATCCTATATATCCTAGGATTTATGATGCTGATTGTAAGTAATGCTATTACGTATGGATCTACAGTGATGGCAAAGTGATGTGAGGCAGTTATAACAAATGGAAGTGCAGACTACTAAGGCGGAATGGCTAGCTCAGATGAATTGCTAGTTCTTCTTCCATTTTTAAGCCTGATGGGATCTTAGTTTGTAGATCTATTTTGTATCTAGATTCAAGTCTGTATTAGTGAAGTTCTCTATCTCCTCCACGTTCTTTAACTGGGACGTGGTCAGACAGAAAAAATTGAGAAGATTTCGATTGCTCTGGTGAAAGCTAGCGAAATGCCTCGCTACTGGGTAGGTTGAGTCATTGTGTTCGATAGCCCTTCCGTGTTCGAGGATCCTGCGCTTAGTGGGGTGTATGGTGCTGCCAATGTATTGTAAATTACACGGGCACACTAAACAGTATACACAGTAGGGCATGGTGCATGTTAAGAATTTAGTGATTCTTCTTGGGCCAGACATTCTAGGTATCTGATACGTTGTCACTGTAGTGCTATTCTTACAGGCTTTGCACCTGATACATGGAAAAACCCAGTTAGATTCCCCAACCTGGGATTACGTGGTATTGACTCAAAGTGGCTTTGTACCAAGTGATCTTTAAGGGAACAGCTTCATTTCTATGTTGTTTTCGGATAGTCTGGTATATCGCTTCCAATGACGACATCAGATTTCAGGATGTGCCAATTGCCTGTCAAAATGTGTTGCAGTCTTTCCGAGTTTCTAGTAAAGGTAGTTATCAATCAAAAGGTGTTTCTATTTCCTTCGATAGGTTTAACTTTATCTTTCAGAAGACATGATCTCGGAATCTTAATTACCTTTCCAAGGTTCTTCTATAAAAGTTGACTTGTATATCCTCTCATTTTGAACCTCTCAATTGACTCATTTGCTGCTGTTAAGATATCTTCATCTCTTGAACAGTTTCTTTTAAGTCGCAGTAGTTCCTCATACAGGATACTGTTTTTGAGAGATTTAGGATGACTGCTATTTGCTTCTAAGATGGTGTTCCCTGCTTTTGTTTTGCGAAAGTGGAAGGTGCAGATTTTTCCTTCACTAATGAAGACTTTCAGATCTAAGAAATCTACCTCTCTGTCACTTTTGTGGCCGCTGAAGTGTAAATTCACCGTGTTAGTGTTTAGATGAGCAATGTATACTTATGCATCTCTTTTTGTCCCCTTATAAAAAATTCAAAGGTCATCGATATATCGATACCCTCCAATAATCGATGTGACCCACTGATTGTTCACATCGGCCCAGGCTACCTGCTTCTCCCACCAGCCTATGAACAAGTTCGCGTAGCTGGGGGCGAAGCAGGCCCCCATTGCCATGCCTTTGATTTGTCTGTAGCATTGTCTCTGGAAGAGGAAAATGTTATTGGTTAGGCAGAAATTCAGAAATTCAATTAGCATGGTGTTATGTTGCAGCAATTTCAGAGAACGACCTTTGAGAAAATATTTCACTGCATTTATGCCATCCTGATGAGAGATACATGTGTAGAGACCTGTGACATCTAGAACAATCGTGAGCATATCAGGTTCCCAATCGATATATGAAATTGTCCGTATGAAGTCCGTGGTGTCGCAAATATATGATGGTAACCTTTTAACAAAATCAATTAAAAAGAAGTCCAGATACTGCGACATTGCTTCTGTCAAACTGCATTTGGATGAAATTATTGGTCTGCCTGGCGGTGTTGAAGAGTTTTTATGTATTTTAGGCAGATGATAAAATGTAGGAGTTAACGGTTGTTGGCAGGTTAAAAATGTATGTTCATTGACTTCAATCATTCCTTGTGTGAACCATTTATCTATCAGCTCATGATATTCAGTGATGCTTTTGATATATTCTTCTTTAGAGATTTTACTATAACATGTACTATCTGTAATTTTGTCTTAGGGCCTCAGTGCAGTAAAATTCTCTTGTCATGAGTACGATATTCCCTCCTTTGTCTGAGGGTTTGCATACTAGATTTGTGTCAGTCCTTAACTTTTCTAAGGCCAATTGTTGCTCCCTTGTCAGATTTGCTTGTTTCCATTTGAATTTTTTTGAATGGTCAGTTCTCATTTTAAACAAGTCATTTTTGACCACTTCTTCAAACGTATCAATGGCATCATATGGCGTGTTTGGCATAAATGATAAGCGTGGTTTAAAATGAGTTTTAGCTTTTTGTTGGGTGATGCCACAACTTTCTGCAATTGCTATCACACTTGTCTCTTGTTCTTGTGTGTTTTGAATCTGTTGACTTGTAAGTTTTTGTAACATTTGTAAATCTTCCCCAACTAAAATATCCATTGATGCACCATTGCTTCCACTGTTATCAATTTGGCGGTGGTGTGTTCTTGATTTTGTGAAATTTGTGAAGCTTTAGTTTCTGTATAAAGAGACACAAGTCAATCCTAGTCTGAGTAAATTCAAAATTGTGTGATGGACAAAATGTCAGTCCTTTTTTGAGAACAATTTCTTCATGATTAGTCAGTTTGTGTGATGTTAGATTGATGATGGTTAGGTCGTCAGTTGAAATTATCTTCTGCTTCCCCTCTTGCTGCGGGTTTGTGAGGCTACTCCTTGGTATTCTTCTGTTGAAGCCCCCTTTTTGCGTCTTTCTTATCTTCTTTCCGGCGGCTTGCCTCTGGTTCCTCTCGGCCAAGTTTGTTGCAAAATCTGAAACTCCTCGCATAAATGGGACTGTGGGGGCGGTTGCTCCCGAGGTATTACTCTTTCATCGCCTGATTGTTTGGTGTTTGTTGTGACATCTGATTCAGATGTTGCTGCTGGGTCTTGCAGTGCCACAATCTTCTTATTTGCAGTGCTTCTCAGTGCCCTGCGTGGTGCATCGAATTTGCGTGCGCATGTCAGAATACGTCCTTGTTCATAGTCCCGGGCGTCTCTCTGAAATTTTGTTTGTTTGCGCTGTCTTATTTTATATTCATAGGCGAGCAACCGTTTTTTCATACTTTCTCGAAGATCATCTTTTGACTTTGTATCCGGATCCTGTGCTATAAGTGCCTCTAACTCTTCATTTTCCTGTTGGCATTTTGCTCTATCACTCCACGCAAACTTTATTAGGATTTTCAACATACCGCTTGACATCTCTGCGGTATAGCTTGCCCATTCGGCGAGTAATAGTGAGTCCGGATTTTCATACGCTGGAACAGTATAAATACGGAGCCCGCATGGAATGCGTTGTACTTCAAGGTAATTCTGAAGCGAAGTTGCTTCCCACCATTTACGAATTTGGCATTCAAACAATCTTTCTAGTTACAAAACTAATGATTTGAGGGTTCCTTGCGCATTAAATGCTGCTCTATTGGCAGATCAGGGTTGTGCAGCGTCTGTCTTAAATATTTCCGCCGGCGCTTCATCTGAGTACATTCCGTTCAGATGTATATGTGCTTTTTAACATATTGCTACAACTTTCATATATGTATACTCTATGTTTGCCTAAGAGAGACCACCGCCACCTGAACAGAGAGTGTGTCGACGTTGACAGACCCCTCAGGCACGTTCTGAACAATTTACACACTAAGGGCCAGATGTAGGTCGCCAAATACCGGTCGGCCGTTACCGACCGGTATTTGGCTTTTGAGATGTAGGTGGGTCTGAATTTACAGAATCGGTATATTTTTCGATTCGGTAAATTTACCACTTCGGTATTTTACCGAATCGGTAAATATACCGATTCTGTAAATCCATATGTAGGTGACACTCCTAAGAGTGCCACAGGCCCTTAAGAGTCGGTATTTTACCACCCAATCTTATTGAATTACTTACATCTGGCCCTAAAAGAGCTCCCTCATGACCTTTTTTCCGATTCACATAGAATTCATCATGGGCTGTAAATACATTCAAATCATAACACAATTCAAATACATAATTGTAGTTTATAACTTTATTTATTCATTTTCTTTCTTTCTTTTATCAAAATTACTTCTCTATTGGTTTTTATAATCAGGTGAACATTCACAATAAATATTCTGACATATTGTGAGTTTATACAAAGTCAAAGGGCTATCCCTGGAAGTGTCGGTGTAGCAGAATACTGCCACCTAATTTATAGTTATTCTATCTCACTCTTTCACAACAGTTACTCACACTACTTCTCCAATCACTGGTCACAAACTAGTTTATAACGTTCACAGTATTTTGTTTATTTAAAAATAGTAAATTCATTAAAACATCTCATAATGTAAAACAAATTAAAAAGACATAATAAAATTAAATTTTACAGCATCATAGAAAAAGAAAAAACATTTCATAAGTCATCACAAATAATCATACAGTAATTAACAAATAAATGGACAAGAGAAACCCCCTACTGTAAATAAAACACCCGTTGCTGCTACAGATTATCAGATTCAGTGGCCTTTACTTAAATTCAAAGGGATTTCCAGTATTCCAATACGCACAATATCTAGATTCCCCTAGGCTTGAATTCTATTACTCGGAAAAAAGCGTCAACGCGTTTCGGTGTTAAAAACCCATGGATGTGGTTACACCTTCATCAGGCAAGTTACACTTTGCTTGGGGTTGCCAGGTTCGTTTGACTGGTATTCTTTCTTTCAATTCATGATTATAGAACCTCCAGTTTTGGTGTTGGTCAATTCTCACATACAGCCCAGCACTGGGGTTAACAGGTCAGGTATTTAGTGGACTTTCTTTTAGATCGTTTTTCTTATAACGGGACTGTATGGATAGATATTTTCCCCATTCGTTTCTTTATTCTTATTTCTTTATCTTTCGGAAACGGGTTTAACAGCTCGGACTGGTATCAATCCTCTATTTCATCTCAGAGCCCCTCGTGTTATTAAAGGTGTCTCCTTCCCCGTGGTTTCCCTCTGTTAACAGACCACCAACCGCGTAGTAATCACGATTGTGGAAACTTGATTTGTTCTTCTTCCTGTTTGTTCTCTCGCGGCCACGGGTATGGCGGGTTTCGATATTCTTATTATTGGAATAAGAATATCGAAACCCGCCGTACCCGTAGCCGCGAGACAACAAACAGGAAGAAGAACGGGGAAGGAGACACCTTTAATAACACGAGGGGCTCTGAAATTAAATAGAGGATTGATACCAGTCCGAGCTGTTAAACCCGTTTCCGAAAGATAAAGAAATAAGAATAAAGAAACGAATGGGGAAAATATCTATCCATACAGTCCCGTTCTAAGAAAAACGATCTAACAGAAAGTCCACTAAATACCTGACCTGTTAACCCCAGTGCTGGGCTGTATTTGAGAATTGACCAACACCAGAACTGGAGGTTCTATAATCCTGAATTGAAAGAAAGAATACCAGTCAAACTAACCTGGCAACCCCAAGCAAAGTGTAACTTGTCCTGATGAAGGTGTAACTACATCCATGGGTTTTTAACACCGAAACGCGTCGACGCCTTTTTTCCGAGTAATAGAATTCAAGCCTAGGGGAACCTAGATATTGTGCGTATTGGAATACTGGAAATCCCTTTGAATTTACGTAAAGGCCACTGAATCTGATAATCTGTAGCAGCAACGGGTGCTTTATTTACAGTAGGGGGTTTCTCTTGTCCATTTATTTGTTAATTACTGTATGATTATTATTTTTAAATAAACACAAGACTGTGAACGTTATAAACTAGTTTGTGACCAGTGATTGGAGAAGTAGTGTGAGTAACTGTTGTGAAAGAGTGAGATAGAATAACTATAAATTAGGTGGCAGTATTCTGCTACACCGACACTTCCAGGGATAGCCCTTTGACTTTGTATTGTCTTAAGTACACTGTTCCCTGGAACCTGAGGGGTCTTCTCTCATTTCCTTAAAACATATTGTGAGTTTACACAGCACTTTAATGCTTAAAAGTGTGCATATAGGTCCAACTGATATCATCTAATTGCTAATTTGTTGGCTGTTAACAGACTGTATTTATACTTTTTTAGGTATTCCTTGGGTGTAGAAAGTAGAAACCTTGTTTGGTTATCTGGCGGGTCCTGATGAAGGTGGTGTTCTTCCTTTTCTTATACCACTGAAACGCATTGACCATTGCTATTTAGATCCTGCTAATTGCAGATGCTATAGTTGTCAAAGGAGATTGATACCATGTCTATGTCTCCGACTTTCCAGAGTTATGTGTTTGTGAATGGAGTATGAATGTAGCTGAAGAGGTATGAATGCATGAGAGACTGTGGTAATGCTTTTGTTGTTGTTTCTCTACCTGGGGGTTACATGATGTTGAGATGCGAAAAGTTTTTTCTATGTATACATATTCATAATATTTATTGTAAATGTTCACCTGATTATAAAAACCAATAGAGAAGTAATTTTGATGAAAGAAAGAAAGAAAATGAATAAATAAAGTTATAAACTACAATTATGTATTTGAATTGTGTTATGATTTAAATGTATTTAAAGCCCATGATGAAGTCTATGTGAATTGGGAAAAAGAGAAATTGGTGGTGAGGGAGCTCTTTTAGTGTGTTCGCTGGTTCTCCTCTTCTCCCTGACCTTGAGTACGCCTTACAGAGGGGGTCCCCATTCTTCTCTGTATAACGGTCCGAACAATTTCCCACAATTCCCACAACAGGAAAGTCGACACCGTGTCCTTAAGCCAAAATACTGTTTATTGTCAGCCGATAATGTTAGACGCATTTTTTGCCTGCCCAGCAGACCTGCTCACTAACCAGTTAGAGAGCAAGGTCAAGGCGTCGACTTTCCTGTTGTGGGAAGTGTGACAAATATATATATATATATATGGGGACCTGAAACAAGAAATCGAAAGAATGAGTGCTCGTTTTCTGGAAAGGGGGTACCCATTAGAAGTGGTTGAAACAGCAATATCAAGAATGTACTTGAAAGAGAGAACAGATCTCCTGACACCAACAACCAACATCATGAGTGGAATGAAACAGGGACCAGGAAAGAAAATGGAACAAACTCACTTAATCATGAACTTCCACAATCAAAGTGATGACCTGAAGAGGGCACTAAAGAAACATTGGAAGATTCTACTATTGGATGAAACCTTAAAAGAGAATTTAACATCATTCCCAAGTGTCACTTACAGGAAAACATCCTCATTACGAGATATCCTAACCAAAAGTAATTTGGAAATCAAACTACCAACTAAATCAAGTTGGCTAACGACTCCTAGATTTTGGAAGTGCTCAAAGTGCAAGGCCTGTGAACACGGTCTGAATATCACAGAGTATAAACTGCAGAATGGTAGGTCTGAAAAAATCATGGACCACATTACATGTGAGTCGAAGTATGTAGTTTACAGACTTTATACCTGTGTGGGAAATGCTACATAGGAAGTACCATCAATAAACTAAAATTAAGGATATTGCAACATCTACGTGCGATTAAGAAAAAGGACCCCAATTACCCGATGGCGAAACACTTTGAGGAACATCATCTAAGTGATTGTAATCAACTACGTTATTCAGGACTAAAGAGCAGCAAACAATCACAAAGAAGGGGTGACTGCACCATGCAACTTCGCAAACTGGAATCAAGAAGGATCCTAGCGATGGGAATGGAGTATCCTTATGGGCACAACCAAGATGCTGAATTGCATGTACATCTGTAAATAAATCATGACACTCTAAAAATGAACAAATCTGAAAAGTGATATATGAATCTCCAAAATCAATTAAATCGCTGTATATAGGTGTAAATATTTCAGAAAAGAGTGACATGACTCACCCATTGAATTTGAGTGATAATGAAATATGAACAGCTGCAAAAAGGATAGATTGTAAGAGTCAATATCACTAGGTTCTCCTTTTGAGCATTATAAACTATGTACTGACAATAGACGAATACAACATAATAACCCAATCCATACAAGTGTTATAACATAAAAACTGAGGTACTTTACAGAAATTGAAAATGTAACTAATGGAATGACAATCGTACTAGGAAGTACAAGAGAAATATATACATAAAAAACATGTTACGGAATGTACATGAATGGATTGAGGCCATGTCTATAAATGATTGTAAATAGTGTACATAGTGGGAGTGTTAATGAAAAAACTAATTTTTCATTTATTACAATAGGAGAAAAAGTGAGAATATGGATAATAGGTAGTACATTTAATTTGACATGCTGGTTGATAAGTACTTCACTGTGAATGAACAATTCAAATTAGAATGATGATGCATGCTGTAATACGATTTAACTCAAACTTATTTGATATATGTGTACTTCACTGTAAATATGTTTGAAATGGGAGTTAAAATCTTTTCAACCCCAGAAAAAACAAAATTCACAAAAAAATGGCGCCCACCTTTTGGCCATAATCTGTAACCAAGGTTGTCTGTCTAGAGGAGCAATAGAAAGGGAAAAAGGGCACGCTCACTAAGTAATTTGAAAAGAGGGTCTAGACATCAAGGACTCTATGGTCCAGTGGAAGGCTGCAGAAGCCGAAACGCGTAGGCCGTCCTATCTTGCACGCAATCTTGTGTATGGTGTGTAAAAAATAAAAAGTTTGTGAAAACTTACTTGCTGCTGCTGTGCCGTGACTTCTGCCAGAGGGGAACTGGAAGGCTAGAAGATTCAAAGCAATATATATATGTATTTATTAGTGCATAATTCTGCTCAGCATGCCGCTATATATATATATATATATTCACTGAAAAAACCATAGGTTATAGACCATATATAGTTAGGAATTAGCATTTACAAAACCTTGAAAATTCACTGAAAAAACCATAGGTTATAGACCATATATAGTTAGGAATTAGCATTTAAAAAACCTTATTTTACTCACACAAAACCATTGAAATTCCATATATAGTTAGTTGCACTAACTATATATCGCGCACCCGCAATCCACTGCTGATCATGTCACATATTACATCATTCATGACATGGTCAGTGACATCACTGATGACATCACTGATGACATCTCAAATGACATCACTGATGACATCACTGATGACATCTCAAATGACATCACTGATGACTACATCCAGTGACTGTATAATTCTGTAAAGTTAAAATATGTCTTACATATTGAAGAATGAGTGGATGTATAAGTGTCTTGATGAAGGATTTAGTAGGGGCATGGCTGACTGTATGAGTGACTGATTAAATGTGTCTCACTGAGTGCATGGGTTAGTGACTAAACTGTCTTAATTTGTGCATCATTATGTCTGTTGTTCTGTAAACTGCTGCATGTGTTGATCATTAGCTATATGATTAACTGTATGGGTTATTGATTGGTTGCCCAAGCATTTGTATGGGAGACTGAGTGTGTGTGTGGGTGGCTGGGAGGTGTATGACTCTCTGCATAGATGTGTGAGCAGTTGATTGACTAGATGTATGGGTTCAAAAGTGCATGTGGAAACAGCTGTATGGGCGGTTGACTGTGTGCATGAGTGTATTGGTGAGTGAATGGATATCTCAGTGCTACATGTCAAAGTAAGTACATATGTAAAACACAGTACATGTGAGAGTTGACATATATAAATAACTGTGCATAAGAGCCAGTGAATGTGTGAGTGGCTGTATGGATCATTGTGAACTTGTATCCAGGATTGTATAAGTGAGTAAATATGTTTTAGTATATGTTTGAATAAGTAAGGTGTGTATAACTGTATAGTTGAGGAAATGGAGGTGTGATTGATTCTTTGCATGACTGACTAAGTGTCTGAGTAACTCCATGGATGAGTGACAGTCTATGAGTGTCTGTTTACACTGAGTGTATCTAAGGTTATATTAGAGTCTGAAGAGGTTCATCGTATTATCACATGAATGATGTCATCAGTGATGTGATCAGTAATGTCAAATGAGATGTCATCAGTGATGTCATCAGTGATGTCATTTGAGATGTCATCAGTGATGTCATCAGTGATGTCATTTGAGATGTCATCAGTGATGTCATCAGTGATGTCATTTGAGATGTCATCAGTGATGTCATCAGTGATGTCACTGACCATGTCATGAATGATGTAATATGTGACATGATCAGCAGTGGATTGCTGGTGCGCGATATATAGTTAGTGCAACTAACTATATATGGAATTTCAATGGTTTTGTGTGAGTAAAATAAGGTTTTTTAAATGCTAATTCCTAACTATATATGGTCTATAACCTATGGTTTTTTCAGTGAATTTTCAAGGTTTTGTAAATGCTAATTCCTAACTATATATGGTCTATAACCTATGGTTTTTTCAGTGAATTTCAATGGTTTTTTAATAGCAAATATCATAAGCTGTCGAATGTCAAGTACGTGGTAAGTGAAAACATTTTCGTGTTTATGCACACTGATCTGCTTTGAATGGTGCCCCCCCCCTCATTTCTATTAGGAGTACTCTCTCTTTGCAGATAGTGAAAGGTAGTTAACGCAGGCCTTTGCCCCCGTTGTAATCCGTCGTGCCTGCTTCTCTCTCCATTTGATTGATTGTTATCCAAGTATTTACTGTTTTAGAATTAGTTCTCTTTGGTTCATTCTCTATTTACAAACAAACACAGAGTCGCAATACTCTGTTTAGTCTTTGCAGATAACGAAAAATCGTGTAAAAAAAAAGAAAAGGAATCGAGCAAAATCAGTAGGCCACTAATGGGATCTCTTTTTGACCTCGCTAAAATAGAAACATTAGGAACAACCCCTCATGACAAATACAAAACTAGTGAGATGAACTGAACTCCACACAATGATGGCTGCAAAACAGCTCGGCTCCGCCACCCACCCCGCCCAAAATAACGATAAAGAGCGGCTGCCATGATTGGTTGCGGAATGGCCACGACGGAGCTACGAAATGATGCTGCTCTCATGCTAACCCCAGCTTCAGTCTGAAACATCCAGAAACACTGTAGACTACCAATTCGATCAGTTCCGGTAGCGCCCCAATGTAACCCGGTAGAGAAGAACTAGCCCTCCCCTCTTTGACTGATGGTTCTTGTTGCCTGTCCCTTCTGTTGTCATTTAACAGAACTATTTAGCCTGCTGAAAGGGGTTGTGTTCCGACCGCTGGTTGGTGGAGACATTTTGACTATATTCTGGACCTGCGTTGTCGCGTAATGCGTCATATGACGCGCCGCGTTAGCGCATCCGGAAGTCATCCGGGGCGCGCAGCGCGTAACGTAAGCATAACAAGTCATGTGACTTGTTAATAAAACTTTTCATTGGTTCATTTTACTTTTCTTATTGTAATGATGAAAGGCTTGGTCATATGACCTAAAAATTACACTTTTCATTACTTCCGAACATTATTTTTTCTTAAATATATGTTATAATGTTCCAGGCTAATGTACTTTCCCGGAAATTTTACAACTGTCCTGCAAGTAAAATATATTCTTTTTTCGAGAAAAAGAGCGTTTCTTCGTCCCATGACGGAGCCGTTGAGCAAAAGAGGGTCGACCTGCTGTCTTAGTCGCCGATACGCCTGAATATGAGATTCTTATCGATCACTTTATGTTGCAGGAATAGAAAACACAACAGCCATTGACCATTTATCTTTACTGCGTTCCTTCGTATTATACCTTTTACCCTTCATGTAATTGGTCTGCTTTATTTCACTTGCCTTTTAATGATTCTAAAACAGTGACTATTATTAAAAACTTTACCAATGTAAATACTACTACCATGTTTTCTTTTAAAAACCTTTATTGTGAAAATTTCATTATACAAATACGAGCCTATAACCACATGGGCCTGCCACGGAGCAAACTGTAATCGTATATGATGAATAGACATTTACACTGTAGAGGAACGTAACGGGCGGGCCATTAGGTTGCAAGAACTAAGGTGTCTAACAGTTACGGAATCGGTGGACGTACATTTTATAATTAAAATACGACAGGGCCAGTTACAATAAAATTATCTAGATATACATTTGCGGGCAAGTACCATGGGTGACGTTAATTCGAACTTTCAACAGTACAGTAATCAATAACACATCAGAACTTAATATCAATAGGGATGTCGAAATATTCAATCAATTCTCGTCCCCGCCCGCCATGTGCTTCAAAACTGCATACGTATCTCGTGATTTCAAGGTTCTGCAACCAGTACACAACAAGGAGTTACGAGTCCCATTTATTCCGGCGCCATTTTGGGCGAGGACGGGCAGGTCCAGGATATAGTCAAAATGTCTCTACCAACCATCGACTATGATGATGTTCATATGCTGTATTTATTAGAGTAACACTCATCTGTCCACATGAAATTAATTTGCCACAATCTAAACATGTCATTTTAATCTTTCCAAAGTTCTTCTAAATATTTGGGACCGTTTCCCTTGCCTCTGAAGCTCTCAGTGCCACTTCTTTGATGAATGTACTAGCAGGTCAGGGGTTCTCCTCCAAATCTCTCTTTTATGCAGCACTATAATTAATTGGTGCCACCTCTCCATATGACGATGCATGGTATAGTTACCACAACTATATTTTTTTTCGGTTCCTCTGGAGAGTTCATCGTGGCAGATGAAGCGTGTAACGTACCGGGCATTTACCTTTTTTGCATGTACAGGAAAGGAAAAAAAAATCGAGCGTCCGAGTTCTAAGGTGTCCCAGGGCCATTTTAGTGGACCAGGCCCAAATCCAAAGAACAGGCCGCCATTTTGAGAGTCCTCTTGCAGCCGCCTGTCGCTGTAGCATCAAGAGCAGCCGAAACTCAGCTGAATGGCAACTGAAACGGTAAAGGGGCGCCCCACTACAGCAGACGAGCCTCCACCTAGGAAGGCCAATTCACGCCGCCTCCCCCCCCCCCTTCGGGCACCCCACGCCGTTATTCGGAGCAGTATTGTAGGATGGCCACACCAGTGCGGCAACTTGCTAGACATCACCTCGGTGGTAACCGAATCTCAACGCCTTGTGGTGTCTTCTATTCAGAAAACATTGTTATGCTGCCTTCGACCTATTCGCCGCAAGTGCGCACACAGCTCAACTGCATAGCTTGCTAGACACCACCTCGGTGCCATCCGGATCTTGGAATGTCAGCGCCTTTTGGTGTCTTCTCTTCAGAAAATATTGTTGCGCTGCCTTTGGCCCCATTCGCACATCAGTCCGCTACTGACGCCATCTCACAGGCTAATGGGGCGCCCCACGCCGACTTTCAGCATTGTAGGATGACCACACCAGTACAGCAACTTGCTAGACATCACCTCGGTGCCATCCGGATCTCGGCGCCCCACTGCAGATGAAGTGCCTCTCAACTATGAAACCACCACGGTGACATCCAGATCTTGGCGCGTTGTGCTGCCTTCGGCCTATTCGCACATCGGTCCGCTACTGACGCCATCTCACAGGCTAATGGGGCGACCCACGCCGAGTTTCAGCATTGTAGGATGACCACACCAGTACAGCAACTTGCTAGACATCACCTCGGTGCCATCCGAATCTTGGCATCTCAACGCCTAGTGGTATCTTCCATACAGAAAATATTGTTACGCTGCCTTTGGCCCCATTCGCACATCAGTCCGCAACTTAGACATCACCTCGGTGCCATCCGGATCTTGGCATCTCAGCGCCTTGTGGTGTCAGTCAGAAAATATTGTTGCGCTGCCTTTGGCCCCATTCGCACATCAGTCCGCTACTGACACCATCTCACAGGCCAACAGGGCGCCCCACGCCGACTTTTACCATTGTACGATGGCCACACCAGTGCCACAACTTGCTAGACATCACCTCGGTGCCATCCGAATCTTGGCATCTCAACGCCTAGTGGTATCTTCCATACAGAAAATATTGTTACGCTGCCTTTGGCCCCATTCGCACATCGGTCCGCAACTTAGACATCACCTCGGTGCCATCCGGATCTTGGCATCTCAGCGCCTTGTGGTGTATTCTCTTCAGAAAATATTGTTGCGCTGCCTTTGGCCCCATTCGCACATCGGTCCGCAACTTAGACATCACCTCGGTGCCATCCGGATCTTGGCATCTCAGCGCCTTGTGGTGTCTTCTACTCCGAAAATATTGTAGAAAATATTGTTGCGCTGCCTTTGGCCCCATTCGCACATCAGTCCGCTACTGACACCATCTCACAGGCCAACAGGGCGCCCCACGCCGACTTTTACCATTGTACGATGGCCACACCAGTGCCACAACTTGCTAGACACCACCTCGGTGCCATCCGGATCTTGGCATCTCAGCGCCTTGTGGTGTCTTCAAATCAGAAAATATTGTTGCGCTGCCTTTGGCCCCATTCGCACATCGGTCCGCTACTGACGCCATCTCACAGGCCAACGGGGCGCCCCACGCCGACTTTCAACATTGTAGGATGGCCACAGAAGTGCGACAACTTACTAGACACCACCTCGGTGCCATCCGGATCTTGGCGCGTTGTGCTGCCTTCGGCCTATTCGCACATCGGTCCGCTACTGACGCAAACTCACAGGCCAACGGGGCGCCCCACGCCGACTTTCAGCATTGTAGGATGGCCACACCAGTGCGGCAACTTGCTACACACCACCTCGGTGCCATCCGGATCTTGACATCTCAGCGCCTAGTGGTGTCTTCTATTCCGAAAATATTGTTGCGCTGCCTTCGGCCCCATTCACACATCGGTCCGCTACTGACGCCATCTCACAGGCCAACGGGGCGCCCCACGCCGACTTTCAGCATTGTAGGATGGCCACACCAGTGCGGCAACTTACTAGACACCACCTCGGTGCCATCCGGATCTTGGCGCGTTGTGCTGCCTTCGGCCTATTCGCACATCGGTCCGCTACTGACGCAAACTCACAGGCCAACGGGGCGCCCCACGCCGACTTTCAGCATTGTAGGATGGCCACACCAGTGCTGCAACTTGCTGGACACCACCTCGGTGCCATCCGGATCTTGGCGCGTTGTGTTGCCTTCGGCCTATTCGCACATCGGTCCGCTACTGACGCCGCCTCACGTGCCAACGTATTTTCTCCGCATTTTATACCCTATGCCGCATAACAGGTCATGTGACTTGTTTATAAAACTTTTCATTGGTTCATTTTACTTTTGGTTTCCTAATGATGGAAGGCTTGATCATATGACCTAAAAACAACACTTTTCATTGGATGAAAACTTTTTTTTTTTCCCAAACGATGAAAGCCCCACCTTGTTTCTGGATGTTTCAGACTGAAGCTGGCGTCAGCATGAGAGCACCACCATCTCGTAGCTCCGTCGTGGTCATTCCGCGAGCAATCATGGCAGCCGCTCCCCACCAGAAGCCTGCAGGAGTCGGGACCCCCAAAACTTTTGATGAATTCTCAAGGCGGAGGGGACGCTTTCGAGAATGGGGTCCAAGACCTAGCAGACAAGCGTCCGATTTCCAAGGTGTCCCAGGGCCATTTCAGTGGACCAGGCCCAAAAAGGAAAGAGCCTGCCGCCATTTTGAGAGTCCTGTGACAGCCGCCTATCGCTGCACCGCAAGAGTGGGCGCAACTAAGCTGAATTGCGGCTTTTGACACAGTGGACCAAAAACGGACGGAATGGCAACTGAAACGGTAAAGGGGCGCCCCACTACAACAGATGACACTCCACCTGGAGAGGCCCGTTCACGCCGCCTCCCCCGGGGCGCCCCACGCCGTTATTCGGAGCAGCATTGTAGGATACCAAAACCAGTGCGGCAACTTACTGGACATCACCTTGGTGCCATCGTTCTGCTGCCTTGGAACTATTCGCACAACAGTTTGCTACTGATGACCCACCCCCCGCGACGCCCCACGCCGTTATTTGCTGGGTGGCAACTTACTAGACATCACTTTCGTGTCATCTAGATTTCAGCGCGTTCTGCTGCCTTGGAACTATTCGCACAACAGTTTGCTACTGATGACCCACCCCCCGCGACGCCCCACGCCGGAAATCTGGACGTTGTGCTGCGTTGGGACTATTCGCACAGCCGACCGCTACTTCGTTGTTTTTCCCTAAAAATGTTTATATGTTATTACTATTTTTGTTTTCTTGTATATATTTATAAATTATTAAAGTTTTATAATCTTACTACTTTGTCGGAGTGCTATATATTTTTAATGTGACACATAATTGTAAAAACTTTGATGTACAAAGAGTCATCCCTGGAATCTTCCGCTTCACGCTCGGTCCCCTCCCCAATCACAATACAGGATGGTTTTCAGATAATAGCAACGCTTCTGCTGTGACGGATCTCATCGAGTGTGGGCCTTGATCTACTATAACTCCTTTGAAGAGGGGTGATTCTTTACAGCTGTGGCCATAAACTACATCTGCAGGGCTAGCTGATACCCTAGGACCAGCCTGGACAATCGGACACAGAGGAAAAGGAGTGTCAGAGGGTGCGGTAGTGAATAGGGCGAAAGGGAGGTGTCGGGCGGGCACAGGGTGTGATTCTCAGGGAAGAGCAGCGCAGATGGGGGGAGGTTTATTACCCATGCATAAGACAGAGAGCGGGGGTGACCACTGCCTGGGGGAGATGCTTGCGAGGGTGGGGAGCCATGCTAAGGATCGACAGCGTGCACAGAGTGGGTCTGGTCAAGGCATCTAAAATGGCTGCCGTGCACGACAAAAGTGTGGCATTTGAAAAAAGACAAGATGGCGCAGACAATGTTTTTCAACACTTCCTGATTTCCTTCGAATCGAACGTTAACAGACGTTGGGGCATATTACCAAAGTTAAGCGATATTTATCCCTAACGATGCATTGCAAAGATTTTTTTACCGTCAGAAATTATCGCAGATAAACCTTGCTATTATCAAGGTTTATCGCAAATACGATAAAAAACGACCGCAATGCATTAATATCGCTGAAAACTCAGCGATATTCATGCATTACCGAGCTAATGCTCTTAGCCATGTTATCCACCTCCCATTGGATAACATGGCTAAGAACTGCTCAGGGCAGCTGTTACTTTTTGGAGATATTCGCGCTTATCTCGAATATTTCCAAAAGTTGATAATAGGAGATAGCGATGTTAGCGACTGTTTCCAGTCGCTAACATCTTGGCATGCCCACTCTGCATGTCATTAGTGATAAATATCACTCACATGCAAAGTGGGGCCCAAGATGGTCGCTATCTCCTACTAGCCGTCGCTAACTGGTGTTAGCAACAGCTAGGTAATACAGATATAATTTTATCTCCGCGAAGCGGAGCGCTGTTACAGATATATATCTTGTTTTTGAACGTTAATTTCTCAAAATGCACTGAAGCACATATATTGAGACCTAGCAAAGGCACATCGGGCTACCAGTCCCTAATATTTTACCAAGTTTCGTGCAAATCCATTCAGCCGTTCGATTATTATTATTATTTATTTTTTTTGCCCCGCGGGGCCCTTTTAAAACCTCCACATCAGACCTAGGGGGTCAGCGAGGATCTACTATGCCCCCTTATGGTCATTTGCCCCTTCGCTTTGGCCTCCTCTTGTCTCTCGATCCTACCGAGAGACAAGATGGCGGCCGCTACGGACTGTTTGGAATGTTTACAGACACCGGAGAGCCAATCAGCTTCGCTTCGCAAAGCTCCGTAACGCGAAAAGTACGCGAAGCGGTGCGCTGTTACAGATATATATCTTTTTTTGAACGTTAATTTCTCAAAATCCACTGAAGCACATATATTGAGACCTAGCAAAGGCACATCGGGCTACCAGTCCCTACAATTTTGCCAAGTTTCGTGCAAATCCATTCAGCCGTTCGATTATTATTATTATTATTTTTTTTGCCCCGCGGGGCCCTTTTAAAACCTCCACATCAAACCTAGGGGGTCAGCGAGGATCTACTATTCCCCCTTATGGTCATTTGCCCCTTCGCTTTGGCCTCCTCTTGTCTCTCGATCCTACCGAGAGACAAGATGGCGGCCGCTACGGACTGTTTGGAATGTTGACAGACGCCGGAGAACCAATCAGCTTCGCTTCACAAAGCTCCGTTGCGCGAAAAGTACGCGTCCTGGAGCGCTGCCCGGTCCGCTGTTACAGATATATATCTTTTTTTAAACGTTAATTTCTCAAAATCCACTGTAGCACATATATTGAGACCTACAAAAGGCACATCGGGCTACCAGTTCCTACAATTTTGCCAAGTTTCGTGCAAATCCATTCAGCCGTTCGGGCTAAAAGTGAGGCCAACCGCCCTATGGAAAACTCAATGTTAAAAACACGTTTTGGGACCCCCCTTTTTTCTCGGCCCCCCCTTGACGAACCCCCCCCAAATTTTCAAGGGCTGCTCAGAAACAAAATGTGCCATTTTCCTGAAAATTTCAGCCAATTCCGTCCACAAACGCCAAAGTTATTAGACATAGAATTTTCAAAAATCCCATAGAGAAAAAATCCTAACTATATATACCTACTGGCGACCGCCAGTAGGTAATATATATATATATATATATATATATATATATATATATATATATATATATATATATATATATATATATATATGTATATATGTCACAGCTACAAGGTATGAAATATACCAGCACTCACGGGATTACCCAGATTAAATAGGGGTCAAAAGCAAACAAGATGCATTTCGGCAACAGCCTTTTTCAATATCAGCGGGCGGCCCGAGTCAGCGTTACTTAAATACGACATTCATTGGTAGAACATTACATCAGTAATTAAAAAAGGACTACGATCCTCTTAGTTAAGGTGTCGGCCATCTTTGAATGTGCAATATTACAGATCAAATTCAGGTATTCAGGTACACACACACACACACACACTTGGGTGGACTTGTATACCCTCCAGGGGATATATATATATATCTTACATGTCCACTATTTGTCCTACAAAAGTTATTGCAAAGCATTGTTGTAAGTGTTACATTTCTGAATCTCAATATAAGTCGGGCAGAGTAGTATCCCTGGAGGGAATACACGTCCACCCAATTCTAAGCAAAGCCAAATGCTTTTACATTAAACAAGACCTGTATTGGGGGTTTGGCATATTATTGTCCATTCAGAAGCCAACAATTTGTAATGCAGAGGCAGGGCTTCATCACGAGGGAGGATGGTTACATATTCATTTTTATCCCAACACTTAGCTCTTTAAAAAGAGAATTCATAGAAAAAAAGTACCCAAATACTCGACAAGACAAGAAGACAAGTAAGCATTAGACAATATTATAAAATTTACTGGTTTACCTTGGAAGAAAGGCAAGATAGAAAATGAGATCAAAGGCCTCAACAGGCCAAAGAAAGCACTAAACTGCCTGATATCATGAGAGCCTGCCAAGCTATCACAATTGTTGGAAGTGCTAATTTGCACACCAATGCAAAACCGCTATCATGGAGCGATCCTGGTTCTGCTGTGTATCATTTAGATATTAAAAATATGTCACTACAATTCATGAGAGCCAAAAGAGACTCATGAACATTACCAGAGAACGAGGCAGTGGGTGGGTGACTGGGTGGCGTTGTGGCGAAATATGTGCGGAAAGAGTGATACACCGCATCTGAGTTACCTGCAGTGGACACACAGGTGCATTTGATGGCTCTTCCTTCTTCCAGCTCCCACTACAACAAGACTGGCAGCAATTTTGTACCTGGATTGACGATTACTGATGATATCACCTGACTCTATGGTGGAATATTTGCCAATACCCTGGGGGAGTCTAGCATTACAGAGAAAAGCCTAGCAAGCCAAGGCATACAGTGCTCCTACTTACAGCCATAGTGTTGGCGAAAAAAACAGAGAAATGATCAGAGCAAAGGGAAGAGGAAGAATAAAGAAACAAAGGAAGCCATCAGATTGCTTTAGTAACATATGTGCTGCTTGTTGATTTTACAGTATCAAATGAGTGGGACAATTATCAGAATATAAAGGTGAGAATTTTAAGTCAAACACTACACTAAGAAAACCCTTGTTGACTGACACCTGATACAAGTCAGGGTGATAGACAGCTACTCTTTACAGAGGCAACTGCAGTAAAATTAAACACCCCTAGATCAACAATGGTCAAAACAAACATTACATGTTTCAACAAAACCCCCATGTCAAATTTTGATTCTTTAAAATGTTATAAGACTGGCTGTGGACACCAGATAGTCTCCAGTAAGCAAATCTAAGTCCCAACTCAAGATGCTAGTGATGTGATATCCCAAAGGAAATATTGTGCACATAATCCGTGTTTGCCCTTTACTGAAAGAATTCTGGGATGATATCTGGTCTACCATGCAAAGAGCGAGTCATCTGATCCTAACATCCTCATCAACTATTTTTTAATACAAACTTCCAACATAGCTGCGGGACAAGATGAGGGCTCCTCCCATTCGCTGATGCAGAATTAGAAATCATTTGTAAGGTGCCCTCAGCTTTATCGGGGTCCAGAGACCCCACTAAGCAATGCAGTATAGGCCCAGATTTGGAGGGGCACTGACACTTGCTGTAGTGCAATGGATGTCAACATCCACGAGGGAAGGAATGCCGGGAACACTGGGAGAACCTTTGACGCTAGGCCCACATTGAGGCCAGGACATTCTGAGTGTGCCCTTTCACCTACATTCGCGCTTCTCACACATGACACCATTATATAGAAAGGCCTTGAGAGCAGCCTGGACAACACTCCATGTTCAGCTGAAAGAGTTTTAGCAGCAGACTGGTAGTAAGTGTATTATTTGTTTAATCAGTTAAGAGCCCATGAGTTTTGAGAGTTGTGTCCAGTCATGTGTGCAGCTTTGTTCCAAGATTCCATGTTGTTTTTAACTTGTGTTATTGTGTGCTATCAAAGTAATGAATGTTTACAAATGCTAACATGGGTGTAATGTTTGATTTTTGGTTGGAATTTTTATATTTTCTGACAACAGTTAAAGCACACCTTTAACATTTCAGATATGTTACATTTCCATTTTGTCAAGGTGTGTTTATGTGATTCTCGCATTGAGTACTTTTACCTTACTTCCAAACCACTGATTTCTAAAAAAAAATAATAAGGTATAAAGATTGATACAATTAGTAAAATATTTTCCAAAATGTTTGCACACAAATCAGAAAGGTATACTAAGGGATTAATTATGATGTTGGTCGAAATTTCCCCCGCTGGTTTAAACATCCGACCACCGTCATCATAATATGACGGTCAGAGTTTAAACCTACCATGTTGGTCGGAAAACCTCTGACCAGCGGTCGGAAGCTTTCCGACCTACATTGTAATTAGGCCCATAATGTTTTAGTTGCAGTTAAATCTAAGATAGGCACTAACTCTTTTCCTCCGTTCAATGCCAGATTTAAAAGATTTTTAATATTAAGATTCCTTATAATTTGAAGTTTTTACATTTAAAAGTTTGTAAAAATATGTAAATAAATATTGGCTATTTGGCAAAGACTGTTGTAAGAAAGTGGATTAGTATTTCAGGTAGAGGGTCCCCCACCTCAAGGAATACTAACAGCAACTTGTCAGAGTGAACTCCAACATCATTAAATTAACCTGAATTCAACCCCCTGGTGCCCATGGCACAGAATACAGGCTTAACTTAAGCCAATATGTAAAGCATTTATGCAGTACAAATAAAGTCAAAACCCCAAGGAATAAAAATCCCAAACCAAATGATCAAAATAGAGTGAAACTTAATAAACAAAAAGACACCAAAATGACAAAAGTCCAAAAAGCGGAACTGGGGCTTTATTTTTTTTTTTTTTAGAATTGTAAGTAAAAATAGCACCCAAAAAGAACTAAGCGTAGACCTGGACCAAGTGCAATTTCAGACCAACCACGAATGAGCGGAGGTTGGATACACCAAGCCAGTTCTTCTCAGGTTTTAGCTAGAGCTCTAAATCCTCCAGCGGGGCAAGCCTGCTATTCAAGTAAGGTGATTCTAAATCGGACACCTTTGCAGCAAGGCCCAGCTGACTGGTCCAGGGGCTTTGAAAGTCCAGAAATGTTCAAAGTTCCAACTTTTCAGGGTTTATGTAGCAGTTCTTCTGAGTCACTTGTAAGTCTTCCAGGACCTCAAGGACAGCAATTTCGTCCAGTTAGAACTGGGCAACTGGCCACTTCAGGAAAAAGTAGTTTTGTTTTTCTGTAGCTACATAGGAGAGATCAGCCTATTGACCCGTGGATTCCACTTCTTTGTCCTCAGTACAAGAAGGAACAGGTCCAGCCTATCAGGGCACCTCTTAGGTTATAGCAAGCAAGGCCCTCTTCTGTTCTGTCACAGGTCCATAAGTGCTCTGAGGGGGGTGCCTTGGTGTGCCACATTTATGGTTGGTACCAGCTATTGGCAGGAGGTGGCTCCTGGCTCCTCCTAACCAATGGGTAAAAGCTCCTAGGGGCACCCTACCCACTTTCACAGCAGTTCCTCTTTACCTTTTTTAACAATCCCACAGTGCTCCTTGGGCCTAACCTGCCTGGTTTTCCAATAAGAAAGACCCCTCCCTACTCCAAGGCCATTCTTCCTGCTCTGGGAGAAGTTCTTGCAGCCATTAAGGTCAAGTACACAGGGCCGGCGTTAGCGCTTGTGGCCCCTGGTGCAACAATCCTTTTTTGCACCCCCTCATATGAGCTCCTCCTTAGATTCCCTCACTACCACCAGGGCAAAGGTGCCCCTCATCTCTCTATAGCCCCTCTCACCAATACATGTAATTTGTGTTAAATCGCTGGTAAAATCTGGCTTTACTATTCCACTCACCTATCCACATTAACCCTCTGCGCTACTTTATGGCGAGTCAAAACTGCCACTAGACAAAACACTGATCTCTCGCTCTAACAGGAATGTTAATCACAAGAATTATCATGACATTTTTATTGCTGTCTGCATGCACAAGAACCTCTGCTGCATGTGCTTTGAAATTGTACTTTATTGGTGAACACAGAGCCCCTCTCCCAACGAGTTCAGTTCCCCTTCCAGTTTGGTGCACTGGTCGCACCGCCCTAAAGCCGGCCCAGCAAATAATGCTTAGCAGCTGCTGGAGAGCTAGAATAGGGTGAAAAATTTGGGAAGACCATGCAGAAAAGGCAGATTTCCTTCATTTGCAAAACTCAGTTTCTTGAATTTAGCAATTTACTACCCCTATTAAATAAAGTTGATTTGATATGCAGTATAGAAAATATGTATAAACATTTTTTTTATTCATCTTCTTTTTCAGCGATCCAGGCTGACCTAACATCATCAGAGCAGGACTCAGGGCAAATAAGAAAATCCTACACTGCAAGGTGGGCGCAAAAACCTTTGTGACTAGAGAGGTGAAGGTAGCACGAGCTCCCTGCTTAACGTCAGAGGGACCCACACCATCAGTGCCTACAGTTGCACCCCTTGTACTACCTTCATCTCCACTTAAGTTTAGTTTAGGATTCTTTAGTCCACTACACCCAGAGCTTTCTTTTGTAACCCACTGACTTCCCCCAGATTATGTGTCCTTGGCTACTCTTAAAAGGCCTGACCCGAACCTGAGAGGTCCAGGGATGGATGGCTAAGATATCCATAACTTCTTTGGAGAGGTCTGGGTACTCCGAGAGTTGGTCACTGAACAGCTCTAAACTATATGTGGTCTCATCATATCCTTGATAGGAGGTCTCATGTTTTGTCTACCTCCCCAATTACCTCACCTACTATTGTCCCTGTTCACAGTCGCAGATATGTTTCCACAGTCATCCCTGTTGTACTTTCTTCCTGTTGGGTGTCTGGTCTTGACCAGTAGCAGCCAGTGTGTGGGCGGAATGGTGGGCGGGGGGATCGAGGGGGGCAGGTGGGGGGAGGGAAGGGAAACTGTCAACAAATTAAAAAAATCTTTTTTAAAAGGACTTACTTGGATTGACGATTACTGATGATATCACCTGACTCTATGGTGGAATCTTTGCCAATACCCTGGGGGAGTCTAGCATTACAGTAAAAAGCCTAGCAAGCCAAGGCATACAGTGCTTCTACTTACAGCCATAGTGTTGGCAAAAAAAACAGAGCAATGATCAGAGCAAAGGGAAGAGGAAGAAAAAAGAAACAAAGGAAGCCATCAGATTGCTTTAGTAACATATGTGCTGCTTGTTGATTTTACAGTATCAAAGGAGTGGGACAATTATCAGAATACAAAGGTGAGAATTTTAAGACAAATACTACACTAAGAAAACCTTTGTTGACTGACACCTGATACAAGTCAGGGTGAAAGACAGCTACTCTTTACAGAGGCAACTGCAGTAAAATTAAACACCCCTAGATCAACAATGGTCAAAACAAACATTACATGTTTCAACAAAACCCCCATGTCAAATTTTGATTCTTTAAAATGTTATAAGACTGGCTGTGGACACCAGATAGTCTCCAGAAAGCAAATCTAAGTCCCAACTCAAGATGCTAGTGATGTGATATCCCAAAGGAAATATTGTGCACATAATCCGTGTTTGCCCTTTGCTGAAAGAATTCTGGGATGATATCTGGTCTACCATGCAAAGACTTACCTTCCGCCTGCTGCCTGCCGCCTGTTCTGTTCCATGCCCTTGCTGCAGCACAGGCTCCCATCCTCCCCTGTCGCAATTCCTGAGGCTGCTCTCATGTTTGAGAGCAGTGTCAGGATTGGCCTGAGCGCTTGGAATTTGCACTACCAGAGAGACTGGGAGCCTGTGCTTTGGTGTCTCCAACCCAGCAAGGAAGCTGGGGTTGGAGACAGCTCAGCGCGCATGCATGTTTGGCCAGCCTGAGAAGGCTGGACAAACTGACATGCTCAATGATCACAGTGCAACGACTCCCTCTGTCCTCGCGATAGCCCTGCCCCCAAGACTGCCCAGTCCTCAGAACCTTGAAAATAAAATAATAAGAAACCCGTATTATTATTGTATTATTTTTTAAGTTTTGAGACTGGAAGGGGGAGTGCCATTCCTCCACCATAGAGGAGGAGCCGCCACTTGTCTTGAAACGGCCAGTCATTTAACGTTCTAGTCAAAGGAGGACATTAACATTGTTGTAGCGTAGCATGAGAAAGAGGATGATGAGTAACATTTGGCTCCAAGTCAGGAATTTGACCCTGACTCACTCACTGGCTTGGGGTTATTACTTTATTATAGTTTTGGATAGTGTGATTTGCTACGGAACTTTTACTTTTTCTAAACCAACTGTAGAATTAGTTTCATGGACTGATTGTTTTCACTCTCTGTGGATTCTGTTTTAAAATTGAGTCCCTTTGTATATAGACATCTTCCATTGATATTTCCTTTTATTATTTACCCACCCACTTCCACGCTTGCATTTCATCTCTGAAATAAGACTTCATTTGACTTAGTTAGTCCCATGCCTAAGGACAGTTTATTATTTTCCCCAAATACATTTATTAATGTTCTATAAAAAACAGATCTACAATTTTAAACATTAATGTCTTACTTATTTCTTTTAAATACACATTAATACACTGTATTGCATGCAAAAGAGGTGTTAAGATATTTAGCAGATGCTTTCAATATCATAATGACATTTTTAAGCAATACACTTTGAAGGTAAATGAAGAACAGAACCTAAAAAAACTTTCATAGACATAAATACACTTTTCTATGTAGTAACTTCAACATCAAACATTCAAAACAAATGGAAGATAGAGACTGCTCTTTATAAATAAGGCATAGAGTATTCTAATATTCAAAATGATTTTCAGTCAGTGTATTTTGGATAGATAGTGAAATTTGGAAAAATAAAACCTATTTTGGGGAGTTTATCTTACTTCTACACAACACTAGTGGTGAGATTGTTTCATAGAGTGCTTGTCTTGTGTGTGGCTGAGGTGGTGGGGTTGAGTTAGTGGTGATGGAGGTTGAGGTGGTGAAGGAGGAGGTGGTAAAGGAGGAAGTGGTGAACGTGGAGATGGTGCAAGTGGAGGTGGTGCAGGCAGTCTTGGCAGAAGTGTTAGGTTTGTAAGTGGCATGTCCCTCCTAGGTGGAAGTGCATTTGCAGAATATTGTCATGCATTGACCATGAAGAATAATATTGGCATTTTTTGCTTATTGTCATCTTCTTGGCTAAGACATGTTGCTTTGTATTCTTTTCCCTCAAACTTCAAAGATGTTCTTGGTGCATGTTTGCCAGGTCCTTTACGGGCCAAATCATGAGAAGTAGCCCCCATAAAGTTAATATCCTCCCACACATAAATGATGCTTCCAGAGAATAGGATTAGATCATGCCAACCTCCTTTCCCCCAACTTGGTGGCCAGCCAACATGATCAGCTGGTTTACCTTCATGGAGAGGGGTGCCATGTAGGTGGTTGTGGTGGGGGGGTGGGTTAATGAACTGGGGATACCTGTTGTCTCCTTCAGGTGAATGATAGAAGAATGGAGATGCACCTTCATTGCTAAAAGTATTTGGGAGATTGTAAAGAGGTATCTGTTAGTTGAGGGCAAAATGTAAGTTTATCTAGCATAGGCAGAACGAGAATTTGTGATTACTTAAGTAATGGCTGGGAACTGACAATTCTCAGAGCTGATTGTTGAGGATTGTGTAGTAAGGCGGTTGCCCTGCTGTGAAGTGGTCTTCTTAGACATGTTCTGTGTCGAGGTAACAATGTCCTCTGCCTCCTTCAGGTCTTCTTCTTACTCGACTAGATCGTGCTCCTCATCCTCTTCTTCTTGAGCAGTGTGGGGCACTAAGTTAATTGCTTGGACGAGGACGAGGATGGTTAGCATCATCATTACGCGCAAATCCCACAGCACCGGTAATAAGAAGATTTAAATGGTTGAAGTGCATCAAATATGGGGGCATATTACCAACAAGTAGCGATATTTATCGCTAAATAGGCTTAGCGTCGATTTTTTTTATCGCTGCCTATCGCTGGATATGTTAGCGGAGAAAACATGCTATTAGCAACGTTTTTCTCCATTGTGCTAAAATATCAAGCGATAGCGGCCAAATGCGTGAATATAGCTAAGAATACAGCGATATTCACGCATTAGCGATGAAATACACTTAGCCATGTTATCCACCTCCCGTTGGATAACATGGCTAAGAACTGGTCTGAGCAGGCGTTGGTTTTTGGTGATAGCGGGAATATTTTCATAGCTACGCCTGCCTTGCTACTAGGCGATAGCGACGTTATCGACTACTTTCAGTCGCTAACAGTTTGGGTACGCCCACTTTGCATGTCATTAGCGATAAATATCGCTGACATGCAAAGTGGGCCCCAAACCGCTCGCTATCCCCTAAAAGCTGTCGCTAACATCAGTTAGCGACAGCTTGCTAATAGAGCGATAGAATTATCGCCGCTTAGCGGCCGAACACGGCCGCTAAACCGGCGATAATTGCCTATCGCCACCCTTTGTAATATGCCCCAAAGTTCTTTTTCACAAGTTCTGCACAGTACTTTAATTAGCATTGTTGAGAAAAAATATAATAAAGTTAGTACAATGTGAACATAACGAAACATATGAAGATAAAGGTTGATCTGTGCATAGAATTAATATATCTTGACAATGTCAACTCAGTAGCTCGAGCCACAGGTGTTTCATTTCTGGATGAACCCCATGACGTCAGCTGCTAAACTATTCAAGGTAGTCAGTGTTGCTAAAAAATCTCTGGACCAAGAAGCTATAGAGAGAATAATTATATTCAATGGTCATTGACAAATAATAAAAGTAATCTTGCCACATATTATAACACATTGTTGATAAATACATGAAAGAAAACAATAATCAACAATAAAAACACTTTAAACATTTATATAAAATAAACCATCTGAAAATAAATATATTAGAAGGACTAATTATGAGCTATAGATGTTAGGATCAGAGTTTTCCAGACTTACCTGTCTGACAGATGGCAGAGGGCCTAATTGCTACTGCCTTGATAATCCCTGATGTCATTGATGTTGCACTGTAGAAAACAGGGGCTGTATAAATATATGGGGGAGCAGCTTTCCTAAATCATACTTGACAATGATATTTTGATGGTTTAAATACAACATTTGAGACACACAGACATCTCTCTCCTGCAACTTAAATTAAGGACTAACAGATATTCTACAGTGCTTTTCTTACAATACCAAGTCTAATGACTGGATTAAACATTTGCATCACATACTGACCTGGGTGCAAAAAGGGATGTGTGACAATATACATACAGCTACCATCTGAGTTACAAAGAGGGTAGACTCAAAGCCAAAAGAACATACATTTCTCTTAGCAGTCTGTTCTCTGGTGCTAGCTTTGGCTTTGGTGAAGTTAGGACCAGGAGGAGATGTTATGGCAGGTGGCAGATTGTAGGCTTCGGTGAAATGTTAATTACACCAGAGCAATCAGAGTAATTCGTTTTACTTTTGGGATGCAAAATTACTACACATGATGCAATTACGCTTGTTTGTGTGATTTAGAGAAATTTAGGGCATGAAGATCCATCACAAGTGCACAGGAATAGAGGGCAAGGGGCTGCTGCTGTTTGTGTTCTGTTGCATTTAACATTATTTTCTTAATGCAAAATGCATCATCTGGTCCATTTTAGACGTGAAAGTGCATTTAGCTCTAGATACTGGGTTTTACTTTACGTGTAATTCCATATAATCTTGCATAATTTTGCTGTCCTTTTGCGTAATTAGGCTGCAGCAAATTACTTGAATTATTCCTACCCCTAGTGAATGGGACAGCAACACATTAAACATTAAACATTAACATAAACATAAACATTTAAACATTAAACATTTTTTTTAAAGTTTCTGAGTATATAATTGGTTAACACTATAAATGTCAAGGTCAGATTTACCTACAGTTGTAAGTTATTGCAAAACACATTGTAAAATATAGTGTTAGAGTTTAACAAAACAAGTCACAGAAATCCCATATAGTGTGGTAGTGACATTGGCAGCATATAGACATATCTGTGTGTGTAGCTGGCTTGTGTTGAAAGACCTGTCCTATGTGTTGCCTTTTTGCACTTGCACTTAATTCTGCCCGAGCTGAAGCAATCAATCTACTTGAAAGAGTGCCTGAATGAAAAGAGTACAGGTAAAACAATATGTAATCTAAATTATTGTTGGGGTTATGTGTTAGAAGGAGTTTTTGAGTGGTAGGTATGTGATCTATGCCTAAAAAATAGGTATGGGTAAAGAACATCTATGGAGGAGTAGGCTTGTTTTTGGTGAGTGAAAGAAGGGTTTAGAATTTTACATGGCAACACATTCATGCTGTCGGAAAGAGGCAGCCCATATAGCAGGTGTGTGGTGAATGTGAAGAGGACGACCTTCAGGAGAGGGGTGAGATGGAGACGGTGTCCAGGTAACCTTCCAGGAAGAGCTTGCACCAGTTGAATTCTAGAGAATTTCTCCTACCCTAGCCTTCTCTTATCTTGCCACTTCTTTTCAATATCTCCCACATTGTATACCTCCTCCCCAAGGACATAGTTTCAGGGGAGGTGTATAGAATAGAACAACACCCTAATTATCTGATATTCTTTATTTCTATTCTTTATTTTGGCCACAATATGACCATAAAAGTACAATACATAAAACAACACAGTACATAGTATAATGAGAAGTGCTGCACACATTGGAAACACATTTCATCAGCAAGGGGAAGCAATCAGTAACCTTTCTGACATTTAAGTGCATGCTTCAAAATAATTCCTGTGACCAAAATTATTGATTAAAGGCATCGATAAAGCACAATAAATTAATAAACACCATCGAAATGCTACCTTCTGCCCATTAAAAAATAACCAGACATAAAACCAGCTAAAACAGCATTAAATTCATCTTATTGATTGCACATTTTAAGAAAGAGCAGATGTCAACACAATTCAAGGGGACCTCCAATGTTTGCAAGTATTCCAACGCAACAAGAGACCTCCAAATGCCCGCAACCTAACAATAGGAAGCAGATGCATGTTACTATATTCCTGATAAACCTTACAAAAAAGTACAAAGTGCAACAGGCTTTGAGGTGAGGCCTCATCACAGGGGCATATAACAGTACTACACCCCTCATGCTGCCCGAAAGGGAAACTCAAGTGCCATCTCATGAAAGCTTAGCTGATTCACATGATTAGCATTCTCTCCCATGAGGAGTCAAACCAGCCCAAATTTGGTGCCATTACCAGGGTCACTGGCACAGTAGCATGATCTCTAACAGTCATTTTGGAAGACTCGCATTATTCGCTAACATGTTGTCTATCTTGTTTAAACAGCCAGGGGCGTAACACAGTCCCCCGTAGCCCACGCGGTGCGGGGGGGCCCCTAGCTCCAAGGGGCCCCCTCGGCACTGAACTCTGGCCGGGAGAGCTCCTAATTGAGCCCGGAGGGGGCCCCCCTAAGTACCTTGCATGGAGGCCCCCTCAATTTTCGTTACGCCAGTGTAAACAGCGACTTGACCCATGCCATATCCTGCTTCAACATCTTTTGTAGGCTGATGAAAGGGATGGCCATAGCTCTGTCACACCTTAAATAATCCTGTGCAATTTCTCTGTTAAAAGTGGTATGCGGGTTTGTCCACATAGAACACCACAGCAACAAAGTGGCTAGGTTAATTATGTTTTCTACATATTCAATCCCGAGCTCCTGATAGGCTATATATGTGGAACAGGTCGGAGGAATCCCCAGGGTCTCCTTAATACACTATTTTGTACACTTTGCAAGGACTTGGGATTTATGTAACCCCACACACATGCACCATATGTTAAAATAGGGAAACACTTTTGCCTATAAATTTCCAAAAGGGGGGCCACAGGCTTTTTCCATTATATTGAGCCATGGTGAAAGCAAACTCGACAGAGCCTGTAAATTTACATCTTACAGCAAAGGTGCAAGATCCCCAATTCCCCTTGGAATTGAAAACCACTCCTAGATAAGAAAAGTAAGGGTTAAGGGCCAATGGATGTCCTTGAATCTTAATGCCCCTCATTTTCGTTTGTCCTGCGATACGCATCATCATAAAGGTTTTTGTTGTCAGACCCAGAGATCCCATAAATGAGACAAATGTATCCACTAGTGTCTTTAGACCATTGGGAGTTCTGGCCAACAAAACGGTGTCATCCATGTATACCAACATGGAGACCTATTTTGAATGAATGAATGAATGAATGAATATTGGACTTGTAGAGCGCAAACTTAGCCCAAAGGGCGTCAAGGCACTGTAAGCAGAGCCTAAGGGTCCAGCTATAATCAGGGCATCTGTATCACTAGCAGACAAAACTGGACTCAAACAATTAATATATAATATAATATATAATAAAAATAACCTCGGGGCCAAAATGCACCCCTGGTGCTCCTCCCTGTCCAGTTTTGAATCCCTATGTTCTCTCTCCTGAAGGGCCATACCATACTGATGCAGAGAGATCATAGCAGAGGGCTCTTAGAATGCATAATGCAGGTACTAATATTCTTCATAATGTTCCTAGACACCACTCGACCTACCAAAGTCTCAGATTTCTTCACTGGCTCCCTGTAGCGGAGCGCATTCAATTCAAATCACTCTATATTGCCCATAGGGCCTTCTTGAAAACTGGGCCTCTGATATCTCATTCACCTGATCTCCCCAAATCTTCTGGGGCGAACCTTGTGTTTCTCCAAATCCTCCCTGGCCATGATCCTTTTCATCAGAAGATCTACATGGGGAGGCCGGTCCTTCTGTTACAATGGTGCCAAATTGTGGAACATCCGCCCCACCTCTCTGAGATCGACTACAATGGAACTTCCGTTCTGCAAGTTACTCAAAACCTGGCTGTCTCAGAATAGCCCCCTCTGTTCTGTCAGAACAGCCGCATTCACACCAGCAGCACTAAAAGTAGCCATGTGCTATATAAGTGCTATATAGAATAGAATACAATAGAATAGAACATAATAGAGGCATTATAATACAAAAACAAATCCAATTTCCCTGAGTGTAGTCCTGTGAGTCACTGACGAAGTGTGAGAATATTTTTTGAGTCCAAAGTTTCCTGTACCAGTCTCCAATGCTGGGGTACGAGTTGCACCCGCACTATAGGTGGGCGTAACTCAAGTAATTCAGTGGCACATAATCAAGTGGAATTACCTGATAATTATACAAGATAAGGTATAATTATGCGAACAAATTAGTTCCGTATTTACCACTATTTCTAAGCTCAAAAATACCCCCTCACATCCAAAATGTTCATGAGATTGCATTCTGGGCTGAGAAACTGAGCTACATGCAACATAACACAAATAGCAAGCAGACACTCATGCTTTCTAAATGTGCTCTTGGGGTAAGATTCCCCCCCAATTACTCCCGCCATTTAGCATTATTTCCTTGGCCTAAATGTCCCCTTGTGTCCAAAATGGGCACAGGAATGCATTTTTCACTAAGAAATAGAGCTAAATGTCTCTTTGGGTAGGATTTTCCCCCAACTTACCACTGGCATTTAGTGCAATTTGCTTAGTGCAAAATGCACATTTGCTTCCAAAACGGAAACAAGGATGCATTTTCCACTAAGAAACAGCACTAAATGGAGTAGTACATAAATAGCGACCATGAGTGGCTGCTAGTATTTGGATTTTTTCCCCCAAATAATGCTGAATTATTCAAGCAGGAATGATTGTGTAATTATTGGTAATTCCACATCAAAGAGTAACGCTGAATTAACAAAATTATTCTGCCATAATTGAAATTCCACTTGAGCCTAACCCCCACTTTGTCACCAAAAGTATCCACTGGTAACAGATATCCTTTAAAACCATTATTTTTTAACTGTTTTCACAAACAGCTCCTGTAAGCCTTTGCCAAATATATGCCCTTGTATAGGGTAGATGCATAACCTACAGAATCAAATAAAAGGATCCAATTAGGCAGATCTAAAGTTACAGGTTAAGTTTTTTGCAGGATGACATTTTGAAGTTACAGTAAGGTAGCATAAAAGATTGAGTTTGTATGCATCATAGCAGAATTTACACAAACCATGATTAATATTGTTTAAAGTTTTTATTCTGAAGGCCGACTTGTATGATCTGGGTTTGTTATCGGAACTGAATGTATACGAGCACTAATTTTTCCATAATTCTAGAAATTGGACTCTGAAGAATGAAACTGAAGTGATCCCTCATTTAATATTTCATGTTTATATTTTTAACTAGTAAATACGTAAACAAAGATAGTTTAGCAATATTTTAATATTGTTTGTTTTTTAATTATAATTATCACTGCTTCAGATACCTATACAATAAAGAATATTTTGCGTACTAGTAGCATATTACTCCTGATTTTCCCCGCCAGTAAAAGTAGAAAATTATACCAGATTTCAAGAACTTCATGGCCTGATATTTGGATAATTTACCATCCATTATTTTCTTTATTCCTGACACGACTGTGCCCACTATGGCACATCAGTAGAGGTCAATGACTGGCTTGGCGGAATACATGAAGTCGTGCTCCGCAAAGCAACCCAAAAACTCTGCCATGATACGTGGAGTTCCGCTGCGGAGTAAGGTCACACTTACCAATGTGACGGTGTGCACTGCAGCCTCCACCAGCCAGAGCTGCCGTCTTCCAACTTCTGCTTTCCTCATACTCCTCCTCTGCTGGCTTCGCTCTGATGAGAGTCTCTCTCAGCAGCACAGCAGTCAACAACAGGAAGCGATGCACTACTGAGTCATGAGGACTCATAATGATGCAATGTGCGGGCCTGATGGCTCTCGCGGACCGCCTGTGCCAGGGCACAAACTAGAGCCCGATAGCGACCCGTTTCGAGGCCCCCTTAAAAGAACTGCCGGTGCTCAGACCTGGTGAGAACCGGCTCACTTAAAGCCCTGGCTCTCGTCTGGGGAAGGGGACGCATTTTCAGAGGAGAATTCTCTGGGCATGAAGCTGCCACTGTGTTAGTCAAGGGTCAGGGCCACAGGAGCCACAGGTACGCACCTGCCGTGCCGGGCCGTCGATTCTATGCCCATCTCTAGCAGTGGCTTGTGGGCCATGCTCTGCCTTTTGACTTTTGGGTGGTGAATTTGAACTTGGCTCTGGTGCCATGTGGAGTCTCCGATGGACCTGGAGGCCCCAGAGACCTATATTTACATTGGTGCCATATTAGGTTGGGGGCCCAGGCTGCTGTGACAAACCTGTGGGTTGCTACCAACAGATTTATAGCCATGAACTGCGCTTCACTCCTGGAGCCTTTTATGACTTCCGTATTCTTTAAGTCTCATTTGTGTGCCCTTCCAGGCTGGCTGCCTGAAGAGAGCACATTTACAAACAGATACTGCTGCTGCCACCTGCTGAAAAACATAAAGCATATATTTGTGGATATCCATGTGCTTAGTGTTGCAATAGCACCAATCACCAGGGGGGAGTGCCGACGCACGGGTAAACTCAGATCTGCTGGCGGTTGTCGAAGTTTTTTTTGCCGAACTTCACATTTCTAAGTGGAGTGCGGAGTTGCAAAACTCCGGGAACTCCGCCGCAGAAGGGGAGTTTGCAGCCCACACATGCAACAGGTTTACTCTGATGCCACGCCCTTTTAGTATAGAATTTCTGAAAAACCTAATAATCCTCCCAATGATCATAGTATAAAAATTCAACAGCCCATATCCCCTGATTGTGTTAATGTTTACAAGAGTCTTCTTCAGATTCCATATTTTGTGAAGTTCAATTCACATCCTTTCTATAAACTTTAACAGTTAGGTGGACTCCTTGTAGGACCCTCCCTCAGCTCATTGAACACTCTCCACTGCCTGTTTTGGTTCACTGACAACATATTGACTACCAGAATATCTACATACAAAAATGGTGCATCAAAAATATCGATGTCAGAAATCTCAAATTCCTATACTTATAATAATTAAAATTACAAAAATATTGAAGGTAAAATATAGTTGTCATTAATATAGTTGTCTAAAATATCGATTATTTTAATATATATAAATTTAAATAGTAAACATTAATTAAATTAGATAATATCACTGATAAAATAAAAATATATGTAATCTTTAAAAAAATAATATATAACAATTATTATTTTCAAAAATTAAAACAAACATATATATTAATATATTGAAGAAAGAGTTGCCCCTAGGTGGAATCGCACTCGCAAGAGGCATCCGCTCATAGATTCAGGCAGTTTCCCCAGACACATAGCCCTTTCCTTCTCTTGCCGCATATTAATATATATATATATATTTATTTACTTCACTCCACAAAGCTTTATTTCGCCAATATTGTCATAAAAGCAAGGCAACACAGTATACAGAATTTGACAAATAAATTGATCTCACAAATCAATATATACTGTAATAAAAGAAAAAAATAATCATTACATCTTAGAGGAATTAAAAATAAGCAATTTCCTCAATGGTATCGTCACAGATGTCATGTATCAAACACTATACAGCACACGCATGATGTATATTATAGTAAAATACCACAACTTGGGGAACCAAACTTCAAGACGCAAGGTTAACCAATTAAAAAGTATCCTATTAAATGTATCATCAATACAATCACCGTTTAATAAAACCCCAGACCTGACAAAGATAAAAGGTTAAAAGGTTATTAAACAGATTTCAAATGCAAGTAATAACAGATTATACACAATGAGGTTCAATAACACTATGCAGAGATCAAATTGATGCTTCAGCGGAGGGTGAACCTGGTAGCAAGGGTGCTAGTTTATACTCGGTTGGTACGGTTTTTTATCTGATGCACCAAACCCACTTTATGTATTTGGCTACGGGGATAGCATAATGAAGTGAAGAATCAGTCCTCAGAATTCTTAAGGCTTCGCTGCTCTGCCTAGTGCCCGAGTTCTTACACATAGGCACTAGCCAAATCTTTCGTGGGGTAGTGTAGGCGTGACATACAAAGAGAACATGTTGGTACGTTTCTGCGTGTTTGGCACAATATGGGAACTTCTTATCTCCTGCTTCTGACTAATTTGCAGTGTAGGTTTTTATGGGTAGGGTACCGACTCTAAATTGGAAGTAGGGTTTACAGTCAAGGGGCTTGGAGATATATCTAATTCAATGATATTAGCAAATTAATATTTGTAATGTATATCATATTTTTAAACTTTCTTAAATGTAATAATATAAAACATAAAGATATATACTCATATATCCAATAACATTTATTTTTTACTTTTTGATTTCAAATAAAAAATAAAACAAATAAAAATTTAGAATTTACTGAAAATAAATAAAATATTAAAAAATTAATGATTATACATGTTGTAATTTTAAATAACCAAAAACATATTATTATAAATGTAAACAATATAAAGTAAACTGCTAAATTTTAAAATTAATATACATACTATTCCCACTACAATTGATACAAGAGTAGACAAAGTGGCGGTGTAAAATGTTCAAGTCCCACTACACTCAATGCAACAGTAGGGAAAGTACTGGATTGCCGAGAGGTAAAATTAACTATACCCACTCCACTCAGTTCAAAAGCAGGGAAAGTGTTGGATTGTGGAGGGGTAACATTGACATTCTCACTGCAGTCAGTTCAACAGCAAGGAAAATGTTGGATTGCAGAGGGGTAAAATTTACTATTCCCGCTCAAGTCAGTACAACTGTAGGGAAAGTGTTGGATAGTAAAGGGGTAAAATATGCTATTCCTACTCCAGTTAGTGCAACAGTAGGGAAAGTGTTAGATTGCTGAGGGGTCAAATGTACTATTCCCAATACAGTTAGTTCAACAGTAGGGAAAGTGTTAGATTGCGGAGGGGTAAAATTTACTATTCACACTCCAGTGAGTACAACAGTAGGGAAAGTGTTGGATTGCGACGTGGTAACATTTACTATTCCCACTTCAATAAGTGCAAAAGTAGTGAAAGTGTTGGCTTGTGGAGGGGTAAAATTTACTATTCTCACTGCAGTCGATGTAATAGAAATAAATGAATTCTCTTCAACACCACACATTCATTTCAAAAACATAGTAAACAACTAAAAATATAAACATGTTTTATATTACAAATACAATAAAATAAATATTACACAGTTAAATACATATAAATAACTATGAATATTATTATAATTAAAATACAAAAATATTTTTCATGCAAATAAATATTTTTATTAATAAATTATTCATAAACAAAAAAGTCTTAAATAATTTGCTTTAGTTACTTCCCACAACATACCCTTACCATCACAACCCGCACCTAAAAACTCAGCTGTAAAAAGCAAATTATTTACACTATCAACACAAATATTTATCAACAAATACATTTTCATCAATAAAAAAATTATTAATCAAATATACATCATTTACGTCCAAAAATATGTCTCAACAAAACACAGAACACACTTATAAAAAATTTCAATTTTGTTTAACACAATTAGGAAGAATAAATATTAATTTTGAAAATGAATATCAATTAGAAATAAATTATTTCCTGATGACAATATATTTTTCTCCCACCATATACCCATACAAAACCCACAACCCACACCTAAAAGTTAAATAAAAAAATCAATTGCACAATTAAGAAAATTAAATAATTGTTATTAATTAAAAATAACATATTAATTACTTAGAATTAATGTACTTCACTTCACACTTAAATAAAAAACAAATATACAATTAACATAATTATTTATCAATTAACTAAATATTAATAATTAACAACTAATTACAAATTAATTTAAATTAATTTACTATCCACCCTGTACCCCTATAAACCCCACAACCTGCACCTAATAAAAGGAATTTACACAATTAGCAGAATTAATTAGCAATTAAATAATTAATATCAGTTAGTACCTCATTATTAATTATTTAAAATTAACTTACTTCCCACCCTGTATCCCTATAAACCCCACAACCAGCACATAAAATGTTATTGCACAATTAATATAATTAATTATCAATTAAACACATAATATTAATTTAAAAAGAATCATTATTTATTATAATTAAATTACTTACCACCCAGTACTCCTTTAATCCATAAAGCGCTACGGTACTAAAAATCACAAAAATGTATTAAGTTACAATTAATAACTACTACAAATGTGAAAGCTATATTCAAAGCATAAAGAATAATTATACAAAAAAATACATCATATTCATTTAAAATACATAACAATAATTAAAAAACGAAATTATAACCAACAATATTTTTGTAAACAATATTTATGATTTATTTTGTCTGAACACTGCCTTTTTTATGAGCACCTGAATAATTTAATCAAGTAATTCAGTTTTACAATGTGAAAGGGACTTGATATAATGCCCGCACACCTGGCTCTCAATGTGAAACATCCTCCACTTTTTGACAATCAAAAAGTGATGGTAGCTACTGGGTAATTATAGTTAGGGCCACGTTCGCAAAGGAAAAGCATTTTTGGGTTTGCGTATAACTTTGGTGCCATTTGGTGAGTCTTCCTGAAACTTTTTTTAAAAAAGCCTCATCCACCTCAACTCCTTCCTGGGAAGTTATGGGGTGAACCATCAAGTGGGGAGGGCAACAAAAATGCAAGCCCCAAACCACATTTTCCCCATTCATTTCTCCATAGCAATATTGCAAAAACTGATGATTGGAATTACACCAAATTTGGAAGAAAACGAGATCATGGCCCAGAAAGCAGGCTTTTTATGATTTGGTGTACATCCAGTCAGCAGATTTTGAGAAACGAAGGTGTAAAAAAGTTGTATATGTCACGCCATGGAATCAGCAGATCTGAAGATATCAACATCAACATCAACAAAGATGTGATGACAAAGATGTGATGACAGCCATTTTAGGACCTGGGGTCCCATGTGCTGCAAAAAAAGTTAAATCAATTTTTTAACAGCTCCCAGATCCCAGGTTCGATTAAAAGAGGCAGTCTTCTGCCTTTATATAAATAAGCCCTCAGGGTGTGCCAGGGCCAAGGGGAATGCAATACTTAATGTATAGGTGAGGGGGCATGCACCCCCCTGTCCGAGCCTCTATCAAACCCTGGGGACCCCACCGCACTTTAAAAATAAAGTATGCTAAGGCTCACCAGCACCCACTTTGGGTACTGTTGGGAAGCTAGCCGGGGTCGCAGAGTTTCCCCGCAGTCCCAACTATTTAGGTGATGTGGGTGCCCCACTGGCAAAGAAAGGGAAAAAAGAATAATAAATGAGCGGCAGGAGCTACTCATTTATTATTTACTGCTCAGCTGGAGGAGCACCCCAAGGGACATTTTTCAATAATGATGTATAATCCTAGTGGTGCCCCAAGAAGTGTTTTTTATGTTGTGGGGACTGCAGCAAGTGCAGCAGCACCTCAGCAACATGAAAAACACAGTAAGTCTAAGGGCCTGATTATGACTTTGGAGCAGTGGCGATGGTGCAATGCCGCCTCTGCTGCGCCAAAGCACTGCCGACCGTATTACGAGTTGCAAATGCGCAACTCGTAATATGGTCAGTGGCTTGTTGCTTTTTCCATGGTGGTGCCTGGAAAACAGGAACGGCAATGGGAACAGCAAAAAAGTTCCAGCTCGGCATGGACGTCCATGTCCATGCTGTGTTGGAACTTTGTGGAGGAACAGACAGGCATGTTGTGCCCCCCTAAATGTATCCCCATGGGGGTGTGACATGGCCCCCTTTGTTCCTGCACCACCAGCCTTTTCATGGCGGGCTCCATCATAAAAAGGCTGGCGATCCAGGAACACATTATGTGCTGAGTGGGACTGTGCCAGTCCCCGCTCAGCATATTGCATTGTGGCGCTCCTCCGCCACCGCCATGAAACAAATGTTCCCTGGTACAGATGATGGTCCATAGCTGCAATGACTTTAGAAGTCGCAATACAGGGGCGTGGCTTGCACCCAAGGAGAATGGCGGTGGTCCCATGACTCTCCTGCGGCGGTGGGGACTCGGACAGAGTGAACTTAGCAAATTTGTGCACGCATGCGTTTCAAAATGTAAGAGGTGCGGTGTGAACATCTACAGAGTCAGAGGATCTCTTTTTTGCAGCTTTTCTTTGCCACAGGATAAGGTTGTGGCGCAAATACTTCACGGCGTAGCTCCGATGAGCCTGCGTCCACCATTTTGTTGATTCTGAAGCCGGTGACGGAGTTTCTCTTTAACACGGTGCCTCACTACCACAACTCGTTTTCTGCCTAGTAGCGATTTTGGAGGAGCTTATGATATTGCAGGTACATTTGAGCTGCCTTGAAGCATGTTGGTTGTTTTTCCTTCATGACTGTATTGCAGCGTGGCCCTGCTGAAGTATGTGTCCGCGAAGTATGTGTCCGCCATTTTGTGATCCATCTGAATGAAGCTCCTTCTTGCTGTGATGCCCTCAAATTTACCATTGTGGTAGATAACCACTGTATACTGGCACTCTTCGGATGTATTTTCACCCTGTTCCTCCTTTTGCTGCTCTTTTATGAAACTGCGCTCTGTTACAAAATAAGCGCTGAAACCATATCTCTCTCAAGATTCTGACTGAACTGTTTTCATATCACATTTTACTTCTAACGTGATGATACTTTTTTTTGCCAATTATGTCATGCTTCTTAATTGACCAGCGCAGACTGTATTGTTTATATCTGCCTCTTTCAACCAAATGTATGTAGTGTTCATAACATACTTCTGAAGGCGCTTATTGTTACTGTTGCATTACTGGTGATACGCTTACGTTAACAGAGAATTTATTTCATTATTTGAGTCCACTGTTTTATATGCTTGTGTTACGGAGTTCTTTTTCCTGCTTACTGCAATTTGGGATGTACTTACTGCTATTTTATGTTCATGGGACGCTTTCTTCGGGTTTATGGGCAGGGTATCTAAAAATCCATCATTTTCAACACCCATACCTCAGAGGTTTTTGATTCACACTAGTTCAAGCTATACTTGCTTATCCATGGAGGACTCAGCCATTTCCTCACCTAAAGGTGCATCGATATCCCACACTGCTTTGGGTTCTAATGTCACTAAAGCATCAACAAAAAGATTGAAAAAAGATCCTCCTTCTCCACCTAAACAATCTACTTCTGTTACAATGGACCTGCTACTAGAAGAGATCAGAGCCTTGCACTCATTTATGGAAGAGATCAACTCCACGCTTCAGATGCTTTCTGATTAATGGTCAAATATGGATCAACGAGTCACTACGTTAGAGCAGAACTTTGACTCCTTATCTTCCTCTACCTCTAAAGTGGACTCTCTCTGTTCACAGGTTTCCATACTCCACAAACAAATTGAGAATTTGGAAAACAGAAATAGGAGGAATAATCTTCGTATTTATGGTCTTCCTGAAGGAACAGAAGATTCAGATCCGCTTACCTTCTTCAAATCCTTTCTTCCAAAACTTCTTAAGTTACCTGAGAGCACTACTTTGAACATCCAGAGAGCTCATAGATTGGGGCCACCACCCTAACATCCCCTTTGCCAGCACAAAAGCCGAGAGGAGTGATGTTGTATTTTCTTTAATACACTGACCTATTAAAGATTCTGTCAGCAGCCGGTGCAATTAAACGCATAACTTGGTCAGGAAGTTCCTTATTCTTCTCTCAATATTACGCCAAACCGACTGCTGATCGACGCAAATAGTTTTTAGCACTAAGGCCGCAATTACGCTCAATAGGTGCAAGATATGGTCTTTTTCACCCTTGCTTGTTTAAAGTGACCATCAATAATGAAACCACTACCTACGAGGATCCAATAAAGCTGAAGAGTTTCCTATACTCTTACCACCCTGACACAATGGAGACTAATTCCTCATTTAGTGGCCCATTAGGATGGCGGGCGGATCACCCCCGCCAGGCTGGCGGTAGCCACCGCCGGCCTGGCGGGGACGATCCACCCGCCATCCTTGCTGCAATGACCCCTGTCATATTAACATGGCTGGGGGGTCCGCGGCGGACGGAAATACCTGGTGGGGTCGTCTGGACAACATAAAATGCTTTCCCCCATAGTCCTATATACAATTTCCAATATTCCATTGTCGATTCCTCTCAAATATTTTAAAAAAATTAATTCTATCTTATGTTCTTTTTTATGGGGAAACAAGAAATCACGTATGTCCACTCACAAATTGATTCGTCCAAAATCGGAAGGTGGGACAAACTTTCCTGATTTTCCTCTTTACCATAATTCCTTCATATTAACTCAATTGTCACGTTGGCTCTCTGACCTTTCCATGCCTTATCCTCTTTGGACTACATTAGAACGATCTTACATTTCTCCTTTTTCCTTCCAGGAATATTTATCCTTTACACGCAAACCACAATCTGTTTCCACCCCCATTCTTAAACATACTTCCAAAATTATTACAACAGCTCCTTTGCCATCCTTTCTTAATTCTCCTATATGGCACAATTTATACATTTTAATTAATCCTTTATTCTGGAAATCCTGGAGACAAAGAGGACTGATTTGGGTAAACCAATTATATAATCGGGATTTAATTATACCCTTTACACAAGCTCGCACCATCTTTGGCTTCCCTTTATCTTTTGTTCTAAATACTCTCTCTTAACACAAGCTATCCAATCTGCTTACCTACAACACAGACCACCTCCTCTTAGCAGCTCTCCTGAATCTGTTCGCGCAGATAAATTACACTCCTTACTACTTCATGAGTCTAAGGCTTCCACTATATATAATTTTTTACATACTTTACCTATACCAAGAGACAAAATTAAGACAGAATTACTGTGGGAAAAGGAATTTGATACCTCCTGGGCTGTAGGTATCTGGGATAAAATTTGGCTTAAACTTAAATCTTCTAGGGCCATAAACACGACACAAACACTCTTTTCTATATTTAACAGGCTCCTATTATCTCCTCTTTTTCTCAATACATATCACTCTGATGTTTCAGATAACTGTTGGTCTTGTTCACTGCCACATGCTGATTTATTTCATTTGCTTTATACATGTAAGTTTGTTCGAACTTTTTGGGAAAAGGTGTGGACACAACTTAATTTGATTTTTCTCTCCAACCATCCTTTCTCTATTTTACATATCTTTTCAGGTTGCTTATCTTCTATTTGGGAACATTCTGATACTAATGTAAAAATAATTGACCTATTATTAGCAGTAGCCTTCCAACAAATAACGAAGAACTGGAAGGATTTCACTAAACTTTCATATGAAGCATGGTGGAATGCTGTCTGCTACAATCATAGGCTAGACACCACATTTGTGTACCCATCAAATTTGGCATCCAAACATTTAGACTTGTGGGCACCAGTTATATTATTCATTGATACTAGTGCTAAATGCTCTGCTACCCCTACACCTCTCCTCTTTTTCTCAATACATATCACTCTGATGTTTCAGATACCTGTTGGTCTTGTTCGCTGCCACATGCTGATTTATTTCATTTGCTTTATACATGCAAGTTTGTTCGAACTTTTTGGGAAAAGGTGTGGACACAACTTAATTTGATTTTTCTCTCCAACCATCCTTTCTCTATTTTACATATCTTTTCAGGTAGCTTATCTTCTATTTGGGAACATTCTGATACTAATGTAAAAATAATTGACCTATTATTAGCAGTAGCCTTCCAACAAATAACGAAGAACTGGAAGGATTTCACTAAACTTTCATATCAAGCATGGTGGAATGCTGTCTGCTACAATCATAGGCTAGACACCACATCTGTGTACCCATCAAATTTGGCATCCAAACATTTAGACTTGTGGGCACCAGTTATATTATTCATTGATACTAGTGCTAAATGCTCTGCTACCCCTACACCTCTGCAGCAAGAAGTCACTAAACCTCCATGACTTCCGTTATGTTAATCTATAGTCCTATTTGTACTTCCTTAAATATAGTATAGAATATGATATGGTTATTTTGACTGTATATGTAATCTCTGATTGTTTTGTTTTATACCCTGGAAATTCTTCCAATCCAACTGGTACTTTGTGTGTAATCCTATTATTTTCACAGTTTTTATACTCTGCACATTATTGTAATCCTTTATCCTAATAAACTTCTTTCTGAACTTAAAAAAAAGGAGTCGCAATAAAGCGGATGGTGGACAGCCGCTGCTGCATCACCACTACGACTCTTGCAGTCAGAAGACTACCAGAGTCATAGTCAGGCCTTAAATCTCCAGTATCGGTGAAACCATGTTCCCAGGAGAACTGACCCTCTTTTTTAAAGCAATCAGAGATGGAGCTGTGCGCTCTTCAGCTGGAAGGTAATGGCGGCACTTTGTGGCTTGAAAAATGTTAGAAAAAGACTAAGGGCCTTATTAGGAGTACATTGGTCAAGAGGATCGCCATTATCGTGGTGGCAGTCTGACCACCAGCATGCTGGCAGTCTGCCCACAGTATTATGAGTAAGCGGTTGGCCGGGATCAAGGATCCCACTGTGCCGGCGATCTGGAAATGGGCAGGAATATGCTTGCGGTGCCGCTGTGGCACCGTCTAGCAATATTCCGACTTTCATTTCCACTACCATGAAGAGGATGGCAGACATGAAATTAAGGGGGCCCAAACAGGGCCCCATGCTACTTCAGGCCTGGGTGGGCATGCAAAGGGGCACATGTTTTGCCCCATAGAATTGCACCCCCGTGGATGTGCTGCGATGCTGTCATGGCGGCAGCCTGCTGTTAGGGCTCTCCTATGAGCCTAACAGTCCACTGCCATGAAACCGTTGCAGTACTGATCGCCCACCATGGATTACACTTGTAATATGGCGGGCAGGCGCACTCTGGGCTTCCTCAATGTCCGCGCGGTGGTAGTAGACCGACACAAGGAGCTCCAAACTTAAAATAAGGCCCTAAAACAAGTTTTATTTATTTTATTATTAATGGTTCATTTAAAAACAAAGTGAATCTATCACTATTATCAAACATAAAAAATTTGTGAATTTATGATGTATACATTTGATTATAGTAATTGGTGAATTTCTGGCTAAGCCAATCGGTCTGCTTTATGTATTTTGATATGCTGACCTCTTGATTACACCAACTGACACCATTATTTTGTATTTTGACACTTAGACAAAGCCAGTGGGTCTGCCTTGCTCAAAATTACACCTTGTTTATACCACATAGTCAGCTGTGTGCAACAATGGGGAGGTGGGGTATCCACATGGGTTGTGTGCAGAGTCTGGCCACAGGCCAGGCCCTGCATCCAACCCCATGCCGTGCCCTGTGCAGAGGTGAGTTGGGTGACCACAGGTGGTTAGCCAAAGGGTCACGCCACAGGCCATGCCATTCACCCAACCCTATGTATGTTGATGAATATCTTACTTTACATTAAATATAAAATAGCATTACACAGAAAAAAAAAAACATTAAAGTGACATTATAGTTAGAAATTGCATTTACATCTTAGTGTAAATTAAAAAATAACTTAGAAATTAGGTGAAAATGACAGTTAACAAATACAGTTTCAAAATGACAAAACAACTGAAAGTCACCATGGCCGTTCGGTGTCATTTCAAGTAAGGTAGACCTATTGACCATGTGAAAGGGTCAGAAAACCAAAATATATAAACTGGGCCTATTGGGTTTATCAAAGAGTCAGCATATTAACATAGATAAAGCAGTCCTATTGTCTTTGCCACAAAGTCACTAATAATTATAATCAAATGTACATTATATAAATTCATATATTGGAATAGTTAATAACATTGCTTGCCATACAATTTTTTTAATAAAGTCCTATAAAAAACACATGTTTTTGAGTCTTTCTTTTACTTTTTTGAGGTCACAAAGTGCAGCCATAGTACGCTCAACAAGGGGTCCCTGCGCTCAAGCTGGAAAGAATAGAGCTCCAGCTTGGAGTGCTTTAATTTTAATTAATTTTATAATTTAGTAAGCTCTACTGGGGTCATGAATTTAATGAACCAGGAGACTTACTGTGTTTTTTTAATGTTGCTGGTGGCTGTTGCACTCTATGCAGCTCCCATGACATTAATAAAAATGATTGGCTGTGTCCCTTCTAGGGACAGCACCAGGATTCAAAAATATAAACAAAAAACCTGTGCAGGGCATTATGGGACAGCCCTTGACTGGAGCAATGAATAATAAATGTGCAGCTTCATCTGCTTATTTAGCCTTACTTTTTTTGGGATGAAGTCCCTGGGATGGAGTCCCTGGAGCCTCATAGAGGCTTGGGGAAGGGGGCGGCCCAGCACTTCCCCAATAATAAAAAAAGGACCTGGGGAGGGGGTTTCCAGGGCCTCATAAAGACTCAATTACGGGGCCTCACTCTCCCTCCCCAATAAATTCAACTACACCGCTCGTCACACCATGGCCCCCCTCTGGGGCACATTTGGAAAATGGTCTGTAGTCCATGATTTTTTAGTCACGGATCTGTGCCAAATAAAAAAAAATTACATGTGGCCCTACCACAAATCCCTTCGCTGCGCCCCTGTATATTTTTCATAACTTTTATATAGGACAGAGGAGTGAGCCCTCAAGTCCTAAAATGGCTACTGCCTCATCATTGTTCATGTGGTGGCAGCTAATCAGATAATCTCTTTTGATCTCTCAGATTCGCGGATCCACCCCAGGTGAAATATCTGAAATAAATTTTGAACCATAATTTTCCAAAAATGTACTAAATGGTTTTACACAGAAAAGATGTTGCTTTCTACCAAATTTCAAATTTGGTGTAATTCCCTTCAGCAGTTTCTCTGTTCAAATTTGCAATTGAAAAATGAATGGGAAAAATGTGTTTTGCGGATACCCCCCCTTTTCTTGCCTCTGCTTCAAGGATCACCATGAAACCTGCCAGGATGGAGCTCAGCTGGATGAAGTTATTAGTCAATCAAAAAATCAGTTTTCTATCGAAACGAGGTCCAAAATATAACTACCCAGTGGCGATTTAAGGATTTTTACAAAAAATTTATATTACTAAATCTAATATTTATAATGTACTGAATCACGTAACAACAGTTAAAATACACTTTTAAATAAAACACCTGTAAAGTATTCAATAACAAATAGAGAATTAAGTAAATAATACCTTACTCAATCTAAAAACATAACAAAGAAACATTAAAAACACCACTGTAACTACAATCCTAAACACATTAGGTAAAATACAAACACTCTTGGTGGTCATATTTACTATTTTCAGTTTAATTTCACAAACATGAGCAGAAATGCATTAATAGGGGGTCAAATATACTAATATAACTCCTGTCTAACTAATGACATGAAAACTATGGTCAGATTTATGATTCTACATCCAATCTAACTAATGTTGTAAAAGGTGCATAAATTAGGGGGAGAGGGTTTGAGTCAATATTTGAGACTCCGTAACATTCACATTTTGTGAATTCTTATTCACAAATTGCGCATGTCGCATAGGCAGCTACTGATAGTATCAAAATCATGAATTAGCATTTCTCCGGCACATTTCTGGCTTTCTCTATCAGGTTCAAACATACCAATAGTACAGGAACAAATTTGGGTAAATCTACAATGTCCAGCCCTGAGCAACAGCAAGAGAAAGGTTGATGCAACTGAAAACATATGTTTTCAAATGTGGAGCTTAAAATACATGGTGAAGAATGTCTTTCAATCAATGCTAATCTGTTTGGGAAAATGTGTTTAACAGTTCCAGAGCACATAAAAAAAGTTGGCTGGGCATACAAAGGCAGATTAATGTTGTTTAACTCACCAAGCACAAAATAATAGATTTCATGAAATGCTGGTATGATTTAACATTGTGTGCGAAAGAGAAGCTGACACAAAGAAGAGAGGCAGGTCATACTCAATGTAGTATTTCCACTGTCCACCCTACAGATCCCTAGGAAGAAATCATAAAATGCAAGTTCATGCATGAGTAAGTGTCAGAAGCTATTTCCATTGATTCATCTAATGTTTCACCTCCAAATAGTGCTATAAATATATATAACTATTGAAATATAGTCAATATTATAATGTAGGTTACAGATGTTTTTTTTATTTCTGTATAATTATTACTTTGAAAGTGTGACATATTGCCTTTTATATAATTTTAAAATGTGAAACATATATTTATAAGAAATTCTACACACTCAAACATTTAATAGAAAAGTTGTAAAGTTTAATATTGGAGTACATTGTTGTGAAGATTTTTTTAGAATTAATTGAAAATATGTATTACTAAAAGTACTTTAAAATTAAACTGTTTCAGATTTAGATAACCAACACATTTGCAATGCTTTATGGGATGTGTATTTATTTGACACAGCTAATATTTTTATATTTAAAGTTTGCTGCATTCAAAGTGTAATTATTCACCAACATCTACTCCAACTATGGAAAGTACTTCAGATTTTAACATATGCAGTATGAATATTACACTATTAGCAAAGTGTAGAGCAGGTGGTTTTGAGACAGTCATGACATCTGCTTTTAATAACATTTGTGAAAAATGTGAGGCAATATGTAATGAAATCAGTTCATATGCAGTGCAGGCATAGACATCTGGGCACATAATTGCATGGTGACCTGAGTGAACTGTGGGAGCATTCTCAGCAGCCCCTGATATAATGAGTTTTTGATCGCTACTGATGAAGGATAAAATCCAAAAATACATGGACTTAGAGATGAACAGCACTACCTTCCCCAACTTTGGTGAAATGCTACTACTAATATTCAAGAAAGCGCTAATTGTGAACTGCTGTTACCATAATGCAAAGGGGTGAACTCTTCTGGGATGTAAGGCAGTGTGCTCCCATTCCCCTCATGTTATTTCCATGATCTAGGTTAGTGCTATCAGGTAGGACAAGGTGGGAGAAGTTAGTGAATGAATGGGGATCTACAGAGTTTAACCCATAATAGAAGTGGTGCCAGTTTGATCACGTCGTCGGTGTACCAGAGGCAGACCTCTATGTAGATGAAAATGTTGGCAGTGCTTTCTATGTACTGTCAGCAGTCTGGGGAAAAAAATGTTGGGGTGCCTGTAAGCATCTGCAGTTCGTGTACCCCCAAACTCCTGTCCCATAAGTACCCAAGGAGAGACATTTTGCTTTATACAGGGAGCTGAGATCTTCAATTGCTTTTTATTGAATTTCCTAGCAAAACTGCAAATTGCCTCAGCTGTATCATCCATTTTAAGCCCTCACTGTATCAAACATTTGTCCCATTTAAAATTAGAGTCCAGCAAAATGTCTAAGTAGTGAAAATTTGAGACTTTCATGATGACAGTGTCATCCAAAGTGAACCTGCGCGAATGAGGATTTCTGGGCCCACAGGTCAAAATGAATGATTTTATTTCATTTACCCTTAACTTCAGGTTCTCCATAAAGTTATTGAAAGAATCCAGCAAAAGCTGTTGCCCAGCAGCAGGAAACAATAGCACAGCATTATCAGCGTACAGGAGTACGGGTACTGGCCGTTCTCCTAGCCATGGTAAGTTCTTTCCCTTGTGCTGAAAGGTAGGATCAATGTAATTAATGTAAAAAAGAAAAAGGAAGGGAAGTACGATACACCCCTGCCTAACCCTGTTTTGTACCTTGAAGGAGGGCATACACTCCCTATCAGGGCCAAATTGCACCTGAGCTAAACTGACCCAGTGTAAGTGCTTGAGGAGCTTGATCAGGCGGATATCAACCATAGTATGAATCCTTAGGTCCCACAACCTGCACATGTCCATGAGGTTGAACAGGTCCATGAAGACAAGGTGTAATTAGCCTCCTTGGCCTTGATGTGCTTCCCCGTGATCAGGTTGAAAGATTGTTCCACCGTGCCAGGTCGGAAGTCAAACTGCACTTCAGAAAGGAAGCCCTTGTCTTCCACCCATGCCTCCAACGTCTCAAGGGCCGTCATACCTAGGATTTTGACAGACGAGTCCAACAGCGAGATCGGATGGTAGCATGATGGATCACCTCTGTCACCCTTCTTGAAGATCGGCACGATTGTGGATTTTTTCCAGGAACTTGAAATTTCGAGATGAAAAAGTGGTGGAATACATTTGTCAACAGTGGGGGGCAAAAAGATGTTGTTTCTAAAGACGTGGACTGGAACACGGCTGTCATCATCTATTGGTTCCAATGGAAGGCCCTTTCTTGTTGCAAACGTTATGCAACACAACACACCATGCTACTATTTTCTAACACGTTTCTGGTGCACACTGTATTGCTCCTTCAATTTTTGAATGCATTGGAAATATCCTTTAAGTAACTGTTCAGTCACATAATATATTTGTCAGTGTGCAAAATTCAACCTTCCCTGTTTTGCAGACAGTAGACTTAAGTTTGAAGTTATTAGCCACGGTCACATTGGATAAGCGCTGTGTCATAAAATATTAATATTATGTTTATTAACTTTGCCAAATATAAAATTGCATGTTTATAATGAATGTTTACTTTACAAACCTAACACACATCCATTTCCAAGCTCTCCTGTTGCCAGCTGGTTGGAGATCACAGTGCTGGAACATATAATATTATGGGTGCTAGTTTGCTAATGTGCAAAAAGATCAGATATGACACAATCACTTTTACTTATCAACGGTTGTATGATAGAACAATGCTGTGAAATAGTCAGCATGTCTTTACCATACATTTTAACAACGCCTTTTTTTATATTGCATATGCTTTTACAACGTATGCCTTTGCTACGCATTGTTTCTACATATATTTATATATATATATAAACAATGTATTTGTGGGGGGAGACCCCCCAAACCCCTGAAATAACCTTAAATGTGTGGTAAATGCATACGTTCTAAAAGCAGGTGCGATCCAAAAATGTGCGAGGTAAAAAAATGCGTGGTAAAGTTACAATGTGGTTAAAACCACGTTGTAAAGGCTGTTTCTCCTTATCAACTGTGCATTTACAATGTGGTCATTTTATTCTATTACTATACAGGAATTCAGATGGGGGACATATTGCTAAGTGGGAATCATCAATGCAGCCAATTGCTTTGGAAAATGGGACAATGTGAAATAAAATTGTGTCCTGTAGCTCCCCATGTATATTCACAAAAGTTAAATGAGCATTGATGTTAAGTAATAAATATCAAGAGGAGGAGAGGGAGGAAAAACTAGAGCTAGTTCACTTTCCCTGGTAAAATACTGAATCAAAAGAGAACTAGCTACTGGCTAGAAGCTCCTAATGTGTGTTTGTTTCACAGGAAAAAACATTTGTTTTTTAAGAAGACCCTCACCCTCCAACCTAGTTGGCGGCATGCTTTGTAGCACGAGTGTACCTTGGGTGTGCTTCAACGCCTGGTTACAGAGGAGCAGGTTTTGAAACATGAGTGTGCAGTGAAGGTGAGTTGCATGTGAATTAAAAAATTGTCCGCAGGGTCCCAGAATTCACAAGACTATTTTAATGTTGGTCCCTTGGCAGTGGTTAAAAACTGAGAAGTGGATATCAATGGAGATAATTAAAGACTCCGGTATCCAGTGTGGTCAACATGTTTCAGCCAGGTCTCAGTATTAAACTGGCTTTCATCAGGACCTATGTGCGTGAATCAAAAAGAGTGGTCTAAAATAATATGTTTAAGAGCAACTATGTGGCGCACACGCTAAGGTGCGATATGTGGTAGAGGATGGTTTCCTCTAGTGGCTTATTTCCTGTAGGGGAAAAAAGACGAACAGACAAACAAACAAACACATCAAAAACTGGCTTCTTTTAGACATAATATTATATATCTGTCATGTGATTCCGGAGCGTTGTGTCCGTGCTCCATACGGGAAAAACATAGTGAGAACGAAACGTGGCGATTTTTGCTTTATGAATTAAAGAAAGACGCCTTGTAATATGCGCTATCTGGTGGTAACAAATAGCATTTGCGTGATATATAAAGAAAGATGCCAATGACCAGTAATTCTTACTCTGAGTCTTTCAGGAATGCGCCCCATTAATTCCGTGGGGGGCCGGCCTATTGTCACACTATTGAAACCTAGCCCACAAACTCAGAGAATGAGGGTACCCTGAAATCATCTCGTCAGTACTCGGCCCAATAAAGCCCAACCACCAGCAGCCAACACAGTGCTTAATGCATGGGGACTACCAGGTGTAGTCGACCACTACCTCGGTGGTAATTGCAGTGTCTGTCTCCTAACCCAGGCCACAAAAACTCTGGACCTGGAGGCTGGAACCATCTGGCATCAAAGGAAACACACAAATTGTAATTCCACTAACATTGTCTACCTCATTGAATGCCCGTGTAGACTCCGCTATATGGGAATGACGAGCCGTAAAGTGAGAGCACACATTGTGGAACACCGCAGCACCATACGATGCAAAAAGAACACAAGCAGATTGACAGATTACTTCATTGAGGGAGCTCATACCCCGAACAACATAAGGTGGACAGTGATTGAACAAATCTATTGCCAGAACTCCACAAACGATAAAATACTCCTACAAAAGGAACAGCGATGGATATATCGCCTTTCAACTCATAAAACAGGATTAAACAATAACATCCCTTGGTTTAGCCTGAATCATCACTGACCAACCCTTATTGACCTCCACAGGCATTAGTCCCCAATGAAACTGTGTATATCAGGCCTATATGGGCACTCGACCCAAGGTTGAGATCATGTCCAATTGAGTCCTATGACCCCAGGCCAGCAGAGACAATTAACAACAGAGTGCTCACACATTTGGCCAGTTTGGTCCCCTTGGTCCCTGGTGAAATCCATAAATACACTATGTAGATGCCCTGCACACCTTCAGGCATTGTTCCACTGTTTACACCAGGCTTATAAGCTTGACCATGTTCGGAACCGCACCACAGTACACTTCTTAACAAAGTGCTCATTACCACAGCACATTTGCCTCTTAAGTACTAAGAGACCTACGACTCTATACCAGTAGAGACACTTCACATCACAGTGCCCATCACCATCTGAACACACTGAGATGGAGCTGCCTTTGCACATAACATGTTTGACTACATAGCCGGGTGACAATTTTTCTCATCATAGCCCTAGGAGATACCTCGAGATGTATATATATTTATATATATCATTCCTAAATGATCCTTCACCACAATTCGCACAACTGCGGGTGCTCTGCAGAGGGGCCGGATCCTGGCCCATTCAAAACAATTTAATCCAAAGATGCGGCACACAAGTAGGATAGTATCACCAAATTTCTTTATTTACTCCACGCTCTGACCAACGCGTTTCAGCCTAGCAAAGGCTTTGTTCACGGTAAGTGAGCATATTTCTATGTCTACTATTTATCTCAGTTAGCTATTAGGATGCCTTCTGGGACTAGTAGTTCATTGCAATACAAAAATATTTAAATATTCAAATATTTGCGCATTATGGACGCTGCTGCTATATTTATCAACTGTTTTGAATGAATTACATTTCACAGATTGCTTTGATCTATTTCATATGGCTGCTTAATTTGCGCTACATTATATCAAATGCCTAAATTACATCGTTACCATTCAGAGCTTTACAACCAAGGTTTTCAGTGAAAATGGCCGGGTATAGTACCCGTATGCAATGAATATATATACATTATTTAGAACGTCACAATAATGTACCAACCTAACCATTCTATCGAAATATTTAAATGTATTTGCGAGATATTTAGGTTCGTGAAATCGGGGTATAGTACCCGGTCAGATAATGGTTGCCTCCTCTGTTATGGTTTAAATCAGTTAAATTTAAGTCAATTCGACTGGTATCCAGTCGACATTCTCAGTTATTCAAGATGCACATAAAGCTCCTCATCAAAGTTCATCCCCCTCGGTACCTTAGTTTTGAGTCTAACGATCAATTTAGATTCAATTTGCCGCAATTTCCGTAGTCGATTGCCACCTCTTTCATTTACATCTAACATAAAGATACCATAATATGTCATTGCTCTCTAATTACTGTTTTGACAGTTGGCCATGTGTTTGGCGGTAGCATATGCCATATCTTTGTTTTTTACCACCCTGATATGCTCCAAAAAGTCGCTTTTTGAGTGCACATGTTGTACTCCCAATATATTTGGAACCACATTTACATTGTACCACATACACAACATGAGTTGATGCACATGATATTTGTCCTTTAATTATGGTTTGTTTTCCATTCGGTTCATCATAAAAGGTTTTATTTTGGCCAATTTTACATGCCTTACAGACATTGCATCTCCGGAATCCGTTTCGTAGATCTGTTAGCCAATTATTCTTGTTGACAGTTTGTTTGCCTTTGAAATGGCTCTGTACTAGACAGTTTCTTAGAGATGTTGTTTTTCTGTACCTGCCATCTTGCCTATATCTGGATCCCCTAATATAAGATGCCAGTACTTCTGAATTTTGTTTCTTATGAAGCCGCTCTCTTTACTGAATGTCATCACAAATCGAGGTGGTCCTTGACTATCCTCCTCTTTAACTTGTGGGGTAAGTATCATTGTTCGACTTTTCAAATCCACTCTCTTTTTTGCATTTCTTCGGGATTTTATCACTGTATCCTCTGGATTTTAACCGTACTGAAGTTTCACTAATTTTTGTTTCTGCATCGCTTTCTTTGGTGCAGTTCCTTTTCATGCAAATAAATTCACCGTATGGTATGCTGGATAACAGAGGTTGAGGATGAAAACTAGTACCATGCAAAATATTGTTTGTAGCTGTTTTTTCCCTATAGAGAGTGGTTTGTATTTGATCGTTTTCATTGAATAGAGTGAGGTCCAAAAAATCAATTTTCTTTTTACTGATGGAATGTGTGAACTGTAATCCCACATCGTTGCTGTTAAGTTTGGATTCCAATGTTGAACCATTCCAAATTACAAACAGGTCATCAATGTAACGGACCCATAAAACAATTTTGTCCAAATCTTCTTGATTGGTGGGATCCCAGGCTATGGTCTTTTCCCACCAACCCAGTGTGACATTGGCATAATTTGGTGAAAATGACAAGCCCATCGATGTACCGCACTCCTACTTGTACAATTGATGATTGAAAATAAACACATTGTTTGTCAAACACAAATTAATCATTTGCAGAAGCATTTCCGTATGTTTTTTCTCCTCTACATTCCGTTGTTTGAGAAAGTAGGCACACGTATTGAGTCCTATGTGGTGTTTTATCGAGGTGTATAATGACACCACATCAATGGTTATCAATAGATAATTCTTGTCCCATGCTATATTTGTAAAATTCTCAGAAAATCTCCAGAGTCTTTGCTATAGGAACTCAGGCTGTTAGCAATAGGTGCAAGAAAAACATCTACGTATAGAGAAACATTTTCATATAGACTTTCACATGAGGAGACAATCTGTCTCCCAGGTGGATCAATGAGTGTCTTATGAATTTTGGGCATAAAATAAATGGTTGGGATTAATGGGAACTCATTTTTAAAACAAAAATTCTCTTCATCACTTAATAACCCCTCCATTTGCCAGGTATCTATGAATCGATTAAGTTGAAATGTCATCTGGTTAATGGGATTAGTCTGTAGTTTACTATAGTTCGTGATGTTTTCTAATTGGCGATTTGCCTCTTTTAGATAATCCTCAGTATTCATTAGGACGATATTCCCGCCCTTGTCAGCTGGCTTTATGATTAACTTGATGTCTTCATTTAGAGTTTTGATAGCATTCCGTTCTCCTCTGGTCAGGTTTTCCCTGTATCTATCGTTGGTTTTAACATTGGTTAATTTTTCTAATTCTTCAATTGTCATGGGTTCATATAGTAATCCGAAAATATTTTGGAGATCCGGAATCTCTTCAATTTGCCAGTTTGAATTATTTACAGATACCTCATTATTTGCCGATTTCGGGGCTGGTTTAATTTGTCGAGCATGGAATTTAGCCAGTTTGAGCTTGCGTATATATTTATACAAATCGATTCTTACTTCCGTTGGGTTAAAATGTTTCTCAGGACAAAAATATAGTAGTGATTGTTCTTATTTTGTGAGAACATGATCCGATAGATTGATTATCAAATTTTCTATTTCCTTTTCCTTGGGTAGTATGCTCTTTTTTCTCCTTTTGGCTCTTCTGGTTTTCCTCGTTTTCCGGATGCTGTGTTGGAGCCTCTTCCGAGGGTCTGGTTTTGCGTTGTTGTTCTTCCGGGACCCCTTCCTCTGGACAAAGTTTTGTCCAGGTTCCAGAGCCGCACCTCCTCTAAAAAATCCCAACTTGTATTGCTCGCTCCACTGTCAGAGCCTTCAGTCTCACTCAATTCTGATCCACTGACATTTGTTGCGGATTCTGGAGCTTGTTTGGCAGGGAAGTTTTTTTACAAGTGATCGAATCGTTTCGCGAATATTAGTATTCTGCCAAGTGCGTAATCTTTTTCATCCCTTTGATATTTACGTTCTTTGCGTTCTTCAATCTCTGTTTCATATTTTTCAAGTCTATCATCCATCTCTTTCCTCAGTTTCATTGCCTCATCTTTATTTATTTGTTTAATATTGTCTTCTAGTTCGTCAATTTGGATTTTGTTCTCTGAGATATCCATTGTGGCATGTTTAATTAATATTCTCATCATACTTAACGAACATTCTGTATTGTTTTCAACCCAGTCCTCAATAAGTTCTTTTTTGGTATCTGGGTGTGTGGGCATCGTAAATATCCTGAGACCTCTCGGTATTCTCCTTACTTTGATGTAATTCTCAAGTGCAATCATTTCCCAACTTTTGTTGATCTCCTTTTGATAAAGTTTTTCAATTTGATTGAAAAGTTGTTTAGCCACATTGATTACTGGCGTGTTAGTGTTATTTGCATTGCTCACGCCGGGTGTTTCCTTCTCTTTCTGTTCTTTGCTTTTGAACATCTTAATAGCTTTATCAGTGCGTTTTGCAGCTCGCGCTTCCATGTTAATTTACACAGAGCGTCCCCTTTTGCGTAAATCACTTCTAACCAAGCTTGCTGGAGTTTATAATTATTTATTGCCGTACCTTTTCCAGGGTCAGTTTCGCTAACCGTCGTTTTAAATCACGATGTTGGTTATATTCTGAAACTGTCAGGAAAACACATCGCCATAATGCTGCGTTATTAAAAGCGGCTACTGTTGCCACTCACCTCCAGACAGAGAACCGCAGATTCCGCGATGTACTCCGTGCTCTGGGGCTGTACTCGAAACCTTCGTAGTTTCAGCAATGGCGGCGCACTGTGGTTTAACATTCACATCATTCCAAAATGATCCTTCACCACGATGCGCACAACTGTGGGTGCTCTGCAGAGGGGCCGGATCCTAGCCCATTCAAAACAATTTAATCCAAAGATGCGGCACACAGGTAGGATAGTATCACCAAATTTCTTTATTTACTCCACGCTCGGACCAACGCGTTTCAGCCTAGAAAAGGCTTTGTTCACGGTAAGTGGGCATATTTCTATGTCTACTATTTATCTCAGTTAGCTATTAGGATGCCTTCTGGGACTAGTAGTTCATTGCAAAACAAAAATATTTAAATATTCAAATATTTGCGCATTATGGACGCTGCTGCTATATTTATCAACTGTTTTGAATGAATTACATTTCACAGATTGCTTTGATCTATTTCATATGGCTGCTTAATTCGCGCAACATTATATCAAATGCATAAATTACATCGTTACCATTCAGAGCTTTACAACCAAGGTTTTCAGTGAAAATGGCCGGGTATAGTACCCGTATGCAATGAATATATATACATTATTTAGAACGTCACAATAATGTACCAACCTAACCATACTATATATAATATAATTCATTCAAAACAGTTGATACAGTTGATTAATTTAAATTACTTAACAAATAGTTATCAAAAAATAATGAATACATTAGTGTACACATTTTAACTCAATAACATCACAAATATACAATTATGAATAAGTATAAATTACTAAATACATTTCATATAATTAAATTACTTCCCACCTTATTCCCCTATAAACCCAGAACCCGCTACAGAACTAAAAACGCAAAATTCAATTAAAAAAAATTATTAACTACTATAAATAATAAATAAAATCTTTAAAATTAAATTCTTTCCCACCCTATTCCTCTATAAACCCACAACCCAATACGGAACTAAAATGCAAATTGTATTTAAAGAAAAAATATTAACTACTAAAATTTTAACACATATACTAAAATTACAAACAATTCTCATACAAAATACTAAAATACATACCATTAATACCATTAATATTAATTCGATATTTTTTACAACTATAATTTTGTAAACGATATATAACACTTTGATATTTTTGCAATCGATATTACTTACCTAACAATCGATATTCTTGACCAGAATATTTTTCCCATCGATATTTCTATCCCACGATATTTCTACCTCGATAGTTCTGTACATCGATATTTACACATCGATAGTCTAGCTCTGTACCCAGAGTAAGAATTACTGCTCATTGGCATCTTTCTTTATATATCTTGCAAACGCTATTTGTTACCACCAGGTAGCACATATTTAGGCTGTGGGGTTTTAGGTTTAAACCTATAATAACTGATAAAACCCCACTGAAAGAAAAATAGCCCTCGCCGGTGAAAACATATTAACACTGAAAAGAACACCTGGACAACCACAAACTAAATGCCATTCAAAGAAAGTAAAAAGAGATTGAAAGAGTCATTTTTTTCTTCCTGAAGGGGTCAATACAATGTAACTTTGTTATACAAGTAGCAGTACGAAAGACTGGCTAACATTATTCTGCTTGAGTTTTGTTCTTTAGGGATGCCACTAAAATATTGTTTCTTCTTCCTTTTACTTTTTCAGTTTTGTGGCCTTTGGTCTAAAGATGCAGGTTTTAGTTTCATGTTTTAGGTCTAGTTTAATTATTTGATAAACTATAGAGAATCAGGAAATATCAAACTCATATTTGACATTTTGGTTGCATTTGATTCTTTCACCGATAGGTGTAGTGGCTGGTTTCATACAAATCTTTCCTAATATGTGTCATCTCATTTACCCACAGAGAATGGGTAAAAACCCTTAATACATCAGATCATAGTTTCTAGTGGGTCAGTATTGATAGTAGGTTAATTGCCAACACCTCAGGCTCTAAACATTCAGTGCAAGGTATAGTGACAAGTATATATATCACCAAGCTTCTGGGATAGTGGTGAAAACATGACACCAGACTTTTGGAAAACATGGAACGCAGTGTCACTTGTAATGCTCTGCAAAAAAGGTTTTTTCCAAGTTCTACAAAGATTGGAGTGATATTGTTTGTATTTGCAGTGATTCACCTGAGTATATTAAAAAGTTGTGTGATGACCTGTCAAAATTGATACCCGAGCTGAAGTGATTCCCTGTAGAAGATCCTTGCCACTTGTTAGATGGTATGCTGAAAGCATCTTTACAATCTTAAGAGTTAATGAGGGATGCTATTGACTTTTTAGTCCATTCTGGTGCACTGGTTTCTAATGCAAAGGAACTAAAACGCAAATATTTATCATTTCGTGCTTTATGTGGCATCAAAGAAAGAGTCATTCCAACTGTGTCCCTTGGCTGATGGTTCTCAGCCCAATGGGCTAAGAATGCTGAGAGGGCCTTTTCACAGAAGTTTACATGGGAAGGAAAGAGCGAGCGCACATGACCCAAAGACTCACTGAAGAAGTATTGTATGGTGTACTACAATAGGATTAATTTGCAAAAATCTTTTTGAACCTCATATACACTATAAGTACACTTCTATATACCATGTTCTTTCAGTGCAGAAAGCAAGCAATAATAAAAGCAAAACATTCCATAAACACCGGAAAAACACTTTTTCTGTTGTTTTTAGTGGTGCGAAAATGTGTAACCACTGATAACAACTGTTTTTCAAGATATTGAAAACACTGAAAAAACTCCACCAGAATTTACCAAAAATAGAAACTGAAAACAGGAAAGCCTACACATATTACAAGGCGTCTTTCTTTAAATCATAAAGCACAAATCGCCCCCTTCCGTTCTCACTACGTTCTTTCCATATAGAGCACGGACACAACGCTCCGGAATCACATGAATGATATATAATTATATGTTCACACAGAAGCCAGAATTGTATGTGTTTGTTTATTTGTTTGTCTTTTTTCCCCTGCAGGAAATTAGCCACCAGAGGAAACCATCCTCTACCACATAACGCACCTTAGCGTGTGCGCCACATAGTTGGTCTTCAACATTTCATTTTAGACCACTCTTTTAAATTCACACACATTGGTCCTGATGAAAGCCAATTTAATACTGAGACCAGGGGGAAACATGTCGGTCACACTGGATACCGGAGTCTTTAATTACCTCCTTTGATATCCACTTCTCAGTTTTTAACCACAGCCAAGGGGCCAACATTAAAATAGGCTTTTGAATTCTGGGACCCTGCGGACAGTTTTTTAATTCACATGCAACTCACCTTCATTGCACACTCACGTTTCTAAACCTGCCCCACTGTAATCAGGCATTGAAGCACACCCAATGTACACTTGGTGCCTTGGGTGGGACCCAATGATGAAGCATGCCACCAATTAGGTTGGTGGGTGAGGGTCTTCTTAATCTACAAATGTTTTTTCATTTGAAACAAACACACACTAGGGGCTTCTACCAAGTAGCTAATTCTCTTTAATTCATTGATGTCAAGTAACATTGCTACTTGAAAGTTATTAAATACCATAGAGAGTACACTCTGAGATGCTGCTCCTGCCACAGATACAATACGCTGAGAGCTGCCAGATGCCAAGAGGTGTAAGGAACACAAGACCTTTATAAGAGTTGGAATGGTCTGGCTTCTACATCTTTCTCCTTAATAAGTGTCAGTCTAATTTTTGAAGTCTAAAATAGCCAGGCTTCTGAGCCTTTATTTGCTATATATATCCCCTCTGTTGTTTTTTTTTTATTATCCAGAGTTTTATATAGCGCAAACTTGACCTGAAGGTTTCAGGTATCAGATCGCTCCACATGAGCACCAGTTGTGTTACACAAGGATACGTCCATTTTTGTTAGCCATGGGGAGATTACGTGATTTGCCCAGACTCACAGGATATTGAGCGTCCCTGCCGAGACTCGAAACCGGTTCCCCAGTGTCGAGGTCGGCCACTCTAGCCATAAGGCCACATTCTCTCCCAGGTTAGGTCACCTCTGTTTGGTCAAAGAGTGTAACACTGACCCTAAAAGCCCTCTCTTGTCCCCTTCTTCTCACATGCAGCCCATCCAAAGTATGCCTTTTCATTACCACAGCAACGCAGCCATTGTGAAATAGACTGAACCATTCCTGACCTCTTTTTATAGTTTGCACCTGGTACCCATCTGCTTCTACTTGATGGTGATTTGCAAGTGCTATAAGGTAATTTCGCCAATATTCACCAATTGAGAATTGTTTGTACATATGACAGGCAAATTGCAAATAGTGATCCGTTAACAAATAATGTTGCTAAATTAGGAATTGGTAAAAAAAACCTCTTTGTTGTGCAATATTACGAATTCCATATCTAAAAGTTCTATATGCATAGCAACTTACCAAGTTAGCAGTCGCAAACCAGTTTGCGACTCATTTGCAAATCACAATTTTCATGCCTAAGGCCCTATGTTCACAGTAATGCTAGAATGCAGCTGAAGATGGACACCTTCCACTGTCTAGCGTTATTTTAGGAATTTCAGATGTGAGCAACATAGGTGCTTTTCCATCCATATTCCTTTTGAATAACACTCTGGGATTTTAAAAGTGGGTTCTTAATATATACAACATGTCTCTGATACCAGTGGCTTCAGATAAACCAATAAAAGTTGTGTTTTCTTAATGTTGGATGCTAGGGTATTATCTAACTGTCCAGTTGAATCAATCTTTTATAAGTATGAGCTTTCCTTTGTCATTGACAAAATTAAGGCTGACAATAATCAAAACGCCTTATCCGTTTTTAAGAAGACCCAATATTATGGCACAATGCTCAAAAGTGGCAGGCCACAGTACCATTTCTTGAATAGTGAAGAAACCATTTCCTCAAAACCTTCACATCCTAAATTGTTTTTCAGCAAACAGTCACACTCCACCCACTTCATAAATATATAAGTATCTGAACAGTAACAAATGCTGGGATGGAAGCCTTCATGTGACAGAAGATAGCCATCTCTATATTTGCATTCAGAGGGTGCCTCCTATGTACCTCTTTCCTCCAATGATACAGGGGTCACAGTTCATCAGTGGCCCTTTGTGGAATCAACACCTAGGAGTGGATGAAAAACATTGGACCAGTTCCTGCCTCTCCCGGTGGCTGAAACCTGCACAACAGAGCGTAAGCGGTCAAACTGCCACACCTTCCATTTTGTGAATGGTTAAATCCTGTCCTTGGCAGGATCTAACCATGCCATGCTTTGTATTTGCAAAAAAGAATCACAAGAAAATCGTGCATTTCCTAATGAATCCCAAGGGGAGGAAGGATGCCCCTTGGATGCCCCCATTCACTTGTCGCTCACAAGAGTTTGCAATGGCTACATTAATGATTTGTAATGTCAATTATGAATTGTAATAATCTTTTGTCCATTGAAAAATCAGATTTTGCCTTTCCAAAGTCAGTTGCACTGGTTTAGGAATCACAATATACATTGTACACTGCAAATTAATACTTTGGGCCCCATTAGGATGACGGGCGTACTTTGTCCGCCCGCATTCCTGTCGTGAAAATGGGCTGCCCACCATAAGGGCGGGGGTCCCGTGGGTGCTATTAGGATGCGCCCACAGTGGCGGACGCATCCTGCATCCCTAACATTGTGGCAGGCGGTGCACTCAGCACCGCCCGCCACAATGTTAGAGAGGCATGTTGTGTATTTCCATGCACAACATGGCAGGCACCGGGCGGTGCCTGCCATGTTGTGCATGGAACTGCAGGGGGGTACCATAGGTACCCCCCATTTGCACCCCCCCCCCCGGAGTCCTTGGGAGCCCGCAACGGGCCCCCCTAGCAGACTCTGCATGCCTTTCCGTGGCGGCAATGCCGCCAAGGAAAGGCATTTCTAAATGCACATTGTAATATGGCTGGCGGGGTCAAACAGACTCCGCCCCCATATTGCAGCCATTTCCGCCCCGTCGCAAGTCGACCTGGGCGGAAATGCGGCGGACGGTCTTTCCGTCCGCCGCGGACCCCCAGCCATAATAATATGGCGGGGGGTCTTTTCAGCAGGGATGGCGGGTGGATTGCCCCCGCCGGAACGGCGGTGACCAACGCCGGCCCAGTGGGGGCAATCCGCCCGGCATCCCAATGGGGCCCTTTGTGTTCACCAAATCAGTTTCACTGGCTTTGTGATTACAACAGCTTTTGTACATGATGTTCTAAAAGTTTTAATCAGGCAGTAATGTGTGAAATTAGGACTGTAAACAAATTAAGATGGACCACCAGTATGTTGTACTGGTTCTAATTTAGAGATTAAAAGTGGCTTTTGGTGTTATATCCATTACAGAAGTAATCATATGAAAGGTGACGAATCAAAAAAATTAAAAATTGAAAACCTTTAGCTGTATTGTTGGACTTGTTAATGATTTTGGTGGACATACCTTTTTTACAATTACAAATGGACGGGCATTAAGCTAGTTAACAAAAGTAGTTGAAATGTTTATTGGAGAGCATTTTGGTGAATCAAATCATTTTGTGGGAGCCTGTATATTTTTAGTAAAGGATGTACTTTGACTAATGAGACTTTTACACCGATTTTTGTGTAGTTGAAATCTGGAAGCACACGAAACCAGAAGGGCACCTTGGATTCCCTGTTGACCATTGCGTATCGTTGGTGATCAACCTTCTAATCCTGGGGCATAATCACATCCTGAGTTTGAGTCTGGTCTTAGACTTTTAAAAGGCAGTTTTGGAATATGAATATGTACGATGGGTCCCTGATACGACCCCAGACAGGTGCATGTTTTTTTACTGTATCTAGTAAATTGTCCTGGAACGTATTTGTCACATTGATCTTGAGGAATTTGATTGTGTTAGTTAAATAAAAAGATTTGCTTCTCGTGGAGCAGGACAGATTAGACCAGATAGTTCAACAGAACGCCATAGGTGATTACGAATCATATGGCCTGGGAGTTTCCGATGCATGGAGCTAATTGGTGATTGCCCTACTCAGGCATGTAAATGACACTTTTAATAGAGTTGACAGTGGCATTTCAAAGACACTTTCAATAGAGTTGGCAATGATACTCTATGAAATAATTTTTCAGAAACAACCCAAATAATGGTGTGTTCGAGCTCCAATGTTGTTTAGTCTAAAACTGGAAAATGTACTTACAATTTATCACTTTGCTGGCCCCCCTGGACCTCTCCAGACACACTTTCCTCCTGGCTTACTTACCATAGAATTTCAATTCTATTATATGCTGATGATGCAGGCATCATTATTTAAACAAGAATGGGCTTGTAATGACATTTGGATATTCACCTAATTGCTGATTTACAACAAAAAAGAGAGCTTCCCTTAGATAGAAAAGTATCTGGAAGCCAATTAAGTGATACCTAGAGTGTTATCTTCTAGAAATATTATCTGTTACCTCCTGCATAAAAACAAATGTCTAGCTATTCCTGTTCCAAGTTAGGTGCAGCGTTTGTGACGATTAATAATAATTTATGAAAGAGAAATGATAAAAGTCATCAATTAATCCACAGAACATAAACAACATATTTCTGCATTGTGATTTGCGTACTAAAAGCATCAAAGATGAACAATAGAAAACAATGTTTTTGCCTGAAGACCTGCATCCCAAAATTAACAACAAGATGACAAATTGAAATCTTTTTTTGATTTCTGTAATTTTTTATTGTATATAAAAAATATATATATTTACATGGAGCATACATGAGTGGCGGAAAGAAGGAGGAAAAAAGAAAAAGAAAAAGAAGAAGGCGCCGGGGGGGGGGGGGGGGGTGCAGCAAATATAGTCCTGCAATAGTTCGTTCCTTGCCATGGTCTTAACATTTAGGGGCCGATTCCGATTTTGGTCGGAAGGGCTCCGAACGATGGTCGGAGCCCTTCCGACCGAACCGGAACGTGTCGCACAGATTCCTTTCCGACCGAGCCATTCTGATGGGCTCGGTCGGAAAGGAATCCGACTCGGATTTCCGGATTGTGGATGACAGGCTCGGAGAGCCTGTCCGCCGTCCGGAAATCCCTCAGTACTCCCCCGGCCACCTCTTTGTGACCGAGGTAGTACGATGGCAGTTTTTCACTGCCTTTTCATGCCGGTTTTTCCGGCATGAAAAGGAAGTAAACTGTCTTTGGGGGCCCCCAGTAGAGCTTCCATGGGTGCGAGGCTGCCGAATGGCAGCCTAAGGGCACCTATGGTGCCCCTCTGGGGATCCTGCACCCGGTGGCAGGCACCTTGGGGTGCCGGACACAGGGTGCAGGGATGAACTGCACCCTTGCTTTTCACAATGCAAGCATGCATTCCGCTCGTAATGCATGCTTGCATTGTGAAAAATACGATTGCGACCGAACTCTGTTCGGTCGCATCGTACTAGCAGGGCAGTTACTGATGAAAGCAGGTCGGTCGGTTACGGCTCCTGACCGATGTCGGACAGACCTGAGTCTATCCGACATTGGAATCGGCTCCTTTGTCTGATGATCTGTACCCCAAACGACACAATATAGAATAGCAACACAGATGTTAACTTTTGGCTGGCGAGTTGACTCTCAGAATGATAAATAACAGAAGTTTTACTCTTCTTTCCCTTTTACATGCTGAAATTGCCACAAATGAACACTAGATTAAGGGCCTTATTATGACTTTGGTGGTCCTCCTGCGGCACAGCCACAGCTCTGTCTGCAGGAGGACCGCCAAGGCTGTGGTGCGCCCACCCGCCAGATTCAGAGTTAAATCCAGGGCGGGCGGCCCTACGGCGGTCTCACAGCGGCGGCTGTGTCAGACTATAGAACACTCTTCACAGCAGACAGCTGCAGTGGAAGCACCAGCCGCACATTTCTGCACGATGTGGGCTGCATGCATGCCCTCCCCCAAGATACAGCAAGGGGCCCTGTTAGGGCCCACTTCGTTGGGTCTCTGCCAACCTTTTCATGGCAGGTTTTGCCAGTATATTTAGGCCTGTTGCAGACCGCCAGCCCAGCTGCATCAGTGATCCCTGTGGAGCTGGCTGTGTAGTGGCAGTCCGATTGCCACACACAAGACATTGTAGTCAGACCCACATTGTGGAATTGTTCAGACCGCCACCACGAGTACGGCGGTCCTGAGTAATAATTCTCTTATTCATTTTAGTCTGGTCCATTGTGTGCAAATGTGACCAATAGTTAAGCAATGTTATGTCATTTGCATACCACAGTGACAAATATGTACTCTTGTGAGGCTCACAATGTGACTCAACTACTATTTCACTACTTAGGATGTATTTCATCTGCTCCTAGAAAGGAGGGAAAACGTAGGTACACCCTGTATAATGTCATAGCTACATTGTGGCATCTGTTTTGCTCTCATCGTGATGTGCTGAATATTTTAGCAACAGAAATTACACGCACCAGATGGAGCATGTCTTTGTGACTCAGCAAGGAACTTGTCACTAGTCCAACCACTTAAAAAAATTCAATGGGTCCATCTGCTGAGCCAGCTTGCATAAAGATGACGGTGTCTATGTTATCATCTTTCTTTATTCACAAATGAGTGAAACAAAAATAATTTGTAAATATTAAACAGAAGTTGACTTGCAATCCCTTTTTCTCAATATTTACTATGTTGCCTTTGACGATTGATTTGATGAAAAAACTATATTTTCTTGTTAATGAGAATGCTCCTTTGGAAGGCTCTCCATTTCGGATATTTACATTTAAATCAAATATGCAAGTTGAGCTCCCCCTCTTTTAATTCGAATATGCAAGTTCATCTCACTGCCACAAATAATCAATCATTTTAATATGTTTGAGACTTTTGTTTTACTGTGGCTCAAGGGGTCTCGATGAAACATGAGGCTTTGAGATCTCACTGCGAGGTCTTTCGGGTGAGTGGTACCATGGTAGATTGGTGATGAACGGTTTAATATCATTATGGGTTGGTGCACTGGTTAAGACGTCCTCATTGGATTTTCCCTGTGCACTGAGGGGACAATTAATGATTTAGGATAGTTTGCAATACAGGCAAGTGAGCTAGACGAGCGACAGATCCAAGGTGGTGGCAACAACACTGAAAGTACTGTGGGAAGTGGGATAGAATGATCTTTTGGTGCTGGCAAGTGATGAGTATTGAAATAAGGGACAGGACTGGAACACAGTGGAGACCAAATGTAGGTAGAGGGTTTACAAGGTGCAGGGGGTGGTTTCACACAGAACTGTGTGGATTTCACAGCCAGATAGGAATAAAGCAAGCAATTTGGATGGAAGGGGGTCCAGCTTCTGGCAGAGTCTGTAGCGATTACACAAGACACAGACGTGAATCAACAAATTTGTTATGTGCGGCCCGCCTGATATCAGCAACAGGAGGAAAAAAGATTATGTTTCTGGATAGAGGTGTTGGGGGTGCCAGGGTACCTAGGATGGGTGTGGAAGGGCTGACCTATAGAAAAATGTGACAATGAGAAGAAGAATGTAGAAGAATCAGTAAAAATAAAGATTAATGATATATTATGGGCAGTGACATAACGTTAGCCCCCACAGTGTGGGGAGCCCACACTGGCACTATGCACAGGTGGTGGGCCCCTGGCCTGAGAGCTCCTGTCTGGGTCAGGGGGGCCTCCATGTACCTTGCAGGGGAGACCTCAAATTCTGTTACGACACTGATGATGGGTTGCAAAACGGGGAGAAAAGCATGATGGCAGAGAGGGCAATGAATGGCGACGGTGGAAACATACCATACAGGTTGACAATTGACAATTGAAAGATGAAAATGGTCAACCAAGTGGCAAACATTGGTGTTCTGTTGGCCAGGTGAGGAGTTAGAGCCCACTGAAGGCTATGGAAAAATAAGACAAAAAGAAATTGTGCTGTAAAGACGAAAGGGATGAGCAAAAGGGTGCTGTGGTTGTTGAGAGTTTTTATGCTAGATGAATTGAGTGTAGGTAGACAGATCTAGATGTAATGAATAAAGTTGCAGTTCCAGGATGTCCTGAGCTGTCTCACAGTGCTCAGGCTTATTTGCTATTGTTGTCTGCTCAAGTACCACACAAATCTTCGTACTTGTTGAATTTTAAAATTTTTATTCCTCTATCGCGTTATCTAGATGTAACTCAATTGTTGCTGTAAAATATACTATGTGGTTAAAAGTAGGATTGGTAAAGTCAAAGGAGTTACATACAGAGTTGACATGGTATCCGTAGTGCTGTGTCTAGCTTGAGGACAACTTGAAGGGTTCACTGGAGAGTTGGATTTGCCACTAGTTAGACTAGGCAACTCGTGGGTGGCATTGGTAATGTAGTTGAACTGTGGGGTTTAGATAAAGACTGTAGGGGAACAGGAGAGGAGTTAACCACTACAGCGCTACCGCAATTTCCCGCTGTGCGCTGAAGAAGTAGAAAAAGTCTTGTTCATGACAAAGCCAGCTCGTCATGAGCGCAGCATAGGTAAAGCCCATGACGAGCTGGCTTTGTCATTAGCGTGGAAGTGGTTAGAGTAAGGAAATTGGGTAAACAAATGGGCAGTCACTTAAAAGTGGTGAGATGACAAGTAGTCAAGTAAAATACTGAGGAGGGTTTAAGTTTGATGGAAATGGATGATTATGCATGGGTGTTATTAGATTGGGTTGGGCACGCGGTAATCCTGTAGTCTTAAAATCACTGGTATTTGGTAGTCAGGATTTTCCAGGCATTGATATTGTTAGCTCAGATCTGTCTCATTACAACAATATATTTCAAATCACAGCAGCATTTCTGTTGTTATTAGTTCTGTCTTGTTTGAGGGGCCTCTCACAGGAGATGAGGCCTCATACACTCTCACTGCCACTCACAGACCCATTCAGACACTATGGGGTCTATTAGGATGGCGGATGGATGGCCGCCGTCGGGCATCCATCCGCCATCCTAATAGACCCCATGGACATCCGCCCACGACCGCAACCCAGAAAACTGCTGGTTCCATTAGCATAAAATATAGTTTACCATGTGTGTGTAGCTTAGATAAGTCAAACACCGGTAGAAAAATACCAAAAATTAACACAACAACATACCCTGCTGTCTAAGATGGCATTGTTCAGAACGTACAGTCAATGTAAAACACGAAAGCGCCAAAGAATTGTTTCAGTTCAGTATATTTCATTTCATTTACTTGAAACAAATCAAAATTAATTTGACAAAAGGATGGTTCAAAGGTTGCTCAAGGGAGGGGAGAAGAATGGGTGTGCTCGTGATGGGTAGGGAAAGGTAAATAGTCACAAATATTCAGAGTTCATACATTTTTAATGCTTTGGCAATAGACTGGTAAAGAGACCAGTACAGAAGGGCCTGTCCCTAACAGATTATTTATAAAAAAATGTATATAGTTTTTTATAAATGCATAAATGCAACATCAAGTGAAAGGGGTGGGATGTGATACAGGCTGTTGGTGGGTGGGGTGCGTCGAGATTTCGACTCGGCTTGTGCATAGAGGGTGACTTATACATCCCCTGCGAGTCTTCTTCAGGATGAAGGGGGGCGGGGGACACAATAATCCTGGTGCCACACAGGCATCTCAGGTATCACACTGGAGGTTGAGTACTTGATGACTCAATCAGGGTTTTCCAATAGTAGTGAGCTGAAATCCACTCGTGAGGGCCCAACTTGTGAAGTCCTCACCGGTATTTAAAACCGTGAATTAATTATGACATGGTCATCAAACATCAGAATTAATCTGTCAAGACCTTGAAAGAGAGCCGTGCGTCGCACGCCTCGTAGAATCCCTTCTGTCAAGTCCAAAGTGCACCACTTGTTTCATTACCGCATTGTACCCAGGTCTTGTGGAGATTATTGGGTTACCCCATTATTTTGCAATGGTCCCATTAGCATGGCGGTGACGTCCGCAGTGGTGAGATTTTCCGCCCGCCACTTTTCCGCCGGGACCAGTCTGCACGCCTGCCTAGCGAGCGGAACTGGACCGCTACAATTGTGCCGGTGCAGGGCCAGGCTCTGCTGGCATGATTATGATGCCGGCGGTAGCCAGCCATTCAGCGGTGGTGGGACCGTCATGGAAAGGCATGCGGAGGATGTCTCCGGGGCCCATTGCAGGCCCCCAATGTGTTGGGGGGTATGTGAGTGCACTGGGGGGTACCCATGGTACCCCCCACATGTCCCTGTACCAGGTGGCAGGCACTGTGCAGCATAATTTAAAATCAACCAAATAATTCACTAATAACAAATTGTTAATTAATTATTACATAACTTCCCACTATATACCCCGACAAACAGGCTGAAAATTACATATAGTGAAAATAAATCAGTATTATATCATTTACACACTAAATATCACATTCAATATCAATCATACAATTAAATAAAATGTATTAAATAATTCTTGATCAATTATCACTGAATCAACTTCCCACCCTATACCCCTACAAACCTAACAACCCACCGTAACACTTAAAATTATGAGCTATATTTTTAAAACAATAACTTTAATATAAACAATAGTAATACAAAAAATGAATATATCAAATAAAACACATTAAAATAATTATTAAACAATATCTTAAAAACGACATTAGTGAAAACGATATAAAAAAAAAAAATTCTTTAAAACAATATTACTTGACTCAAAAAAACATATTCTTGTCATCAGTATTTGTGCATCAGGATATTTGGGTGTCACAATATTTAATTTTCACTATTTCTCCCAAAATTTTTAACTCAATATTTTGTCCTAATACCCCTGGTAACTCTGCGCTCTGTTAAGGTGTATTGCCACTACTATTGTTTTCCACTAGGCCGACATGTTCTCCTCCCATTTCCCGGTCCATGTTATGGTTCTCCTGCTTAATTAACCAGGCTGTTTACTGTTACATGTATGATTTGTCCTGCTACAGGTGCTGGTCCCAGCATCTATACCTTTTACCAGGTTATTGGGAATTTCTTCAGGTCTTCCACAGTGCCCATCACAGACACAGTGGCTGAATTATTGGCAAGAGCAGTGCTGAATTTGTAAAATATTAAGTGTAGGTGCTCAAATTTTTGGAAAAGGCCACACCCACTTCCCAGGCTCTATTCACTTCCTTTACTAGATCCACCCACTTACCCTATTGGCTCCACCCACGTCCTCAACTGGCACTGCTGGAAGCCAGATGTAATACCGACGTCCATATCAAGAACACCACACTCCAGGAGATGCATGCACACAGTTGGACATGGTTGAGTCACTCCCTCAGCAGCAGGGACCGAGCTGCCCCATATTTGCAGATTAAACCAAACTAACTATTGAGATGAGTCACCAGAACCACAGGTTACACATTTCAAATCCTAGCAGGAGCTTGGTGAAGACCTCAGCGATGGGGTCTCTGCTGATGCAGAGTGGAACATTCACTTAGCTGCCAGCTGAATCATACCTACCACACAATGATGTGCCTGTACAAATAGCTTCAATTGTTGAATGTGTTATAGGCATTTTCTCCCTTCACCAGCCCTCCTGCTACCTTTTTCGAGGCCCATATCCCCACCCCACCTTTTGTCTGTCCAGCAGCGGCCTCACCCTGTGCCACTGGGACGGCATCAGATCTCCTTTCACCACTCGCAGGCGCATTAACATGCTAGCCTCAGACTCAAGAATGTAACCCTCCATTAATCTTAATATAAGTACTCTGCTGAGATATGAGCTCCGAGTTGTCGTTTCTGGTAGTGTGTGTGTGTGTGTGCCTCATAATAAGGCAGGTGGTTTCGGCAACCATTTTGCAATATTTTACGCACACAGTCAGGAGTGATATCAGCTCTTCACCGGGGAGACCCGTGTGAACTTATTGAGCAGGCAGCAGCCAATATTGCTTGTAGACCCGGTCTTGACAAATAAGTGCTGGTGCTAAGCACCGGAAACCACCAGCACAAATTAACCATTAGTGCGCACGCTCATGCAAACTATTTTTAGCTAACTTCATTCCATTATATAAGTGGTTCCTAAACTGGGGTCCACGGATCCCCAGGGGTCCGTGACATTCCCAGGGGGTCCGCAAGGGAACAGTTTTAAAAGCAATGCAAAGTTCCCTGTATAAACAGCGGTTTTTGGGCAGCAATAAAAATGTACAGATTACACTGGTGATTAATGCACATGCTGAAGAGAGATGGGGGGTTTGTCCAGTGGCAGCTTTGAGTCATCTTAGGAAGCCCAGATGGTTAACATGCCTGCTGCAAAGATTGTCTAGCATGCATAGCTCAGTCAGTTCCTGCTTTTGCCACAGAGACTCTTTTGTTATTATGCAGTTCACAAGTTCCAATCACATTTAGCACAGTGATCTCTGAACTTACATCAAAGAGCTGCAAGCAAACTGCATAGTACAAGTTAGTAAGTTATGCTTTTTCCCAGTCTTTCATTATCCCGATGCTGCTAAAAAGGTTTGTTTGGGTACAAATAAATCCTTATTATTAAATTCAATGCTAACCCCTGTGATATGTTCGGAATCCTGAGTTTGTGCTTCTCCAGACCAAGCACTCTTAAAAAATGCCTACCAGTATGGATGACTTGTGAATCCTACACCTTGTAGTCCCCTTTGCCTTATGTAGCATTTTCTAGTCACTGATTTACAGACGTATGATTCATTGTCTCTGTATGTGTGCGATGTAAAGTGCTCTGACACCCTACAGTGGTATGAGAGGTGCTATAATCAAAATAAATACATGTGACAGTGGGGCTATGGAGAGATGAGAGGCACTGTTGGAGGGTAGTAGTGAGGGAATCATTGAAGATTGACAAAAGATTGTTGAATGCTGGTGCATAGTAAGTTCATTATTTCAATTCAATATATAATGACAAATGTGTTGTAAAATGTACCATTTTCCCCCAAGTTTTCTTGGTGGAGGAGAGGCCCCCAATGACCCCCTGTGCCCCCGTTATAGTGGTCAGACTCACTCGCTGCACTTGTTGTGCACTAGTCTGACAACATTTACCAGAGCAGCTTTAAGTTTCCAGTCCAGCCTTGGCAGGAGCAGGAGCCCCAGGCTATGAAATAAAACCAAACAATGAAAAGTTAGTTGCGAGATGCAGCACCAACCTTTCCATTAGGATTTTTAAATTTTTGCAAATATTTTAATATAAAATTACTAAAATCTTTTGTAATTTAAGTCCAGTCTTTTATGTGTGTTTTTATTCTTTGAATTACCGTTTTAATGTTTGACATTTAAATCATACAAATTGCCTGCGGGTCCCCGGCGGCCAGTAGAGACTCAATGGGGGTACTCAGGAGTGAAAAGTTTGGGAACCACTGCATTATATGATTTAGCATTAATGTTCATGTTAACCTGGGTTTTAAGTTGATTGATTCATTCCAATATGTACTCACCCTTCAAAAGCCATTTTGAACAAGTGAGGATGACGAACAAGCCTCCAACCCGTTCCATGAGAACACCAATTCGGAGAGTGGCCTCCACATGCCATCATCAAAAGAGACACTAATCCAGTTGCGCTTCTCTCTCTCATGCTCATCTTTCCATCAGATTTAAAGTCATTTGGTTCTTAACAACTGATTTTTTTAATCTAACCTGAAAGTATTAAATGAGAGTTATTAAGTATACATCTCTGATTCGTATGGAGCTTCTTATTTGTTGTGCTAAATAATTACCTCTTTGGAACATTGTTGTATAACATGATATTGTATCTGTCAATTGTTTATGATCTCCTATATGAAGCCAACCATATATATATATAAGCAAGTACTTGGTTGCAACCCAGTGTTTAATTTTAGGCAGCATGAGTGGGTGGGCCCAAAGCTCTGCTCTATCAGTGCAATTAGAAATCAGTTACCGAATAGCAAAGCTGTGTAATGTTGAATTCACATCAGACCTCTTTAATTCAGTTTCAGGCACTCACTGTCCCTTTATCTCACTCTAGCTTGTCCTTGCTTTCTTCCTTTCTGCCTGTTTTCCCGTCTTTCTCTTCCTCCTTCTTTGTCCTCAGTGTTTCTGTCTCTCTTGCTCACGCTCGAACCCTGATGACGAAAAATAAGTGCCTGTCCCCAAAAATGAGTGCTGGTTGCCCCAAACGGCAACTACCAGCTCCAAATAAGAACTCTTGTTAACATGAAGTTGTATTTTGTACCTGGAATGTAGAAAGTATACATGATGCAAGTACACTCCTATAGCTCAGTGTAAGCACTTTCTGATTTCTAGGGGCCCTATTACACATAGAGCACACTTTTCCTGTTTATACCATGGTGCACCTTCCAATAGGTACCATGAGTAAAGTGGGAAAAGTGCACACTACAAAAAATATGCTGCCCCAGGACGGCCGCAGACTTGAGCTGCCCTGATGGCAGTGCATTCAAGTGAGGCATGGAGTAGCTGCTTCAAAGCTGCTCTGTGTTTCACAGTGCAGGCGGCCACCCGCCTGTACTTTGAGATAGGATAAGAGATCCCTTTGCAGGTGGGTGCAGTGAGTGACTGCACTCGCCTGCAGCAGAATGTCTGGGAGGTCCATGGACCCAGTTTTCCCTCTCCAGAAGGCTGCCACCATGGGGTTCACTGACAGTGCACAACCGTTTTGTAGTGCACTTTCTGTGCACCTCCTCACAGCTTCTTTGTACCCACGTCCACAATACACAGGAGCACAGAGGCAAAGTGATTCCCTCATACAAATAAGGGACTGTCCTCTGGAGATAACGCGATCAGTTTTACAGAAGGGGGTGCACAGGCATCTGTGGTTTCTTCTACCATAACAAAGTTCCCCTGGGGGCAAACAAAGCGGGTGCACACGCCCTTGTGCCCCAGGGGACCTTTCTGTAAAATGGCCATAGGGCTCCGTTTGCTGTGCCAAGAAGTCCAATGATACAGGCAGCTGCTGATCTTTTCTACACACATTGTCAACAAGAGCTGGGATCTCGCCTCAAGGTTCACAAATTAACGTGTCCCTTCCCCATGACATGATAATGACTATTGTGTAATATTTCATGTTGCATGTACTTTGAGTTCTGTTAGCTGGGGTTACCACATAGGTGAAGCATAGGCCAAAGGTGTCGTTGAGTGTTCTGAAAAGCTACAAAATCAAAACAGAAAGAAGTGGGTTGGAAGACAGAATGGGAAATGGGTAATAGCTACTTTTATGAAGAATGGTTGAAAGAAGTCCTATACAATGTCAGATAAAAGATAACCATCTACGGGTCACATGCTCAAGAGTTAATATTGAGTTTAGTTCGGGACCCAATGCTAGAGAGTCTAGAACTCCAAGAAAATTTCAGAAGTGGGATAGAGACAGGATAGGGCATGGGAGCTTCAATACATTTTATTAATAAACATATAAAGTGAAGAAATTACATTGTGACGTAATTCCAACAGGTTTCTGTACTGTATCTTCATATGAAGGATGGCAATAAAAAATTGTTTCAATACAAATCTGGGGAAACAAAAAATACAATACAATGGAAAACTTGTTTTCATGAATCCAATCCTAATGGGGGTTACCTCCACTGTCGAGGATCAAGGGTCTTTGAATCGGACATGAACCCAACCCTCCCAATTCAAACACTGGGGGCAGGTGGGTATAATGTGGAAGGGAGAGAGAAACAGCTGTTCCAGCATCTGTTCAAGTGATGTCAAAAGGAGAACTCTCTGTAATGGTGCTTCAGAGAGAAGTGATGAATGAACCCACAAAACCGCCCTTGTGGTTGATGGTGTTCTAGATGTAAATCCATAACGGAAGTAGCCTGAAACTGAAAACCCAGGCGACAAGTAATGCACTCACTCACAGTATAAATCCCCATGCTTTGAGGGAATACCGATAAGAATACAGGGGCAGATTTACAAGAAACTGACGCATTTATAGAGATGAGTCAGTTTCCCTGTGCAAGCCTGCGAAAACCTTGTGCCACCATGGATGCGCTGTATTTACAATACAGCGCACCGTGGCGCAAGGATTGACAGATGCGCCAGAAATTCTGACGCATCTGTTGGCACAAAAGTCACGCATTGATGGAGTCATGTCGCAAGCATGATGCAACTCCAGCAGTGCACAGGGAGGCCTATTCTCAATACACTGCATCACTCCTAAGGCTTGCTTCAAGCAGGCGTAGAGTTTCTTTTGACGCAGTGGCATCATAGAAGTGGAGCAGTGAAATCTTGTAGATTTCCCTGTATCATTTCTACAAGGCTTTCCTATGCGGGAATGCCCACCCTGCATACATTATACCTGACGCAGGTATATTGTGATGCAGGGCTTTACAAGGTGACGCATCTCCCTAGATGTGTCATGTTGTAAATTGGCCGATTGTTTATGCCGCCGATGCATCACAACAGTGATGCAACAGCGGCGCAAAAGTGTTGCAAGGGGCTTGTAAATCTGAACCACAATTTCCCCATTAGCTATTCTTTTAGCAGAATGTCCGCCACTGAAGCTGTGATGATTGTTGCATAAGACCAAGAGACATTCTTAAGAACCAGGAGAAAGCCTCTGTTACCAGCACTAGTACCTGGAGAGTGAGGAACAGGAGATGGCACACAGCAACGAAAACATGGTAGGTAAAGCCCAGAGAAAGGAACCGAGGAAGCAAGTAAGTAGAAACAAAGCAAACATGTTGAGATGGAAGTCCATGTGACAAATGTGAAAGAAAAACACAGCAGAGCACATAGTTGCTAGGTAGTGAGTGAATGAACTGATTGCCTCCTTGTGTAGGTGAACCCGCACTAACCAGAAGTAGGAGTCAAATGAACAGGAACTCTAGGGTTTTGATGTACTAGAGAACTAATCTATCAACTTAGCAGCCATATTACTAGTGTCCATAACCTCCTTCCCGATTTAAACCTTGACATTTGGGAATCCTGACAAACGCTAAACATGGCATTCTTCTTTCTATTTAGGACAAACCACAGTTGAACGTGATCATTCGATTCTTAGTTTATTAGTCAATGGGAAGAGAATCCCACTCTCAAGCAGGCCCGGACTGGCCGTTGCGGGCACTGGGCAATCCCGCGGTGCGCCGCAAGACTGGGGGCCGGTTTTGGGCCCCTGGGGGCCGTTTTTGTTACAGGGCCCAAAATCGGCCCTGTAACAAAATCGTCCGAAAACCGGCCCCAGCAAAGAGCTCGGCAGCACCTCCAACCCACCCCCCCCCAGTGGGGAGGGGGCTGGCTGAGCACTTTGCCAGGGCCGGTTTTGGTTCCCAATCCGGCCCTGCTCTCAAGTCACAGATCCCCATATAGGCTGATCCCACCTGAGGGTATAGCTTTAAAAGATTGTTACCAAACTATCATAGCAGGAATATCGGTAACCAAAGTATCTTGACGGTAAGTATACATGTGTCAGTATACCTTTACTGCACTTTACTTCACATTTACATATTGGAAGAGACTTACTCCCCTTCAATGTTTTTGTACTCGGACACTCTAGCAGACAACCTGAACAACGTATATGTAATACAGAAAGTTGTGCATCTAAAAGCAGGAAAATGATAACATGATTCTAGCAGCAAACAGATTTCCCATAATTTATACCCAGATGTGTTCTACCCGTGAGGCCTTAATGAGGCCTTATGATGCGTCATCTAGGCTTTCAAATAATACAACTTGTTCTTTTGTTTTGGCATGATCGTGTCAAAAACATGGATTCCGATGACTCCATTATTGTTCTTTCACGTTTGAGCCAAGCCCTGAGCAACATATCTTAATTACTTAATGTTGAGCCCCAAGACCTTCAGCGCAATTCAAGTTGGCAATTCATGCAGACAACTGTCACGTTATTCCTACTAAATCGCATTAGTAATTTGCAAAATTGGCTTTAGTGATTTGTGTTTTTATTCCTTTTTCTGGCAACTGTGCAAATGGCAAAATCAGCTACACTTCAGACTGTTTAGACTTTCATAACAAACAATTTGGTAGAATTATTCTGAAGGGGCAGATGTTTTGAGACTATGCTTTATGCGTTTATGAATGCATCTTACTCATTCCATCACCTAATTTGAAGCAAAGTGTTTATATATTAATACGAATAGGCAAAGCCTAAAGTTTAGCCTTGGCATGCAGGTGCAATGGGAGAATTTGTTTTCGATTTTTCTTGCAAGCATGTGTCATAAAAAAGGAAAAAAAAGAAAAACATTCAGACAGATAAACGAAATAGACATGCTTATAACACAATTTTACATTTAAAAATACTTCATATTACTGTGGCCATTTTATTAGTAAAGTTTTTAGTTGTGACTTGTGTTTCGTCATTAGTATTTGTGAAGAGATTAAAATAAACCACAATGGAACCAGGTGCTCAATCGAAGTCAAGTACAATGCCAATTAAACACTTAATAACAGCAACTTTTCTTTGGAGACAGGAAATAAATGACCTTGTATCTGGACGCCAGTGATGTAGGTTAAATAAAGAGACAATGTTTAAGTTCGTATAAAAATACAGTAAATAAAAAAGCAGACGTTTGATCAACTTTCTCACTCAAGAAAAAGGAACCATATTTAGATAAATGCGAACAATATGTACAAGCTTTGTGCAATCACATAAAGTGAGTAGAGAAAGTAGGCAAAGAGTGCCAACCCATTGTCCCATGCTGAATGGTATGGTAAGCAGTAGCAAAATTTGAATGACAATTTCACAAAACAACGGTTGAAGCCCTCTGATCAAATGACTCTATGCATGTACATTATGTGTACATAAAGTGTAGATCTAAAAATGTACCCAAGTTGTTCTCTACTCTGTTTTTCGGGTTGGGCTAGTGGTGCTATTTGGACTGGCCAAACACTTCAAAATACTGCTCTATACAGTTTTCAGACCCATTTCCCTATTTTGGCTTGAGGTTCTTCACAGTTAACAGAAGGCAACCAAGGGGCATATTTACAAAGAAGTGACGGAGCACAGTGGTAGCCTTCTTGGCTTAACGCTGCACTAAACCACTTCTCAATCGCAGGGCTGCACCGTATGTGTGCTGCTCTGTGCTGCACACATAGAAGTTGCAACTTGTCATTTTTGTTTTAGTTGAGTATTTTTTATTTAGAATCAAAAAAGCAAGTAAATATTACAGTCATCAAACGGAAGGAGAACAGAGTATCAAAATACAGAGCTTAGCAATTAATGGGTTAACAATAATCTTAAAATACAAACCTATAAAATGTAATCAGTAGAAAAATGTACAGAGTTGAACAAAATACATTTCTTACTATAATCGATTTTCTATTGTATACAAAAAGGAGAGAGAAGAAAGAGAGGAGAGTAAAATAAGAAAAAGAAAATGGAAAGAAAGAAAAGAAAAAAAGAAAAGGTAAAAGAGAGAAGTATAGAAATTAGGATGGAGATGAGTGCAAAGACAAAAAAGTAGTGAAAGGTAACCAGAGTAAATCAGATTTTTTTTTGTGATAACGATGAAGAAGAAACAGTAGATATTCTGTGCTCATCACAAATCTGATTCCACCATGTGAACGAACATAGTTTAGAATTATTTTTCCAGCAGGTGTGTATGAATTTAAAATCAAGTGCAATAAAAAGATAAAATAATATCGGTCTCGAAGAATGGTCATCAAAATATTCAGCCATAGTTACAAGAAAACAATCTGAATTGGTAGTGGTAGATTACATCAGAATATTGTTGAACATTTAGACCAAATAGATTTCCAAAAATTAAATACATTAGGGCAATAATATATTAAATGAAGTAATGTACCATTGGGTGAAAGACGTGACCAACATAAAGGTGAAGTCGACATGTCAATTTTATGAATAGGTGTAAAAACAGCTCTATTATACAGAAGAAAATAAAGATTGAGAAATATTGGAAGCTTTGGAGGTAGTGAAAATGTAATGCCATAACTTAGCCCATTGTTGAACAGAAAGCAACACAGGAAGGTCTTGCTCCCATGTCAATTAAAATAGTGGATTTAAGCCTACCAGGAATAGGAGCAGATAAAAGCTAATGAATGAGAGATGCTTTAGGATTGGAATCATAAGCAGTATTATGAAGTGGCGTTGGGGGAATAAACGGAGTAGAGTCAGGAGGGAAGTTATTGGTCAGTAAAAAAGATTGAAGTACAAGAGAACGTTTAGAATATTGAGTTAAGCAAGAATTGGGTAAACTGTAGCCCTCTTGTAATGAAGCAAAAGGGAGTACAGAATTTTGGGAAATTAATTGATGAACATATAGGATACACTTTTCATTCCAGTGTTTAAAATAGAATGACTCATGACGAAAATGTATGCATTTATTATACCAAATAGAGGAGGCAAGAAAAGCTTGATAAAACTCACAGCCTTCGTAAACAGCTAATGCATTAAAGAACGGAATTATTTGAAAAGAGTTTTTTTTTAAAGTACAGCTGGTCATACAAGTAACATCATAAAAGGTGGGCAATATTGATAATTTCTGGACAGAGCATACATTTGCAGAATTAAAAAAGCAGTATGATATAACTTGAAATTACGGAAGTGTACACCACCTTCATTTTTAGGTCTAATTAAATTAGTTAAAGCAATACAAGCATTTATATTATTCCAGAAAAAGTGTGTACAAAGGGAAATCATTTGGGTAAAGTAATAATTAGGAATTTTGAAGGGTACCATAGAAAGTAGAAAAAGGACATGAGGTCCAATCATCATTTTATCAGTGTCCAATCTACCCTACCAGGATAAGTGAAGAGTGGACCAAGTAGATAATAAGTTTTGGATTTTAAGTTTTGGAGCATTAAAATTGTGAGGGAGAATGTGTGAAATAGTGGAGGAGAAACAGACACCCAAGTATTTAATCTTGGAAGGTCACCACATAAAATTGGTATTAGAAAACAAAAGCTGAAAGCATGAGGAATTTAATGGTAAAATTTCAGTTTTAGTGAAATGTAATCTATAACCAGATATTTTAGAATATGAATCAATCTCTTGTAAAAAGGGAGGTAGGGAGGACAAGTGGTTAGATAAATAAACCAAAATATCGTCTGCATAAGCAGAGAGTTTGGTTTTTTAGAGAGATATGTTGAAAACCAGATGTAGAAGGATTAGTAGAAGCAAAATGGGGACAACCTTGTCTAGTGCCTCTGTGCAAGGGGAAAAGCATTCATTGACATAACCACAAGCACAAGGTTTAGAATATAGTAGTCTGATAAATGAAATAAACTGAGGGCCAAAACCAAACCCATGGAGATTTTTAAACATAAATTGCCAATTTATATGATCAAACGTTTTTCCCCAATGTAAGGATATTAGAAAACATCCTAGCATTATCGGAGGCGAGTCTGCCTTTTATAAAAAACAGATTGATCAGGTTTAATAGGAAGGGGGATAACATCTTCTAATCTAGAGGCAAGAATTTGTGTAAACATTTTATAAGCATTTTATAATCATAAATGAAATAAACTGAGGGCCAAAACCAAACCCATGGAGATTTTTAAACATAAATTGCCAATTTATATGATCAAACGTTTTTCCCCAATGTAAGGATATTAGAAAACATCCTTGCATTATTGGAGGCGAGTCTGCCTTTTATAAAAAACAGATTGATCAGGTTTAATAGGAAGGGGGATAACATCTTCTAATCTAGAGGCAAGAATTTGTGTAAACATTTTATAATCATAATTAATGAGAGTAGACGATAATTTTTACAAAGTGTGTGAACTTTATCTGGTTTAGTGATGATAACAATAAGAGCATCTACAAAAGAGCCTGCAGGTTTAGATTTTAATAAAAAAAGATATAAAGAATTCAAGTAAGTTAAGAGGAAGAATTGATGAAAAAGAGGAAAATAGTATAAACGAAAAACCCTCAGGGCCAGGAGCTTTAGTTTTCTTTAAAGATGTAATAGCATCTAAAATGCCGTGGAAAGTTACGTCCTCTTCAAGAGTAGCCAAAACATCTGGTATTGAAGGAGATGTGCTCTTTGCTTATTTGACATATTTAATCTACTTATAAATCCCTCGTAAACTGCACTACATGTGCCTAGAGCCTGTAAATTAAATGCTACTTGTGGGCCTGCAGAACTGATTGTGGCTCCCACTTAACATGTCTCAGGTCTACCAGTGCAGAGCTTGTGGTTGCGGTTTTAAACTGCCATGTCGACCTGGCAAGTTAACTCTGTTACCAGGTCCAAACCTTCCTTTAAAACATATAAGTCACCTCTGAGGTAGGCCCTGGACAGCCCCATGGGCAGGGTGCAGTGTATTTAAAAAGTTGGGCAAGTAATTTAAAGTTTTGTATGGCCTGGTAGTGAAAAACTCTGAAATACATTTTTCACTGCTGCAAGGCCTATCTCTTCCATAGGTTTACATTGGAATTATGTTATTATACTTTAGAAGTGTAAATCCCAATTGTGAAAACATAGACATTTCAAGTGTGTTGTCCCTGGACTATCAATTTAAAATCACAACTTATGATTAAGTTGAATTTGAAGTTGCAAGCCAGAAAATGCTACTTTCTGTGCCTACTGCCTGTCTCTGAATTTCTAAGATGGATGACATTGAAAAAATTCTTCAAACTGAATCCTCTTGAGAATAAAACTTTGAATGCATGGCAACCTGACTTTGCTTGCAGTGATTTGACAATATGGGATGTACAGGATACCAAGATGCTATTGTCCATCTCAGAATATGAAGGGGACCCACTCACCATGAGTATGGTTCTGAATGATCTCAACATACAGATGGATTTGAGTGTCACTGGTGGTTTAATGACAAAGTCCAAATGGACTCCACAGCTGCTAGTGGGCAACAATTGGACATTTTCCAGACTTTAGTAATGATGGATCTTGATAAACACACTGACACTTATGGTACACACTCCAACAGAAGGGATAACCTCACCAAGGGCGAGAGAGGGGCACTCCAGTCACTAACAACAGATAGCAGCATCACAATACGTTAAACCAATAAGGGAGGAAATGTAGTTCTCATGAACAGTAAGGATTATGAACATGACATCCTAATACAACTGAATGATCTGACTTGCTATGAGATACTGTCCTACAACCCCATGTGGGCCCTTACAGATCTCATAAATTGTAAGCCCAAGAAGTGGTATGATTCATGTCTAAGCAATACACCTAGCTCAAGATTGACCATCCCAGATACCCATGTACCACTTCAAAAAATACACAAAAACCTCCCATTCCCTCCAGGGAGACCTATCGTGTCAGGTATAGGGGGCCCCACGGAGAGACTCTCAGAATACATGGACACTTTCCTACACTACAGACAGTGGGGGACAACTTGCCATCCTATATAAGGGACCATAGACACATTATGAGTATACTCACAGACATAACATAAGAGGATAACATGATTCTGGTGACACTTGATGTCACAGCACTGTACACCAGCATCAAACATGAGCTTGGACTTAGTTTTATGTGAGCTAGTTACTGGGAACACGCCGAAATGCTTTTGGAAAGGACCAAACTGATTCTGGAGAATTATGTTTTCCTCTTTAAGGACAGCTGGTATAAGCAGACTCAAGTGGAGGCCCTGGGGTAAAAACGTTCACCCTCCCATGCCAATTTGTTCATGGGTAGGGTGGAGGAGGAATGTATTTGGAGCACACAGAGCAATAAGTGGAATGACTTGATCATATTGTGGGGCTGATTTATTGATGACTATCTGATGGTCTGGACAGGATCCACAGACAAACTGCTTGATTTCTTTACACCATTGAACAGTAATGAATCTAACATCGGGTTTACTTTCCAATATAGTCAGTAGAGTATCACTTTTTTAGACGTAGAACTGGTTATTATGGACAATAGAATTCAGAGTAGACTGTTTCGGAAACCCACGGAATGTAATGCCATTCTACATGTGTCGAAGGGCACACCCTAGTTTTCAGATCAATGCCATTCCCTACGGTGAGTTCATGCGTGCGAGATGCAAATGCAGTACTGAACCAGATTTTGGGGAGTGCCTACAGGGTATGGCATCTAGATTTACACGCAGAGGATACAACCACAGTAACATCAACAATGCTCTCAATAGGATCTCCAAAGTCAGTAGGTCAAATACTCTTAAGAATTAGCCTAAGAAGGGCGGCATTGAAATTGTTTGTCTGATCACTGACTACAACACAGATGCAGAGACTCCTACACGGAGTATGAAAAGACACTGACACCTACTGCTTGCTGATAAGTCACTACAGGTTTTCACGTCAGTCAAGCCAGAAATAACATACTGTAGGGACAGGTGCCAAAAAAGTATTCTGATTTCTAGCTACCGGAGAAAGGAACAAAGACCATTGGCTTACATTACATAGTGTAGGTTTTTTCAAATGTGGCCACTGCACCATGTGCAGATGGGTAATGGACAAGAAAACAATTTATTGGACCAAATAACAAGACATATAAGATTGAGGTCAACATTAACTGCCACACAAAGTATGTGGTTTATGCCATTGAATGTAAATACAAACTGAGGTATGTTGGAAGCACCATCAGAAGTCTGAAGGACAAGATTGGCGAGCATATGAGGGCTGTCAAACAGGGAGACACTAGATTTCCAATAGCCACACATACAGCTGCATTTACAGCCCAGGACACTCACAGAGCATTCCGATTTTATGGCTTCAACTTCATACCAAGGGACCCCAGAGGAGGTAACAGGGAATTTACACTAAGAAGGGGGAGGCATTTTGGATTATGAGACTCAGGAGTGTCCAGTCAGGTCTCAACACTGATCACAAATGACAATACTTTTTGGGAGACTACTGTAATGCGGCTCCCTATTTGGCACAAGATTGAGAGGGATTGATGCCTGACATACTCTTGATGAATATGCTAACAATGAACATGTGTCATCAACGCATTGAAAGTATATCTCTTCAATTTTTTCTGTATTTGTTGATTTGGCTCTGAAGCTGTCACAAATGCATTTGTCAGCAGACCTTTATGTGATGTGTAATATGTACAGCCAGTAAATAATACTCTATGACATAATGTTACTTGCTCACACCGGGACAAACTGGATCATGCACTAAGACTAGTTATATCATAAGCTCAACAATAGGACACACATAGGAGAGGATTGAGAGGCGCCACACTTTCACATCTGTTATTCCTAAAAAACTCTGTAACGTCATATGGGTAGTGATATGTTAAAGTTTCCTGTCTCTTACTGTCCAGCAATATCTGTATTACATTTTATGTATGTTCTATGTCTGGATGCTGAATCCAAAAATACAGTAACCAATAGGATTGCGGGCATTATTAGCAATACCATCTAGGGAGGTAGGGGGTTTCCTTTATGTCTACATTCGGTGTGAATTTTGGACTACCCTCATGCTGCAACTGCCGAGAGGTTACTAGGAAGACTAACTAGATACTTAACAGAAACAATGCTGCCTTGCACTATATAAAAGTCTTGTTCTCAATTTTTAGCCTCAACTTTACCGACTGACAATGAGATGTCATTTATGGCTATACTGATCATGTCGTCTTGCACTCACTATACAGTGCTCCTGTCTATTCGCCTTCAACGTGCTGACTCCTAATTATTTATGTCAATTCATGACGATACTGATCACACACATATCGAGGGATCAACTAATCTTCAATGTGCTGCTGTGGTTAACTGGTAGGGTAGGAATACCTTCAAGGGGTTTTGTTATTATACAATTCGCATAGAATTTCAACAATATTTGAGGTCCTTATATGTATAAGACCAATAGTGCAAAGCAACAATCTCAAATTTTTATGCAATTTATATAGGTCACTGCAAGTGATCAAAAAGAGAAGAGAGGGAGAAGGTGTGTATGAAAAAGTTCGTATTTAATACTCCAAAAATAAATTGTTTTTTTAAAAAGGGGTACAGAAATATAACAATGTTATAGGAGAAAATGATTCAAGAATGACAATCAAACAAAAACTCTCTATAACAATTGTAAGCGCTTGTCCGCTTCTTCACATTTGATCAATTATTTAAACAGACAAAGCATTTTGACATATACGCTTTGTCTGTTTAAATAATTGATCAACTGTGAAGAAGCGGACAAGCGCTTACAATTGTTATAGAGAGTTTTTGTTTGATTGTCATTCTTGAATCATTTTCTCCTATAACATTGCTATATTTCTGTACCCCTTTTTAAAAAAACAATTTATTTTTGGAGTATTAAATACGAACTTTTTCGTACACACCTTCTCCCTCTCTTCTCTTTTTGATCACTTGCAGTGACCTATATAAATTGCATAAAAATTTGAGATTGTTGCTTTGCACTATTGGTCTTATACATATAAGGACCTCAAATATTGTTGAAATTCTATGCGAATTGTATAATAACAAAACCCCTTGAAGGTATTCCTACCCTACCATATCCTTTGCCCAAACCCTCAAGGGTATATTGGGTTGCTCATTTGCCGTTACTGCTGTGGTTAACTGTCAGGAGTGGTAATGGCACAGCCTTAAACCCGCTTTCAACCCCTCTACGGCAGGTCTTTACAGACACCAAGTTTCATAGCCACGCAGCAAGATGGAGGCAGTTGGTGGCTAAGTTTAGACACAAGATGGAGGAAGCCTCTCCTGATGCCGTTGAACGCTAGGTCAGTTAGCGTTCTAGCTTTCTGACCTGACGCGTGTTTGAAAGTAATTTGATGCGCAAGCAATTTTGCCGCTGCGAACTTCAACCGTTTTTCCTGAGAGACGGTAGCCTTTCCGTGCTCTCTCTTCCTGAACCGCTTCTCTCGCGGTAATTCCCGTCAGGTTATCAGCATAACCTATTTGTATTCCTGTACCCCTTCACGGAGCTTTTCCAGCGGCAGCGCTTCTTCATCTGCGGAGCCACAGGGCCGTTATTTTCTGTGTTTCCTTTGGACCCTGTTTTTTTCCCCTGTGAAGCGCTACTCAACAGAAGCCAGCGATTTCGTGTTCTGAAGGGTCCTTGCTTCTGCTGCCATTCCTGGTAAGAACTTTCCTTGTTTTCGGTTGAGCAGCAGAGAGTGTCAACCCATAGGAAGTCATTACCCAGAACGAACTATTCAGTCATGAATACACAGTATTTGTGAAGTTTCCTTACCCCTTGGTTCCAGAACTCTTTCTGAACAAAGACTAAGAATGGTTACAGAGTTCTTGTTTGAATAGACTTTCTGAATAGCGCCTTTTTTCCCAGACTCGTTATTTTAGCGCTATCTTTTGGATTTGACTTCAGCTCCATTCCTCCTCAAGGCTCAGTGGAATTTGTCAGCAGTCTTTGGATATTCGCTATGCAGGTTCCAGAATATAGATAGAAATATATATATATATTTTTGCTTACCACCTTTAATTCTTCCTGCTGCAGAGAACTTACAAAAGACTTTATTTACTAAGCCTTGTGAATTCCAGCTCAAAAGACTTTATTTTCTAAGCCTTGTGAATTCCAGCTCAAAAGACTATCCAGAAATTTGAGTTATTTCAGAGAGAGGCTAATGCCCACACTTAGTCAGGTAAAGGAGGGGTTAGAGTAAAAGTGATATTTATTCTAGGTCAGATGTTGTGAGAATGTAGTAATTTTTTGTTAACTCTTACAGGTGTTACTATCATCTTAGAAGAAGAAGAGGTGAAGTCACCTGTGTGGCAGTCTCTCTGTTTTGTCTTCCACTTCCCCTTTCCCCTTCATCTCTGGAGTCAGAGAAATCTGGTTCAGTGGTGTAGGGGAGTTGGGAAATTAGCATCACGCCTTCAGCCAGACGTTCCTACGGAATTCAGGAATTCCAGGTACTGAATCTTGACAGATTGAAGTGCCAGCAGTTGCCTTCCGTCTGGGCGTTATGGCTGAAGGTTTAGATTTGAAGGCCTTGGGCTCCATTTTGGAAGGTTTACAGAAACAGTTGAGTGAGACTAGGGAGGAGGTTAAAAAATCTAATCAGGAGACTAGTTATCTACGTCAACGGCTTAATGAACTTACAATTAGCCCCAGTCCCAATTTTGGGGGTCACTGAGTGGCGATGCTGCGGCGTGGTCCATGCCTTTGGTGTCCACCAATGATCCGGTGTTATATAATTTTGAAAATTTCAAAACTGAATTTTTGCGAATTTTTGATCGGCGAACAATTTCCCAGTCAACAGACAATGAGCTTTTGGATTTGAAGCAAGGAAACAGAGAGTTGGTGGCGTATCTAGCTCAGTATAATAAACTAATCGTGGAAACGAAATGGCCTGAGGCCAAAAGAGCAGCCATATTCTACCGAGGTCGGAGGGACGAATTAAAGGATGGATTGGCTCAGATTCCTAAAAGGCCTACTGAACTGTTGGAATTGATAGATTTGGTTCTTCAAATTGATCAGAGACAATCAGAAAGAGGTTCTGAACGACGAAAAGAAACTCGACCAATTCCTCCAAGGTTTGACCGAATGCGTGCTGAAGTAGGGAAGACTAAAGAAGAAGTTGCTATAGAAGAACCGATGCAAATTGGTACAGTCCGAGGACCGCTTAGTAAGGAAGAAAGAGAGAAAAGACGAGTTGGGAAGCTGTGTATGTATTGCGGTGGTTCTGGCCATTTTTTAAAGGAGTGCCCAAGACGACCCAAGACCGCGTCATGGGTAAAAGACAAGCTCCACCAGTAGACGGAGTTGCTCTGGTGGAAGCGGATTCGAAGACAACTCCCAATCTGCAAAGTTTGGCTAATACCTTGCAATTTTCTGCTCCTCATCTTATTCTCTCATGTCAAATCTCTTTTGGTAAATCAAGATTTGCCACTGTGGCAATCATGATTGACTCTGGAGCCACGGGAAATTTCTGTGACCTTTTGTTCGCTAGGAGTCTGGGCATCCAATTTGTAAAAAAATCCAAACCAGAACCAGTGCGAGCTGTTGATGGTACTCCTCTATCCTCAGGTCCAATTTCCTTTGATACAGAGGTGATCACTATTTTGGGTCCTGGAGAACATTGTAGTTACATCAGTTTCAATCTAATAGATGCCCCGCAATTTCAACTGATTTTGGGGTTGCCCTGGCTCACCGAACACAATCCCAAAATTGACTGGGCTAAGCGAACTGTTGAATTAAGTTCTGACTATTGTCTACAACACTGTTTTCATCCAATTCACAAGGAGAGTGAGCCATCGATCTCTTATTGTCTGGCTAATCAACCTCAGATGATTTGTACTGTGGAAATTCCTGAAATCCCGAAGGAATATCAAGATTTAAAGTCAGTTTTTGATGAAAAAGAAGCACTGAAACTCCCTCCCCATCGGGAATATGATTGTAAGATTGAGTTGGAGCCCGGAGCGTCTTTGCCTTGTAGTCGGATCTATGCCTTTTCTGAATCTGAGAATCTGCATTTAAAAGAGTATCTTGATCAGAATTTGGCCAACGGCTTCATTAGACCTTCACAGTCTCCGGTCTCCTCTCCTCTTTTCTTTATTCCCAAGAAGGACAAGAGTTTGAGAACTTGCATTGACTATAGGGCATTAAATCTGGTTACCAAGAAAAATCGTTACCCGTTACCACTCATTTCCGAGCTTCTGGATCAGGTGAAAGATGCCCACATTTACACCAAATTGGATCTAAGAGGGGCTTATCACTTGGTGCGGATGGCTAAAGGGGATGAATGGAAAACGGCGTTTCGAACTAGATTTGGTTTATTTGAGTACCAGGTTATGCCTTTTGGATTGTGCAATGCACCTGCTGCTTTCCAGCATTTTGTAAATGATATTCTCCGGGAGTTTTTGGATCGGTTCGCTGTAGTCTATATAGACGATATCCTGATTTTTTCCAAAGATATTGAAGAACATGTTCTTCATGTACGAGCCATCCTGAAATGTTTATTGGAGAATCAACTTTTTGTCAAACTGGAGAAATGTGTTTTTCATTCGTCCCGAGTTGAATTTTTGGGTTTTATTCTTTCTCCTCAGGGAGTCTTCATGGATGATTCAAAATTAAAAGCCATTCAAGATTGGCCCACTCCAAGATCTGTAAAAGAGATCCAAAGTTTTTTGGGGTTTGCTAACTTCTATCGGCGTTTCATCCAAAACTTCTCTGAAAAGGTGAGTCCCATCACACGATTGCTCAGGAAGAACGAAAAGTTTGTGTGGGGGCCAGCTACTGAGGAAGCCTTTCAATTCTTAAAAAAATCTTTTATCTCTGCACCAATTCTTCAGCATCCAGACCCAATGGAACCATTCTTTGTAGAAGCGGATGCTTCAAATTGGGCCATTGGAGGAGTTTTGTCACAGCGACACAAGAAAACTGGACAGCTCCATCCGGTAGCTTACCATTCTCGGAAGTTATCTCCGGCGGAGATCAATTATTCCATTGCTGATAGAGAATTATTAGCTGTGAAAGAAGCGTTTCAAGAATGGCGCCATTATTTATTGGGAGCAAGACATGTGGTCACCGTATTCACTGATCATCGAAATTTGCAGTTCCTGAAATCAGCTCCAACCTTGACCCCCCGGCAACTCAGATGGTCTCTTTTCTTCGCAGATTTTGATTTTGTATTAACTTACAAACCTGGGGCAGTAAATGGGAAGGCAGATGCGCTTTCTCGTTTGAATCCAGAAGATGATCCAGCAGTTAAGCCGGAGGTTAAGTCAGAAGAGTTTATCATTCCCAAAGAAAGAATTGTGGCAGTTTCGGTGGTTGATGACTTGGAAGAAAAGATCAAGGAAGAATTTCAGAAAGAGAACTACGTGAATTGGGAACTTGAGGGTCCAAATCGGTCAGTAAAGGATGGAAAACCATTAATTCAAGGGAAAATATTTGTGCCAGGAGCTGAATTACAAGAAGAGACTATTTGTTTGTTTCATGATCAGCAATTGGCTGGACACAAGGGAGTAACTAAGACTCTGGAGCTCTTGAAGCGAATTTTTGATTGGCCGGGCATGGAAGCTCAGGTGAGACAGTACATTGCCACTTGTGAACAATGCTTAAAAGGGAAGAGTCTTAGACAACCTCCACAGGGTCTTCTCATGCCTTTGCCTGTTCCCCCTTATCCTTGGCACACCGTGTCCATGGATTTCATTGTGGAATTGCCATCTAGTCAAGGTAATTCAGTCATTTGGGTAGTGGTTGACCAATTTTCCAAGATGAGTCACTTTGTCCCTTTAAAAAGTCTTCCAAATGCCACTCAATTAGCTACTCTGTTTGTTCAACATGTGGTAAAATTGCATGGAATTCCAAAGGTGGTCATTTCAGATCGAGGGTCACAGTTCGTGTCTCGTTTCTGGAGATCCTTCTTGAAAGGATTGGGAATAGATTCTCGTCTGTCCACCAGTTACCACCCAGAGACGGATGGGCAGAGGGAGAGGGTTAATCAAGACCTTGAACAATATCTTCGAATGTATTTGATGGAACAAGCTGGGGAGTGGCCTTCCTTACTTAGTACTGCAGAGTTTGCGTACAATAACTCAGTACACTCTGCTACCGGTTTCTCCCCTTTCTTCTTAAATTATGGCAGACATCCCAACATGTTGGTGGGTCGAGTAGAAGTTGAGGTTCCGGCAGCCGGTGAGATAGTTCAGAAATTACAACAGGCCTACCAGTTAGCTTCGGCGAATCTGATTAAGACAAAAGCAGCTTACAAGAGGCAGGCTGATAAGAGTCGTAAGGAGGGACCAGTTTTTGAACCTGGGGATCAAGTTTGGGTCTCAACTCGTCATATGCGATTGAGAGGAAGCCGAAAGTTTCAGCCTAGGTTTGTGGGCCCTTATCCAGTGGTTCGAATGATAAATCCAGTGAGTGTCAGGGTAAACCTGCCTAAAACCTTCAAAATCCACCCAACCTTCCATGTTTCTTTAATCCGAAGAAATTCACCAAATTTGCGTAAGGTCCTTCCTCCAGCTCCAATCCAGTTTCAATCGGCAGAGGAATTTGAAGTTAAAAGGATTCTTGACTCAAAGATTAAGAGAGGTCAGGTATTTTATCTGGTAGATTGGAAAGGTTATGGTCCAGAGGAAAGGTCCTGGGAACCCAGTTCTAACATTCATGCCCCCAGATTGGTGAGAGAGTTCCATAAAGTTCATCCACAGAAGCCTAGGGAGGGGGTTTTGGTGGGGGGTACTGTCAGGAGTGGTAATGGCACAGCCTTAAACCCGCTTTCAACCCCTCTACAGCAGGTCTTTACAGACACCAAGTTTCATAGCCACGCAGCAAGTTGTAGGCAGTTGGTGGCTAAGTTTAGACACAAGATGGAGGAAGCCTCTCCTGATGCCGTTGAACGCTAGGTCGGTTAGCGTTCTAGCCTTCTGACCTGACGCGTGTTTGAAAGTAATTTGATGCGCGAGCAATTTTGCCGCTGCGCACTTCAACCATTTTTCCTGAGAGACGGTAGCCTTTCCGTGCTCTCTCTTCCTGAACCGCTTCTCTCGCGGTAATTCCCGTCAGGTTATCAGCATAACCTATTTGTATTCCTGTACCCCTTCACGGAGCTTTTCCAGCGGCAGCGCTTCCTCATCTGCGGAGCCACAGGGCCGTTATCTTCTGTGTTTCCTTTGGACCCTGTTTTTTTCCCCTGTGAAGCGCTACCCAACAGAGGCCAGCGATTTCGTGTTCTGAAGGGTCCTTGCTTCTGCTGCCATTCCTGGTAAGAACTTTCCTTGTTTTCGGTTGAGCAGCAGAGAGTGTCAACCCATAGGAAGTCATTACCCAGAACGAACTATTCAGTCATGAATACACAGTATTTGTGAAGTTTCCTTACCCCTTGGTTCCAGAACTCTTTCTGAACAAAGACTAGGAATGGTTACAGAGTTCTTGTTTGAATGGACTTTCTGAATAGCGCCTTTTTTCCCAGACTCGTTATTTTAGCGCTATCTTTTGGATTTGACTTCAGCTCCATTCCTCCTCAAGGCTCAGTGGAATTTGTCAGCAGTCTTTGGATATTCGCTATGCAGGTTCCAGAATGTAGATAGAAATATACATATATATTTTTGCTTACCACCTTTAATTCTTCCTGCTGCAGAGAACTTACAAAAGACTTTATTTACTAAGCCTTGTGAATTCCAGCTCAAAAGACTTTATTTTCTAAGCCTTGTGAATTCCAGCTCAAAAGACTATCCAGAAATTTGAGTTATTTCAGAGAGAGGCTAATGCCCACACTTAGTCAGGTAAAGGAGGGGTTAGAGTAAAAGTGATATTTATTCTAGGTCAGATGTTGTGAGAATGTAGTAATTTTTTGTTAACTCTTACAGGTGTTACTATCATCTTAGAAGAAGAAGAGGTGAAGTCACCTGTGTGGCGGTCTCTCTGTTTGGTCTTCCACTTCCCCTTTCCCCTTCATCTCTGGAGTCAGAGAAATCTGGTTCAGTGGTGTAGGGGAGTTGGGAAATTAGCATCACGCCTTCAGCCAGACGTTCCTACGGAATTCAGGAATTCCAGGTACTGAATCTTGACATTAACTAAAAACACTGTACTGCTACAAGATGGAGGGACCAAAGATTGACATTTGGATATACTTCTACAGTCTGCCTTCTATTTCGACAGCCAATCACATCGTGTTCAGAAACATCCGGTTGCTCCTCAATCAAACGCAGTGTACTCACGAAGGGTGGGAGCACTCTCTGGGGTGAGTAGTGTGCCGGTAAGCTATTCACTCCCCCGGTCCGGGACAATGCTGAAGGCACTTTCTTAGAAAAAGCTTTATTACATGGTGATCACATCACAATATGGCTTTGCATTTTACTTAGGATCGGGCACTACATTGCAGCTTCACGAACTCTGGAAGCTCGCACTGGGATGACAAGATTTGACCACTATCTAGAAAATAAGCAAAGGAGTAACTCGAGTTTTTCGGTTGGAATTATCACTGGAAATAAGGTATGTCAGACTTCTTTGAGTCATTGACACTCTCTAATATAAAGAACTGTAGTCTCACTGTATGCTCATAGAGGCAGACGTTTTCCTCTTTTTGTTCATAGGGTTCTGCTTAACAACTGTTTAAGTATTGTATTCTCCTGTTGAATACATTTATTCTTATCCTCACTCTAGGGGAGCACTTTTATACATGCACGTTAGGGTCAGTAACTTGGCAGCATGAGGGCATGAAACAATCTAGTACTCACCAGTACTATACTTATGGTGTACCCTGCCATTGTATGTATAATTTCTAAATGAAGTAGTTTAAACGGGAGATGGGTCAAGTGTGTATTAAATAAAGAAAATCACGATTTATTCCCAAATCTATTAAATGCTTGCACAATACTGTCTTAAAATTTATTAACAAAGGTACGTATAGGTTTCCACAAAGTTTCACCAAGAATTTGATATGCAATATTCATGACAGCAAACCATTAGGATGTACTTGTGTATACGAGGTATTATCGTGCATACCACAATTCTTGTATATGTATACTTCCTTAGCCCTGAAGAAGTTGCGGGTTCATCCCTTGTAAAGCAACGAAACACGTGTTGGCTAGGACCGCAAGAAATTAACTGGGGAGTATAAAGTCACAGTCCATAGAAGCTAAAAGAGTAAAGTAACTGTGGTATTCCATGCCCATGTCACGCCTGTGGTTCTTAGAACCTGTGAGGTCATGGTAGAATGCCCAGGGGGGAAGTTAGCGGTTGAAGAAATTATCTCTGATAATGGTACTCAGTTTGTCAGTGCTGTTTTTACATCTTTTCTTTCCAGCTGTGGAATTACTCACAAGAGAGTTTCAAATTATTTTCCTCAAGCTAACGGTCAAGTTGAACGTTTTAATAGGGTCATCAAGGAATCTTGTCAGTTAGCTTTACATAGTGGTTTGAAATGGAGAGAAGCTTTACAAGCTACTCTTTTTACTTATCGCATGTCCCCTAGTTCTGTGACTGGACTATCTCCTTTTGAGATGTTGCGTTGTAGGAAACCTGGCTCCAAGCTTATGCCCTGGTGGTTGAAGACCAAGGATAGTGATTATTTGGAATTGGATCTTAAAGGTGTTAGGGATCGTGTTAGCAAATACCAAGCGAAAATTTCACAAAGTTTTCCCCAGAGAACTAACTCTCCTAAGTTACATGTTGGTGACTTTGTGCGTGGGAAATTTGGTGGTCTTGTTCGCTAAAAGTGTTTCTAGATGGTCTAGTCCTGTGGTTGTAACCGAGGTTTTTAGTAAGGCTGTGAGAGTCGAGGGTGGTAAAATTTGGAATTTTCGACGCATTTCCTTATGCAAACTTAATTTTCCTCAGTCCACACTTCAACAGCCCAATCTGGAGTCCTCTGAACACCCACTTGTTGTTAATGATGATTCTTGCTTTTCAGGTACTCATGAAGTTTTTGATCATCTTTCTCATCAGTATGAAGGTTCCTGTCATGATAATGCAACCAATGTTAGCGTTTTTGATAATACTGTTCAGGAGAGTGTTTCCAATGATAATTTTTCAAATTCTCCTCTTCATGACAGTGCTTCTTCTGATGTTTCCACTAATTGTTTTCATGATTCAAGTGTTTCCCGTAGGAGTTCTCGTGTGAAATTTATTCCTCAGAAATTCAGGGATTTTGTTCGTTTTAATGTTTTTTTTTATTTTATTTTTCTTCTTTTGTTTTTTTTGTTTAAGGGGGGAGGTGTGTGGTATTCCATGCCCATGTCACGCCTGTGGTTCTTAGAACCTGTGAGGTCATGGTAGAATGCCCAGGGGTGAAGTTAGCGGTTGCTGAAGGGAGCGGACGTTTTCCTATACTGTTCCCTGCTGTGGATGTTAAGCTGTTCTTCTCTTGGAATAAAGCCTACTTAAAACCTACTTGCTCGTGGACCCAATTACTACAGTAACCACGTAACCAAAGGAAGAAGACTGTTGTCTATATTATTGTACATATATTCTCAGCGTGTGCACGGGATCAGTGGCATATTTGTCTCTGAATACATGTCTGGGTGGGTGACAGATGGGCTTTGTGCATTTCTTCTAGATATCCACACACAAAGGGTGCTTAGGTTTGACTGAAGGGCCATCCATATCCTGATGGGCCATCCTGGGCAAGATGGGAGGGAGGAGCTGACACCTGAATAGGCTGTGCCGGTCCCCACAAAAAGGGCTACACACCCCCCTGTATTGAGTCTAGAGCCAGGGCAGGAAGGGCAGGGACTTTCTTTGAAGTTTTTTCAACTTCTAAGGCAAAACTGGGTATCCATACTGGACCCCTCACACCATGTACTCATTACACTTCTGGCCCTGCCACCTGCTGTCCTCCTTGTCTGGGAGTGAGAAAGACTGGACCACCATCTCTACACCCCAAAACCAAAGTGACTCCAAGTGCCTGCTGCCTTCCTTCCTGTTCTAAAGTCTAAGAGACATCAAAGACTTCCAACTACACTCTAACAGCATCTGGACTCTGCTACTGTGATCCTAGCCCTGCCAAGTGGTGTCAATCCTGTCCTGAGCCCATGGAAGTGGGTTTTCTTTTTCAGTGCTGTCTCCATCAAAATCCACGCATCGCCGTCATTGCACCGTTCGGAAGCAAAGCATCTCCCCTCGCCGCCAAAGCATTGCCACTGCTGCCAAGGACAAAGAAAGTGCATCGCCAGCTGCACGGCTCTACAAGGATTCATTGCTTCCATCTGAAGAAGTTGCTGATTATGCATCTTGATTTGTGCGGCTCAAAACCTGTACATCACCTACATCCAGAAGGATCGATGCATACGCATCACTTCCTCTGCTTCCACTTATTGTGCCTTGTCGACAGAGCAACAAGGTACTTTTTCAGCAGAATAAGGTTGGTCCCTGTATCGGGACCAAGCTCCAATGCGGTTGGCCTGAACATTTGAATTTAATCCAGTCACCCGCGACCAGATGGCTTAGGTTGGCGCTTTATGCTTTAAAGAACTATATTTGCACATATTCTTTAAAAATTCTTAACTTCGGATATACTTATTGGAATTTTGTCACTTTGTCCTTGTTTTGTTAATTAAATAAAGCTCTATTTTTCTAACCTGCTGTGCATTATTTTTTTTGTTTTGTTTTCACAGTTTTACTACTTTAAGTGTTGCACAAATGCTTTACACATTACCTATTAAGTTAAACTCGACTGCTCTGCGCCAAACTATGAGAGGGTGAGCACAGGTTAATTTAGAAAGTGTATCTGACTTACCCTGAATAGGATTGTGGTTCTAGCTTGGACACAATGCATACCTCTGCCAGCCAGAAACCCAGTTTCTAACATTGGTGATCAGCGGTGAGGATAGGACTCAGGATAGGATAGGAGAGGAGGATTTATGCAGTGCCTTACACTAATTTGGTGTACACTACCAAGCCATACCTAAGACTAATTCAAATCAACTGTCCCTAAAATTATTTCTCTAACTGGAGGTTCTACATCGGCACCTGAACCTGCAAAGATGGATCTTTCCTCTGGGACACACAGCTCATCAGGCCTTGGCAACAATCATTCCTATTCAGCAGTTTCAATCCCCCCTCAGGCCTTTGGGGGTGTAAACAGTTACAGCAGTGGTATTGGGCCTCATAGGTCTCACAGGTCACCCTCAGGTTTTGACCAGTGGGCTCCCTGTGCAAGTCGACTATACAAGTGCTCCAAACTCTGGAAACATGGCTGGGATGGTCCTCTAGTACAGTCTATCCTCCTGCGGGCCAGGCATTCTTCTACCCTTTCTGAGTAGACAGGCAGGCATTTAGGCACAAAGTACACCCACAACTCTCCAGTAAGTTGCACAGACTTCAGGTAATTCACTGATCCCATTGCAATGCAATGGATTCCGATTGAAATTGCCATAAGAGGATATGATCATCGTTGATTTGAGAAAGAGTATAACTTTATGGATTGAATAAAGTTGATATACTACAGCAACAAGTGTACCTCTTTATCTCAAGAGTTGGATGCATTGCTGAAACTTCAATAAAATCGCCTATGCAATTCACACTGCTGCACCCAGAGGGTCGTTCCCTAGGGTTAGAGGACGCTTGATTGGTTATTTACGACTTGTACACTCCATGATACAGAGAGTGAGACCTCCGTTGCACGCGAAAGCCTTAGAAATCATTACAATAAGCAGCTTGTACGCAATCAACCCCCATTTGAATTTAACGCAATGCCAAATTCCCAAAATTGCTCTGCCACACGTTACATTTTTCCCAGGCCTACTACACGTCCGTTTATCCTACAGTGAACATTTCCGGCCCACAAAATAGCTATTAAAAGTATCTCATTCAACTTGAAGATTCAGTCACGCATCTAATCTATGTATTTCTCATACTAGTAAATTAGCTTGTGCATTCAATTTGCAAGAGTGTAGCCAAATGAAATGGATTATTTTATGCGGATTTTTCTGATGGAGGGAATTAAATGAAGCACCATTATTGTTTTTCGCAGGATTTGATTATTAATGTAATGTATGTATCAGAAATGTTTCCTAAACATTGGTTTTATTTTCCTCAATGGTGTGAGCACTTCATGTTTCTTTCTCTCCCTCTGTGTACAGATGCAGTTTCTCACTATGTCAGAGAACATTATAATTCCAGTTTTTCTGAGAAAATTTTGTGAGATACTTTCCCAGTTCCAAAATTATGATCAAAGCTTTTTTTTCAGTAGAGAAATTAGCATCTGACCTATATTAATCAAAATCCACACTTCAGATGTGACTTTAAGTGATTAGCTCTCCATCTGTAGCACATAGTTGAAAAGGCAAATAACTCAAATGTCCATGAAAAATGTGTTTTAATTAGAACATGCTAAATTATTCAGATGGGAAATAATACGCATATTTAAATGTGAGGCGGCTTTTTAAGCATGCAAAGCAATATATTACCATTACCAAAATCCTTTACGGAAAGCAATATCAAATTTGCTTTTAGTTCAGACTTTTAATTGAAGTTGCGCTCAATATTTTAATTTATAACAATAGGAAGCAATAGCAGATTAGTAGAAGCTTTCATTTCGTTTGATAACGTTTGCACACAAAATATCAAGTCAGTCGAGATTCCATCTGTTTATATACATATGATAGAGTCATAGACATAAATGTGAAAAAATAATGCTTGCCTTCTATTGATAGGCAAATTTAAGCTTATCCCTTCGGATCATGTTGCTATTATGAACATGCTTTTGCCGCTTAGATTGAGCAAACATTATTTTCCAAGTGAATTCTTCGTTATTACCCCTTGCTGAATATTTGTTCATGAAAACATCCGGATTGCACCGTGAGTTTGTTTCATATATCATGCAAGGAAAACCATTTTCCAAATGGCTACACGCCATATCTATAGGGCAGTACATAGTCATTAAATTTACAGGGTAGCGGGGGCGTGGCCAGCAGCACGACTGGGTGAGACGTGAGCCTAGGCTGCTCCGGCTACCCGTTTAGATCTGAAGTACCTGAGGCCGGCCGGGAGTCCCGTACCCCGCTGAGTGGTGGACTGTGGGGGCCCCTGCCCCTCCTGGGGTGCTGTGGGCGCTGTTCTGGGTCTCCGGGGGCCTATAACTGCGGAGGCGATCCTTTGGCCCTGTGCCTGGCCTGGGTTCCAAGATGGCACCGCAGTGGAATTGCTGACTGCCGGGACCGACAGAGACGGACGTGGTGCACTGGACCCCCAGCCACTGGGTTGCGAGGTCTGGCGGCGGTGTAAGCAAGGGACGTGCTACCACCGGGGACCCCTGGGGACCGAGAGAGGCCCGGAGAGAGAGCAGACGTGGGCCGTTGCCCGCACTGGTGTGGAGCTCGGCGGCTGGCAGGGGTGAGTGATGTGTGGCCGGGGAGGGGGCGGCCCGGAGCGGCATTGGCGGCTGGCCTGGACCGCGGAGCTGGATCCCGGAGCTGTGTCGCCGTGGCGGTGGGGCCTGAACATCTGCCTGTGACCTGCATATTGCTGGGCGAGAGACGCCTGGAACTGAGTGGCAGGGGGGCGCCCCCCACAACTCTCTGCCGAGAGGAGGCTGCTGTGTGCCTTGACTGCCTGGGAGATGTAGCGATGCCTGCTCCTCTTCTGTACCCCCCCACACGCGCTGGAACTTTCTGCTGCACAGCGGACCCCCCTACCCTGTAGAGACTTGTAGAGGGGGCTGGAGGGCTGAAGTGTGGCTACTCCTGGACAAGGCAGGGCCTGCTAGAGTGGCCCTGGGGATCAGGGAGAGACGTGTGGCTTCGCCTCTAGAGACTCGCCGTGTGGCTGCCGGAAGACAGAAGGGATCTGCCGTTGCAGAGGTAAGGGCGAGGGAAAGACCGGGGCCTGGTGCAGAGGTGCTTGGGGGGCCTGCATCTCGATTCAGGGTGTCTAGTGTGGCCCATACCCAGACGGCCTGAAGAGTGAAGAGTGACTGGGGTTGCCACCTGCACCCAAGATACCGGCGGTGGGCACCTCTGGCGGTGGCGCCTGTGGAGACAGTGCCTGACGGTCTATAGAGGGACAGGAACTGGGGCTCTTACTCTCCTGAGGATAACGTCTTCTAGTGCACGGCAGGAGATAGCGGCTTGCACCTGGAAGTCGGTGGTGCAGAGGGAGCACGGCCTACTCGCGTACAGCTATGGGCAGGAAAACCTTAGACCCCAAGCCTCCTGGACAGGGTACGCTGGACCGATTTGCCACAGCCCCTCCACCACTGAACGCTGACCAAACCGGGGCGAGGTCGGATACGGCCATGCTGATGGAGGCTATACAGGCATCCTTAGAGGCCCTACAGAAACAGGTCGGAGAGGTTGGTGCGGATGTGGCACTCCTGCGACAGGACCTTCGCAACCTAGCAGAACGAGTGACGGTTTCGGAGACTCGGATAGGGGAGGCTGAAGACACCATAACAGACCTCAGGAAAGGTATGGCGGAACTACAGGCATCCCATAAGCAGCTTCTCTGGAAGGTGGACGTTGCCGAAAACAGGGCACGATGCAACAACCTGCGATTTGTGGGCTTTAGGGAAGGTCTCGAAGGGGCGAACATGTCAGAGTTCCTACATTCGTGGCTGCTCCGCACTTTCCCGAAGGACAAAATTTCCACGTGTTTTGTCATAGAACGGGCACATAGAGCACTGCTGGCGAAACCACCGTAGGGAGCAAGACCGCGGCCGATCATAGCTCGCTTCCTCAATTTTTTGGATAGGGACATGATCCTGCGTGAGGCCAGGAAGCTTGGGGAGATCTGCCACGAAAATGCCCACATAAAGATTTTCACGGATTACAGTCAGGAGGTGCAGAAACAGAGACACTCCTTTGATTCAGTCAAGGCCAAGCTGCAAGACCTCCGAATCCAGAATATGCAGTTGTTCCCTGCAAAGCTGAAGGTTCTGTACAAAGAGAAATCTCATTTTTTTCAAGCGCCGGAGGAGGCGTGGCAGTGGCTGGGGGAGTGTCCCCTCCCTATCACGACAACAGTCTGGGACCCAGGGTCATCGACTGGGGACCGACCTGCGGATGGGCCGCGGGGATCGCCAAAGCCGCAGAGGCTGCGCCAGAGGCATGTCAGCTGTGGAGTGGAGGTTAACCCATATCCCAAATCAGGATCGGCGCGGAGGAGATGACGCAAGACGATCTCGGTGGACACTAATCCATCGCCGGGTTCCCAGTTCTCCTGTTTAGCAGAGAGGGCACAGTCGGAGGGGGAGGAGGAACCTGGCGGCACCTCATCCGAGGGAGAGGAATTGGAGGAGCACTCATTGTATCCCCTAGTGGCGGCAATCCACGATATGGAACAGGACAGGAGACCGGGGCCTCGCAGGGGGACCCCCCAGACTCTAACTCGTGAAGATGGGACAGTAATGGCTGGTCGACTTTGGACTTGGTGGCCAGGAGCACGCAAGTTGGACACCCCCTCTTGTTCTTTGTTTGCTTTCTTTTTTTTTATTGATTTGTTCTTTCTTTCTCGTTTCTATTTAGTTGGTCTCCGCCTTTACTGGTGGCTCCTCTAGAGGGTTGGAGTGAGTTAACTTGATCTGAGGCTGAGGTTGGGTGAGCGACGGACCTCCTTCATCTGATCAGCTGTATCTCTATCACTAGGAGGGTGATGGGTCTGGTGGGGGTAGGGAGGTGGGGCGGGGGCGGTTCTTGGTGGGACGATCTTTGGGTGTTGGGAAGGGGGGACAGCTAGGGTTCCCAGTTGGGGGGGTTCATTGATATTGTTTTAAAGCATGTCACAGATGGAATTGCCACACATACCTGCACATTGTACGCCCGATGCTCACCAGCACAAAAACTGACTGGGACTGATGTTGCCTAGCGTAGTGGGTGGCCTTGGGACTGAGGCACAGGATACTGGTACTGCCCAAATCCTTACATGGAATGTGAACGGCCTGGGCAATAAGATCAAACGGGGGTTGGTCCTGGCCTATGTAAAAAAGACTGCCCCGGACATAGTGGGCGATGTGGGTTTTTGGAACAGGGGCCCTATAGGGTGTTAGCACATGCGGGAAACACTTCGGGTCCAGAGGGGAGGCCATTCTGATTAGGAAGTCCTCTCCCTTCACGGTAACGAGAACGTGGACTGACCCCCAGGGTTATGGGCACTTGGAGACACCAGAAGGTCACAATAGTTTCTGCCAGAAACCGGTCCCCGGAAGCTTGTTTCCTTCCCAGTATAAGAATTGGCTTGGTAGTTTGGTTTGCCCTGTTCCCAGCATGCACTGGGACAGGAACAGACTAATTTGCATATAGCCAAGTTCTGAGCTGGGATGGTGCATTGAGCTAAAAAACGGTGATGGATTAAAACCATGATCTCTTGACTTGGTAAGAGTATTCTGCATCATTCAGAAACTCTGTTCATCACCACCCCCCTTTTCCAAAATCGGTTTTATCCACACTATGTGTGGGAGGGTATGCTCAGACGTGAGTCCCTTGCTCATTGCACCATCAGGATTCAAGCAAGCCGGGCCGAAGAAGGCTGTGATGCCAGAAAACGGTCCCCGGAAGCTTGTTTCCTTCCCAGTATAAGAATTGGCTTGGTAGTTTGGTTTGCCCTGTTCCCAGCATGCACTGGGACAGGAACAGACTAATTTGCATATAGCCAAGTTCTGAGCTGGGATGGTGCATTGAGCTAAAAAACGTGATGGATTAAAACCATGATCTCTTGACTTGGTAAGAGTATTCTGCATCATTCAGAAACTCTGTCCATCACCACCCCCCTTTTCCAAAATCGGTTTAATCCACACTATGTGTGGGAGGGTATGCTCAGACGTGAGTCCCTTGCTCATTGCACCATCAGGATTCAAGCAAGCCGGGCCGAAGAAGGCTGTGATGCCAGAAACCGGTCCCCGGAAGCTTGTTTCCTTCCCAGTATAAGAATTGGCTTGGTAGTTTGGTTTGCCCTGTTCCCAGCATGCACTGGGACAGGAACAGACTAATTTGCATATAGCCAAGTTCTGAGCTGGGATGGTGCATTGAGCTAAAAAACGGTGATGGATTAAAACCATGATCTCTTGACTTGGTAAGAGTATTCTGCATCATTCAGAAACTCTGTCCATCACCACCCCCCTTTTCCAAAATCGGTTTTATCCACACTATGTGTGGGAGGGTATGCTCAGACGTGAGTCCCTTGCTCATTGCACCATCAGGATTCAAGCAAGCCGGGCCGAAGAAGGCTGTGATGCCAGAAACCGGTCCCCGGAAGCTTGTTTCCTTCCCAGTATAAGAATTGGCTTGGTAGTTTGGTTTGCCCTGTTCCCAGCATGCCCTGGGACAGGAACAGACTAATTTGCATATAGCCAAGTTCTGAGCTGGGATGGTGCATTGAGCTAAAAAACGGTGATGGATTAAAACCTTTATCTCTTGACTTGGTAAGAGTATTCTGCATCATTTAGAAACTCTGTCCATCACCACCCCCCTTTTCCAAAATCGGTTTTATCCACACTATGTGTGGGAGGGTATGCTCAGACGTGAGTCCCTTGCTCATTGCACCATCAGGATTCAAGCAAGCCGGGCCGAAGAAGGCTGTGATGCCAGAAACCGGTCCCCGGAAGCTTGTTTCCTTCCCAGTATAAGAATTGGCTTGGTAGTTTGGTTTGCCCTGTTCCCAGCATGCACTGGGACAGGAACAGACTAATTTGCATATAGCCAAGTTCTGAGCTGGGATGGTGCATTGAGCTAAAAAACGGTGATGGATTAAAACCGACTTGGTAAGAGTATTCTGCATCATTCAGAAACTCTGTCCATCACCACCCCCCTTTTCCAAAATCGGTTTTATCCACACTATGTGTGGGAGGGTATGCTCAGACGTGAGTCCCTTGCTCATTGCACCATCAGGTTTCAAGCAAGCCGGGCCGAAGAAGGCTGTGATGCCAGAAACCGGTCCCCGGAAGCTTGTTTCCTTCCCAGTATAAGAATTGGCTTGGTAGTTTGGTTTGCCCTGTTCCCAGCATGCACTGGGACAGGAACAGACTAATTTGCATATAGCCAAGTTCTGAGCTGGGATGGTGCATTGAGCTAAAAAACGGTGATGGATTAAAACCATGATCTCTTGACTTGGTAAGAGTATTCTGCATCATTCAGAAACTCTGTCCATCACCACCCCCCTTTTCCAAAATCGGTTTTATCCACACTATGTGTGGGAGGGTATGCTCAGACGTGAGTCCCTTGCTCATTGCACCATCAGGATTCAAGCAAGCCGGGCCGAAGAAGGCTGTGATGCCAGAAACCGGTCCCCGGGAAGCTTGTTTCCTTCCCAGTATAAGAATTGGCTTGGTAGTTTGGTTTGCCCTGTTCCCAGCATGCACTGGGACAGGAACAGACTAATTTGCATATAGCCAAGTTCTGAGCTGGGATGGTGCATTGAGCTAAAAAACGGTGATGGATTAAAACCATGATCTCTTGACTTGGTAAGAGTATTCTGCATCATTCAGAAACTCTGTCCATCACCACCCCCCTTTTCCAAAATCGGTTTTATCCACACTATGTGTGGGAGGGTATGCTCAGCGTGAGTCCCTTGCTCATTGCACCATCAGGATTCAAGCAAGCCGGGCCGAAGAAGGCTGTGATGCCAGAAACCGGTCCCCGGAAGCTTGTTTCCTTCCCAGTATAAGAATTGGCTTGGTAGTTTGGTTTGCCCTGTTCCCAGCATGCACTGGGACAGGAACAGACTAATTTGCATATAGCCAAGTTCTGAGCTGGGATGGTGCATTGAGCTAAAAAACGGTGATGGATTAAAACCATGATCTCTTGACTTGGTAAGAGTATTCTGCATCATTCAGAAACTCTGTCCATCACCACCCCCCTTTTCCAAAATCGGTTTTATACACACTATGTGTGGGAGGGTATGCTCAGACGTGAGTCCCTTGCTCATTGCACCATCAGGATTCAAGCAAGCCGGGCCGAAGAAGGTTGTGATGCCAGAAACCGGTCCCCGGAAGCTTGTTTCCTTCCCAGTATAACAATTGGCTTGGTCGTTTGGTTTGCCCTGTTCCCAGCATGCACTGGGACAGGAACAGACTAATTTGCATATAGCCAAGTTCTGAGCTGGGATGGTGCATTGAGCTAAAAACGGTGATGGATTAAAACCATGATCTCTTGACTTGGTAAGAGTATTCTGCATCATTCAGAAACTCTGTCCATCACCACCCCCCTTTTCCAAAATCGGTTTTATCCACACTATGTGTGGGAGGGTATGCTCAGACGTGAGTCCCTTGCTCATTGCACCATCAGGATTCAAGCAAGCCGGGCCGAAGAAGGCTGTGATGCCAGAAACCGGTCCCCGGAAGCTTGTTTCCTTCCCAGTATAAGAATTGGCTTGGTAGTTTGGTTTGCCCTGTTCCCAGCATGCCCTGGGACAGGAACAGACTAATTTGCATATAGCCAAGTTCTGAGCTGGGATGGTGCATTGAGCTAAAAAACGGTGATGGATTAAAACCTTTATCTCTTGACTTGGTAAGAGTATTCTGCATCATTTAGAAACTCTGTCCATCACCACCCCCCTTTTCCAAAATCGGTTTTATCCACACTATGTGTGGGAGGGTATGCTCAGACGTGAGTCCCTTGCTCATTGCACCATCAGGATTCAAGCAAGCCGGGCCGAAGAAGGCTGTGATGCCAGAAACCGGTCCCCGGAAGCTTGTTTCCTTCCCAGTATAAGAATTGGCTTGGTAGTTTGGTTTGCCCTGTTCCCAGCATGCACTGGGACAGGAACAGACTAATTTGCATATAGCCAAGTTCTGAGCTGGGATGGTGCATTGAGCTAAAAAACGGTGATGGATTAAAACCGACTTGGTAAGAGTATTCTGCATCATTCAGAAACTCTGTCCATCACCACCCCCCTTTTCCAAAATCGGTTTTATCCACACTATGTGTGGGAGGGTATGCTCAGACGTGAGTCCCTTGCTCATTGCACCATCAGGATTCAAGCAAGCCGGGCCGAAGAAGGCTGTGATGCCAGAAACCGGTCCCCGGAAGCTTGTTTCCTTCCCAGTATAAGAATTGGCTTGGTAGTTTGGTTTGCCCTGTTCCCAGCATGCACTGGGACAGGAACAGACTAATTTGCATATAGCCAAGTTCTGAGCTGGGATGGTGCATTGAGCTAAAAAACGGTGATGGATTAAAACCATGATCTCTTGACTTGGTAAGAGTATTCTGCATCAGTCAGAAACTCTGTCCATCACCACCCCCCTTTTCCAAAATCGGTTTTATCCACACTATGTGTGGGAGGGTATGCTCAGACGTGAGTCCCTTGCTCATTGCACCATCAGGATTCAAGCAAGCCGGGCCGAAGAAGGCTGTGATGCCAGAAACCGGTCCCCGGAAGCTTGTTTCCTTCCCAGTATAAGAATTGGCTTGGTAGTTTGGTTTGCCCTGTTCCCAGCATGCACTGGGACAGGAACAGACTAATTTGCATATAGCCAAGTTCTGAGCTGGGATGGTGCATTGAGCTAAAAAACGGTGATGGATTAAAACCATGATCTCTTGACTTGGTAAGAGTATTCTGCATCATTCAGAAACTCTGTCCATCACCACCCCCCTTTTCCAAAATCGGTTTTATCCACACTATGTGTGGGAGGGTATGCTCAGCGTGAGTCCCTTGCTCATTGCACCATCAGGATTCAAGCAAGCCGGGCCGAAGAAGGCTGTGATGCCAGAAACCGGTCCCCGGAAGCTTGTTTCCTTCCCAGTATAAGAATTGGCTTGGTAGTTTGGTTTGCCCTGTTCCCAGCATGCACTGGGACAGGAACAGACTAATTTGCATATAGCCAAGTTCTGAGCTGGGATGGTGCATTGAGCTAAAAAACGGTGATGGATTAAAACCATGATCTCTTGACTTGGTAAGAGTATTCTGCATCATTCAGAAACTCTGTCCATCACCACCCCCCTTTTCCAAAATCGGTTTTATACACACTATGTGTGGGAGGGTATGCTCAGACGTGAGTCCCTTGCTCATTGCACCATCAGGATTCAAGCAAGCCGGGCCGAAGAAGGTTGTGATGCCAGAAACCGGTCCCCGGAAGCTTGTTTCCTTCCCAGTATAACAATTGGCTTGGTCGTTTGGTTTGCCCTGTTCCCAGCATGCACTGGGACAGGAACAGACTAATTTGCATATAGCCAAGTTCTGAGCTGGGATGGTGCATTGAGCTAAAAAACGGTGATGGATTAAAACCATGATCTCTTGACTTGGTAAGAGTATTCTGCATCATTCAGAAACTCTGTCCATCACCACCCCCCTTTTCCAAAATCGGTTTTATCCACACTATGTGTGGGAGGGTATGCTCAGACGTGAGTCCCTTGCTCATTGCACCATCAGGATTCAAGCAAGCCGGGCCGAAGAAGGCTGTGATGCCAGAAACCGGTCCCCGGAAGCTTGTTTCCTTCCCAGTATAAGAATTGGCTTGGTAGTTTGGTTTGCCCTGTTCCCAGCATGCACTGGGACAGGAACAGACTAATTTGCAGATAGCCAAGTTCTGAGCTGGGATGGTGCATTGAGCTAAAAAACGGTGATGGATTAAAACCATGATCTCTTGACTTGGTAAGAGTATTCTGCATCATTCAGAAACTCTGTCCATCACTACCCCCCTTTTCCAAAATCGGTTTTATCCACACTATGTGTGGGAGGGTATGCTCAGACGTGAGTCCCTTGCTCATTGCACCATCAGAATTCAAGCAAGCCGGGCCGAAGAAGGCTGTGATGCCAGAAACCGGTCCCCGGAAGCTTGTTTCCTTCCCAGTATAAGAATTGGCTTGGTAGTTTGGTTTGCCCTGTTCCCAGCATGCACTGGGACAGGAACAGACTAATTTGCATATAGCCAAGTTCTGAGCTGGGATGGTGCATTGAGCTAAAAAACGGTGATGGATTAAAACCATGATCTCTTGACTTGGTAAGAGTATTCTGCATCATTTAGAAACTCTGTCCATCACCACCCCCCTTTTCCAAAATCGGTTTTATCCACACTATGTGTGGGAGGGTATGCTCAGACGTGAGTCCCTTGCTCATTGCACCATCAGGATTCAAGCAAGCCGGGCCGAAGAAGGCTGTGATGCCAGAAACCGGTCCCCGGAAGCTTGTTTCCTTCCCAGTATAAGAATTGGCTTGGTAGTTTGGTTTGCCCTGTTCCCAGCATGCACTGGGACAGGAACAGACTAATTTGCATATAGCCAAGTTCTGAGCTGGGATGGTGCATTGAGCTAAAAAACGGTGATGGATTAAAACCATGATCTCTTGACTTGGTAAGAGTATTCTGCATCATTCAGAAACTCTGTCCATCACCACCCCCCTTTTCCAAAATCGGTTTTATCCACACTATGTGTGGGAGGGTATGCTCAGACGTGAGTCCCTTGCTCATTGCACCATCAGGATTCAAGCAAGCCGGGCCGAAGAAGGCTGTGATGCCAGCAACCGGTCCCCGGAAGCTTGTTTCCTTCCCAGTATAAGAATTGGCTTGGTAGTTTGGTTTGCCCTGTTCCCAGCATGCACTGGGACAGGAACAGACTAATTTGCATATAGCCAAGTTCTGAGCTGGGATGGTGCATTGAGCTAAAAACGGTGATGGATTAAAACCATGATCTCTTGACTTGGTAAGAGTATTCTGCATCATTCAGAAACTCTGTCCATCACCACCCCCCTTTTCCAAAATCGGTTTTATCCACACTATGTGTGGGAGGGTATGCTCAGACGTGAGTCCCTTGCTCATTGCACCATCAGGATTCAAGCAAGCCGGGCCGAAGAAGGCTGTGATGCCAGAAACCGGTCCCCGGAAGCTTGTTTCCTTCCCAGTATAAGAATTGGCTTGGTAGTTTGGTTTGCCCTGTTCCCAGCATGCCCTGGGACAGGAACAGACTAATTTGCATATAGCCAAGTTCTGAGCTGGGATGGTGCATTGAGCTAAAAAACGGTGATGGATTAAAACCTTTATCTCTTGACTTGGTAAGAGTATTCTGCATCATTTAGAAACTCTGTCCATCACCACCCCCCTTTTCCAAAATCGGTTTTATCCACACTATGTGTGGGAGGGTATGCTCAGACGTGAGTCCCTTGCTCATTGCACCATCAGGATTCAAGCAAGCCGGGCCGAAGAAGGCTGTGATGCCAGAAACCGGTCCCCGGAAGCTTGTTTCCTTCCCAGTATAAGAATTGGCTTGGTAGTTTGGTTTGCCCTGTTCCCAGCATGCACTGGGACAGGAACAGACTAATTTGCATATAGCCAAGTTCTGAGCTGGGATGGTGCATTGAGCTAAAAAACGGTGATGGATTAAAACCGACTTGGTAAGAGTATTCTGCATCATTCAGAAACTCTGTCCATCACCACCCCCCTTTTCCAAAATCGGTTTTATCCACACTATGTGTGGGAGGGTATGCTCAGACGTGAGTCCCTTGCTCATTGCACCATCAGGATTCAAGCAAGCCGGGCCGAAGAAGGCTGTGATGCCAGAAACCGGTCCCCGGAAGCTTGTTTCCTTCCCAGTATAAGAATTGGCTTGGTAGTTTGGTTTGCCCTGTTCCCAGCATGCACTGGGACAGGAACAGACTAATTTGCATATAGCCAAGTTCTGAGCTGGGATGGTGCATTGAGCTAAAAAACGGTGATGGATTAAAACCATGATCTCTTGACTTGGTAAGAGTATTCTGCATCATTCAGAAACTCTGTCCATCACCACCCCCCTTTTCCAAAATCGGTTTTATCCACACTATGTGTGGGAGGGTATGCTCAGACGTGAGTCCCTTGCTCATTGCACCATCAGGATTCAAGCAAGCCGGGCCGAAGAAGGCTGTGATGCCAGAAACCGGTCCCCGGAAGCTTGTTTCCTTCCCAGTATAAGAATTGGCTTGGTAGTTTGGTTTGCCCTGTTCCCAGCATGCACTGGGACAGGAACAGACTAATTTGCATATAGCCAAGTTCTGAGCTGGGATGGTGCATTGAGCTAAAAAACGGTGATGGATTAAAACCATGATCTCTTGACTTGGTAAGAGTATTCTGCATCATTCAGAAACTCTGTCCATCACCACCCCCCTTTTCCAAAATCGGTTTTATACACACTATGTGTGGGAGGGTATGCTCAGACGTGAGTCCCTTGCTCATTGCACCATCAGGATTCAAGCAAGCCGGGCCGAAGAAGGTTGTGATGCCAGAAACCGGTCCCCGGAAGCTTGTTTCCTTCCCAGTATAACAATTGGCTTGGTCGTTTGGTTTGCCCTGTTCCCAGCATGCACTGGGACAGGAACAGACTAATTTGCATATAGCCAAGTTCTGAGCTGGGATGGTGCATTGAGCTAAAAAACGGTGATGGATTAAAACCATGATCTCTTGACTTGGTAAGAGTATTCTGCATCATTCAGAAACTCTGTCCATCACCACCCCCCTTTTCCAAAATCGGTTTTATCCACACTATGTGTGGGAGGGTATGCTCAGACGTGAGTCCCTTGCTCATTGCACCATCAGGATTCAAGCAAGCCGGGCCGAAGAAGGCTGTGATGCCAGAAACCGGTCCCCGGAAGCTTGTTTCCTTCCCAGTATAAGAATTGGCTTGGTAGTTTGGTTTGCCCTGTTCCCAGCATGCACTGGGACAGGAACAGACTAATTTGCAGATAGCCAAGTTCTGAGCTGGGATGGTGCATTGAGCTAAAAAACGGTGATGGATTAAAACCATGATCTCTTGACTTGGTAAGAGTATTCTGCATCATTCAGAAACTCTGTCCATCACTACCCCCCTTTTCCAAAATCGGTTTTATCCACACTATGTGTGGGAGGGTATGCTCAGACGTGAGTCCCTTGCTCATTGCACCATCAGAATTCAAGCAAGCCGGGCCGAAGAAGGCTGTGATGCCAGAAACCGGTCCCCGGAAGCTTGTTTCCTTCCCAGTATAAGAATTGGCTTGGTAGTTTGGTTTGCCCTGTTCCCAGCATGCACTGGGACAGGAACAGACTAATTTGCATATAGCCAAGTTCTGAGCTGGGATGGTGCATTGAGCTAAAAAACGGTGATGGATTAAAACCATGATCTCTTGACTTGGTAAGAGTATTCTGCATCATTTAGAAACTCTGTCCATCACCACCCCCCTTTTCCAAAATCGGTTTTATCCACACTATGTGTGGGAGGGTATGCTCAGACGTGAGTCCCTTGCTCATTGCACCATCAGGATTCAAGCAAGCCGGGCCGAAGAAGGCTGTGATGCCAGAAACCGGTCCCCGGAAGCTTGTTTCCTTCCCAGTATAAGAATTGGCTTGGTAGTTTGGTTTGCCCTGTTCCCAGCATGCACTGGGACAGGAACAGACTAATTTGCATATAGCCAAGTTCTGAGCTGGGATGGTGCATTGAGCTAAAAAACGGTGATGGATTAAAACCATGATCTCTTGACTTGGTAAGAGTATTCTGCATCATTCAGAAACTCTGTCCATCACCACCCCCCTTTTCCAAAATCGGTTTTATCCACACTATGTGTGGGAGGGTATGCTCAGACGTGAGTCCCTTGCTCATTGCACCATCAGGATTCAAGCAAGCCGGGCCGAAGAAGGCTGTGATGCCAGCAACCGGTCCCCGGAAGCTTGTTTCCTTCCCAGTATAAGAATTGGCTTGGTAGTTTGGTTTGCCCTGTTCCCAGCATGCACTGGGACAGGAACAGACTAATTTGCATATAGCCAAGTTCTGAGCTGGATGGTGCATTGAGCTAAAAAACGGTGATGGATTAAAACCATGATCTCTTGACTTGGTAAGAGTATTCTGCATCATTCAGAAACTCTGTCCATCACCACCCCCCTTTTCCAAAATCGGTTTTATCCACACTATGTGTGGGAGGGTATGCTCAGACGTGAGTCCCTTGCTCATTGCACCATCAGGATTCAAGCAAGCCGCGCCGAAGAAGGCTGTGATGCCAGAAACCGGTCCCCGGAAGCTTGTTTCCTTCCCAGTATAAGAATTGGCTTGGTAGTTTGGTTTGCCCTGTTCCCAGCATGCACTGGGACAGGAACAGACTAATTTGCATATAGCCAAGTTCTGAGCTGGGATGGTGCATTGAGCTAAAAAACGGTGATGGATTAAAACCATGATCTCTTGACTTGGTAAGAGTATTCTGCATCATTCAGAAACTCTGTCCATCACCACCCCCCTTTTCCAAAATCGGTTTTATCCACACTATGTGTGGGAGGGTATGCTCAGACGTGATGCCCTTGCTCATTGCACCATCAGGATTCAAGCAAGCCGGGCCGAAGAAGGCTGTGATGCCAGAAACCGGTCCCCGGAAGCTTGTTTCCTTCCCAGTATAAGAATTGGCTTGGTAGTTTGGTTTGCCCTGTTCCCAGCATGCACTGGGACAGGAACAGACTAATTTGCATATAGCCAAGTTCTGAGCTGGGATGGTGCATTGAGCTAAAAAACGGTGATGGATTAAAACCGACTTGGTAAGAGTATTCTGCATCATTCAGAAACTCTGTCCATCACCACCCCCCTTTTCCAAAATCGGTTTTATCCACACTATGTGTGGGAGGGTATGCTCAGACGTGAGTCCCTTGCTCATTGCACCATCAGGATTCAAGCAAGCCGGGCCGAAGAAGGCTGTGATGCCAGAAACTGGTCCCCGGAAGCTTGTTTCCTTCCCAGTATAAGAATTGGCTTGGTAGTTTGGTTTGCCCTGTTCCCAGCATGCACTGGGACAGGAACAGACTAATTTGCAGATAGCCAAGTTCTGAGCTGGGATGGTGCATTCAGCTAAAAAACGGCGATGGATTAAAACCATGATCTCTTGACTTGGTAAGAGTATTCTGCATCATTCAGAAACTCTGTCCATCACTACCCCCCTTTTCCAAAATCGGTTTTATCCACACTATGTGTGGGAGGGTATGCTCAGACGTGAGTCCCTTGCTCATTGCACCATCAGCATTCAAGCAAGCCGGGCCGAAGAAGGCTGTGATGCCAGAAACCTGTCCCCGGAAGCTTGTTTCCTTCCCAGTATAAGAATTGGCTTGGTAGTTTGGTTTGCCCTGTTCCCAGCATGCACTGGGACAGGAACAGACTAATTTGCATATAGCCAAGTTCTGAGCTGGGATGGTGCATTGAGCTAAAAAACGGTGATGGATTAAAACCATGATCTCTTGACTTGGTAAGAGTATTCTGCATCATTTAGAAACTCTGTCCATCACCACCCCCCTTTTCCAAAATCGGTTTTATCCACACTATGTGTGGGAGGGTATGCTCAGACGTGAGTCCCTTGCTCATTGCACCATCAGGATTCAAGCAAGCCGGGCCGAAGAAGGCTGTGATGCCAGAAACCGGTCCCCGGAAGCTTGTTTCCTTCCCAGTATAAGAATCGGCTTGGTAGTTTGGTTTGCCCTGTTCCCAGCATGCACTGGGACAGGAACAGACTAATTTGCATATAGCCAAGTTCTGAGCTGGGATGGTGCATTGAGCTAAAAAACGGTGATGGATTAAAACCATGATCTCTTGACTTGGTAAGAGTATTCTGCATCATTCAGAAACTCTGTCCATCACCACCCCCCTTTTCCAAAATCGGTTTTATCCACACTATGTGTGGGAGGGTATGCTCAGAAGTGAGTCCCTTGCTCATTGCACCATCAGGATTCAAGCAAGCCGGGCCGAAGAAGGCTGTGATGCCAGCAACCGGTCCCCGGAAGCTTGTTTCCTTCCCAGTATAAGAATTGGCTTGGTAGTTTGGTTTGCCCTGTTCCCAGCATGCACTGGGACAGGAACAGACTAATTTGCATATAGCCAAGTTCTGAGCTGGATGGTGCATTGAGCTAAAAAACGGTGATGGATTAAAACCATGATCTCTTGACTTGGTAAGAGTATTCTGCATCATTCAGAAACTCTGTCCATCACCACCCCCCTTTTCCAAAATCGGTTTTATCCACACTATTTGTGGGAGGGTATGCTCAGACGTGAGTCCCTTGCTCATTGCACCATCAGGATTCAAGCAAGCCGGGCCGAAGAAGGCTGTGATGCCAGAAACCGGTCCCCGGAAGCTTGTTTCCTTCCCAGTATAAGAATTGGCTTGGTAGTTTGGTTTGCCCTGTTCCCAGCATGCACTGGGACAGGAACAGACTAATTTGCATATAGCCAAGTTCTGAGCTGGGATGGTGCATTGAGCTAAAAAACGGTGATGGATTAAAACCATGATCTCTTGACTTGGTAAGAGTATTCTGCATCATTCAGAAACTCTGTCCATCACCACCCCCCTTTTCCAAAATCAGTTTTATCCACACTATGTGTGGGAGGGTATGCTCAGACGTGATGCCCTTGCTCATTGCACCATCAGGATTCAAGCAAGCCGGGCCGAAGAAGGCTGTGATGCCAGAAACCGGTCCCCGGAAGCTTGTTTCCTTCCCAGTATAAGAATTGGCTTGGTAGTTTGGTTTGCCCTGTTCCCAGCATGCACTGGGACAGGAACAGACTAATTTGCATATAGCCAAGTTCTGAGCTGGGATGGTGCATTGAGCTAAAAAACGGTGATGGATTAAAACCGACTTGGTAAGAGTATTCTGCATCATTCAGAAACTCTGTCCATCACCACCCCCCTTTTCCAAAATCGGTTTTATCCACACTATGTGTGGGAGGGTATGCTCAGACGTGAGTCCCTTGCTCATTGCACCATCAGGATTCAAGCAAGCCGGGCCGAAGAAGGCTGTGATGCCAGAAACTGGTCCCCGGAAGCTTGTTTCCTTCCCAGTATAAGAATTGGCTTGGTAGTTTGGTTTGCCCTGTTCCCAGCATGCACTGGGACAGGAACAGACTAATTTGCATATAGCCAAGTTCTGAGCTGGGATGGTGCATTCAGCTAAAAAACGGTGATGGATTAAAACCATTTTCTCTTGACTTGGTAAGAGTATTCTGCATCATTCAGAAACTCTGTCCATCACCACCCCCCTTTTCCAAAATCGGACACCCCCTCTTGTTCTTTGTTTGCTTGCTTTGTTTTTATTGATTTGTTCTTTCTTTCTCGTTTCTATTTAGTTGGTCTCCGCCTTTACTGGTGGCTCCTCTAGAGGGTTGGAGTGAGTTAACTTGATCTGAGGCTGAGGTTGGGTGAGCGACGGACCTCCTTCACCTGATCAGCTGTATCTCTATCACTAGGAGGGTGATGGGTCTGGTGGGGGTAGGGAGGTGGGGCGGGGGCGGTTCTTGGTGGGACGATCTTTGGGTGTTGGGAAGGGGGGACAGCTAGGGTTCCCAGTTGGGGGGGTTCATTGATATTGTTTTAAAGCATGTCACAGATGGAATTGCCACACATACCTGCACATTGTACGCCCGATGCTCATCAGCACAAAAACTGACTGGGACTGATGTTGCCTAGCGTAGTGGGTGGCCTTGGGACTGAGGCACAGGATACTGGTACTGCCCAAATCCTTACATGGAATGTGAACGGCCTGGGCAATAAGATCAAACGGGGGTTGGTCCTGGCCTATGTAAAAAAGACTGCCCCGGACATAGTGGGCGATGTGGGTTTCTGGAACAGGGGCCCTATAGGGTGTTAGCACATGCGGGAAACACTTCGGGTCCAGAGGGGTGGCCATTCTGATTAGGAAGTCCTCTCCCTTCACGGTAACGAGAACGTGGACTGACCCCCAGGGTTATGGGCACTTGGAGACACCAGAAGGTCACAATAGTTTCTGTCTATGCACCTCCCAATCTACAGGCCCGAACCCTAGCAGGAGTAGCTGATATCCTTTTAAACACTCCAGCCACACTACAAGTGATAGGAGGGGACTTTAATGACGTTATGTCCCCCCCCTTGGATAGATCGGGGTTGCGGGCGTACACTCTGGAGCCTTCCCCTCTGAAGCAGTTCAGTGACATGATGGGATTGACAGATGTCTGGAGATGGCATTATCCGGATGCTAGGACTTACTCTTACTTTTCAGGGGCCCACAAGGAGTACTCTAGATTGGACTACATCCTCCTTCCACGTCATGCTCTTAGAGCTGAGAATCGAGCAGAATACCAGGCCCGGGGAGTATCAGACCACTCACCACTGCTAGTGACAATATCGACAAAGAACAGACCACGGGGCGTGACCTGGTGATTGGCGGCATGGGACCTGCAGGACAAGGATTTGTTGCGGGGGTTACGGGCAGATGTGAAGGTGTACTTTGCTGAAAACTTGAACACAGTGCAGTCAAGGGTTACGCTCTGGGAAGCTTTTAAAACAGTTATGAGAGACTGGGCGCAGAATAGGATCGCAGGGGGAAAGCGGAAGGTGCAGGGAGACCTGAATGACCTAGCGGCCCGTATCTTGGAGTTGGAGCGCTGCGATGTGGCGGATGGGACGATACACTCACTTAGACAATTAATGGACACGCAGCAGCAATATAGGGCCCTGATGACTGACGAGGCCAAAACACAGGCACAGGCGACCCTGCATAGGTTGTATGATGTAGGGGATAAGTCGGGAAACTTCTAGCATGGCTGAGTCGTAGAGAACAGGAGGCGAGGTGGGTGGAGAAGGTGACGGATGCCCAGGGCCGTATGAGACAGACGGATGTCCAGATAGCGCAGGCGTTCGCGGAGTATTATGAGGAGTTCTACAAGGCCAGGGACTTGGGCTTGGCGGAGGAGGTGGAACAGTATTTGGTAAGCATTGAGACCCTTACCTTAGACGAGGAGGCCCAAAAGTGTCTAGAAGAGTAGATAACGATCACGGAAGTCTGGGAGGCTATAGCTAGACTCCGTCCGGGGAAATCTCCGGGCCCGAATGGCTTTCCTGCAGAATATTTTTTTTAAACGGCCGATCTACTCTCCACTCATCTGCTGGCCTTGTACACCGATGCGGCTCAGGAGGGCTCGTTACCGCCGGATCTTTGTATGGCCACAGTGGTGCCAATTTATAAACAGATTAAGCCACCAGGGGAGTGTGCGTCATACCAACCCATTTCCCTGCTGAACGTGGAAGTTAAAGTCCTGACGACGATTCTCGCGTTACGTCTGCGACGGGTGATTTCAGATCTGGTACATCTGGATCAGACTGGTTTCTTACCTGACTAGGCATAATTTACGGAGGACCCACAACTGGTTGATGGCGGTCTGCGATCGTAAGGAGCCACACTTGTTTTTATCTATAGACGCTGAAAAAGCTTTTGACGCAGTTCACTGGCCCTTCCTGGAGAGAGTGCTGATCACGTTTGGCCTAGGCCCGAAGTATTGGACGTGGGTAAACCTTCTGTACACGGACCCGCGAGCGGGGGTTAAGGTAAATAGGGTGCTGTCTAGGGCCTTTCCCATATGTAGGGGGACCTCACTATAGACATAGCGGCATGCGCAATACATCAGGACAGTGGGATAACGGAATTTAGAATTGACCAGAGCGATGCGGCTGAGGAAAAGATCTCGCTTTATGCGGACGACATCCTTCTGTACGTCACCCAGCCAGAGGTTTCGGTCGCACACCTGTTTGCCCTGTTAGGTCACTACGGAGCGCGATCAGGATACACAGTGAATTGGCACAAGTCAGTATTGTACAGCCCCCTATGGGAAGCCAGAGGTCCTGCCTTGCCTGCCATGCTCCGGGTAACGGACGAGGGGTTCATGTACCTGGGGATCTACATGATGAGGGACCGGTTAACCTCGTATCAGAAAAATATCCAGCGGGTCCTTGCTAACTTCGCTGATGATGCAGCCAGATGGAGATCCCTCCCCCTTACGATTCTGGGATGCGCGGCAATGTATAAGATGATAACGCTGCCGCGGTTTCTGTACGCACTACAGAACGAGTACTTCCCCCTCCCCCGCCAGGTTTTCAAAGAGATAAACAAGGGGTTGCCGGCTCTGCTTTGGCTGGGGAAACAGCCCAGGATAGCGCTAGAGACACTGCAGAGAAACCAATACAATGGGGGGATTTCCCTACCTAACGTCGAGGCATATTACTGGGCGGAACACTTAGCGCCAATAAACTAATGGCTTCACGCCCCGGCAGACCACCCCAGATACAGACTGGAGAGGGCGACGATGGCGCATCGGACGTGTTTACACTACCTTTATGGTGGCAGGGGGAAAGATGGGCTGTTGTTTATTTATTTATTTCACTTATAAAGCGCACTATCACCTCGAGAGGCATCCTGGCGCTAGCAGACTCGAGGAAGAAAGGAGAGCAGCTATTAACAGGCTGAGGAATTAGGGAGGGAGGGGAAAAAGCCAGGTTTTTAACTGCCTTCTAAAAGCAAGAAGGCTGTTGACCTGCCTAAGTTCAATGGGCAAAGAGTTCCAGAGCTTGTCCGCAGCCACACTGAACGATCTTCCTCCTGCTCTGGAACTCCTGAACCTCGGTACTGTCACCACCCTGGCCGAGGAGGAGCGTAGGTTACGGGCTGGCACATGCAAAGAGAACTTCCTTTGTAGACATGCCCGGCCGAAACCATGAAGAGCTTTAAAGGTCAGACATAAAGACTATCACCCTCTGCCTCACTGGGAGCCAGTGCAGCTGAACCAAAGCCCTTGAGGAGGAGGATCTCGTAGACCATCTAAGGCTAGTTTAGCCGCTGCAGACTGGAGTCTCTGAAGCCTATCCATAAGGTAACTTGGGGACTCTAGCAGCAAGGCGTTGCAGTAGTTTAACCTACTAAGCACGGTGCAGCGCACCACCTCTATACGAGCAGTGGGCGGTAAATGGGGCAAGATTTTTCTCAGGAGGCGGATGATGGTCATACAGCTAGCTGCCACCTTTGAGACCTGCGCCTCCAGGGAGAGATCGCTGCTGAACATCACACCCAGGTTCCGGACTACCTTCACAGGCTGGACCGGTGTAGAAAAGTCCCTTGGCCAAAAGTTACTAGGTAGAGAAGATTGTATCCTGGGCCGAGGGCAGTATAACACCTCGGTCTTCCCTGTGTTAAATTGCAGCGAATTGGCTTTCAGCCATTCCGCAGTGGCTCGCATGCAGTTGTGGAATTCCTCCAGGGAGGTAGAATCATTTCCCTCCAAGGACAGAATCAGCTGCGTGTCATCAGCGTAGTTGACAAGTTCGATCTTAAAATGTTTGATGACCGCTATTAAGGGCTTCAAATAGATGTTAAAAAGTATTGGGCTAACTGCCGAGCCTTGAGGGACGCCATGCGAAATGGTAGAAAAGGGGGATTGGAAGGGAGGAAGGGACACAGCTTGTTCCCTACCCTGGAGGAAGGACTCAAACCATCCAAGGGCACTCCCTGCAACTCCTACCTCTCTCAGCCTGTCCAGCAAAATGTCATGGTTCACCGTATCGAAGGCGGGAGACAGGTCAAGCAGGATCAGAACCCCTGCCTGCCCACTGTCTGCCCGCCAATGTAGCTCATCCAATACGGTCACAAGGGCCGTCTCGGTGCCATGAGCTGGACGGAAGCCGAATTGAACGTCTTCCAGGAGCTTGCGCTGTTCAAGATGTTTGGAGAGAGTGCCTGCCACCACCCTCTCTACAATTTTTGCTGGATAGGGTAGGAGCGAGATAGGCCTAAAGTTCTTAAGGCAATCCGGGTCAAGGGAGGGTTTTTTCTGTAATGGGGTCACCACCGCTTGTTTCCACTGAGGTGGAACCATTCCCATAGCAAGTGACTGGTTACACACCAGCCGAAGCGTAGGGAAGAGCTCACACTCGTACTCCTGCCAGATTTTTAATGGGAGCAGATCAAGCGGAGACCCAGATGTTATACCAAAGGCCACTTCCCTGAACTCCTCTGCAGACAGCTGTGCAAATTCTGCAAGGGGCTCAACTCCTCCCAATTCATTAAGAGCGCCGGGAGTCGGCAGGCTACCGCAGTCGGCTTTTACCAAAGATTGTTGCGGCTTTACCCTCAGGTCATCAATGATCAATTTGATTTTATCCTGAAAAACCTAGCTAGGTTTTTGCAGAGTTCCTGAGAGGGGGGAATTCATTCTTAGCACACTCTGGACTCGTAAGATTATTCAGGATATAGAAAATGCTGCGAGAGCTATTCGGGGCGTCGAGAATCACCTTAGAGAAATATTCTACCTTAGCTCTGTGAATCTCCTTCTTATAATCACCCCGCTTAGCTTTCCAAGCCAGCCTGTCACTATCCAGGTACGCATGCCTCCACCTTCTCTCTGCTTGTTTACATTCCAGTCTCAATTTTTTGAGGATGTCTGTAAACCATAGTGCAGAGGGTCTGCCCCTGCTCGTATGATGTTTGAAAGGGGGCATTGAAGTTCTTCCAGGCCCTGAGTTTGGAGTATGGTTTACATCGTACACAGTACCTGAAATATGCACAGCTACGACACGCCTGGAGGGCGGAGGTGGTGCTTGCAGGGCCTTTACCGGAATATGCACCGCTGGAGGGGCGCTGGTTGCAAGAGCACGTCCCTACTCAAACAATTTCCCTGACGTATAAAATCCTACTTAACAATATGCCGGACGGGCTAGTAAAGTTAAAGGACACATGGGAGTCAAACCTGGGAGAGATGGACACGCTGGAGTGGAAGACGGCCCTAATGCACCCTAGGGAGGTTGCGATAAAGTCCCGCCTTTGTCTCATACAATATAAAATCCTGCATAGAGTCTACTACGACAGGTATCGCTTACATCAGATGGGGCGGGCAGGCGACCCCAATTGCCTGCGCTGTGGTTGTGAGGAGGGGAATTTTTATCACATTCTCTGGGAATGCCGGGTCATACAGGGATACTGGGCTGAGGTACTGAAGGAACTCAGTGCCATTCTGGAAGCGGCCCTCCCAATCGAGCCTAAATTGGTGCTACTGGGAATAGCACACGAGGTGGATTTAGTTCGCCCACTTCTGATTTTCCTGCAGTTGGCGTTGGTGGTTGCCAAGAGGGACGAGGCCCGGGCTTGGGGCGCGCCTATCCCTCCGAGACTGGATGAATGGAGATGGGGTATGGACATTTACATGGCAGCCGAAAGGGTCACATATGTATGTATGTATGTATGTATGTATTTGAGCTTGTAAAGCGCACTGCTACCCGTCCTTAGGTTTCCTGGCGCTGTGTAACTCTGGGGAACCCGTCCTGGCTTTCCCTGTGGGATGGTCCCTGCTGGGAGTCCCCAAGGTGGAGCCAGGCATCCCGGAGTTGATGGGGCCGTTGTGGAGATTAGGCAAGCTAATGCCCAGAGTTGCCGAGTGGAACCCCTGATTAGAGTAAACACCGAAGCGAGAATTATCGAGTCCGCTGACCCAAGTCCACGACCCTGCCGCGTCGGGAATTGAACCCTGGTCCCGGGCCGACTTCTGCTCCGGGTCTGCCACCTCTAACCAGTGAGCCACACTACTCCACATATAAAGCCCGGGGTTGCCCCAAGAAGTTCAGTAGAGTGTGGGGGAAATGGAGACGATACTATGGCCTGGATGGGGGGCTCTGACGGGATGGGGGATGACCTCCTTGTGCCTCGATTCATGAGGGGGGCATGGAAGATGATGCGTGACACACTGTTGGGGGTATATTATTGTTTTTATTGGATATGCTTTGTCCTATGAAACTATTGGGATGGAGGGTGGTGGGAGGAGGCGGGGCAGGGGATAGTGGGTGCTCTTATGTGACATGCTTGAAATGTTCATACGGTTTTAAAACTGCAAATAAAAACAATGTAATTTTTTTTTACAGGGTAGCAGTCTAGATCCAAATATGCAGAGACTTTTTAGTTAAGAAAATATCAAACATGAATAAAATGCACAGAAATACGTTAAAATTTCAATATGAAAGTGACACGTGCGTTATACATAGAAAAAACAAATCCAAAAACAGCTCCATTCAAGATTCATTCATAGACAATTGTTAATGAATTTTCGTTAAATTACTACTTTTTTCCATTTGTTCCTTCAGAAATACGTCCTTCTCCGACACCATTAATTAAAAGCAATTTTAAGGCATGCATGTGAGAGGCTGGCCTGGTATATGTTTTCTACTAATGTAAGTGGGCACCATGCACCAGTCAAGACAACCCTTATGGTGATTTAGGAGGTCTCAGACAACCATAGGAAGCTATCCAAGTGGTAGCTGTGGAGAGCATCCTTTAGGCTTAGTCTTGAAGGAGTGTAAAGCAGCTTGTTCTACCAGATTGCAATCGTATAGTATAGAATACATAAAAAGAGAACCACACAAGGCATTTATAAAAATATGTCTTTATTATAGAATACTCTCAAGTAGGTTCCAGTATCTCCCACACGGAGCTAGACACAAAGCACGCAATAGTATAGCAAAGAAATCACAGTAAATAGCAAGGGGGGCAAACCATATACTAAAAAAGTGGTATAAGAACCAGGACTCGAGTCAAGACAGTGTATTAATTGCTGGGACCCCAAGGAACCCCCCAAGGTGAGCTTATAGGGACTCCATGGAGTGCATGTGCAGTGTGAGAACAAGACCTTGTGCTCCGTACAAGTCTCTGGGAAAGTCGTGATTGGAATTTTAAAGTTTAAGGACCCTTTGCAGTAGACTTCAAAGAAAACCCATGGAAAACAGAAGTGTAGAGAGCCACCCCCCGCAGATCCCAAAGTACCCGAGTTATCTATCCCAGGGAAGCCGGGTGAATAGGTCTGAAGTGGCATAGGAAACCGCCGTAGAACCCAATGGAGGACTTCGAAGAAGAGCCGCAGCTGGAAGGTAGACAAGTGTCAGTTGGCATCCAAACATGGATTCTTGTCGAAGAGTACCTGAAAGCAGAGGGTGCAGAGTCTGGGTCACTTGAGAGTGACCAGGGCTCGGTAGACGAATGAACGATGTTGGGTGCTTCAGATAGTTGACGTGACCTTGACTCTGCAGCTGGGGGGATCAGGCGACGTTGCGGATGACCGCAGCCTGATATGAGCTGTTCTATGAAGGCTAAGGAGTGCTGATGGTCCGATGTCCAACGGGAGCACCAACAAGCCTTGGCACATGCAACCCATGCAGAAGGTCAAGGAAGTATACGGTTCGGACCAGCAAAGTCCAGGAGACTCACCACACACAGGGGAGTCAGGTCAGGCCTAGCGCAATCAGGAGAGCCCAGAAAAAGCAAAGTTGACCCTCAATTGGACCCACAAGCCGGAGGCACAGGAGTCGCAAGAGGACCTCGAGCAGCTTCATAATACGACAGGCCATGGAGACCACGAAGCAAGGTGACTGACGATCTCTGTAAGAAGAGGTGCCAGAGCTTGGGGCTACTCAGAGCCCAATGCACTTGTAGCAGGATTGCCAAAAAGCACATGCACTTGCAAAGGTATGGCGTGCACTGGGGTTCGGATATTGCAGCGTCAACAAGGGATACTGATCTCAAACTTGGTGAGAGAGCAGCTCCGATCTTGAGGGACATAGAAACTCACCTCCTGTATTGCTGATCCTTTTGGAGTCCGTAGGAGCATGGGATCAGCAGACCAGTCAGCAGTGTTGCGGTGCCTGCAAATGCAGGGAAGTGACTCCTTCATTCCAAGGGAGATTATTTTCGGATGACTTGGATGCTCCTCATGTCCTACACAGATCCTGTATTGTGCACAGGCACAGACAAAGCAGCAGACTGAGAGGGAGATGAAGTCAGGCCAAAACAAAGTCCAGCGAAGTCCAGAGTGCCCAGATGGTCGAAGTGCAGTGGTTTCTTGTTCAGAATCTTGCCCACGATGAATCTAAGGTCCTACAGCCAGGTAATCCCTTAAGTAGCCACGAGAGAGGATTGGAAAGATTCAGGAAACCCTCCCAGGGAAGGGTCTGGACAGGGGGGAGGTTACTCCCATGTCCTTTGTCCAGTTTTGCACCAGAGCGGGAACCAACGGCTCCCAGGACTCGTTTAAAACTGGACTATGCACAGGGACACCAAATATGCTCCTTTCAATCACTTGCAAGCACACCGACCCAGCCCTAATACACTAAAGTACGCGGCTGCGTGTTGAATAGACCGGAGCACCAGGAACACTCGTTTCCGGGTATTTTGTATCAACTCCACATCGTTGTGTTTACTTTGGGTGCAATTACGAAGGCTACACAGCGTTTGTAGCTTTGCATCGTATCTCCTTGGATTTCTGTATATGTTCGTTCACAAGAAGTGGCTACTTCTTGTGCAAGTAAAAAACTAAAACCTTTAGCACTCACTCCTTGTAAAGAAGGAGATTTAGAGGTTTTTTTTATGTCTACGGACTTTTTCCCCAGAGTATTCCCTTGCACCGGACTTCTGGACTTTCGGACTTCCTGGAATCTTCTCCATTTCCTGGATTGTGGATCGTTCTGTGGTTACCAGAGGAGCATACCAGTTTTGTCCTGCTGCACCACTAACTGGCATGTGCGAGGAGGAGGAGTCACAACAGCCGGCTAGCAGTTTGTAGCTTGGGAGGAGCAGGCAGCGGTAACGGCAAACACAGCGGGAAAAAAAACGCCGTGAAAGCCGCTGAATATAAGAACGCGGGGGATAAGCTCGGGATACTGAGACAGCCCGATCCGGGCCAACCCAGGGTTCAAGCTACCGAGCTACCGGTGCGGAGCGGCGGCGGCGGCTGATCGGTCCAGTGGTCCGGTGGTCTGACGCCCAGTGGCGGTTTGTTGGTCAAGCGGAGCCGGGCGCAGAGCCACTCAGGACGTGGGATTGACGGGGAGCTGAGTAGCAGAGCAGGTTGGTGCAGCTTCCCTGCTCACTCACTTTCCTCGCCTCACCCCCAGCACCTGTATCGCCACAGCCATTTCCCCCGTCTGTGGCCTCTCTGCCTCTCTCTGCCTTTCTGCACCCGGAGGTTTGCTGCGGGGGTTCCCTGACGGGGCTCGTTGGAAACAGCATCGGGAGGCCCGCATCCCAGCCACACCCCTCCCTCAAACAAGGCAAGACCCTTCAGAATTTCAGAACTGCACAGAACTGACTCCGGCATGTTCAGCTAAAACAAAGAGTCTGCGAGCGCGGCTGCCGCTAGAGGCAGCTGCGAAGTAAGAGCCCGGGGGTGGTGGTCTAGGCCGGTCTGACTAGGTCCGACTTTGCCAGCAGTCCGCCCCTGCGTGCCCCACTCCCTCCAGCCAGACCTTCAGTGGCTTTCCAACAGAAGGGTGCACACGCCACTTTGCAATAGGAAATAAAAAAAAAAATACTTGACAGCGAAAACAGGGAAAAACAATGAGGACCAGAAATTCGTCCTTACTGCAGGCACAGGAGAAACCTAGACCCCACAGAACTGCCAGGAGACAGAAGGCAAAACTTTTCTACCAACCTGGTGCGGGCGGTCTTTACCCCGGGCCTGGGCTTTCGGAGGGGAGTGCTTCGGGATCACCCGGCGCCACTGGTGCAACGCCAACGTCCCCAGTATTACCTACTGCGTACCTAGCACTGACATCGTCGCAAGTAGGGCAAGATGCGAGGCGTCATAATCCAGTTCACTCAATTCGCAGCCCTGGGGCAAACATCTCTCTAGGAAACAGAGACATTAGAAGCTTTTTCCACCCCCTGGCTACAAGTCCAGCTGCTTCAGCTGCTTCAACTAGATCTTCAAGCTGCACCCCGCCCAACAAAGCCATAGAGGACGGCTTATCCCCAAACTCCCCCACCTCACGGGCCCCAGGAATGCCCCTATCACCAATAATCACCATGCTACAGGGTGGCATATCCCTTAAGCCAGAGGTCCCAGACAGGCTCGCACCCAGACTTGACTTCACCAGATCAACAACTCCTATAAACCATTCACTGGAAGATCTTTGTTCGGACTTGATCCTAAATGGGGCCTTCACTGCTGATACATTGATCAACACATGCAGCGTAATCCCGGCAACAGGGGAGCACACGCTTGACGCAACTAGTCATATAAATGAAACCAATGAAGGAATAGAAACCACAGAAACACTGGCCCGGGACCCTCCACGTTTAAATCTGATGCACCAGAGCCCCAGGGAACAAGATAAAACGACCCTGCTACCATCGTCAATGAGTAGAAGCTCGGATAGGGGGGACAGCCCCCCAGCGATCACAGACAATTTAACACTGATCAACGAGACACTCATTTCTATGACAGGTGCGGCTATAATGCACGCCGACAAGCTCGATGCCCAGATAAACATACTACAAACAGTTGCAAACCTAATATCTGGAATCGACTGTAAACTGGACCATCTGAACTCCCTGATTCGTAGAGCACAGAATAGCCCACACTTCAAGCCTGTGTCATGTAGTTGCAGTCCAATCTTGAACAGTTTAGGAAAACTTCCGTACATCATGACCACACTAATTGAGGACCTCAAGAAAAAAGCCGGCAAGACCAAGGATCCGATCTTTCAGGCCCCAGCCCCCCACCCTCCGAAAATAGGAGGTCCAAGAAACCCAACAAACCATTCTATACAAACTATTAAAGAAGACAAACTGCTTGGGAGGCTCCACCAATCACGCTCTGCATGAGCAGGCCAGACGCCATCACGACCAAAACAAAAAACCAGGAGCCCCAGCATATCAAAAATAAGAAAAAAAATTAAAAACTCAATAAGGCAAATAAAAACAAATCTCTCGCTCCCAGATCCATCCGGGAATGGCTACGGCCTGAGAATGACACGGCCTCACACAACGTGAATCAGGATATGTCCGAATTGGGAACAACCGCTAAAATTCCGGAAAAAATAGAGCTTAACGTTGGAGTCACTCATTCCACTTACACAGCAATAACCTCTCTCGCAATCCCTCAGCCAGTTTCAATAGCATCACACACAAAACAAGCAATGGACCCACACGGACAAAGTACAGTGGAAGCAACCCAAGTAAACTCAAACAGATACGACCCTAAGGACGCCGTTTCATCAACGCTCAAGATGGGCCGTGCACCGTAAGCGCCTTTGACTGCCACAGTCCTCAGGGAAATTGAACACCCGCCACTCACTATAAGCGCTTCCAGCTTGTCACAGATGGAGGCCCAGTCGCGGCCATCGGGGCCATTGGGGTCAAACAGGCAGGCAAACGACCGCCCACCAGACAAGGCACAGATACCACAAACAGGCGGCCACGGGGCGGACTCAGTATGCCGAATAAACCTCCCCCAGGATCGGAAAATAACGTTGTACCCCGACTATGTCTCCCAGGGGACGTGGGATATTCTCAACCGTAGTAATCTACTGAAACTTTTTGCTAACATCCCAGGGTTGGAGGGAACAAAAACCTCAGATATTGAAACCATCTCCTTCCTCCCGCCAGACGCGGAGGAGAAAAATGAACCCACGGAGCTAACCTTCGTGAGCCCACATATGGCGGCGCTAAATTATGCTCTCCAGGCATTCCCTGGCAAACTGCATAAAGATCTAGAAAAAATCCACTGCAGAGCCTACAAGAGACTATTCCACCTCCCGAGGTGCACCAGAAACACTCTCGTCCACCTGGAGTTCTCACTCAACCAGCAATACTTGGAAGAGATGGCCGCCCTAAGCAAATACTACTTTCTAACAACGATGGCAAAGGAGAACACACTCAAGGCCTCGCTGAACTGTATTTTCTTAGAACCAGGGAATCCCTGGTCGACCACTCTCAAGGCGGCGAAGGACCATCTCAATCTCGCCATTGAGTCCTGGAATCCCGAACATGTCAGCTACACTGCCATCAAACACTCCATCAAAAAACAAGTGGGCGCGCGGTCACGAGAACTGGACCTGGAGTCACTGGCAAAAAAAGACCTCCACGAGTCCTTGTGCTTACCGCACATCCTGCACAATCCCAAACACCATCTTAAGCAGGCCGTGGGCCGCGAAGCCCTTCATAAGATCTTAGCCTACAGACTACATCCGCTGCCTCTTAAAGACCTATATGCCTTCGGCAAGGTCGGCTTAGGAGCCCGGGAATGTAGGCTCTGCAAGTACAAACGTGAGTCACTGGCTCACCTACTATTCTGCTGCCCAGCCCTGCGCACGGCCCGTAGCCTCTATCTCAGGCCAATTCTAAGACATTCAGGAATCTACTCCGCAAAGGAGGAGACCAACTATCTTTACACCTTGACAACGGAAAAGCACATGGCCTCCTTCGGAAAGTTCATTCACCAGACACGATCCTTGCTGATGGCACTGGAGGGCATGCCTTCAGAGTGACTTTACAGATCCATGCCCAGCATGAACCATACTCATCGTAACCCCAGCCCTCAGGGCGGCACAAACTCCCTTGGTTTTAATTTTTGTAATTTGTTTTGTAATTTTGTAACCTTGCATCTTGTTTTTAATGTAATGGTTTTGAGTAACCAAACAATAAAAATAATTCATTCATTCATTCATTCATTCATTCATTCACTCATTCATTCACTAAATCCTGCCTGGGAGGTGGTCATACCTCCCTGTGACAGGATGCCTATTGTTCTGATTTGCCATGATCAAGCTTGACTCAGCAGCAGGAGGCAGAAATGTGTCTCTGGTCGGCAGCAACCATTTTGTGCTGTCCGGAGCTAGAAGGCTGATACCGGGATCACAAGGGACCCCACAAAGCTCGATTCTGAGGGGTGGAACCATACCTCCCACGCCGGTTATAAGTGTGGGAGTATGATTCCAACATGTTTGACATCAAACACAATAGGATTTGTTTCTGCTGTTTTAGAGGTGGTCATCATGCTGTCACGTAATGCCCCTCTATATATGGTATATGGCTGCTTCACCGACAACATGGACGAATGGACTCTGTAGACTGCAGGGGTGTTCTGCTCATGCAAGGGCACTCTCTCAATTAGAACAAAGCACCCTGCCCTGAGGATTGTAAAGGCCTGCTATAAGGGTGTCTTATAGATCTTAAGTGCAGTGACCCTTAGATATAGTAAACCTATATATTAACCTCTTGCATGCTCATGACAAGGTGAGCTCATCATGAGGCACACTGGAGCTGTGCTCATGACAAGGTGAACTTGTCATGTATAATGGGATTCAAAAAATATAAGCACAGGACGGGAAAAGCCTTAGCAGCCAAGTGGTTAAGTAAGTGGTGCATGCACCAACTTACACAGGCTGCAATGGCATGCCGTAGTTCCATTTTGCATGGCCTCTCATGGGTGGTAATATACATGTTTCAGCCCATAGGAGGCCTCTGGGGTACCTATGCCCTGGGTACATGTGTACCATATACTAGGACTGACAAGGGTACCCCAGTATCCAACCTGGACTGTACCTAATTACATAACATAACAGTTTAGGGAGAAAGCAGATAGACTGGGGTCCTGATAAGCAGGATCCAAGTCAGACTAGTCAAAAACAGCATTACATCTAGCCAAAAGTGAGGGTAACCATAAGAAGCAGATCCTACTTTCCTACAATGCACATCACAAATTAACTCATCTCAAGGATACGCAGTTATTATTAAACATACTATTGTACTTGTATTTATATAGTTCCCTTCTCGTGACAATAAGCCAAAACACATGTGCAGACAGGTAACACTCTACTCCGTGGAAGTGCTATGGAAGTGTATTTTTTATGGCCTAAGTGATATTGTGCATGAACACCACAGTTCTGCTCTTGCTATGTTTTGTCACTGCTCCTATGCATGAGTTTGAAGCAGAAAAGCATGCCGAAGGATGGTTAAGCATAAAAAGCTTGTGCACAGTGATAAAGAGGGCCAGATTCACAATGAGTCTCCACAATTGATGTGGAGTCTCCGCACTCATGACAGAGCCTCTGCACGGCACACTGCAGAGTGTGCTGTGTGGAGACTCCTCCACCAGTGGAGAGACTCTGACCCAAGAATGGAGACTCCATCATGAGTGCGGTGACTCCGCCATGAGTGCAGAGATTCTTTGTGAATTGGGCCCAAAGTGTGTCACTGCGGTGAGGCACTTTTGTGCTCTGGTGCAGGGCAAGTATTTCAGGAACTTCTCAAATCATATCACACCAATCACTCAGCTGCATCATCTTACAGGTGCAAAGAAAAGTGTGTAGAAAGATCTGGTTGTGCATGCAGATATTGGAAATCTTTTGCATTTCTGGTAATAAACAGTTTAAACAACTTTCAGTAAGTTTGGTATTACTTTGTGCTCTTCTCAAGAGCCTAACTTATGAATCAACTTTCTGTCCCATAGATTGAGTCCTTGCAGATTCATCCCTGGCACCTAAAAGATGCATGTGATCCAGAAAAATAATTCTGGGTTTATAGGTGGAGAGTAACATGGAGAAATATCCATGCATATGGATAATGTATCCTCCGCAACCTTTATAGATTTTCCTGTAGCTCGTGTGGAAGGGATCCAGGAATATTCTAGCTGAGTGCAGAATCTGGTGTTGGTTGAAGCATGGAAAGAGCACCTGATTAAAGTAATCGTTTATTACAATTGGTCGTGTGTTTGATTGGTGGAATACTGTTGATGCAACGAGTTTTGATTTTCCATCCACCACTGTTTTCAATTTACTTTATCGTACAGTTGCATAAATGCAGAGGAAATTGTGCAATAAAGGGGACACATGAAGTTCATGAGAATAAATATTTGCCTTACGGACTTTATTTCAAATTATTATCAACATTGAACATAACATGAACTAACAATAATATTATCTTAAGAAATATTGTAGCCTGAAGCAACAGCGAGTGCACAGCAGTATTCTGGCAGCATCATCCTGATCATCCTAGGTGGTTGATGAAAGTGCCCTTTATCAGGACATTGTGCTGTTGCATCATCAAACATGCCAAATAATTTTTTAGAGTTGGAATATAGCTAGCTGAGTAGAATGGATTGCTGTATGCAATTTCATTAACTGTACTAGATGTAATTGGAATTGGAGGTTCGGATGCATTTTATTGTTTTTCCATGGCGGATGATGTTTCTCTAACAAACTGGGGGGGATATTATCTAGACTAGGCGATAAAATTATCGCCGCTTTATTGGCAGGAAACTGATGATAAAGTGGCGATAATGGACTTGATAATATGCTCTATGGAATTCCAATCGAAGCTCATGTTAGACGTGAAGGACATTTAACATGAGCTTCGATTGGAATTCCATAGAGCATATTATCAAGCCCATTATAGCCACTTTATCAGCAGTTTCCTGCCAATAAAGCGGCAATAATTTTATCGCAGAGTCTTGATAATATGCCCCTGGATGCCTCTGATATGGGTAGTGTTACTATGGGAGGTAAAACCCCTGGAAGATGTCACCTACTGTGGTGCACAATGGAATTTCCAGCATCCAATGTTGGAGTAAATTGTCAGTGCCCATATTCATAGACTCTAACATTCTGTACTGTTTTGCCATTTTGCTAGGAGGTCCTTTCTGTTAAATATGCCACAGTTTTCGTTGTGGTCTTTCATAGGGCTAACGCCATAATTCAGGCCACAACAGGTTAGCCAATGGAGCAGTGTGCAATTGTGGGAGTACCAAAGCATCTATGGGCAGAAACAAGATGTCAGAAATGTGATTATTAAACCTAGTTTGGTTAGGTGAAAACATGGTTAGGAAAGTTTCTCTGCTCAACCCTTGATAGTACTCGCACAAGCAGCAAGCAGTCCTCTGAGAAGTGTATCATACGTTTAAGCAGTGACAGAAGTTGTGAAGTACAGAACACAATACAATTACATTTCCAAACCAATTCAGAAAGATTGAGAAGCATTTAATGAGCAAATAGATGTCAATAACATGAAAGTAGGCCATGGGGTTCGAGAGTTATGTCTTTTTAAAGTTTTAGAGCAAAAAGTGACAAGAAAAAGTAAAGAGCCAATCAGAAAGTACTGTTTGGCCTTAACTGGGACCTAGTTGCAATTAAAGGTCGACCGCAATGGAGTACAGGTCAGAAATACTGAGCACGCAGTTTCTGTCAAAGATGTTATATTCTGAATTACTCTTTAGAATGGAAGTCTACATCTCCATCAGGGCAAGGTCCTAGGCTGTGGCTGGCCAGGGTCCCACAAAGTCAGATACTTTATCATTTAGATCCCAAGATAGCCATTCATTTTGGCTTCAAAAGCTCACCGCGGGATAAAGCTAAATTTCATGGAAAATAAATACCTCCACCAAGGCAAAGCTGTAAGATGCATCTGAGCAATACTCCATGGGACCAGACTCCTTTTCCACTAGGTTCAACTGAACCATTTTTTACCATGGAATAAGGTTTAGAGTGAGACAAACCTGGATTCCTGCCTGCTCTGTGTGTGGCTTTTCTGGGCGATCCTCAGCACCTTGACCTGGTATACCTTAGGTGGAAAAAATAGCCAAGGGCCTGATTTAGAATTTGGTAGATGGCACTCGATCCATCAGGGTAGCAGGGGAAATTACCTCCACCATCCTGACGGACTAACATCCATCAAATTTAGAGATGACACGTGGCCCAGTGCTCATCATTGTACGCTGAAAGGAACTGTCATCACAGTGGTTCCTTTCAATGCATTAAACTTTGGTCAACACCCTCCCTCAGGTTTGATGGCTGTCCACTATATTTTTTTTGTTTTTCAGAAACAAATTCCCACAGAAGGAAATCCTGAGGTTATAGTGCAGGTTGGGGACCATTCTGATTCATTTCAGTCGGTCTGTGTAGGTAGCTAAGCTTGCCCAGTCGGCAAACGGAGTTAAACAAAACTCTGATCCAGCAATAGCTCTAGAGGCACTCAGTGCTGTCCTCTGGGTTGCCCTTGCTGTCTATTCCAGTCTTCTTAATGTTAGTGCTTTGACAATTTCCAACAGCAATATGTCAATATCCACCAAGAATAAGCTTGTAGTTGGCTTTTTGATTTGATAGTAGCACATACCATACTGCTAGTGTTTCGGGGACTATTCTGCACATACAGAAGTATGGACAAGAGAAATAGGACATTGTTGATGATAGGTGCAGTTCGACTTTCCACATATCTCAGTCAGAAGTAACTGTGTGGGACTCGGGAGCCCTCACCTTGTTGGAACTTCAAGTCCTCCTGGTGGTGATGAGGAGTAGTTGGTTCTGTCTGTAATTATAAAAATGTTGCATGTTACAGAGCAAGCATTCATCAGTTGTGCCAAAAAGAGTTGCATGTTATGGCTAAGCACATAAGTTAACACCCTCCCTAAAACCGTGACTTCTTTTCAGTCCCAATAATTAAAAATTGTTTAACATTTTCTCTTCCATTACGAGACGAAGTAGGGGGTGGTGTATGGCATCTAAAAATATGACATGTTTTTTCGAGGCGTCACAACATCAGATGCAGCACTTGCCACCACCAGTGCCGGGGCCAGCAGCGCGGAGGGGTCCACTCAAGCGGCGGATGCGGCGGCGCCACCTGGAGGAGCTGAGGGGGATGGCTCAGCAGCGGCGGATGGTGGTAAGTGATTATTATACTCCCTACTTATTGACATTTTAGAGTAGGCTCGCAAAGGAGTGTATGATGTACTGTACAGTAGACAGTACAATACTACAAGTACACTGAACTGTTAAGAACAGTTACTGATTTAGAACTACATTTTTTTAGCCAATCACCCTTGACTTAGCAATAGCATTAGCGGCGGTAGTTCTCGAGTAAGCAACGGCCCCCTCTATTTTACTTCAAATCAGCTGGGTAACTTTTATCGTGAAGCCAAGTCGTATCAGATGAACTTGAGGGATGTGATGAACGAAAAGGGAAAGAACTTAGGGTCAATGGAAGAACGAGCGAGTCGTAACATTTATGACTAAAGAATGCTACGTGTTTCTGAATGCAGGCAGAGGTGGCTGATAGGAAGGAATCAGATGCATGGCTGCTTGAAGCAAGGATGGTTGGAGGAGAAAGAAAAAATGACTGCCTGTGTGAGTCAATCAGAAAATTCATGTGTGGTGTGCATTGCAATATATCATTTTGGTGAAACTCAAATGCAAGTCAAGACAGTGGTTTACCAAATAAAATGTAAAGGGTGTTATTTGGTTGTTGAGAAAACGTAAAGTTGTTACAGTTGAGACATTAAAAAGAATGATAGACGTTTACTTTGGAAGCCAGGACGGTATCTTCTTCCTCATACATAGCAGAGGTGTATGTGTAGAGCAGACGCTCAGTGGATGAAGAGTGTTACTTTGTTCGAACAGCACATCCGTGCAAGAGTAGCAAAGCAGAGGAAATCCAAATACTACAAGTTGTGATTGTTCAGAAACTCTCCTTTGCCTAAAGTGACAGTACAGTAGTTTACTTTGCAAGCACAACATATATTGTGTATGTATTGTATAGTTGACAATTATATCAAGTCAAGTCCCTTCCTCTGGCAATTATGGTTACCACACTCACTCCCTATGTTCATAATTTTCTTTCTGCTGTGTTAATCATGGGTGGACTATCGCTGTTGTTCACTCAATCTATCACAACAAAGCACCTAAAGTCATCCATCATATAAGCAAAGAGATCATGTGATCGGCTGGATACTTGATCAGAAATGAATAATCTTCATTTTCCTTTTGTAGTACTGAAGGCCCAGGGGGGGGGCAGTGCGAAATATAAATTACATTAAGCAGTAGCTCTTGATGTAACTGAGTATGGCCAGTGCCACCCCTATACAAAAGTAAGAGCTTCCTTATCCCCACCTGCATGTACTGCTTAAAGTAATGCATTCAAGTCTGCGTCATCATGGCTTGTGTCACCTGCTTTATTTTATCTAAATGCTTCCTGTGCAAGCTAACTTTGTAACTATTTTACAACGGCGCTGGCAGCTTGCTGGCGCCATTGTAAAATAGACAGTGACCCCTGCGCCCTTCGGCGCGATTGCATAGTAACACACACATGGTCGCTGGAACTAGTTGAAGCTCAAATGCAGTGACTCATTCATCAGCCCAGAAACAATCGTGAGCGTCGTGGAGGCTGGGCAGATGTGCCTTCTTCCCAAATCTACCATCGAAAATCAGCTGAGATGCTGGATAGAGGCCTTTGCATCCTTGCCTTTCACGAGCGCAATCCCCGTGCTGTTCCTGTGACCAGGAGGTTCTGTATCTTCATCTGCTGGTCTGATCGGTCTCAGACCTTTTATACACACAAGAGGCATGTGCACTCGCATGGGAGCCCGCCCGTTTGGCCCCGCCCACACACTTGCGGTGGGCACCGTCTTCCCGCCATTTACCCACTATGATGGACAGCTCACTCAAGGGACCCCTGCGCCCTTCGGCGCCATTGCATAGTAACACACACCTGGTCGCTGTAGACAACTCTCTGGCACTTTAGGCAGCTGTAGTGTAGTAAAAGCACTATACATTTACCCAACGAGCACTTACTGATTATCCAGTAGAAAGTCCTCCAGTTGAGTAGAGGTATGGCACAAAACGGTGGCGTCTTCTTGAATAAATATGAAGGGCAGGGTTCATTCTGGCACGGTTGTCCTGTCACAAAAATTAAACCTCAACAGGAAGCACTTACAGATATCAATAAAGCATGTTCCCTAGTTGAAGCTTAAATTCAGTGACTCATTCATCAGCCCAAAAACAATCGTGAGCGTTGTCAAGGCTGGGCAGATGTGCCTTCTTCCCAAATCTACCGTCGAAAATCAGCTGTGATGCTGGATAGAGCCTATGCATTTGTGTTCGCATGGGTTTCTGCCCGTTCGCGAGCGTTTTGTACAATAAAACCCTCGCAAACGTGCAGAAACCCGTGCGAACACACAAAAAAAAAATACGCTAGGATCTGCGGATTTTGCGTATTTTCGAAATACGCAAATACGCAAATACGCAAATACGCAAATACGCAAATACGCAAATACGCAAATACGCGGATTGCCGATACGCAAAATCCGCCCATGCTTACCGGCTACCACAAGTTCACGTACAGGTAATTTATTTCGCAAAACTAGAGAAAAAAAGAAGAATACTGGTGTACTCTCTGACTCTCTGACTATGTATTGAGTCCATAGTGCTGCCTGGTAGTAGAATTCCTGAAACGCCCACTGTTACAGGCCTACAAAGACGGCGGAAAGATACAAGCCAAAACGTTATACTGTGTTTGCAAATTGCTAGTGTTACTGTGAGACAACTTTCTGTTGAATTATTTTGTGTTATTGTTAAAGAGTATTGGTTACATTATTTTTCTTACTTTCTTCATAAAGATGCTCCCAAAAAGCTCACCAGAAGGGAGATGGCTGTCCGGGCCAGGGCCCGGAAGCTGGAGGCCATTCAGGTGGAATATTGCCGACTGTGGGCTCGGGAACAGGAGGAGGGGGCGTCAAGAACCTCCTCCAGCACTGCCCCCGTGTCCAGCAGCCAGCAGCCTCCAGCCTCCAGCCTCCAGCACGGCACCATGCTTGGACAGCCCCCTGCCGCCGCTCAGCTGCAATAACATCACCAGCTAGCCCCCCTAGAGCCTACGCCTCAGAGTGGACTACCTGGAGCGCAAGGTGGACGACCTTGAAAAACAGCTCTGGGACCTCCGTAAGGAGCGGCGGGACCGCCTGTCCAAACACCGCCGAAAGTGACTGTGTCCCTTGCCCCTTTTTTAAAGACTGTTGGGGGGTGGGGGGGGGGGAATCGGGAGTTCAGGATTATTTGGGACTAGTGGACTATTTGAAATGGACAATTGTTTGGGTTAGGGAGGGGTGGGACTAGTTTAGTTTTGTTAGGGGAAATATATTATTATTCTTTTTACATACTTCAATATAGTGTATGCATTGATCTTATTTTGTGGGGTGGTGGGCGGGGGTTACGGCACATTTGGTTTCATCAAACTTACCAGCATGAATTATCTAAAACGTCCCAAAATGTTCAAAAGTGCCCCTAACAGAGTTACTAGTACTGCCTGGTAGTAGAATTCCTGAAACTCCCACTGTTACAGGCCTACAAAGACGGCGGAAAGATACAAGCCAAAACGTTATACTGTGTTTGCAAATTGCTGGTGTTACTGTGAGACAACTTTCTGTTGCATTATTTTGTGTTATTGTTAAAGAGTATTGGTTACATTATTTTTCTTACTTTCTTCATATAGATGCTCCCAAAAAGCTCACCAGAAGGGAGATGGCTGTCCGGGCCAGGGCCCGGAAGCTGGAGGCCATTCAGGTGGAATATTGCCGACTGTGGGCTCGGGAACAGGAGGAGGGGGCGTCAAGAACCTCCTCCAGCATTGCCCCCGTGTCCAGCAGCCAGCGGCCTCCAGCCTCCAGCACGGCACCATGCTTGGACAGCCCCCCGCCGCCGCTCAGCTGCAATAACATCACCAGCTAGGCCCCCTAGAGCCTACGCCTCAGAGTGGACTACCTGGAGCGCAAGGTGGACGACCTTGAAAAACAGCTCTGGGACCTCCGCAAGGAGCGGTGGGACCGCCTGTCCAAACACCGCCGGAAGTGACTGTGTCCCTTGCCCCTTTTTTAAAGACTGTTGGGGGGTGGGGGGGGGGAATCGAGAGTTCAGGATTATTTGGGACTAGTGGACTATTTGAAATGGACAATTGTTTGGGTTAGGGAGGGGTGGGACTAGTTTATTTTTGTTAGGGGAAATATATTATTATTCTTTTTACATACTTCAATATAGTGTATGCATTGATCTTATTTTGTGGGGTGGTGGGCGGGGGTTACGGCACATTTGGTTTCATCAAACTTACCAGCATGAATTATCTAAAACTTCCCAAAATGTTCAAAAGTGCCCCTAACAGAGTTACTAGTACTACTGTCAGTCTCTCCTCCGAGTCCTAGCCCATTATTCTACCTCCCCAAAATGCTTATCTTACCTGTGATTCGTGTTTGAGAATAGTGCTAGGCACAGCGCTGGCTGCATGGCAAATGGCGATTACGCCATCCGGACTGAAATTCCGTTGTTGTAGTGTTAGTAGGAGTGGTATCACACTAGCAGTAGCAGCATATGAAAAACAAAGTAAAAAAATGAGACATTGGGTGGCCTGAGTGGAGTATTAGAAGGAACAGTAGCCTAAGCAATGCTGAAGATAAGTATGGGGAAAAAAGAATTGCATGGATGATTATGGCTACAACAAGAACAGTGACACAGCAGCGTAACAACAAGTCTTCTTGACATGTAGGAGGATGATGTTGTCGATGGATCCAATCGATGGTGGGCATGAAATTCTGAATTTATTTTAAAATACTCATTGTTGTTTCTTTAACCAGAATTACAAAATCCTAGGATTCATCTAGCTGCCTTAAAATTGATTTGAGGAGGTTGCTTGCACCTTATCCTCCCCAGCAAGTGTGTGGAATTATTGTTGTAATTTACTCACACCTCAATGAAAACCACCCAGCCCGGGGGAAGAGGGTTAGGGTTTGAACTTGGATGGAAATGGGGTTTGTGGGGAAAGTTTTGTGGAGTGAGGAAAAAAAACCACAGCATGGACAAACAACAAATGAAGATAAACAAATCTTTGGCTACGAAGCTATCCATAAATCTTTTAAGGGGCATAAAGGAAGTCCATGCACTACTACATGCATGAAGTTGTTTGCCAAATGGATAGGTTACTGAAAAGTAACTAGTACTTTGTACAATGTACCAACTATGAAGAAACAATGTGACAGTACAGGGCTGCAGTAATTACGCAATTTCACTTGCCTCTCTGCCCTCAGAGAGAAGAACCACTTAGTACATTAAGTTAGTTTAAAAAATAGCAAAGAAAAAAGTATACGATGGCTGGAGGGATGAATTGAAGCAGAGAGCAACCAAATGCACAGAGTCACACTCATACAAGTTCACAGCAATAACATTACTTAAAAGATAAGTAGAAATGAAGATGGATACTGTAACTGTATGTTGTTGTAGTTGTCCTGTTGAATTTGGGAAGTTGCATGCATCCAGCCATTCCTCTTTTTCGCGTTACTCCTCCATTCCATCTGACGCTCCGTCGATCAATGTTGGGGACCAGAAGACACCTTGTCCACTGCCTGCCTGGCGGATGCTGAATTGCGGGTCGCTAATTGTAAGCCTGAGTTCATCCTTTTTGCCATTGCACAGGGTAAAAGCCAGCCTGTAATTGTTGATGGAAAAACAGGAAGTGATATTAAAACACCACGGAGAAAAAAATATAAGGTACGCTGTGTAGAGCAAAAATATCACTTTCAGTTTCAGTGTCGACAGTATTACAATACATACAAGCATCATTTCGAAAGTGCATACTCTGAGTCTCCTTTTCAAGGATAAATAACTTGTGTGGGCGAAATTTGCGGATCTTTCCCCTCAAGCTAGGTGTAAAGTGTAAACTGCGATTTTAGAACAAAATTAGACCTTCCCAGCAGTGCTCCTAGACCCCTAAACCCACCCCCAAACATCTAGAACCCCCCCAAGTAGCCCCCCAAAAACATGCGATACTACTACTAGGCCTAACTTTCAACCGTGCCAAAACGCTCTCTGCAACTAGGGCTAGGCCCTAACTCCCCTTTTCCACCTTGGATTTTCTTCAAACCACTTGCAATCAAAATTAAACATTCCCAGCAGTGCTCCCAGACCCCTTGACCCACCCCCAAAAACCTAGAACCCCCCCAAACAGCCCCCCAAAAACATGCAATACTGCTAGGCCTCAGTTTAAATTGTGCCAAAACGCTGTCTGCAACTAGGCCCAAACCCCCCTTTTCCACCATGGATTTTCTTCAAACCATTTGCAATCAAAATTAGACCTTCCCAGCAGTGCTCCAAGACGCCCTGACCTACCCCCACTAATCTAGAACACCCCCAAACAGCCCCCCAAAAATATGCAATACTGGTATATCCAAAACATGGCAAATTGCGCTGTTCACAAAAAATTGCTGTTTTCAGCACTGCCACTACTTCGATCCTCTTGAAACTTACCTGGACACTTGTTCCAGCGATTCCCAAGAATCTCAGCAAGGCAGAACAAAATCGAACCACTGCGCCCTTTAAAGAAGAAGAAGAAGAAGGTCTACGACTAGTTTTCACTTTTTACCCAAACACACGCGCCCGCAAAACACCAAAAGAGACCAACATTCTGCCAATTCTGGACCAAAGAACGCCAACCCCCCCTAAAACCTTGCAACGTCATTATGAAAGAGCCTGCATCGGGCCCTGAGCCCTAGACTTAGCGGGAACCCTACCAACTTAAACCCAAAAACCCTAGTAAATCGTACTGAACCCTAAACCCTAGATATACTTTGTCTGTCTGTGTCAAAGAGCCTAGGTATGCTACATCAGGATGCTTCACTCAGCGGTGCCTGCCTTCACCGTCTGCATGGCCCTTCCGCACACATGGGCCAAAAATCCGTTCCGCTCAAGAATTTGCGAATTTTTGGTAATTTCGCGAGATTCGTGAAAAAACGAAAAACAGCAAATTTCGCAAACATAACGGATGTTTGGCCCAAGCTTGAGGCAGGGCAATGCAGATGGTCAAGGCTGGCACCACTGAGTGAAGCAACCTGATGTAGCATACCCAGGCTCTTTGTCAGACAGACAAAGCATATCTAATTGTATGCAGCAAGCCACATAGCCCCAATTTTACATGAACTGCTGTCTGGAGTGGAGTGGACTCTGCCTGGCATGACAACAACAGTACACTGCCTCGCCCTCAACCATTACATACCACGAATAGACAGACATGTAGTTCTGCTGTAGTACTTGTTGTAGACTGGTTTACCTGTTTGCCACTCACAAATTGGCCATAGTTCTTCCGTAAACCGACGCTGATGATCCATCCATCCCAGTGAGTGACTGTAAAGAAAAAATATATATTATTTTATGAATCATCATGGTATATTGGCAAGTGAGTCCACTCCAAGGACATTTTGCATATTTGAAAATGCAACATAGTGGCCCCTGAAGTTGAAGTACAATTTGAATTAAACAAGGTAAAAAAAAAAAAGAGTAGTAGACATGAATTACAATTACTGTGTAAAAGATTAAATAATAACTAAGACAAGACATATGATTCATTTCATGCACAAAAAACAAACAGAAATTGGTTTCATCAGAGACAGACAGTCATTGCTGTCCACTAGATGCCATCTTCTCATTATTCATTACCTGTTCTACTTTTTGTCCGCATCTTCTTCGGAAAGGGAGGGCCCACAGGGCAGCCTCTCCTGTCAATTTCAGAAGTAACTCTGTCAGCAATCAGCAAGCATGTAGTCAGTCAGTAATTTCAGTCCCACTTGAGGGGACCCGTCGACGAAGAAAAAGTTTCTTTATTCTTCGTAATCCATCCATCTGCCTTGAGGGAAATGGATACGGGGAGTCTGGAGGAGGAGAATAGAGCAGCATGATTGAGTTGTGAACTTGTGAACCTCAGGAATGCAGACTGCGGCACATTCAAATCAATAAGGAAAATAAGATGAAGACAGTGCTGCTGATGGACTTGTTGTGATTAGGTAATTAGAGTTTTGTTGTGGTAAAAGTTGCAAAACAAAGAAAGACATACAGGAATAAAAGTGAATAAGGACGGAAAAAAAAGGAAGTCATTTTCAGGCCTCGGTGTCAGGGAAGTATAGCTCGTCCTCATACTCTATGAATTGAGACGGGAGTAGGTCAGGTAACAGAGAAGAACTTCCGTCACCTAATTCGGTGTCCTCTTCTTCCTGCGTGCATTCACGTATTTTGTAATCTGGTGGTATGAAGTGCTGATTCATCTTGATCAGTGTTAACCTCTCCACATTTTTGGGCGAGAGGCGGGTCCTTTTTGAAGGTACAATGGCACCAGCAGCACTGAAAACACGTTCAGAAGATACACTTTCGAGTGGGCAAGACAAATAATTTAGAGCCAGGTTGGTGATCAGTGGCCATAGAGGACTTTTCCTATACCAATACATCAATCGGTTCTGATTAACAAAGACCTCTGTTTGGTCATCCAGATAGGCCTGGACCATCGACTAAAGGTTCTCCCGGGTTGCTCCACTTTGCGAAGCATCTGTGACCTTTGCAGCACTGCAGCGAGCAAACCCTTGATGAGTTAGCCAATCCGCTTCTGACAATATTATGGCAGGCTCTGGTGCAGTTGAGGATGATGATACGGTTGCTGGTGTCGTTAACGGCTGTGAGGGAAAGTGACTCCCTTCGGCCACAGATTCAGAAGTGGAATTTGACGCCAGATGGCCTGCTGATTCAGTTGTACTTCTGCCGGCTCCTTGAATTTTCTGCCGCTCTTTTTCTAACCGAGTGCCTGACACAGCTAGGAAATTTCTGTACTTTGAAACATCTGCTTCATCGAAAGGAATGAATGCTTTGCTGGCCACTGCCTTTTTGTACCGTGGATCCAGAATAGTGGCACAAATGTAATGTTGTTCTGTATGTATGTTTTTAAGCCTTTTATTGTCATCTAGGCGGCTTAATACCCTCTCCGCCAACTGATATGCGTCTTGCTTCTTCAGTATCATCTCTGAACGTTGAAGACACCGCCTTCAGTTGGTGCTCTAGCATGACCAACAATGGGATAGCTTTGCCCAAAGAACAGTCCTCCCTGCATACTTCACGCGTGAAGACCTCAAAAGGACCAAGCATGTCTGTCAGGCTTGCAACTAGCTTCCATTCCTCCAACTCTAGCCTCATTTCTTTCATAGTAGAACCCAGTTTATAGACATAATCATTTATTACCCCCCACTGCTCAGACAGACGCTCAAGCATGTAAAAGAATGAGTTCCAAAGTGTTGCCACCTCCTGGATGAGTCCTTTGACTGGCAGTCTACGTTCATGTTGAATGCTCCTCAGCTGCTTCCGGGCCATAAAAGAATGGCTGAAATGTGTGCAGATTCTTTGGCAGGTGGTCAGTAACTTGCTGACTGTGTTTTCTTTTTTTAAGAAATCTTGCACCACGATGTTAATACTGTGCGCCAAACACGGCACTCTGAAATAGCCACCTTGCTGCATGGCCTTCACTATATTACTGCCATTATCCGTGGAAACATAACCAACTATGCAATTTCTTGGATGCAGCCATTCATAGACCTTCCTATCAAACTCCTCCAAAAGGTTAGGTGCAGTATAAGTTTTCTCCATGGCAAACATGGCTACTGTTACATGTTTCCGAGTAGCTTGAAAAACTGTGTCCGTGTCAACACCTGCTTTTAACTGGTCTTTAACGCCTGCAAAAGAGACCCGGTGTGCAGTGATGCACATGTAATTAAGGGCTTGGCAACTGGTCCACATGTCTGTTGTCAGGTGGTAGTGTGAACAGCACTCTTCTGCAAAGCTGCCCCAATCACCTCCAGCACATCTTGATGTAGTGCTGGAACCGCAACTCTGGCAAAATAGGACCGGCTAGGAACCTTCCATTTAGGGCAGACTGTTGCCACAAATTCTAGAAAACCCACCCCTTCAGCGAAAGAAAAAGGGAGAAGTTCCAGCGCTAGCATTTTAGCCAGCTTTGCGTTATACAGACCTGCGGTTGTGTGGTTGAGTTCAAATGGCGCATCCGTCCAAAACGTGTTTCTAATGGTGGTCTGGGCCGTTTTACGTGATGATGATGATGCAGACTTCTTCAAACCAGTTAGGCTCATTGGTGTACTTTTTCGCATTGGTGTCTCTCCCAGACTCTTATTGTGCCTCATACATGTTGCAGGGGTAGAAGGTGTGGGCGCTACCACTGCAGTGCTGCTGCCAGGGGTACTGGGTGTACCAGAAAAAATGTCGGTTGGCTCTTGAATTCCCCCCTGCACGATCAGCCCCTCGTCATCATCAGATGCAATATCAATGGATACGTTTGGATTTGTTTTTCTTTTGGCTTCCTGGATCTTCTTAAGGTACCCCTCCCACTCGATAGTATGGTGTTTTTTGAGATGACCTCTCTGGCCTCCGGTGCCATAGTTGGTACAAAGCTTACCCCGACTAACTGCTTGTCTACAAATCGAACAAATTACCATGTTTTCCGCCTTTTGGCTAACAGTAAAGAAGTCCCAAACTGGGGACTGGAGAAGTCTGCTGGTGGTGGAGGTGCTATTTTGAGTTTCAATGCCAGATGAAGTAGAGGATAGGCGTGGCTGAATTTGTTTCTGTTGTTCACTTACAGCACCACTACTTGAGGTAATGGAGGTCGAGCTGGATGGAGGTCCCTGCCGGCCCTTCTGACTAAACAATATGGAAGCTGTAGGTCGTGTTGGTGTTGTAGTTAACTCCGTTGGTGGTGGTACCAGTGCCACGCCGCCCACATCCCAGGAGCCATTCGGGATAGGGTGAAAATGTCTGTCTGCTTCATGTCCGCTGGGGCTGGAGTGACGTCTGTGATGACTGGGTCGTCGTCAGACTGTTCTTCAGCAGCAGAAGACACCACTTCTTGTTCGTTGTCATCACCCATAAGTGGAAGCCTTGCGGCAACCTTCCTTTTAGGCTTAGCTACCTTTGTCGTGTCATGGCGTGCCTCCCCCTCAGACTGCATTTGTGGCTTCCAATCAAGATCAAGATCATCAGAAGGAAGGGGGCGTGAAGAAGAACTTGTAGTAGTAGTAGTAGCAGCCCTTCATGACCTTTTTCTTGTTTGGGATCTGGAAGACAATGGATCATCATCAGGAGGAGTGGCTTCCTGGAATGATACCTCCGCTTGAATATCAATTTCCTGATGTGCCTCTACTTCTGGAGGAACAAGCGTTGTAGGAAGTTGTGCCTCTCCATGCACCTCTCCTTGCGCCTCTACTTGCGCCTCTACTTGCGCCTCTACTTGCGCCTCTCCTTGCGTCTCTCCTTGCGTCTCTCCTTGCGCCTCTCCTTGCGCCTCTCCTTGCCCATGTACTTGCGCTTGTACTAGTTGCACCTGTGGTTATCGTTGCCGCTGGGGTTGTTGAACACTCGTCAGCTGAGTTACACCCGGCGTTGATTGAATGGTACTTTCTTGTGATGAGCCAACATTACTGGTCGATCGTGATTGAGAAAGTAAAGTGGCTGCCTCAGCAGCACTCAAGGTCTTGGACCTAACTTGGCGTGGTGGCACTGAGCCCAATGAAGTAGAGGTGCTGCTTCAAGCTTGGTCCCCGGCGGACACCGCTGCTGCTGCAGGCGTATTTTTTTTTCTCAAAAAAGGTGTCAGTGGGCCCACCAGTCGCCTTGGTAGGTGTGGTGCCACTTGCTTCTTCTGCTCCTTCTTACTGGCAGTGGCACTGTCAACTTTTTTCGCTGAGGCGCTACGGCCACCTTTCTTTGGGCCCATCTTCTTCAGATGTTGCAGAGTTGTCTTGTCTGTGGCCACACGTGACATCACGTGACGCTGTGCTGCACACACCACTGCAGGACTTCTTCCTGGCACTGGTGGTTCTCTTGTGCACCTAAAAGCAATGGAAGCCAGAGGAACGTCAGTTAAACACCCCAAAAAGTCGAAAAACACACAAAAATCACCACCATCCAATGCCATGCATGCCCTCAATGATGTTTAATTTCAAGACACCCCACAGAAAGACTTGGTCCATGCACCACTCACTACCCCTGGGCCTAATGGAAGAAAGCAAGGCAAACTGGGTGCAGGCCTGAGCACACTGCCTGGCTTCAAAATGGCCCCTTGACCCCCACCCACATGGCCAGGCCCTGCCTGGACCAGGCCTCAAAATGGCCCCACCCACATGCACAGGCCCCAACAACACCCCAAAGAGTCAAAAACACACAAAAATCACCACAATCCAATGCCATCCATGCCCTCAATGATGTTTAAATTCAAGACACCCCACAGAAAGACTTGGTCCATGCACCACTCACTACCCCTGGGCCTAATGGAAGAAAGCAGGGCAAACTGGGTGCAGTCCTTCGCACACTGCCTGGCTTCAAAATGGCCCCTTGACCCCCAGCTACATGGCCAGGCCCTGCCTGGACCAGGCCTCAAAATGGCCCCCACCCACATGGCCAGGCCCCAACAACACCCCAAAAAGTTAAAAAAAAACACAAAGATCACCACAATCCAATGCCATCCATGCCCTCAATGATGTCTAAATTAAAGACGCCCCACAGAATGACTTAGTCCATGCACCACTCACTACCCCTGGGCCTACTGGCTAGTGAGGCTTTACAGGAACCCCAAAATAAAATTAAAAAAATCAACATAAAACAGTGAGCTGAAATTCCTTGACATAAATGAGAATTAAGTTAAAAGAAAATCACAGAAACAGTTGTATCATGCACCCATGACTAACCCTGGGCCTACTGGATACTGTGGCTACCCACAATATATATTTTTTTTAAGTTGTGAAAAAAGTTTTTAAACTGTAGTTGCAGCAACTGCAATGCCCCAAACAAACAACACCAACTTACTTGTAAAATCTCAAGTCCAAAAGTGATCCAAACTCCAAAGTCAAAAAAGTCCTCAAATACAAATATCCAGCAGCAGCCACAAAAAGTAATCCTTCCAGCTCCAGATCCAAATTAAAAGTGACCAGGACTTGGACAAAGCACTGGGAGGAGCCTGCTGGACAGGAACAGGAAGTTGGAGATGCTGAGGCACTTACTTCCTCCCACCCCCCCCCAAAATGGACTCCTTGCACCAAAAAGTGCAGCCAAATGTCAATCTGAGGAGTTATTCTGATCAAAATCATCATTTTCAGAAGGTTTATGCTGCCTGCGGTGGATTTCTTGTGCAGAATTGCAATTTTTGCAATTTCAGGAAAGCGAGCGGTTCAAATCTCCCGCTGGAAGTCATCTGCACGCCGCATCTACGTGGTTGGCATTGTTTACACACGCAATGCGTGAACACGGGCCCTTATGACGTACTTGCGTTGTCAAACTCTCGCTGTGCAAGATGCCGGGCCGTAATGACGTAATCGTGGTCGAAAAACTCTTGCCCGATAACGCAGCAAGATCCAAAATGGCACAGCACACGCAAACCGGGAGAAAAACAACTCGGCGAACACAGAATCACAGTAAGTCAACGCAGCACACGCGATATTGTATTTTTCAAGCGCGACCAAGCAAAAAAATCTGCAGCTTGCAAATTTGCGGATTTTTGGGCAAATTTGCGCGATTCGTGGATCGCGAAATTGCAAAAAAACGCAAATTCCACGAACGAAACGGATTTTACGCCCACGCTTACACAGTAAACTCAGGTATAATACACCACATGTTGTGGGAGGGAAGCAAGCACCCTGGTTATGGCAGGTTTCAATATTTAACAGGGAAGACCAAAATATTACCCATCCCTTCCAGGGCTACAGGTTAAATGGTCCATGACCATACAACTAAAATAGTGTGCCACCAATCATCAGGCTGATCATGAGGGGACAGTTGGCTTCCTTGACTGGCTGTAGCTTAGGGGCATATGTATCAAGCTCTTTCTCCCATTCGCAAACGTGCCGATTCTCAGAATCGGCCCGTTTGCGAACGGGAAAAGGCCTTTTGTGATGTATCATCCCAAAAGGGCATCACAAAATAGGGAATCGTAAAATTTGCGATTCTCTATTTTGCAATTGCATTTAAGGAATCATAAATTGCGATACCTTAAATGCAATGTAGGAAGCACAGAAAAACTGTGTTTTGACCTTAAGGAATCGCAAATTACCACCAACTTCAAGTTGGAGGTAATTTGCGATTTCTTTGAAAAATGCACTTTTGTGCATTTTTCAAAGTGCCATGTGGACACATACCTGCCCTTAGGGCATGTATGTGCGCCACATGTGCACACATACATATTTCAGGGGTGCAACAAGGTGTCCTTTTGGCACCCTTGTAACCTTGTAATTGCATTCTCAATGTGCTATTCTCTAATTGGTAATCACAAATTGAGAATGTCTTCCCATTCATTCCTATGGGCCTCCTAGCCCATAGGAATGAATGGGAAGGTATGCCTTATTTGTGAATCTCAATTTGCAATTCGCATATAAGGAATATGCAGGATTCGCAAAATATTTTACGTATCCTACATACATTGCATTTTGCGATTCTCTAATTGCGATTCTATGAAAATCGCAATTTGAGTATTGCAAAAGTCTTTTTTGATACATATGCCCCTTACACTTTAGGTGCATCCTCTAACTCATAGGCTCTTTGGTTGCTTATCACAAAAAAGCACAGAGCCTTGCAAGTGGACTTGTAGATTATTACGTTTATATGGGGGAAAAATTGAAACAGGTCACAAAAAAATGAGTGCGAGAAACTAGTTTGTTAGTTGAGTGAGTTGTGAATCCTCTTAGAGCAACAGCCACAATCCACACCAGGATGAAGCACTAAAGTCACTAAATTAACCTGTGCTTATCCCTCTAGTAGCATGGCACAGAAGTAGTCAGGCTTATCTTAGAGGCAATGTGTAAAGTATTTATGCAGCACACAAACAGTAATAAAGTGAAAACACACACCAAGAAAACCCCCAAACCAATTTAGAAAAAAAGATTGCATTGCTATCAATTATTTACAACCAAACGCAATGAAAATCCAATCAGCAGAACCAGAGTAATGATATGTTAAAGCTTATAGTAAAACTAGCACCTAAAAGATCAAAGAGCCAACTGCAGGCATCTAGTCGTGCGAGACAGGGGCAAAATCAAAAGTCATGTCCGACCACGATGGAACATGGTCCGACTGAAAGAAGTGGGTTGTGCCCCATATTGGCTTACCTTCAGATAGAAGAAATTCTGTAGAAAAATATCTGAGAAGAAATTCAGGGGGCAAGGAGCTGTCAGTGTTCTTGGAGTAGGCTTTGTCATCAGGGAGCCGCTGGCCGAAGTCGTGTTGAAGAATCCTTTGCTTAAGGGCTTATGTACAAGCCCTGTGTGCCACCGTAATATCACTTTTTGTGATGTTTGGTGGCACACAGGACATAGCCATATCTACAAGGCCACGTAAAGCTACCCTGCATGGCTTTTCATGGCCATGTAGATATAAAGTAAGTCAAAGCACTGCTAGTTGCTGCCTTGTCTTACTCTGTGTCAAAGAGGTGTTCCATGGGTGTTGCTGTGGGTGTTCCCACAGAACACCCATGGACTTTGATGCTGCCCCAGATTTACAAAATCTTGTAAACCTGAGCCAGAGCCAAAACTTGCGCCGCCCTAGAGCAAGCATAAAAAGGAGAAATGTATACAATTCTCGTAGTTTTTTCCTCTTTCCAAATGTGCTTCATTCTGCAGCACACATGGAACGAGGGCAATGCCTCTTATGATTGTTTTTGTGCAGGACGTGGTCCCTTCCTGCAGACAAACAATCCTGCCAACATCAGAGACACCTATGCACCATTGTGTAATGGTGCCTGCATTGGCACTCAGCAGCAAACTGTGCACTGTGAAGGCAGAAAGGACAGGAATGCACTGTATCTTGTGAATACAGTGCATTCCCACACTTTCGAAGTGATCTAAGGCAGCGGCGCAAAATGGCTTGCCGCACTTCCCTACGTCAGTTTTTTGCAAATATGCCCCTTAGTCTCTTTTTTGGAAGACAAAGATCTCCAGCAGAACAAAGCAGCATGCTGTAGCCAACGAGGGCTCCATGAAGCTGGATATCGCTTCTACCAGGAGCCTCGAAATATGATTTGCTGCTGCAGAGAAGAACGTAGCGGAAGCTGCAGCGAAGTTAGACTAGCCGGTGGTGCACCTTGGGCAGACACACAAGCTGTCTGGTCCCGGTCTCCTCTCGGTTCTCAAAGCACATTTAGGCCAACATTTTTTAAGTCCCAAGTAATGGATTTTGGCTATTGGACACCTTTTGCACCAATATCAAGCACCAGGACTGGAGAGGCACCACTTGGAGGGCCAGGACTCACTCAGGATGGGTCCAGGTCCAGGTCCAGGTGCAGGTTCAACATGTACTCCACTGTCTTTTGGCTAGGCTTGCACTTTAGAAATACTATGTATATGTATACATACATGACTCTAACAGCCAGATTCATCAATGCAACATTCTGCGAATTCTAAATAGCGAAATTTACCGAATCGCAATTTAGAATTCGCAGAATGGCATTCATGAAGAAATACGCGCCAAAAATGCGAATCGCAATCGGCTGCAATTGCCGATTACGATTTAGCCTTCATCGCATAATATCTCGTTAATTGCAAGATGGCAAAAACGGGAAGTCGCATTTCGAGCCCAATGATGACATCACAACCAGGAAGTAGGCTGTTCCCTCCCTCATTCAGACCACTGAGCCTGAAAGTGGAAGCTTGACTGTGAAGAGCTCCACAACAGTGAAATTTTAGCAGCACAGCAGGACATCCACAACCTCCAAAATGTCACAGGAAGCAGCAGGGAGCAGTGGCCATGAGAGGAAGAGGAAAATTAAGTTCTCTGAACAAGAACTTGAGTACCTAATTGAGCGGGTCTGTAAGGACCATGCACGCCTGTTTGGCAAGGACTCCAGGAGGGTGCCAGAGGCTGACAAGCGCCGCATCTGGCTGCGCATCTGCACCAAGGTAAATTCGGTCGGGGTGACCCAGCGGTCAATTGACGATTTGAAAAAGAGGTGGTATGACCTCAGAGGGCGTGCCAAGGAGCGAATTGCGGAGAGGCTGGGGGAGAGACTTGCCACCGGTGGAGGAGACCCCACTGCCACACCCAACACCCCACTTGAGGACCTCGTGGAGGACACGCTGACTCCTGAAGCCTGCGTGGGGGTCACCCAGCTGGGCTCGTCCCGACCCATTCAACAATCCAAAGGTAAGTGCCATTAGACTGCGAGCCCGTCCCCAACAATGCCCATGACCCCTGAGCTAGCAAATTAACAACCCCAGTAATGCAGGCCATGCACACCTGAAATGTCCTATTGCATTGTGGGAGTTGTAGTGTAATAAACATTCCCAGATAGCCCAACACAGGCAGACCTGTAAATTCAAAGTAATTCCAAAAGCCAGTCAGGGACAGAAGGCCTGCATGCATGTAGCAACATCTCATGTGCAAGCTACATATCATTAATCATGCACCCATTTACATCACAGGTGCAGCAGAACAGGCCAGCACCGACAGCGAGGCCCTACATATTGATGAGTACCAGGAGGACACCAAGGGTGAGGGCCAACCTGCACCAGGAACATCTCAGCCACCTGCAGCAGTACCACCACCACGTCCCCATGTGGCCAGGGCCAACCCTGCAGCCACAGGTGCCCAGCAACCACCCCCACCGACACCCACGGCAGTGGTACAGGCCACCCCACCAGCTGCCAGGAGGCAGACAAGACGCTCAGCCGCCATCAGGTCGCAGTCCAGCAGACTGTCGCGACAGCTGCGTGACATCTCAACACGCACAGGCAGGGCTGTCCATGCACGTGATCCTGGCCTGGCAATTGAATGTCGCATCCTTGCGGTACACCTGGCGCAGGCGCGTCACCTGGCTGCCATACATCTGCAGCTCACCAATACCGTGCAGCATGTTGGACAGCTGACCGCAGCTGTGCGAGAGAACAACCAGATCCTGGTCTCTCAGCAGGACATCACCCGGCGGCGCCACCGCCAGCTGCTGACCCGCCTGTCAGCCTACACCAGGTCAAATCATATAATCGGCAACACAACATCTCAGCTTTCCCGCCGGTCCCTTGCAATGCAGGTACAAATGGTTCAGTGTTGCCAGGGCGTTGCAAGGGCACTTGATCAGGTGACAGCAGCTGTGCTCAGTATGCAGCCAACTGCCCATGTTGCACCAGGGGGTGGTGATGATGTCAGCGAGGGCACGTCAAGCCACAGCAGCATGTCCTTGCCGCCGGTGACATAACGCCGCCGCAGCAGCAGGCCAACTGCAGCATCACGGGCCAACACTGCAAATGAGGACAGTGAGAGGCGACTGGGTGCGTCTGGAAGGAGGCGTCATTGACAATTTACACTCTGCCTGCAGGGCCATGCAGAATCTGCAAGCAAGTCCTCTACCCCAGCATGGGGACGTATGAAGCAATACTGTTCCCATGTGCACCCATGGACAAAAGAAAAACCACATTATTGTGAATGAACAATAAGAATTTATGGTTGAAAGTAAATCCGACTCATGTCATTATTACATTTGTCATGCATGAGTGCAGTGTTGGGTGAGGGGAGTGGGTGGACTAGAAAAAGTTATTAGTTATTTGGTTGCGGCGTCTGTGTCCTTCAGCTGGATTTTCCCCGCGTGCATGATTCGCATGTGGAGGTGGGCGGTTGTCCCCTTCCGACTCAGTGCCAGATATCTCAACAGGTATCCTGCGCTTGGTAGCAATGTTGTGGAGTATTGCACACACGGCAACAATGCGGCAGCAGACCTCAGGCTCATATTTGAGGGCCCCACCAGTCTTATGCAGTATGCGGAAGCGGCTCTTTAACCACTACCGCGCTACCGCGTTTTCCTGCTGTGCGCTGATTTTTCAAAATCGCGCTGTTTATGACAAAGCCAGCTCGTCATCCGGGTAGCGCAGGTAACGCCAATGACGAGTTGGCTTTGTCATCAGCGCCGAAGGGGTTAACGCCCAAATGTCCTCTCATTGCAATTCCTAGTGCGGATGTGTGCTGCATTGTAACGCCGTTGCTGTGGTGTTGCAGGGTTGAGGAGGTACTCACGGAGACCGTAGGCGCTGTCACCTGAATGAAAGGAGCAGAGGGTGAGTGCATGTTCTGCGCAGCTACATGATCACAGTGTATTATATGGGGGCATGTGTACTTACCTAGTAGGTGTCCTTCGCCAAAGTCTCCCCTGGCCAGTCGTGTGTGTATGCCGCTGTGCCGGGATATGAAGGAGTCATGTGTGCTCCCCGGATATTGTGCCACTATGTCCGTGATGTAAGTCTTTGCGTTGCACACCATCTGGATATTGAGGGAGTGGTAGTTTTTGCGGTTGCGTTACATGTACTCCGTTTGTGCTGGTGGGCAGATGTGGATGTGGGTACAGTCAATGCATCCAATGACCTGTGGGAATTGGGCAACGTTGTAGAACTGTAGCTTGGTGTCATTCAAGTCCTGTTGGGTGGTCGGGAATGAGATGTAGTGGTGAAGGCGGCTCAGCATTGCCTCAAGGAAACTCTTTAGGCAGCGGGACATGGTGCTCTGGGATATCCCCCCTGCAACAGCGACTATTCCCTGGAAGCTTCCGGAGGCCAGTAGGTGCAGGCAGCACAAGACCTGGACATGTGTAGGCACGTCATTGGTCCTCCTTGTTGGGTGCAGCATCAGGGGGTCTAGGTCCCGGATCAGCTTAAGAATCATTGGCCCATTCAGGCGGTACTTAGTGTAAATTTGCTCCCTTGTTTGGCCCAGCAGGGTGACCGCAAGCGGAATATTCTCTCCTGGATCCTGCGTCTGTTCCGTGCTGCAGCCTGGAGCCTGCGCCGCCTGACCACCATGTAGAGTTCTGGCATTGTGAGAGTCCTCATGCTACTACTGTGTTTCCTTAAGTGTGTTTGTTCAGGACTGCACCTGTGGCTCATTAGGTTTTGTTTTTTTAAAAAGAAATTTTTCCTTAATGGTTACCACCTGCTTTTGGTTCTCCTTAAATTGCAGCTCGCAAATAGCGATTTTCGGGTTTTTCGCTATTTGCGAGTTTTCATGAATAGCGTTTGCGGATATTTTGCGGAATCGCAAAATAAATTGCAGAATCCATGGATTCTCGCTATTTCCGATTCGCTATTGGGGTTCCTCCTAAATTCTGTTTTTTATTTTGCAAATTCGCAATTTTTTTGTGAACTCGCAAATACAGTGTTTTTTACATGATGAATTGCATTTCTGTAAATTGCGATCACAATAGCTAATTCGCAGCTTTGCGATCGCAATTTTGCTTCATGAATCTGGCTGTAAATGTTTTTTTCTTTGGGTGAAGATGAATCAAGAATGTCAATTCTTTTACATTCTGTCAGGTCTCTTGACCTTTGCTGGCCTGTGTCAGCAATCTCATTTGCATATTTCAAAATGTTTATATGTCAGAATCAACCAAACAGGTCACATATCTTGCTCACATTTACGGCAACTGTAGTCCATCATTACTTTTCTTCTTTTGTCAAGTGCCAGTAACTCTATGCTTGTGATACCTATATGTACTTAAAACAGAAACTTAATTAGGGCAACCACCAGAGTGAACCAGATCAGATAACTTAGACTTTCAGGAAGAGTAAAGCTTGAACATTTTTGAAGGATCTTGGATGTCCTGAGAGGCAGTAGTAGGAAATTCCAGATCTACATGTCCTGCATTGAAATGGCATGTTCCCACATCCAAGCCCTTTGAACGCAGGGACCTGGTTGAGATGGATTTTTTCAATGTATTTGTATATTACTATATTCTATTTCTCTGCTAATATTCTAGTGGATGTTGGAGCACTTTTCAGCAAGGGATGTGGAGAGAAATCTTATAGGAATTACAGGAAGGTTGTACAGTACATTTTAATGGTCTAGAGGTCAGATGTACTAAGATTTGATTCACAAAAGAATACATTTAGTAAATCAATTCTGATTCTGTAAACCAACCTATATACTGTTATGTCACTTCGCTAAATCCATATTCTATGTCACAATTTGACCGTTGACCGAGCTCAGTACTATTCGAGCGGTAGGTTGCAAATTGTCACAATTGGATGGCATCACAGGGATGGTGGCCGACCATGCCTGTGTTCACATTTAGATATATTAAACTTTTTTTTTAATGCTGCCCATTTTCATTAAGGAAAGTGGCTGTGTTTAAACAAAAACATAGTTTAAAAAAGGACTACTGTGGAAATTTAGTTCGTGTACTAAACATTATCTACGCCATCTTGCAGACTCACGTATGAGAATACACGACAGCCATTTTAGGTACCATGGTCTCCCTGTTCACGATTGCCCGTCAGCACATTTCCCTGACCATGCAAGCCTTCCCCGCGCACCCTGGCTGCCCCCGCGCTCACATGCACAAGCCATGAAACCCCCCCATGACTCTGTCTCAGGGAATCACACCCCGCGCCTGACCAACACCTCCTTCCCGTCCATGAATACCCCTCTGTGGATAAACCCTTCCACCACGCTCGATTGTCCACACCAGTCCTTTCCGTCCATGAATACCCCTCCTTTGATGACCCCTTCCTCTGAGCCTGAACGTCAGCACTGACTGCTGGTCATCCTTTAGCCCGAAGATATAGTTTATTGCCCATTACCGTACGCCCTCACCTCTCCTGAAAGAGGCCACTATTGATCATGACATCCCCGCCCCCGGAGATTCGATCAGGCGCACACATTCCAAAGAGATCGGCAGAACACTCAGCTGCGTGATAGCCCCTCCCAATCATATGAGGGGAAAGGGTCTCTACTGTTGTCATGTGTTGGAGGGGGCTGGAACTGGGGGGTGTCGGAGATATCGTTCTGATGTCATTCTCATGCTCTACAATGTCCCTGTTGTAATTAAGGACGTTCACATGTCTTAAACCAGTGTATAAAAGACCAGGTCTCAGAGAGGTTGAGAGAGCACCTCGAGACGATACCTCGATGTCCGATCTGATGTGTTCTACTCCGTCGGAATAAAACTTGTTTCCTGTCTTCCAGTCTCCAGCGCCTGCCTCTTTATTTAGTAACTTCGTATGGTATTAGAGGCGTTCTACGCCGGGCAAATTTAACTTAGGAAACAACTTCTGAAATCGCCTGACCATTGTAAATTGATCTTTATCAATTGGCGCCCAACGTGGGGCCCATCAGCGACACGTGGATCCAGTGGGAGAGGTCCCGACGACAGAGTGAACGACTGCAACGATCGGAAGAGCTCCTGTCCAATAGACCCTCGTCTGACAGCCGATCATCTGAACTTCACTGATTCCGAGCAGACCTCTCCCGAGTGATCTACGGTCCTGACTGGGAACCACCAGGAGTGCCGTGATAGCAACAGAGAATAGAGGACGATCGGGCGCTGGAAGCGGAAGACGAGAAACTGTCCATGCAGTCCGGGTAAGGTCGTGACACACGACAAATTGCGAAATTGATTGATTGATTGTTTGAAAATACTAGTATTACTTATTGTCCGTTTCTGAGAAATTCTCTATTTGCAAACAAACACAGAATCACCATACTCTGTTTAGTCTTTGCAGATAGTGGAGGGTAGGCAACGCAAAACTTTAACACGTCGTGCCTATTCTTTTTTTCTCCCCATTGATTGATTGATTGAATCGAGCATTGAATTGTTCGAAGTTGGTTCTCTTAAGGATCTTCTCTGTCTACAAACGGGGAAGAATAGGAATATTCTCTCTCCCTTTGCCGATAGTGAAGGGTAGGTAACGCAAAACTTTAACACGTCGTACCTATTTCACTCCTTCATTGATTGATTGTTTGCCCAAACATTGACTGTTTTGGGAATTGGTTCTTTCTGGAGGTATTCCCTGTTTGCAAATAGCGTAGAATAGAATATTCTGTCCAGTCTTTGCAAATAGTGAAAAGATAGGTAGTGCAGGCTTTTGCCCCCCATTGTAATCCGTCATGCCTATCTTCTCCCCATTGGCTCATAGTTGGGTCAACCCGGACCGCTTATTAGAGATGAACCATCCATCTCCACTGGAGGGCACCCCTAATAAGGACATGTTTACTAAGCAAGGACTAGTCGCTATAGCTTATAGTAAGTTATGGCATAAATATACAAAAAGGGATCCTAAAAACCAGTGGCCACTGATAGGTTCTTTTGATGAAAATAAAATAAAAACACTAGAAGCAGCTGTAAAAATAAATAAGGTAACGCCCACTATGCTCGTTAGTATTGGCATGTGGCGCAAAGAAGCAGACCATTGCAGGAAAAAAGAAGAAGCAAAAACAGTGAAAGAATTACGCAAAGCAGCCCATCTGGCTGCAAAAGAACTAGATGAAGAAATAAGAAGAAGAGAGGAAGTTAAACAAACGCAAGAACCAGGACTTACAGGTCAATGCCCTGTCAGGACCACCTCTGCGCTCTACCCGGAGATTCCCTCCAAACAGCGGGCAAATGACGAGTTACTGCTCGGTCCTCCAATTATCTACATGCCTCCTCCATATGCTCCCTGCCAACCTCTCTAGCACAACACTCACCAGTTCAAAGTGCAGGCATGGGGGACCATAGCGCTAGTGCCCCGGCTCTTACGGCCTTCGCACCAACCGCGTTGGTAACAACAGCAGATGAGCATGAGACCAGCAGGCATCTAACAGCCAGACCAAACAGGTTGAGCAAAGATGAGCGGGATGGAATCGACCAAATAGCAAAAACCCTGGTAGAACGAAAGGAGAGCGAAGAATATACGATGAATATGCACAACTCGCATGCCGGTAGTCACAGACGGCATTTTATTTTACGGTTCAGCTACCACACCCTGAACGCGTATGAGGATAGGTACCAGACTAAGGGTCCTGCTAAAGTGACGGCTCTATATAGAAGGGTCGATGTCGGAGATGGGGCTGAAAGCGATGTGACGGACCTCTTCATGCAAACGCTTGAGGTCTTCCGCCACCTCGCGGAACAGAAACCAGAAGTCAAGATCACAGTCCCTGAGACGACTGGGCCCTCATTAGAAGCAGTCAACACCATGATGCCTATCAGAGAAGCCGCCCCCTATTGGGTTCCCCCAAGAGGTCAGGGAACGAACGATGATATCAACCATGTAGATGCCAAAGGGAGGGTTGTGTACAACTGGGTTTACCTACCATGGGATCGGCAAGATATTTTAACTTTTAGACAAACCCTGCCCGATTTAAGAAAGAACCCTACAGCATTCTATACTGAATTAGGCACAGCCTTGGGCTCAACCATAATGACTCTAGCGGACATGGATTTGTTTTTCGGGTTGTGTCTGCCGGCTGATGTGTGGAAGCAAATCCGGAGAGCCGACCACACAGATCTGTTCGGACACACCTGGACAAAACTCGATGAACTAGATAGGCAGCGAGAGCCCGGAAAGAAACCTGTAAAAGACATATTGGAACTCCCCGACAAAATAGTGCAGAAGCTAAAAACGTTGATCCCAGAAAAGAAGGTAGACTGGTCGATAGTCACAGCCTGCCGCCAGAAACCTCAAGAGGACGTATCAGAATACTTCTCACGATTTGAAACAGTGTTCTCCGACTACAGTGGCCAAGACATGACCACCGCAACCGGACAACACCTATTCGTGCAGAACTACGTAAAGGGACTATCGCAAGAGGTCTCCCAAAAGTTACAGACTGGCGAAAGTAGTTGGGGAGCCTCTAAACCTACAGCTATCCTTCAGATGGCTCAGTATTACGAACACCAAAAGAACGAGAACGAAAGGGCAACAGAGAAAAAGAAAAAGGACCTAAAGGAACGAGTAATGATTGCACAACTACAGGGAGTGACCACAGGGAGGGAACGGTATAGGGGAAATTACCAGTCAAATGCCCCTAGGAATTCGACCCCTAGAGACCGCAACCCCACCCCTGGCGCTCCACGAACCGACCTTGATGAGAACCAATGTGCATTTTGTAAAGAATTTGGACATTGGAAGTCTCAATGCCTAGCCCTTCGGGAACTGATTAAAAATAAAGAGACATGGGACATGGCAAATGGCCCCAAAACTGGAGGGCAGGGCCGAGGACAGACCCACGACACCACCAATGACCGATCTGGTAAACCAAACGCATTTGACCGCCCCGACAGAATCAGTACCAGCAGTCCGATGGCAACAATGCTCACGACTCTGCATAGGACTGCTAGGGGCAAGGGAGGGATCCAGTCGAGCTCTGTGTTGACCAGCAAGGTCCTTATGTCACTGCTAAGGTCCTGGGTACAAAGTCTCCATTTTTGGTAGACACTGGAGCGACACGTAGTGTGTTATCAAAACGACTGATTCCAAGGGCGCCCTTGTCTGGCTCACACATTACCTCGATAGGTTTCGATGGGACGCCCTCCACTAATCCCCTGTCGGTACCTATCTCCTTTGACCTAGGGAACAATCCCACTGACACAACGTTTCTGCTCTCCTCCAACTCGCCTGACGCTATTATGGGTATTGATTTACTGAAACATTTCCGAGCTACTATTAGGTGTTCCCCGGAAGGAGTCCGAGTCATCCTGTACGACAACCCGAACTTGACCGGACCCTACCCCGCACGACACATGTGCACTTTAACAGATGCTGACCTATCCTTGCTCGATTCGCTGCCCCTGCACCTATGGGCCAGAAACGACTCGGATGTGGGACGAATGATGATCGATCCTGTACACATAACTGTTCGACCAGATGCAATACTCCCGAAACTCCCACAGTACCGGATATCGCCCGAAGGCGAGAAGGCATTGGTAGCGATTATTCAGTCCTTGGTAGATGCAGGAGTGGTAGAGGAAGTGGTTAGTAATGTCTGCAATAGTCCTATCCTACCCATTGTTAAGAAGCAAGGTGAGGGGGATGAGAAAGCGTACTGCTTCATCATCGACCTGCGAGAAGTCAACAAAGTGGTGGTGCCACAGTACCCCGTAGTCTCAGACATCGCCACCATTCTGACTCTCACCCGTCCACTGCCACCACCTTCACCGTTATAGATCTTAAAAATGCATTTTTCTCTATCCCCATCCATCCAGACAGCCGTTATCTCTTCGGCTTCACTTTAAAAAAACGTTCATACCGATTTTGTAGAGCTCCCCAGGGCTACACTGAAAGTCCCAGCATTTACAGCCAGGCCCTAAAAAGGCAGCTGGACGCCGTCCAGCTACCAGATGGAGTGGTGTTGATCCAATATGTCGATGATATCCTTTTGGCTGCCGACACCACTCCACTTGCAATCACAGCCACTATCCAACTCTTGCACTTTCTCGCGGAGAATGGCCACAAAGTCTCCAAAAAGAAACTGCAGTTCTGTCAGTCCCAAGTAACATACCTAGGCCATCTCCTGTCCAAAGAAGGGAGAAAACTTACACCCGACTGAATCCAAACCATCCCAGACACCCCTATTCCAAAAACACAGAAGCAAGTCCGTTCATTAGTAGGCCTTACTTCTTTCTGCCGACAATGGCTACCAAATTTCAGTCTCATTATAAAACCCCTACTTTCCCTGTTGACCAAAGATGTTCCGTTCCCACTCCCGTGGACCCCCGAATGCCAAGCATCCTTTAAGGAGTTGCGAGATGCCCTTTGCGCGGCACCCGTTCTAGGAACACCAGATTACTCCAAGCCCTTCTCCCTCTACACTCACGAAAGGGAGGGATGCACATTGTCCGTTCTGACTCAGCCCATCGGCGCCAGACAGCGCCCTTGTGCCTACTTCTCTGCCACTCTTGATCCAGTCGCCAGAGCTCTACCAGCCTGCCTTCGAGCAGTAGCCGCTGCTGCTGTCTCTATCCGACAGAGTGAGGGAATTGTACTTTCGAACTCCCTCACAGTATTAGTACCCCATGCAGTTGACACGCTTTTGAACCAGACAAAGACTCAACACCTGACTAGTGCACGACTGACAGGATACGAATTGACTTTGCTTGCGCCCCACATCACCCTGAAGAGATGCACGACATTGAATCCTGCTACACTGTTACCCTTGCCTGAAAATGACCCCGATGTGCCCCCTATACACGACTGTGTGACCCTCACGGACGAACAGACTAGGAGTAGAGTTGACCTCCGAGACATTGCTTTCACAGACCCTGACGGAGAACTATGGGTAGATGGCTCTTGCATCAAACTCCCAGACGGCACCACTTCTGCTGCCTATGCGGTAACGACTGCTCAAACAGTAGTTGAAACAGCTTGCATCACACAACGATCCGCACAGGCAGCAGAACTAATTGCCCTCACACGAGCATGTATCATAGCAGCAGGAACCACGGCAAACATTTACACGGACAGCCAGTACGCCTTCGGGGTAGTTCATCATTTTGGGATCCTGTGGAGGGAAAGGGGATTCCTGACGTCCCATGGTACACCCATCCTTCACGGAGATTTAGTCTCCGCCCTGATTGAAGCAGTCCTTCTCCCCACACGATTAGCAGTGATCAAATGTCAGGCACACAAGAAGGTGACAGATTTAGTTGGACAGGGAAACGCACTAGCCGACATCACTGCCCGAACCACAGCTGAGAATAGGGCCACGACACGCATGTATGTGACCAGGTCACAAGCAGAAAATGGACCAACGCTAGGGAAACGATCAGGGATATCCAATCGGCCAGCACACCACACGAACTGACTGAGTGGGCACGGGTGGGTCTAAGGGATGATGAAGGCTGCTGGCGGACAAAGGACACAAACAAATGGTTACTGCCTGATGCATACTTGATCCCCATACTGACAATGGCACATTCCCCTGCACACATAGGTTCTGCCCCCATGATCAAACTCATTTCCAAAGTCTGGCACAACGGCAAGATCCCCGACTCAGCCAAACGCTTAGTCCAACAGTGCCTTATCTGCTTACAACACAACCCCGGGAAAGGAACTGTAGTACCCCGGGGAGGGTTTGGGGTCCCCGACCACCCCTTTGAGGTCCTCCATATGGATTACATCCAATTAGAGAGGTGCCAAGGCTTGAAGTACGTATTAGTCATTGTATGTGCCTTCAGCAAATGGGTGGAAGCCTATCCGACCCGTGATAACACTGCCATGACTACTGCCAAAGTACTACTGAAGGAGTTTTTTCCCCGCTACGGTCTTTGTCGAATTTTATGGAGCGACAATGGCCCCCACTTCATAGCTGAAGTTATCCAACTCATCCTGAAGGGGTTGGGGGTCAAACAAAGGTTCCATGCGGTCTTCCACCCCCAATCCGCTGGCCTGGTTGAACGACAGAACGCTACACTGAAACTAAAACTGTCAAAAATAGTGGCCACCACAGGACTTAAGTGGCCAGATGCCCTTCCACTGGCATTACTACCGATGCGCTCCACCCCCACTAAGCATCACTTGACCCCCTACGAAGTTGTGTTCGGACGGCCTATGAACCTCTGGACTGCCCCCAAACCAACCTCCATTCATGACGTCCCCGACGTCCTGCTGTCAGATTATTTGTACAAGTTAACTAAGACATTGTCTGTCATTCATCAACAGGTGCAGCAGGCCATCCCTGATGCTTCCAGGGGTCCCGGTCACAATATCCAACCGGGTGACTATATCTTGATCCGGAACTTTCAACGAGCGAAGAGTCTGGAACCCCGGTGGACGGGCCCCTGGCAAGTACTGATCACCACTCGGACGGCTCTTCGAGTGGAGGGGAAAAAGAATTGGCTGCATGCGCACCACTGCAAGAAGATTTCCTCGACCCTGGCCACGACAGACAACGTCAGCACCCAGGAAGAGCTCCTGAACAAAGACCGACCATCACTGAACTGCTATCCTGATACCGAGGCACTTGAACTTGCAAAACACTCTGATCCCACTGTGCCATCTCGAGAAGGGTATTTCCTGCGTCGAAAGGAGGGAGCTCGGCTAAGTAGGCCACTGACTAAGTTAAAAATCTCAGAACGGTGACCCAAAGCAACCAAGGGTTACCTGGAGAGAAGCTAAACTAAGTCTGTGGTTCTGCCCACTACCGAGCACCTTGAAGATGAAGATGATGGAAGCGCCAGATAAGAAGATGATGGAAGCGCCAGATAAGAAGACGTCGAAAGCAACAGGAAATACCCACTATAGGAATCCAAAAACTGACAATTTGCACAAATCAAAGACAATTGCTTTCTTCATTATCTCCCTGTTCTGCCTCCTCCTCATGACTTCCTTCTGGATCCTGGAGGAAAGCACGCCCGCTCACCAGATGTTGCCAACAACTGTCCAGCCAACAACCGTGAAAGAGCACCACCTGATCACCCTTTCACCTCAGCTTCGAGAAAGGCGTAGGGAATTCTGGAACACTTCCTTTGTACAACTGTTGCACCAGCACAACCTTGCTGCAAATGCCACAAACTGCTGGATCTGTGGGTTGCTCCCACATGCTACCGGACACTCCATCCCCTTTATTCCTTCACCTTTCTCAGTTCACGGCTCTTGCCTCACCTGGTTGATCCTCATGCAAGAAAGCCACAAGGACAATGCTGCTTCTGGTCAGACAGTGTCGCACTTCTACTATGGGTTCTGGCCGAACAACACAGGAAAGCCCTTTTGTCCCGCAATTTCAGGTTCAACCTTCCTTACGAACATCCCTGCCAACGAAAGGGTCGAAATGCAGGTGCTCCACAATCCAGCCAGATCCACCTTCTCCCACCTGCGGAAACAAACGGCTGCCACCCTGACTGCGGCCCTGTCTGTCATCAATGTCACAGGACTCGTATGCCTCGAAGGACAAGGAACGCAGCTGGTGGGTCACAGTTCTTGCCGCATCACCAAAACATTGGCCTCAGCTAACACCCCCTCCTTTGTTGCTTCCCCGAATATGTACTTTGTTTGTGGCACCAAAGCTTACACGTGGCTCCCAAAAGGCTGGAAGGGTACGTGCTACATCGCCTTCATTCGTCCTCCCACGTATGTGGCTCCAGCCAACCACCACCGGCAAAAGCGCGCTGGAGATGTTGAACAAGCCGACTCCACCGGAGCACAGTTCCTGGATGCAGCAAAGGGACTTGTTCCTCTGTGGGGACCAATGGCAAATAGCCGCGCTATCCGACACCTGACTCAGGCATTAGAAACAACCATTAACATCACCACTGGCGTCCTCGCCAACAACACGGCTGAGCTTCAGGCAGTCCGCCTGGTGGCTCTTCAAAACCGTCTTGTTCTAGATGTGGTTCTGGCCGACCGTGGAGGTGCATGCCGCATCATCGGCTCCAGCTGTTGCACCTACGTGCCAGATAACTCACCTTCAGTCTACAAAGCAATCGAACACCTCCACAGACTGTCCTCGGAGGTTCACCAGGAACAGGAAGGAGGGTCGCTTGGAGGCTGGTTCTGGGACACTTTAAAGAACTGGGGATGGAGAGTGTTGACGTTTCTATTGATACCAATCATGATACTATGTGGGTGTTGTTTAGGTATTCAATGTTTACCATCTTTATGTGCACTCGTTTCCAACTGTATGTGCCCGAAGACTTTGAACTTTAAACCTGAGCACATGAGTCCCCTATACGAAATAGAAGTGCGTGGTCTCATGGGGATTGATCCGAACTGACAAGCTGGCGAGACATGTTAAAGGGAGGACTGTGGAAATTTAGTTCGTGTACTAAACATTATCTACGCCATCTTGCAGACTCGCGTATGAGAATACACGACAGCCATTTTAGGTACCATGGTCTCCCTGTTCACGATTACCCGTCAGCACATTTCCCTGACCATGCAAGCCTTCCCCGCGCACCCTGGCTGCCCCCGCGCTCACATGCACAAGCCATGAAACCCCCCCCATGACTCTGTCTCAGGGAATCACACCCCGCGCCTGACCAACACCTCCTTCCCGTCCATGAATACCCCTCTGTGGATAAACCCTTCCACCACGCTCGATTGTCCACACCAGTCCTTTCCGTCCATGGATACCCCTCCTTTGATGACCCCTTCCTCTGAGCCTGAACGTCAGCACTGACTGCTGGTCATCCTTTAGCCCGAAGATATAGTTTATTGCCCATTACCGTACGCCCTCGCCTCTCCTGAAAGAGGCCACTATTGATCATGACATCCCCGCCCCCGGAGATTCGATCAGGCGCACACATTCCAAAGAGATCGGCAGAACACTCAGCTGCGTGATAACCCCTCCCAATCATATGAGGGGAAAGGGTCTCTACTGTTGTCATGTGTTGGAGGGGGCTGGAACTGGGGGGTGTCGGAGATATCGTTCTGATGTCATTCTCATGCTCTACAATGTCCCTGTTGTAATAAAGGACGTTCACATGTCTTAAACCAGTGTATAAAAGACCAGGTCTCAGAGAGGTTGAGAGAGCACCTCGAGACGATACCTCGATGTCCGATCTGATGTGTTCTACTCCGTCGGAATAAAACTTGTTTCCTGTCTTCCAGTCTCCAGCGCCTGCCTCTTTATTTAGTAACTTCGTATGGTATTAGAGGCGTTCTACGCCGGGCAAATTTAACTTAGGAAACAACTTCTGAAATCGCCTGACCATTTTAAATTGATCTTTATCAATCATTGTAAATTGATCTTTATCACTCCTACCCCTTTGTGAATGGGTTACCACCTCCTATGAGGAGTTGGTACCATATTATTGGTTTGCAACTGAAATTGTAGTAAAAAAACATTGATACATACCATTCTGAGTCTCAATTTGGAAGGGATGCCTTTAAACAGGCCCCTTACAAATTCCAATTCGGTATGCATTTCTAACCCATTTTGTGATTCAGCAAGCATTTATCAAATTGTAAAATAGATTTAGTACATACTAAAAATCCATTTATCTTTTGCAAACTCTGTGATTTAGTGAATCACTGGGTTTGTGACCACTAAATGTCTTTGTGTATCAGCCACTAGGTTCTGAGATGATTGTACAAAAATATTTACCATGTGTAACATCATGACATATATAAAAAAGTAGATATTGGTTTCAAAGTTACATTTGCGTGAGTAGACCTGGATATAGAGGATCATCCTCAGTGCGATATTAGGAGGTTAAACCAGGAATTGTATTTTATTTCCTGCACCATACCGTGGACCATCTGTGAAAAAAAGTCTCCTAAGTTGCCGACTCTGTTATACCCCATTAGTAAAATTCGAGTGCACCTCGAATAAGTGAATGAATCAGCAGTCATTCTGCCGCTTACGTGCCGCCAGCATGGAAAATATTCAACATATTTGATGTGTTTGTCCTTATTCAATTCAATTATTTATTAAGAATTGGATCTCTAATAAGGTCCACCATAAACAAATACAAGATATAAATATTTGTAGTGACAAATATTACAATTACATAGTTAACTCCTTTACTGCCACCAGATAAATTTAGATAAATATACATGTAAATTATCATTATTAAAATTTTCACAAATGGGCAATTAAAAAAAATACAAATTTTATGCACATAGTTCATAACCCGTAGCAGCAAAAGCTGTGTGCAAATTATTACAAGGAAAGCAAAATCAATGGCAATATAGTCAAAATCCGGATCTCTGAACAGGACCAGGATAAAATAAGGCAGGATGTACAATTTTTAGTCATGAGTAATTGAAATAATAATATTACACTTACATATTTAAATCCTTTACCATCATCAGATTCATCAAGATGAATATACATGTAATTCATTATTATAAAATTTCCATAAATGGGGAATTCATTAAAGAATGCAAATTTTATGCAAATCAGTCATATTCCGTAGCAGCAAAAGTTGTGAGCAAATTATTCCAAAGGAAGTAAAAACCAATGGCACCATGATCAAGAGCACCATGATGAAATAAATCAGGATATACTAAATTTAATCATGAGTAAATCAGAATATTAATACTAAACTTTCATATTTCAAAACTTTACCATCATCAAATAAATCGCGATAAATTTACACATAATCTATTATTATTAAGAGTTCCATAATTGGGCAATTTATGAAAGGAAACATATGTGTTACTAGTTCAAAACCAATAGCAGTCATAGTAAGGTCTTCAAAAAACCCCAAAATGTACATTCTTGCTAAACTGTTACCCTGGACCAGATAGTAAATAGGGATGCCTACGAAATTTCGTTATAATTAGCACTTTTTAGGACAATATTTTATGGAAATATCCACTCTTCCAAAGCCGCAAAAATTATGTGCAAATTATTCCAAGGAAGATAAAAGCACTGGCGGCCATGGTAAAAGTCTACGTTTAAACCCAATATGTATATCATGGAAGTATTAGTTACTGTAGGCAGGAAACAAGAACATAATGTCAGTTAGAATCTCCCATAGCTCCTGCAACGAGTACCTTCCTTGTAATCTAGGTTCAATACAAGTGATTTGAATGTTTAAACAGCAGACCAGTAAATTTGTTCCTCACATATAACAATATACAAAGAGGTTAAAATAGGTTTAAAAAACTAATAAAAAATGCAAACTATTTTTCTGCATATTTTTTCGTTCTTTGCTTTAAAAAGAAACTTGCCTGCTGCCGATAGGGTTTAATATTGTTCGGTTTGAACATTAGCCATAGCTGCTGAAGAAGATGAGATGACAGGGCTGGCCAAACAAACAAAACATAATTAAGGTTCTGAATGTCATTTTACTCAGGAGACAAAGGTGAACGCTGGGTGGTAGGACATTTATGCCAGCACCGTGATCCCACACAAAATGTATGGAAAAATTAAGTTTTTTTCAGCTAAATTTGATGATTGCAGGGGATTCTGTGTAGGAAAACTTTAGGGGAATTCATGCAAGCCATACCTCCCTGGACTCTCCCGGGTGTCTAGTTTTCAGAAATGTCTGGGATTGTTAGGTTTCCCTAGATGGCCGCCGAACCCAAGATCAAAACGGTGGTGACCCCCTTGCAAAACAAGGTATTTTTGTAATTGATCATTTTGAAGTCTCCACAGTACATTTTGGGCTGTTTAATGCCTCACGGGCACTCGGCCCACCCACACAAGTGAGGTACCATTGCATTGCAGTCTGCCAGTCGTGCACCCGCTTCACAGCTGGATGCCAGCAGTGGGCACTGAGCGATCTTCATGGCAATGAAAGGCCAATGAGATACAATAGCAGGATACTTGATTACGGGCTGCAATTCGAACATTGTAAATACAAAGGTAACTGATACATTAGCATTAAGGGTAGTCTTAGGCTTTTGATTAGTTATTGAGTTATAGTTTGGGTTTTGTTTGGTTTAGGCAGAGGTTAGAGTAAGAATTAGGCCTCGTGGACTTCGCAGAGTTTCACGGCATGGAATTCTGCGGAGTTAGTGAATAACTCCGCCTAATTCTGTGAAGTACCGCGAACGGGCAGAGTAGATAACCTGACACTATTAACTCTACCTATCTCAGCGTTGTTTTGAGTAAACATGACCAGTGCTGCCTTAATAAACTGTTTTAAGTTGATGATTCTTTTAAATTATGCACTTTGACTGCAAAAGAGTGATGATGGAATAGCTTGGACTTTTGCAGGTTCATTTAGTTCACTTGGTTTTGTTCCAATTTAGTGGTATTGTCAGCAGTGGTGCTATCATTTGTGCTAACTTGCTTTAAACATCACTTTCTTAACATCTTTTGGTATGACCTGATTACTAAACATGGGACTAAAATATAAAATACATAGTAAATGTGACAGGAAATATTTTCACACTTTAGAGGTATATGTCAGAATGTTGATAAAAAAAGTATCGTCATTCCAAAATATTGTGCCCAGAATGTTGACTACCAAATTCATGTTAAAGCAAATACAGATTATGGGTCATATTAATGACTGCGGGTGTATCGCTCTTGCACCTCGCAATGTGGTACATACATGATGTAAGCCCAAAATGAGATTTCTCAAGCCATGCAAGGCCACCTTCCTTGGCCCAAATGACTGCGTTGTTATGCTCTGCTCCAGGAAGACATTGCATGGGTGTTGCATGGGTGCTCCCATGAAACATCCATTCATTTTGACACATTCCCAGATTTACCAAAAGTGGTAAACCTGGGAAGTGCCAAGTTGTTACTCCTTCCCAGGTGAGGCGTAATGAGGAGAGATATCTTTATTTATTTCTCCTTGTTACTTTCCCTTTCTATGTGTGCTGCATTGTGCAGCACACATAGAATGGGGAAAATGCCTCAGGTGATTGTTTTTGTGCAGGAAGGTGTCTGTTTCTGCACAAAAACAATTCTTACAACGTAGGCACCCTTGAACCATGGTGCAAGGGTGCCTGCATTGGCGCTATGCAGTCAAAATGGCGCCAGCACAGTGATAAAGGCAGGAATTAACCGTATTCTTTTAAATATGCACATTCCTGCCCATTCCCTGTCACATAGTGCAATGCAGCACGGGACTTGCTGCTTTGCGTGTCTTTGCCATAAAGAAGTTACTGTTTTAACTTCTCATTGAATTGCCTTGAAGATATATCCTTTCAGAAGGTATGTAGATAAGTAAAGTACATCTAGTCTTGCATACATATACACTCACCTTCATTATAAAATGATAGCTGACATTCTGATTATGATATTTTGACAGAGCGATGTTAAAAATGTGATATTCTGGTAATTTACCCAACATAATTGCTCTCCAAGAGGGTGGGCTCTTTAAATTATTTTGAAAGGCAATTTACGAATTTTAACTATGGTTAAAATATTGTTATAAATAGACACATTTTGTGCTGTCACCTTGATTTGACAATAGGTAATTGGCTATGAGTTCAGGTTTTTTCATGCGTCAAAATAGCTTCTCAGCTGGTTAAAAGTATGAGTCTCAATGCAACCGTAGAAACAGGATGTTGCAAAATAGTTATTTTTTATAGAGGGGAATGGATGGGATGTTCCATAAGTAAATGATATTGACATGTTGAACTCCCATGGCAGTGCACATCTTGTTTCACCACTGGTGCAGATGTTACACCTATTTGAGTGTTATTACTCTGTACGTGTGGGCAGGCTGAAGGGTAATACATTTCTATCGTGTGAGGGGAATCCTGTTGGACCCACAAGAAGGGGGGCAGCACAGACCACAGACCAGCTTGTTGGTGTGAAAAAGGCCGCTTTATTGGAAACAGGTACACCTTACAAATAAATTCCCTTGGCCTGTGCCGTACAAAACGAAACCTTGCTAAATATATTCTTCCTAACACCCCCCCACCCCCTCCCCTAAACATGGTTCACCCCTGCAACAATTATCAACACAAACTTGCAATTTCCAACTTTCCTACCTACCTAACTAAATAACTTCTTGTATCTACCCCAACAGTAAACCAGAGCTCCTAAAATCCCCCATTACTTAGGGGAAAGACGCCATTTGATAGTTGTCCTAATGGCTTTCGACCCCCCCTCCGTAGGGGACACTCCCTTCCTGACCACCTTATTCAGAGCTGGCAACAGTTCATGCCACCTCATACACCCTTTTCCTTGCCAATGACATGCAAACAACCTCGGATCCAATTCCTGATTTAAACTCCGTTTCTTGTCCCACTTCGCCCGCTCTGCTCGCTTTACAAATGAGTGTCCTATAATGAGGATACACAGGACAGCTGCGTCCGGCCCCGCCACAGCACCTGCAAAGACACACATGTAAGACAGCGGAAAACGCAATCACTTAGTCCTCCATCCCTACCCCCTTCAACCTGATCTACATCTTGTAGCAGTCCAACTTCCAATGCCCTAGACGCATGAGCTCCTCCCTCCCCTAAGCCTGTCTCACTGCATCCGTCGCTGCCCCTATACGGAACAAATGCGTCCCAAAAGCCCCAGGTCCTCACCCATGGCCCGTAGGGCGTGCCGCAGAACCCATAGCAGCTGAGCAGCCGTCAGCCTGCCCTTGTCGTACCGGCCGAAGACTTCCCCTGTCACCGAATGCCATCAGAACGCCAGCATCCCTCCCCAAAACGCCAGGCACACCGCACCTGTCTCCACCGGACCCATCACCACCCACTTCCCCGCTCCCCGTTGGTTGGTCTTGGAACGTCGTAACAAGCTCTATTCCCAAAAATGACAGCACCGTACTGGGACCCTGCATCTTCTCTGGCTCCAGGGGCACACCCAGGTAGCCCATGAGTTCCGTAAAACCGTCCAGCTGCTGCTGGCAGTCCGCCGAACCAGGCCATCTCACCAAGAAGAAGTCATCCAGATAGTGCGTCACCGTCTCATTGCCTGTGCGCCAGGAAAAAGCCCACTGTAAGAAGGTACTGAAGCACTCGAATTGAGCGCATAAGAGTGAACACCCCATGGGCAACGCCTTGTCCACGAATATGTCTCCCTCGAACTGGATCCCCAGCAGCTGGTGATCCTCCGGATGCACCGGTAGCAGCCTGAATGCTGACTTAATGTCACATTTTGCCATGAAGGCGCCCGCCCCTACCGACGCCACTAGCCGCCGCGCCACATCCATGAAAGAATAAGACACCGACGACAACTCCGCCGATATATAGTCATTGACCGACTTTCCTTCCGGCCACGAAAGATGCTGAATCAGACTAAATTGCCCCAGATCCTTCTTTGTCACTACATCGATAGGAGAGATAATCAAATCCCGAATGGGCGCCTCCCGGAAGGGACCCGCCATGCGTCCCTCCTGCACCTCCTTGTACAACTTGTCCCTCACCACCGCTTTGTGCGCATTGAATGACTTCAAATTCTCGGCCCACCGTGCAATATTCGGACCTTCATACCCCAGCCGGAAACCCTCCCGAAACCCCCGCCGCAACACGCTCTCGTCTTTGGTCCGTGGATAAGACGCTAAGAGGGTCTCCAGTCGGTCCACCTTAACCGGTATATGAGCATTTTCCCAGTGCCCCCTCTACCTCCCCTTCCCCCGTATTGCGCCCCTGACACCGCGGGCTGCTGACTCTGATTGCCCCCAACTTCCCAGCAGTGCACCACCGGGTGTTGTTTCCCGCATTTGGAGCACTCGTGCCGAAACCGACAGTATTGTCTGGCACACGCGCCCTTGTTATAATCCCAACATGCTCCCGCTGTGTAGTAGCGACACCATCTCCCTGCCCCAACCGCCCATGGTTGGGGCGGGTCAGGAAGGGGCGAGGCGCTAGCGGTAGGCCGCTGGGCGTATAAATCGGCTTATCAAGCTTTGCCCCACACTTCGTCTGTTGATATAGTTTCGAGTCGAGCTCCCCCCACTTCGCCTCCGGGTCCGCTGCCAAACGTGCTCGGAACTCCTCATCATAATGTGACCACGCATAACCCCATACATGACCTGCGCCAGCCAGATCACGTCCATATACTTAAAAAGCGCGACCGCCTGGTCTGGGTACTTCTCGCAGTACATGCTGGCGAATAGCAAAAACCCCGCCGACCATTTTTCTATGTTCAAAGGGACCTTTGGCCTCTTCGCCAACTCCTGTTCATCCTCTTTTGACCCCTCCTTCGCTGTCAGCTCACGGTGGAAGAGCTTCAGAATATCCATATCATCCCCCTTCCAAATTTTCTCTTTGGTCGCCAGCGACAAATGCGCCCCCAGAGGTTTCGTAATGCACATATAGGGTAGTTTTAGCACCAGTATATCGCAACTCTCCTTCACCGCCGTACCCCCCTTGCTCCCCTTGGCCTTCTTAGCATCCCCGGAACCGCCGACGCCCACCCCGTCCGTCTCAGTGTCCCCGGACCCGCCGATACCCGCCTCATACGGGCCGACCCCGTGTCCTTCACATACGTTCCTTTATTAAGGCGCACCCCTTCTTCCCCTCCTTTAGCATCCGTGCCCACTGACACCTTCCCCCGTGGGGTCCCACCCGACCCGCTCCCTGCTCTGCCACCTTCCTCACCTGGCATTAAGGCCAGCATCCGCACTGGAACCCGCCGCCGAACCAGCTCAGCAGGAGGGCACCACTCTCTCCGTTCTGCCCTTCTTGTGTGCCTGCAAAGCACTAGGAACAGCATTACTCTGTTCCCCCCTCCAATCCCCCCGCCCCTCCCATATTTCCCCCTCCTCCATGCTGTCCCCCTCATAATCCAGCTGGGACATCTCGTCCTCCTGTTCCACACCCGAGACAACCTCCAAATCCTGCCCCCGACCGCCCTCCATTGGCTCCAGCCGGCTCAGTCCCGCTCTCTCCCTACAAGTACGCAGTAGCTCCCCCAAATCCACACTCTCCCTCCTCCTCTCCGCAAAATACTCCTCCAGGTCCAGTTCAGCACTGACTGACCTCCACCCCCGGAAGTCGCTCCGACCCTTCAGGGTGGGGCTGATGGAGACCTACTGCCCGCCTCCTGGAGGACGTCATCATTCGGTCCCTCGTGGGAGCGCAACTGCCCGTATAAGGCAAAGCCGGCCCACCCTCTCGGCCGGGTGCAGCTGCATGCTGTTCTCTCGAGCGCCTCACCACACGTTCCTGTTGGGGAAAAGAAGTGAAGTCCAGCATGCCGGGATTAAAACGCCCCCCACCCCACCTGCTCCACCGGCGTCCCCGCAACCCTCCCCACCCCCACCAAATGCCCCCCGTTGCGAAGGGGTATCCTGTCATGTCCCCATATCCCCCGCACCACTCAAGCCCCACCCCCCAAACCCCCAGCCGCCCTCCTCCTCCTCCCCGTCGCTCCACACCAGGGCCTCCAAATCTCACCACATGGAAGTGCCCTCACCCCCTCCCCCAAAAGCCTTGCACCCCTCCTGTACCCCAGATGCTCCCCCCGAGTCCCCCATCCTCCCCCCACTGTCTCCCGCCCACCCCAACCCCCCTGCCCCCCGGGCCAAGACACCACAGCGTTTTCCGGCCCAAAACCCGAGGTCTGCCAACCCAAAAACCCCCCCACCTCCTGCGATCAACTCCCTCCCCCCACGCTGCCCGCCCTGCTCACTTGTTCCTGGCCCCACCCTCAGGGTCTGTGGCCGACTTGTCACCCCCAAGCTCCCCATCCCACCCTTCCGTCTCCCTGGCCGTGCCCCCCTCCCTCTGCCCCCAGCCGCTGCAGCACATGCAGCGGTTTGGCAGCGAGTACTGCTGCCGCCGCGTTGCTCGTGCGCGCCGCAGCGGCCTCACCTTGTCTTCGGGCCGCAGGATATCCATGCGACCCGCATCGGCAAGAAGGCGGAGGGCCTTCCCCACCCGGGGGTCTTCAAAACACGTCATCACCAGCGCAACGATCACCACGCCCAGCACCCAAAGGGAAAGCAGGCAGAATTCAGCAAGCGAGAGGCCCACAGTCAGCCAACAGTCAAGAATGCAGGCAAGAATGCAAAACAATCATTTCCCAGACTACCCACAACTGACTGCTGTTTCACTACCAGCAAAATGGTGGGTAGTGACATAAAATGCCCGTCTATATACCCCCAAGCCCAAAACCAGCCCAAAAATAGCCAACCCAGCCCAAAAGTAGCCTCCACAGCTTAACCAGCCCAACTGAGGTGCTAGCTGCCCCCCCTCCCAGGAGCAGGCCTCCCGCTGGCCGGCCGCCACTCCCAAAGCCCTATTCTTCTCCAAGACAGAGAAAGACAGTTGTTTTCGTCAAAAACGACATTTTCTAGCAAATTTAACAAAGCAATATAAGGTTCTTTTGTTAACTGGGCTGCTGCAGCAAGGCACACCAGATGCCAGCAAAGCCACGTCAGATTTCGGCCCCTCATTATATTGGGTTTTCAACATAGCCTGCGGCTTTCTGTGGAAAAAGCTGACAAACAAAACAAAATCAATATGCAGAACCGAGAGTTTTATCCCAGATGAAAAGATGGCCTTTCATTACTAGCCATATAACCATTTTATACCATGAACAAAAATAGTACAAACTTTGTGAAAACGCAAGTAAGTGCCTATTCGAAATGAATCTGTAAAGCTGAGGTGTCCATCATTCGAAGAAACACAGATCATTAATATTGTGTTATTTACAATCCATGAATGTTTTGGGCAAACTAGAAAGATGTGGAGCTGAATGCAATAGTAATGACGTTTATTACGTCCATTTTTTCCCAAATACGCGATTCCCTCAATATTTCATAGGCGGAAATATGTCGCAGACCTCTCTACATAGTGGTGTTTCTCAGTTTTATGACAGCTACTTGAATCCCTTTTCAGAAATAACTGCCTTAACCATGGCAACGGTGTAAATAATTAAGGGAAACACCTGTCTTTGTTCATTTCAGGATGTTCCATTCATTTTCTGTCTGCAGCCCTGCTGCCCATAGTTGGAAGAACCGTGATTCGGAAGCATGGTTTATTGACTACAGATCAGGCCTACTTTTCACATCTGCTAGCTTTGTTATTCAGTAAAAAAGTATTCCAATTTTTCGCATATATTGGAATTCGAAAATGTGTGAATGTGGCTCATTTTAGGACTTTCAACATTATTTTGCAAATTTCTCAATGGTTGTTCTTGTGGTGTTACTCCATAAATAGCTCCACCAGCAAGATTTGAGCCGGTTCGGGAAAAAGTACATAAAAGTAGGTCGATCAGTCAGGTCACCATGACAGAACTGTTGTCACTTTTGTATAGCCAGAAAATGGTCGCCGCCAAATTAGGGGTGCATTTACAGGACTCACATACACACACACCCAAAAACTGAGAGTTTTCACCCTGATTGTTGGAACATTTGAAAGATTTCCGTCTCAGACAGCCATGGCTTCAGTAATCGAGTGGATCACCCTTAATTAGGCAGTTCCTTTGCAGGGCTGGACAGGCAGGGCTGTAAGTGGGATGAACAAAATGGGGTGGGGGTCTCAAAGGGGCGTGGCCAATGTCATTAAGGGCATGGCTTAAAAACATGTAAGCTAAAAATCTGTGCTTAGCAACAAAGTGTGCAGCCCAACTTGTATTTTCCTGTTTCTGTAATTGCATTCAGAAATATGACACAACAAGTAACATCATACCTACAAGTCAGGACTATTGGCTTTGTCAATGGCTGTTAGTTGCATAGGATATATAAGCAGCAACTATGGCTTGTATATAATATTGAAAAAGCTTCCACTTAAGCCCTGGTGATACCACAACAATGTTGCTGCGCCTGTGTTTCAAAAAGAGAAGGGAATCCAGAGAGAAAATGACTCTCTCTAAAGGATTTCCCTTCCACTACAACTCTCACCTGGCATGAGGTCATGTTATGTTATGTTATGTTATGTTAACAGACATTTATAAAGCGCGCGAACACCCTAGGGTTTCATGGCGCTGAAAACTGAAGCTGATACGGTCGAGATCCTAAGCATGGACCTTGAGTTACTGGCCATGGGCTTGTTTGAAGAGCCATGTCTTCAAAGACTTTCTAAAGCTGAGGAGGTTATTACAGCTTCTGAGTGCAAGAGGGGGGGAGTTCCAAAAGCTGGGGGCAAGATGGGAGAAGCAACAACCTCCCATGCGCTTCTGTCTGAAAGACAGAGTGGTAAGCAAGAAATGGTGAGCAGACCATAGATTACGCCGTGGAGTATATTTAGTGATCATGTTCTTTATGAATTTGGGGGTTTTGCCATGTAAACCTTGAAGGCTAAGCAGCCAGTCTTAAAGGATACACGGTTAACTATTGGGAGCCAGTGAAGTTGAGCTAGAAGGGGTCTGGCTGATACCCACTTGGGTTGTCTATGGATCAGTCTGGCCGCCTGATTCTGGACCATTTGAAGCCTTTATTTGCCGTACCTTTTCCACAGTGAAAAGTGAGCAGTGTGAGCACGCGCACATCGATGTGCCTGCTATCACTACATTCTGGAAAAAATTGATTGCCTGTGCCAGGGCACAAAACAGAGCCCTATAGGGACCCGTTTCGAGGCCTCCTTTAAAAAACTGCCAGTGTGCAGCAACGGTGAGACCCGGCCCACTTAAAACCCTGTGGACAGGCATTTTCTTCCACAGGTCAGTTACCCAGTGGGCTGGTTTTGAAATCTTAGGGACTCTCCTGGCGCCTCTGTTTTTTTCCCTAGCTCCCAAGGGTAATTGCTAGAGGCACAGGGAACTTCGAGAGAGAGAGAAACACAGGGAGCGAGGGGGAAAGTAGAGAGAAAGAGATCCAAAAGGGAACTAGTCTTTACAACATGGCATTTACCACGCAATGCCTTTACCACATATCCTTTATCACACAGTGCCTTTACCACGCATTGCCTTTACCACGCAGGCCTTTACCATGTGAATGCCTTTACCATGTATGCCTTTACAATGTAATGCTATGTATATGTCAGGTAAGTGTATACATGTAAGGGTGTTTTTAGGGTTATGGGGTGGATAAGGGTATTAAGTAAAGGTGTTTTTAGGGTTTAGGGTGGGTAAGGGAATAGCTTGGTAAGGGCGTTTTTAGAGTTTAGGAGTGGGGAAGGGAATATGGTGGTAAGGGTGCTTTTTAGGTTAAGAGTTGAGTAATGTTTTAAAGTGGTAAGGGTGATTTTAGGGCTAGGGGTGAGTAAGGGTATAGGGTGGTAAGGGGAATTTTATGGTTTAGGGCTGGGTGAGGGGATTGGCTGGTACTTATGTTTTTTGTATTTAGGGGTGGGTAAGGGTATTGAGTGATAAGGACATTTTTTTAGAATTTAGGTGTGGGTAAGGGCATTAGGTGGTAAGGGTGTTTTTAGGGTATAGGAGTGGGTGAGTTTAGTTTAGGGGTTGTTAAGGGAATATACATATTCATATGTGTTGGACATGGCCCTTTTAGCAGGTTCACCCCAAAACGTTTTGCGTTCTCCTAGCCTTTTTCTGTAACCTGGTGTTGGTGATTTTAGGCCTCTCCGCACGTTAGCACTGTGGCCCAGTGTAAAGTGCGTGTGCTCTCTGTGTATGTTTGGTGAGATGGGCCTGCCCTCTCATAGGAATCCATGGGGGATATGTGTGTCCATGGTAATTCCTGATATGAGAGGACTGCAGGGGCAAGTTTAGTATGTGCGAACTCGTGAGAACAAATGCTGCGCAATGGTGTGCACAGATTTATGGTAACTGGTGGAGAAATGCTACTTTTAGAAGTTGGCATTTCTGTGTACTGTGTGTCTGCCTGCCTGATGTGAATTGCATGTCTGGCTTGTGATTGACTGGTGCTGGATGATGTGGGTGGCTCCCGGAGCCAGGATGGGTCTGCCCAGTGGTGAATAGGGAGATCTGCATGTAGATGGGTGGGAGGAGTTGCACCTGGGACCTGAATAGGGCTGTGCCTTCCCTCCACAATGCTGGCTCCGCCCCCTGTGGTGCGGCTGAGCACCTAGCCCCCATCTGAAAATGGAGAGAGGAGCTGAGCACAACAAAGTGCTCCAAAGCTCCCTTGAACCAGTTGTATCGGGTTCCCCCAAACCTGCACCTTTAAACAAAGGGAAATGCTGTATAAAAGAAGGGGCTGTGACCCCATGATGTTGTTCAGTTCTTGGAGTGTGCTGATCATGCTGGGGGTGTGCTGCTATGGCCAGAGGGGGCTGCCAGGATGGCTTGACTCCCTGGGTCCTGCTTTGCCCCTTGATGCCTCCAGGACTTTTTCTTTGGATCTTGTGCTTTTTCTTTGGACCTTGTGCTTTTGCTTTGGACCTTGGAAGGACCTTGTGCCTAGCTCCTGCGAGCACTTTATTTTTCTTGGGAAAAGGAGAGTGTGGGCCGTGCAGCGCGGCGCTGCATATGGAGAGGGAGGGAATCCCCAGCATAGGGATTCCCCCCAAATTGCGAGGACCGAGCGTGAGCCCACCCCGCCTTTGGAGTAGTTAAGCCTGAGGGTGCCCACCTCGCTTATTGACTGTCTAGATGCGAGTGCCCACCCCGCTTGTGCAGCTTTGTACTTTTATTTTCAAACCTACCTAGCGTGTTTCCTGAGGCGAAAAGCCGGGAAATTTGTATGTGTTTATTGATTGTGCTACTGATGTATTTTTAATTCCGATTTTAACTTTGCTCAATTTGCACATTTGCACGTTGCTTCCGCTACCCACCTCAGACCGCACAGCCGATTTCTCGCTGTCGCGGATCCAGCCGGGGGTCAGCCGCCATCTTAGGGAGGTGCAGGGATCGCGGTCTAGGCTCTCAGACCCTCCCGCCCTCCCGGGGTATTAAAACTGCTCATTCAGCACGGCTCGGTTGATTGATACCTAGCGTGTTTCCTGAGGCGAAAAGCCGGGAAATTTGTATGTGTTTATTGATTGTGCTACTGATGTATTTTTAATTCCGATTTTAACTTTGCTCAATTTGCACATTTGCACGTTGCTTCCGCTACCCACCTCAGACCGCACAGCCGATTTCTCGCTGTCGCGGATCCAGCCGGGGGTCAGCCGCCATCTTAGGGAGGTGCAGGGATCGCGGTCTAGGCTCTCAGACCCTCCCGCCCTCCCGGGGTATTTAAACTGCTCATTCAGCACGGCTCGGTTGAATGATACCTAGCGTGTTTCCTGAGGCGAAAAGCCGGGAAATTTGTATGTGTTTATTGATTGTGCTACTGATGTATTTTTAATTCCGATTTTAACTTTGCTCAATTTGCACATTTGCACGTTGCTTCCGCTACCCACCTCAGACCGCACAGCCGATTTCTCGCTGTCGCGGATCCAGCCGGGGGTCAGCCGCCATCTTAGGGAGGTGCAGGGATCGCGGTCTAGGCTCTCAGACCCTCCCACCCTCCTCCTGTATATATGTGTGTCATTTCCCGTCCGCGCAGGGGGCGGGCGCAGCGGGCGCGCCGATGGCGCGCCAAAGGCGCGCCAAAGGCGTGCCCGTCTGCGCCCGTCCGCGCCCAACCGGGCCCCGGGGCCAAAACCCCTGGCTCTTTTTCCAAGGTGTCTCATTCATATTCTAGCAGACAATTACTCGACTTAAGACCTCCTAGTACGCATGAAATGTATTCACTTGATATGCTTGACTGTTTTCCTCAGCACTGCCCCGAATGTCCATTTCTGCTAAATATTCCTTTATTATGCAATAGTCAACGTCAATTAGTGCCCACTCCTCCTGGATTTTCATTCATTAGTCATAATTGTCGTTCTTTGCCAAAACATAAGCGTAACATTTTCGATCTGCTTCAAGATGAAGCGCCTGACGTATTATTCATCACTGAATCTTGGCTTCATGAGAGCTCCGGCCCTGACATCGCCGAAGCGCTGCCTACTGACTACGCCATTGTTCGAAATGACCGTCCTAAAAGGACGGGGGGCGGTGTGGCGATTATTTTTAATAAAAAATATCAGTGTCACTCGGACCCTATCACCTTAAACGGATGTGATGCTTTGTCTTTTAAGCTTACTTTAAATCCCAAGTTTACTCTTACAGGGCTTTTACTATATTGCCCTCCGGGCACGGTTAATTCTTGGTATACCCAGTTCTTGGACTATTTATCATCTGTGCTTATTTCTTCCAGTAACTTTCTGGTTATCGGTGATTTAAATTTACATTTGGACAATCCTAATGATCACTCCGCTGACAATTGCATTACTGACCTTGCTGCTATGAATTTAATTTTACTCAACAAGGGCCCTACCCATAAGGGTGGACATCTCTTGGACCCCGTTTTCTCAAATTCTTCACAGATAACATGTTTTCCTCCTCTGCCCGTCTCCTGGTCGGACCATCACCTCGTGAAATTTACTATAACATATAACAAAACTCAGACGACACCTATTTCTGTGATGAACCTTAAAAAGAGAATTTGGAAAAATCTGGACATAGCTGCCTTCAATAAAACACTGTATGATCTTATGTCTAAATACCCACTCAGTCTAGACAATATAAATGCTTTTGCCGACTCGGTAAATTCTTGGCTCTCCGAGGCTATAAATATTTGCCTCCCTCTCTCAAATAAGAAAAATATTGTCCACAATTCCCCTGCTCCATGGTACAATGAAACCCTCCGTGTTCATAAATCTCAATGTAAAAAACTTGAGAGAACTTGGAGAAAGGATTATTCTATCACTGCTGGGCTTGCGTATAAAGCTGAACTAAAACTTTACCATAAGGCCTGTGCTCTCACCAGAGCCACCTATGTCAACAACCTGATCACAGGAGCCATAAATAAGTCCAACGTCCTATTCAAGGTGGTAAAAGACCTTGCGGGTTCTCAGACAGTTGCTACACCCCCTCCTCTCTCCAACACGAAATGTGATGAACTGGCACAGTACTTTACATCCAAAATTGATAAAATTTATAAAGACATTGCAGCCCAGGAGAAATCCGTCATTAGCGTACTTCCATCCTTTGTTACTCCTTGTCCTCAGGCTTCAATAACGTCTTGGCCTAATCTTGTACCCGCTACCCTCCTGGAAATTTTAAACAACATTAAGTCTGGCTCACCTATGGATCCCTTACCCATTTCGGTTTTACGTCAATTTGAGCTTCCTCAATTAGAGGCAATTTGTACCTTGTTAAATGCTTCTCTTGATTCAGCCACGGTCCCTCAGAGCTGGAAGCATGCAATGGTGACCCCACTTCTTAAGAAACCCAATGCGGACCCTAATGTTGCTGCCAACTTCCGTCCAATCTCGTTGCTACCGGCCTTTTCTAAAATTTTAGAACGGCATATTCACCTACATCTATCTCGTTTTGTTGTCACTAATAATCTCCTTCATCCTTCCCAGTCTGGCTTTCGTCAAGGCTTCTCCACTGAATCCACTCTTTTAGGAGTAACTGAGAATATTCGCCAACTACTCGATCGAGGCGAAACTGCTGCACTGATATTGCTCGATCTCAGTGCAGCCTTCGATACTGTCTCGCACAGTATCCTTCTCAGTAGCCTTGCCTCCTTTGGTATCTGTGACAAAGCCTTACACTGGCTTTCGTCCTTTCTTACCGATCGGACTTTTCAAATTTTTTCCAACACCTCCACTTCCAACACTTATTCTTCTCCTCATGGTGTTCCCCAGGGTTCTATTCTAAGTCCTCTTCTTTTTAATTTATATGTTGTTCCTTTAGCACATGTTGCTTATCACTCTGGTCTTGAACTTTTCACTTATGCTGACGACTCACAAATTGTGTTTTCCCTATCTCAAGCTGACCCTTCATCACCTTCCTCTTTGCAATCTGGTCTTAGTGACATCTCCCGCTGGATGAGCTGTAACTTTCTTAAGCTCAACAGCGATAAGACAGAGGTGCTTGTCTTTGGTAACAAGCCTGACCTATGGAGTTTGAGACACTGGCCATCAACTATGGGAGATTTACCCATTCCATCGGAACGAGCGAGAAATCTCGGGGTCATTATCGATAGGGAGCTATCGATGAAGGATCAGGCAAATAAGGTTGCAGCCACCTGTTTTACTATTCTTAGGTGGCTGCGTAAAATCTTTTGGATCCTGCCTTCTGACACCCAGAGATCCGTTGTAACGGCTCTGGTGACCTCCAGATTGGACTACAGTAATGTGCTCTATCTGGGGGCGACCAGGGAGGTTATGCGCCGTCTCCAATTAGTCCAGAATGCCGCTGCTCGGCTTCTGTGTGGATGTCGGAAATATGACCCAATTTCCGAACGCATAAAACAACTCCATTGGCTCAACCTTGATAAACGAGTGAAGTTCAAGACACTATGCTTTATGCATAAGATAAAGATTGAAGCTGCCCCCACCTATCTCCAGTCTCTCGTCAAACCCTATGTTCCTGCACGCCCTCTTCGCTCCTCCTCCCAACATTTTTTCTGTGTGCCTAAGTTTAGGCTCACTAGAATGGGCGGTCGTTCCTTTTCGGTACTAGGACCCAGACTCTGGAATTCTCTTCCTTTAGACCTTCGAGTGGAGCACTGCCATCTTCGCTTCCGCAAAGCCGTTAAGACCTGGCTTTTTGCCCAATAATTCCCTTCGGAAAGCTGTTAACCTTTAAGACCTGGTCTGTTGCGCTTTAGTTCCCTCTGGATTATTATGCTATAATGTCAATTAGCGCCGGGAAACCCTCACGGGTAGCTGTTCGCGCTCTACAAGACTAATAATAAATAAATAAATAAATAAACGGGAGCCCACCACACGTCTCACCACCGCGGACGGCGGACGATAAGGAAGTCAGGCAGCGCGAAGCCTGGAGTGGGCAGGACTTCCGCCTCACTAAAGGAAGTCCAGCCTGTGGCCGGAAAAGCCGTCCAGAGCCTCGTGGCTCCAGAACGAAGTCCCGGGTCCCAGGACGGGACCCGGGTGAAGGCAGGGAAGTGTTGTGGTGTCCTCCAGGGCTCCCATGTGCATGGGGGAGCCCCACCTTTGGCCAGGAGGGGGCCCAGGTGAAGAGGAGAGGTGGCCGAGTCCACCAGTAGCAGCGCGGGGCTCCCGTAGGGAAGCGGGAGCCCCGTGTGCAGAGTGACACCCGGAGAAGTTCCCCGCGCAGCCAGAGGGAGCTGCACCAGTGCGGGTCCGGGTGAAGCAGAAGATCGCCGCCGCCTGGAGAGCACGGTAAGTTTGTCCTCTCCTTTGGGTTGATGTGTGTGAAGGCACAGAGCCTGAGCGGCCCGTCTAGCAGCGGGCATATTTTGTTCTAGAGCCCCGTGTGGCTCCAACGTGGCCACCATTTATGTTTACAGTCCCCGTGGGAGATTGGGGGGCGTAATTGTTCTAGAGCACGTGTGGCTCCAACATGAGGGTACAGAGGTGCCCAGGCCCATCGCCACATTTCTCCCAGCTGCCCCGCTTGCAGAGGGCAGCTGCACCGTTGGGCTAATTTGATTGAAGGGGCCCCAGTGGGGGTCCCCAGGCACCATGGTGCCAGTTCTTTACTTGCTTTACAGCGGCGCGGCAGTTACGGGCCACTGGAAACGAGGGGGCTATGGTATTTTAGCAGTCCCTGAGAGGGACAGAAGCGACACATTGGTGCCAGGCCTCAGTTGGAGATTCACAGCTGCCCAGCAAGTTGTAGGCAGCTGCAATGTTTAGGCCATTGGTTTCTTTCGGGGACATGGATTGTAAGCTAGGAGTGAGACGCACTCCCTCACCCCTTCACAGCTGCGCAGCACTTAGTGCCAGCTGCACCGTTTACGTTTGCGCAGTGGCGCAATTGGATTCCGCTACTAGGCAGCGTGTCCTGACTTTGGGGAGACAGGGCATTTGAGCCCCTTTTCTGAGATGGCCAGTTTCCCAGGGGGACCATCAGGTTTGTAGGACGCCAGGCCCTAATGCGATTTTGGTGCTAGGAAATGTAATGTATGTAGCATGTTTTATGCACCAGGTTTGATACCTCTAAAATGTAGTTTTATGATTATGAGGCTGTGTTGCATATTATGGTTTATGCTAGTGAGATTATGTTTTACTGTGTGATTTATGCCCCTAATGTGAGTTACACTTAGGAGGTTAGGGGCTAATGTGTTTAGACCTGTGAGAGGATTGCATAATGTGTTTATGCTGGTGAGGTTGGAACCGAATGTAATTTGCGCCTGATGTGATACTGTGCATAATGTAATTTATGTTACAGGCTGATGCTAAGTACAGTGATTACCCGGGGTTACTGGTTGTACGTTTATGATCTGTTCTACTTTTACTAAGTTCGCTTTGTGATGGTTCTGACAGTGGTCCATGTGGCCCTGTCATGTGTATATAATCCCTTGTAAATATTGCCCAGTGCCAGTTGGCCCAGTGCATATTGTGTGATTACTATTCTAATGTGTTATTAGAATACAAAGGCTATTTTTATATAACCTTGTGTGGAGTTCCTTTATTAGTGTGCCTGGGAGGTTGTTGCTGTGTGCGTGCGCAAATGCTTTACACATGGCCACCGGGATACGCCTGACTTCTCGTGCCAAGCTACCAAGGGGGTGAGCAGGGATTATCTTTGGAGTGTAACTCCCTTGCCCTGATTAGAGTGGTGGTTTCTGCCTGGCTGTGGTGCAAGCCTTAGCCAACGAGAAATACCATTTCTAACAACATGTATATAGAAAGAGGGAGCAAGAGATAGATAGATGGATAGATAGATTGATAGAAAGAGAGACACACACAGAAGTAGGTAATTATAGTTAGGACCTAGGGGCATATTAGCAAGAACTTGCAATATTTAACGCAAAACGCGCTTAACGTGTTTTTTTTATCGCTATTTATCGCTGGATATTTTAGCGAAGAAAATATGCTATTAGCAACGTTTTCTCCACTGTGATAAAATATCCAACGATAGCGGTGAAATGCCCCTTAGTTTCCATAGGAAAAGGGTTTTTTTTTTGCAATAACTTTGGTGCCACTTGACGAATCTTCACAACATTTTCAAAAACTAATACAACGCTCACTTCAGCTGCTATCATGACAATTTCAGGGTGATCCTTTAAGTGGGGGCTGAGAACGAGGGGGTGCTTAAAAGCATGTGTTTGCAATGTTAATTCCCATAGGACCTTTAGACAAGGCTACAGCCCGAACTGCTGAACGGAATGACACCAAATCTGGCAGGAAGGTAAATGTTGGTTCATGAAAGTGCCTTTTTGTGTTCTGGTGTAAATCCATTCAGTAGTTGCTGAGAAATGTCAAGAAATTCCCATTCATATATATAGCGACGCAGTGGATCTGCGACCCCTCCTAATCTCGTGCTGAAGTATGATTTGGCTGCCAACACTTCATATAAGGAAATGTTGGCAGGCATCTTGTGACCCCGTAGAATCAAGTCACAAGAAAATGATTTCAAAAAAGGAAAGGGGGCAGGGTAGAAACACCCTGACCCCCTAGGCTTCTTTGGTGGGGGGGGGGGGGGAGGGGGCAAAAGGGGTCCCAGGACCAAAATACAGTAAAAAAATTATAATTTAGATGGGAGTCATGCTGGATCCGTGACACCCACCGGAAAAGAAAAATGAAGCGGATAAGCCCCCGTGGGGCCTCTCCTGCTGCTTCCCCAGGGCACAAATAAAATAATTAAGGGGGTTCATTGTGGACCCCCTGTCCCAGGAACCACCACCCCCCCGGCGCACACTTTTTGTAAAAGAAATGCAGGGGGGGCCGTAGGGCCTCCCCCACTGACCTGGGGACCGCCACTTCTTCAGGGCACATACTTTATTAAAAAAAGCAGGTGAGGCCCTAAGGCCTCCCCCACAGCCCTGGGGACCGCCACTCCCCAGGGCTGGCTCCAGCAATGTCCAGGAGTGCCCACCCCAGGGACATTGCAGTGTGCTATGGCGTGGCAGGCGTAGTGCAGAGAGAGGCACCAAGAGGCCTCGGAGGTCAGGGTGTTACTACTCTGCCTACTTTTCTTATTTTTTATATTTTTTCTTGTGATTCGATTCTACAGAGTCACAAGATGGCTGCCAACACTTCCTGATTTGAAGTGTTGGCAGCCAAATCAGATTTCAGCACATTACCTACAAAGTAACACACCCACTTACCCACTCACTCACCCAATCAGCCTCTCAATACAGCCTCTCACTCACTTATACAAGCTCTCATACACTCACTCAACCACTTACATACCCATTCACACATCCATACAAGCACTCGCACATCCATTTACTCACCCATACAGCCATTCACACAGGCACTCACTGTCCAATACAGTCATTCACACACAAATTTACTTAACGAAACACCTACTCAAACAGCCACTGAATCACCCACATAGCCACTTACACACCCAGTCACTCACTCATACAGCCATTCAGACACCCACTCACTCACCCATACAGTTATTAAACACCCACTTACTCACTGGTAGAGCCACTTACACCATCACTCACCCACCCATACAGCCATTTGCACATCCACTCCCTTACCAATACAGCCCTCACACAGCATCTCACTCACCCACACACCTATTTACACAAACACTTATACACCCATACAGCCACTGAAACACCGTTACACAAAAGGATACATCCAGTCACAAAGCCACTCACATAATATATTAAAAGTAGTATCACTCATTAGGAATACACCTAATATGCTACTTTATCGTAAGTAGTATCTTAGTATATATTTTTAACAATGATAAACTCTTACAAAATACTTACACTCATAGGATGGTATCATCAGTGATGTCATTTGAGATATCATCAGTGATGTCACTGACCATGTCATGAGGTATGTAATATGTGAGGTCATAAGCAGTGCACTGCGGGCGTAAGTTATAGTTAGCTCAAGTAACAATAACTGTTGATTTTGTCTGGTTTTGTATGAGTGAAATCTGACCCTAACTATAATTTCCCTGTAACCTTTGTTTTTCTCAGTGAGTATATATATCTTTCTTTTTTTCATCAATGACTGCAGTGCTGAGCATATTGGATGAACATTAACAACATGCACTGCAGTTCATTTAATGTATTTACATTGTGCTCCGTGGTGCATTCTGGACACAGAAGAACCTCAAGACCTCTAAACTACAGTGGGCGACATCCAACAGCAGTGGTCACTTCAAAATGGCCGGTCTATAACTAAGAATCATTGGGAATTGAAACACATCAGAGAAACTGCCTTTTGAAATATGTATTAACGCACCTGTGTTTCACAAGTTGTGGTTCAGCATTTTTCGTTTGGATGTTAATGCAACAGGATGCTCCATTCTTGCCACTGAAACTGCCCTGCAAGGTCTGGGGCTCACAAATGTGGGAGCTGTATGGATTTCTGCGCTGCAGAATGTGGGTCTGACCAGCTTGTCACCAAATTAAAGATAAAAGGATTTTCCTGAGGTAAATGTTGAAGTGTGGCGGCAAGAAAGGGAAATGAGATAGGTTTTCTTGTTCTCATAAGCTTGGGGCACGGATGCAGAGAGACACTTGACAATAATGTGGCAGTACCTGCAATATTGGAAAGGAAGAGCTTTGGAGTGTGCCTATTTTTCAACAATGACTGCAGTGCTGAGCATATTTAATGAACATTAACAACATGCACTGCAGTTCATTCCATGTATTTTCATTTTGCTCCGTGGTGCATTCTGGGCACAGAAGGACCTCAAGACATTTAAACTAAAGAGGTCGACATGCCACAGCTGTGGTCACTTTAAAATGGCCGGTCTATGATTAAGATTCATTGGGAATCGAAACGCGTCACAGAAACAGCCTTTTGAAATGTGCATTGTGTTCTACCTTGTCTTGCGCCAGGACGCTCCTTTGCTGGAGCAGCTGCGCGCATTATAAGTGCCCATAGCATAGCATAGCATAGCATTAAAGCACCTATGTTTCCCAAGTTGTGGTTCAGCATTTTTCTTTTGGATGTATATATGTATATATATTACGTACTGGCAGTCGCCAGTAGGTAGTTATAGTTAGGACCTAGCTACCATAGGAAATCCGCAACATTCTATTGGGAATAACTTTTGCGCCGGTTGAGGAATTTGCGTGTAATTTTCCAGAATTTAGGCCAGCTCCACTCCTCTCCTTCCCTGAACATTTCGGGGGGATTCGTAAAGTGGGGGCCGAGAAAAAAGGGGGTCTCAAAATGTGTTTTACCCATGTTAATTTCCATAGGACGAATTGACAAGGCTACAGCCCGAATCGCTGAACGTAATTACACCAAAATTTGCAAAATTGTAGGGACTGGTACGCAGAAGTGCCTTTGCTATATTTGGTGAAAATTGCTCTAGTGGTTTTTTCGAAAATTAAGTTCAATAACACATATATATCTATAGGCGCGCTTCCAGCGCTTACCGGTACGCGTACCGGGGAGCGCACCCGGCGCGCTACGGGAGTGCGCGAGCGGAAAGCTGATTGGCTGTCGGATGTCTGTCAACATTCTAAACAGTCCGGAGAGTCTGCCATCTTGTGTCTGTGTCTCGGTAGAATCGAGACACAAGAGGTGAAAATAAAAAGGGGGAAATGATTAAAAGGGGGCAGGGTAGACACCCCCTGACCTCCTAGGTTTTATGAGGGGGGCCTAGAAGGACCCTGAAGGGCAAAAAAACTTTTTTTGTTTTTTTTAATTTTCGCGGAGTAAGCGCTGGGTGCGTTCCCATGTACGCGCACCCTCAGCGGACCACGGGGAAAAACAGTGTAAAAAATTAGAGTAATAAAAATAATTTAGAGTGCTTAGAGGTAGGGTAGCTCTGAAAAGAGCTGTTGTGTTATGTGGGTGTTTTTTGTACCTACAAGTAGGTACCAATGCAGAGTCTCAAATTCAAGAGGAAGACTCTATTCCCCTCATTTGTAAAATGTACACCATCTCTCCTATAGATGCTTTGCATGTTGTAACGCTAGTTGTTGTGGTAAATGGAACCCATACCATAGTCTCTCAGGAAAGCAGAAACAGATTTATTTACATGTTTCCTTGCTTTCTCAATCTGTGGACAAAATTGGTGGGACCACTTCCATTTTTGTCTTTGTCATATATTAGAAAATACCAAGGCAGTTTTTTGGAAAAAATGACATCAATTGCCCAAAGATGTCCTTTAAAAGCATTTCCAGACCTACCCCAGTCAAAGTGCCCAGGTCATTTCCACCACAGTGCACAATTATGAGGTCAGGGTGTGGTAGATGCATAAAGGATTTTACCAATGGTATCAATTGGTGACTTCTTAATCCTCTCTGTCCAATCCACACAATGTCCACATTTGGTAAATCAAGGTTGTAAATACCTCTATTACTTGCAAATGTTTCACTCCAGTAGACAAAGCTATGATCCACAAACCAGACTTTTGGCAAATTGAAGGTAGATGTGCTTGTATTCAGATGAGTTGTGGAAATGAAATGGCAGTTTGAAAGTAGGAATTATTCTCTCCATCCTCTTAGTCTCTCACTCCTCTTCTGTCACGCTCACTCCCTATAACTGAGCCACACTCCCTCACTTATCTTTCTTTGCTCCCTCACTCAGTCCCTTTCTGTCACTCTTTCCTTCAGTACCTCTATCCCCTCACTTCCTCACTCCCTTTGTCTTAGCCTCACTCACTTTTATCCACCCTCTTTAATCTCTCTTTACTCATGCTCTCTGCCGTCCTTTCACTCCCGTTCTCTTAGTGTGGTTCCCTCACTACCCCTCATTCCCTATCTTTCTCTCCTTTTCCCTTTACTTTCATCCCCCACTCACCTTTTCTCAGTACCTATGCTTCAGTCCTCTTCCCATCTTTCCCTTCCTTCGCTCACTCACTCATTCCCCTTACCTTACTCACCTTACTTCACTTCACTCACTCTTTCTCTCACTACCTCTGTCCTGTCATATCCTCATTCTCCTTCCCTCACTTTCTCTCTCTTACCTTCACTACCTCCGTCCCCTCACTCTCTAACTCCTCTTCCGTTACGCTTACTCCCTATATCTCACCTACACTCCCTCACTTATCTTGCTATGCTCCCTCACTCAGTCCTCTTCTCTCACTCTTTCCTTCACTCCCTCTGTCTCCTAACTCCCTCACTCCCCTTGTCTCACGCTCACTTGCCTTTATCCACCCTCTATCACCACTCTTTCCTCAACCTCACTGCTCTTCTCTTACCCTTCCTTACCCCAGTTCCCTTACTCCGCTTTCCTCACTTATCCTCATTCCCCATGTTCACTCCCCTTCCCCTCACTCACCTCCCACACTCACCTTCTTTCAGTCCCCCTACTATACTTCCCTTCCCCTCTAGTCCCTTCCTTTGCTCCCTCACTCATTTTTCTTTCCTCTCTCACTGTACTCCACTTCACTCACTCCTTTAGAATATGTAAAAATATAGCTCTTTCTGGAGAATTGGAGGTAGTTCTAAATTTTTTTTGGGTATTTTTTTCAGAACAAAAACAAAACTAGGGAATGCCAAACTGCTCAACAGGAGCAAAAAAAAGGGGGGAAAATTAGGGCTGAGGGGCGCAGCGGTGTTTTTCCCTTTTTCGAACAATTAGTAGGATGCTCTGCTCCCCATAACAAAGCAGTTCGTCACACTGCTTTCACCTAATTGTAATGTCACATAAAACAGGCTGAATATTTAGTATCAACTAGACTTCTCTTCCTGTCACCGATGATGTTGCTCCTCCGGTGGAAGTCGAGGGGCCATCTCTCGGTGCATTCCGTGCCAGGTCTCTGACACTCTCCCGGGCATAGTTCTGGGGGTGCCTTCTTTGCACATGTCTAATCATGGTTGAGTTCCCAAAACTGTATTTTTTTCTGGGGTCACCCCGTGAAAGAATAGTGTGGCATATCTTGCATTCAACCTTAGGAGCATTTACTTTCATCTCTCCTTCTGGATTGCTGAAAAACTTCCAGATGAAGTGCTCCTTAACTTTTGGTTGAGGAGGGTCCTCATGGAGAAACTCATCAGAGTCACTGCTGCTTGGTGCTCTTGCAGCCATTCTTTCCAAACAATTGAAGAGGTGTAAAAGGGAACAGGTCTTGCTCTCTCCAAAGTGAAAGAGGTAGTGAAGGAAATGCGTGGGGTTTTCTTTAGTTGTAAAAAAACTGTTAACAACCAATGAAAAGTGTTATTTTAAGGTCACATGACTTGACGCGCTTACGCTACGCGCTCAGGAGCGCTTCCGGGGGCGCTTACACGGCACGTACGTAGGCGCTTCCGGGGGCGCTTACACGGCACGTACGTGGGCGCTTCCGGGGCCACTTACACGGCGCGCCTGCATAACATTTTGTTAGATTTTAGGAAAAGCATTTAAAGTTAAAATACGGTTATTTAAAATCAAAAATACTACTTTTATAAGTATGCCACTGAATGTCTTGTATTATTATTTACTTTAAATACATACTTATATTTTTGTCGCACGCCGGTATAGCGCTCTCGCTACATATACGGGTGCGTTTACGGGTGCGAGTACCCTGAGCGCTCCGAGGCAAAATGTTTAAAAAAAAAACACAGGAAAAATACATTGAAAAATTAATTTTAGAAAAAAATAATATATATTATAATTAATAGTTATAAAAAACAGCTATTAAAAAAACTTAATAATTCTCTTTAAAAATCGTAGGTTACAAACTCGTTATAGTAAGGAATTAGCTTTTAAAAAACCTTAGAAATTCACTGAAAAAACCATAGGTTTCACACTCGTTATAGTTAGGAATTAGCATTTAAAAAACCTTTGAAATTCACTGAAAAAACCATAGGTTTCACACCAGTTATAGTTAGCTGAACATTTTACTCATACAAAACTATTGAAATTCCCACGTTATAGTTAGTTGGACTAACTATAACTCGCGTGCCCGCAATCCACTGCTGATGATGTCACATATTACATCATTCATGACATGGTCAGTGACATCACTGATGACATCACTGATGACATCTCAAATGACATCACTGATGACATCTCAAATGACATCACTGATGACATCACTGATGACATCATTCATGTGATAATACGATGCACCTCCTCACACTCCAATCTAACCTTTGATACATCCAGTGTTAAATACAAACTACCATTCCTGAAACCATTGACACACCAATACCAGTTACTACATACGCACTCACTGATTTCTAAGTCTACACACACATCCACTCATTCACCCATACAATCACTCATACATACAGTCACTCATCAATACAACACTATCATATGCACTCATACACCTATACAGACACTCACACACTGCCACTCATTCATGGAGTTACTCACACACGTAGTCAGACATGCAAAGAATCAATCACACTCCCATTTCCTCATCTATACAGTTATACACACAAAACCTTACTTATTCAAACATATACTAACACATACTTACTCTCTTTTACAATCACTGATACAAGTACACATTGATCCATACAGTCACTTACGCAATCACAGGCTCTCATGTATAGTCATTGATATATGCCAACTCTCACATGAACTGTGTTTTACATATGTACTTACTTGGACATGTAGCACTGAGCTATCCATTCACTCACCAACACACCCATGCACACAGTCAACCGCCCATACAGCTGTTTCCACATGCACTCTTCAACCCATACACCAAGTGAATCAACTGCTTACACATCTATGCACAGAGTCACACACCTCCCAGCCACACACACACGCACACTCACCCTCACATACAAATACTTGGGCAACCAATCAATAACCCATATAGCCACTCATATAGCTACTGATCAACACATGGAGCAGCTTACACAACAACAGACATACTGATGCACACATTCAGACAGTTTAGTCACTAACCTATGAATTCAGTAAGACACATTTAATCACTCACTCATACAGTCAGTCACGCACCTACTAAATCCTTCATCCAGATACTCATACATACACTCATTCTTCAATATGTAAAACATATTTTAACTTTACAGAAACACACAGACACTGAATGATGTCATCAGTGATGTAATTTGAGATGTCATCAGTGATGTCATCAGTGATGTCACTGACCATGTCATGAATGATGTAATATGTGACATCATCAGCAGTGGATTGCGGGCGCACGAGTTATAGTGAGTCCAACTAACTATAACATGGAATTTTCAATGGTTTTGTATGAGTAAAATGTTCAGCTAACTATAACTGGTGTGAACCCTATGGTTTTTTCAGTGAATATATATGACTTTGGTAATGGTCCACAGGGAGCTTTGAAAATGGGCTCACAGTGGCACAGCGGACTATTTGTGATAGAATTGAAACGAGGAGAGGAAAAATTATCTTGCAGCTTGGCAACCATTATAGACTACAAGGACCAGGAGTCTCAGCAGCCATTGGGGGCGTGTTAAACGGATGATAACATATGCAAGTGTGGTTGCCAGCAGCTGCAAGAACAAGGGCTCACGGCGCACCTTTGAAAAAGCTCGAAGGTCGAGCGAAACATGTAAGGACTGCCGGGAAATGAGAGAGCATTTACAATAAAGAAACAAATGCTCCGCTGTTGGTGTGCGGCTTACTTTCTTTCCTAGAGGAAGATGTTGGGTGAACATGTTAGCGGCGTGGTTCTGCCGCAAAGCGACGCACCACCTATAAAGAGCGCCATGCCTGCCCGAAGTGAACCGAAGGTGGAGTTATGGAAGCTTTAAGGGCAGTGCGGTGAACGCCAAAGACTGACTTTGGTAATGGTCCACAGGGAGCTTTGAAAATGGGCTCACAGTGGCACAGCGGACTATTTGTGATAGAATTGAAACGAGGAGAGGAAAAATTATCTTGCAGCTTGGCAACCATTATAGACTACAAGGACCAGGAGTCTCAGCAGCCATTGGGGGCGTGTTAAACGGATGATAACATATGCAAGTGTGGTTGCCAGCAGCTGCAAGAACAAGGGCTCACGGCGCACCTTTGAAAAAGCTCGAAGGTCCAGCGAAACATGTAAGGACTGCCGGGAAATGAGAGAGCATTTACAATAAAGAAACAAATGCTCCGCTGTTGGTGTGCGGCTTACTTTCTTTCCTAGAGGAAGATGTTGGGTGAACATGTTAGCGGCGTGGTTCTGCCGCAAAGCGACGCACCACCTATAAAGAGCGCCATGCCTGCCCGAAGTGAACCGAAGGTGGAGTTATGGAAGCATTAGGGCAGTGCGGTGAACGCCAAAGACTGACTTTGGTAATGGTCCACAGGGAGCTTTGAAAATGGGCTCACAGTGGCACAGCGGACTATTTGTGATAGAATTGAAACGAGGAGAGGAAAAATTATCTTGCAGCTTGGCAACCATTATAGACTACAAGGACCAGGAGTCTCAGCAGCCATTGGGAGCGTGTTAAACGGATGATAACATATGCAAGTGTGGTTGCCAGCAGCTGCAAGAACAAGGGCTCACGGCGCACCTTTGAAAAAGCTCGAAGGTCGAGCGAAACATGTAAGGACTGCCGGGAAATGAGAGAGCATTTACAATAAAGAAACAAATGCTCAGCTGTTGGTGTGCGGCTTACTTTCTTTCCTAGAGGAAGATGTTGGGTGAACATGTTAGCGGCCTGATTCTGCTGCAAAGCGACGCACCACCTATAAAGAGCGCCATGCCTGCCCGAAGTGAACCGAAGGTGGAGTTATGGAAGCATTAAGGGCAGTGCGGTGAACGCCAAAGACTGACTTTGGTAATGGTCCACAGGGAGCTTTGAAAATGGGCTCACAGTGGCACAGCGGACTATTTGTGATAGAATTGAAACGAGGAGAGGAAAAATTATCTTGCAGCTTGGCAACCATTATAGACTACAAGGACTAGGAGTCTCAGCAGCCATTGGGGGCGTGTTAAACGGATGATAACATATGCAAGTGTGGTTGCCAGCAGCTGCAAGAACAAGGGCTCACGGCGCACCTTTGAAAAAGCTCGAAGGTTGAGCGAAACATGTAAGGACTGCCGGGAAATGAGAGAGCATTTACAATAAAGAAACAAATGCTCCGCTGTTGGTGTGCGGCTTACTTTCTTTCCTAGAGGAAGATGTTGGGTGAACATGTTAGCGGCGTGGTTCTGCCGCAAAGCGACGCACCACCTATAAAGAGCGCCATGCCTGCCCGAAGTGAACCGAAGGTGGAGTTATGGAAGCATTAAGGGCAGTGCGGTGAACGCCAAAGACTGACTTTGGTAATGGTCCACAGGGAGCTTTGAAAATGGGCTCACAGTGGCACAGCGGACTATTTGTGATAGAATTGAAACGAGGAGAGGAAAAATGATCTTGCAGCTTGGCAACCATTATAGACTACAAGGACCAGGAGTCTCAGCAGCCATTGGGGGCGTGTTAAACGGATGATAACATATGCAAGTGTGGTTGCCAGCAGCTGCAAGAACAAGGGCTCACGGCGCACCTTTGAAAAAGCTCGAAGGTCGAGCGAAACATGTAAGGACTGCCGGGAAATGAGAAAGCATTTACAATAAAGAAACAAATGCTCCGCTGTTGGTGTGCGGCTTACTTTCTTTCCTAGAGGAAGATGTTGGGTGAACATGTTAGCGGCGTGGTTCTGCCGCAAAGCGACGCACCACCTATAAAGAGCGCCATGCCTGCCCGAAGTGAACCGAAGGTGGAGTTATGGAAGCTTTAAGGGCAGTGCGGTGAACGCCAAAGACTGACTTTGGTAATGGTCCACAGGGAGCTTTGAAAATGGGCTCACAGTGGCACAGCGGACTATTTGTGATAGAATTGAAACGAGGAGAGGAAAAATTATCTTGCAGCTTGGCAACCATTATAGACTACAAGGACCAGGAGTCTCAGCAGCCATTGGGGGCGTGTTAAACGGATGATAACATATGCAAGTGTGGTTGCCAGCAGCTGCAAGAACAAGGGCTCACGGCGCACCTTTGAAAAAGCTCGAAGGTCGAGCGAAACATGTAAGGACTGCCGGGAAATGAGAGAGCATTTACAATAAAGAAACAAATGCTCCGCTGTTGGTGTGCGGCTTACTTTCTTTCCTAGAGGAAGATGTTGGGTGAACATGTTAGCGGCGTGGTTCTGCCGCAAAGCGACGCACCACCTATAAAGAGCGCCATGCCTGCCCGAAGTGAACCGAAGGTGGAGTTATGGAAGCATTAGGGCAGTGCGGTGAACGCCAAAGACTGACTTTGGTAATGGTCCACAGGGAGCTTTGAAAATGGGCTCACAGTGGCACAGCGGACTATTTGTGATAGAATTGAAACGAGGAGAGGAAAAATTATCTTGCAGCTTGGCAACCATTATAGACTACAAGGACTAGGAGTCTCAGCAGCCATTGGGGGCGTGTTAAACGGATGATAACATATGCAAGTGTGGTTGCCAGCAGCTGCAAGAACAAGGGCTCACGGCGCACCTTTGAAAAAGCTCGAAGGTTGAGCGAAACATGTAAGGACTGCCGGGAAATGAGAGAGCATTTACAATAAAGAAACAAATGCTCCGCTGTTGGTGTGCGGCTTACTTTCTTTCCTAGAGGAAGATGTTGGGTGAACATGTTAGCGGCGTGGTTCTGCCGCAAAGCGACGCACCACCTATAAAGAGCGCCATGCCTGCCCGAAGTGAACCGAAGGTGGAGTTATGGAAGCATTAAGGGCAGTGCGGTGAACGCCAAAGACTGACTTTGGTAATGGTCCACAGGGAGCTTTGAAAATGGGCTCACAGTGGCACAGCGGACTATTTGTGATAGAATTGAAACGAGGAGAGGAAAAATTATCTTGCAGCTTGGCAACCATTATAGACTACAAGGACCAGGAGTCTCAGCAGCCATTGGGGGCGTGTTAAACGGATGATAACATATGCAAGTGTGGTTGCCAGCAGCTGCAAGAACAAGGGCTCACGGCGCACCTTTGAAAAAGCTCGAAGGTCGAGCGAAACATGTAAGGACTGCCGGGAAATGAGAAAGCATTTACAATAAAGAAACAAATGCTCCGCTGTTGGTGTGCAGCTTACTTTCTTTCCTAGAGGAAGATGTTGGGTGAACATGTTAGCGGCGTGGTTCTGCCGCAAAGCGACGCACCACCTATAAAGAGCGCCATGCCTGCCCGAAGTGAACCGAAGGTGGAGTTATGGAAGCTTTAAGGGCAGTGCGGTGAACGCCAAAGACTGACTTTGGTAATGGTCCACAGGGAGCTTTGAAAATGGGCTCACAGTGGCACAGCGGACTATTTGTGATAGAATTGAAACGAGGAGAGGAAAAATTATCTTGCAGCTTGGCAACCATTATAGACTACAAGGACCAGGAGTCTCAGCAGCTATTGGGGGCGTGTTAAACGGATGATAACATATGCAAGTGTGGTTGCCAGCAGCTGCAAGAACAAGGGCTCACGGCGCACCTTTGAAAAAGCTCGAAGGTCGAGCGAAACATGTAAGGACTGCCGGGAAATGAGAGAGCATTTACAATAAAGAAACAAATGCTCCGCTGTTGGTGTGCGGCTTACTTTCTTTCCTAGAGGAAGATGTTGGGTGAACATGTTAGCGGCGTGGTTCTGCCGCAAAGCGACGCACCACCTATAAAGAGCGCCATGCCTGCCCGAAGTGAACCGAAGGTGGAGTTATGGAAGCATTAGGGCAGTGCGGTGAACGCCAAAGACTGACTTTGGTAATGGTCCACAGGGAGCTTTGAAAATGGGCTCACAGTGGCACAGCGGACTATTTGTGATAGAATTGAAACGAGGAGAGGAAAAATTATCTTGCAGCTTGGCAACCATTATAGACTACAAGGACCAGGAGTCTCAGCAGCCATTGGGAGCGTGTTAAACGGATGATAACATATGCAAGTGTGGTTGCCAGCAGCTGCAAGAACAAGGGCTCACGGCGCACCTTTGAAAAAGCTCGAAGGTCGAGCGAAACATGTAAGGACTGCCGGGAAATGAGAGAGCATTTACAATAAAGAAACAAATGCTCAGCTGTTGGTGTGCGGCTTACTTTCTTTCCTAGAGGAAGATGTTGGGTGAACATGTTAGCGGCGTGGTTCTGCTGCAAAGCGACGCACCACCTATAAAGAGCGCCATGCCTGCCCGAAGTGAACCGAAGGTGGAGTTATGGAAGCATTAAGGGCAGTGCGGTGAACGCCAAAGACTGACTTTGGTAATGGTCCACAGGGAGCTTTGAAAATGGGCTCACAGTGGCACAGCGGACTATTTGTGATAGAATTGAAACGAGGAGAGGAAAAATTATCTTGCAGCTTGGCAACCATTATAGACTACAAGGACTAGGAGTCTCAGCAGCCATTGGGGGCGTGTTAAACGGATGCTAACATGTGCAAGTGTGGTTGCCAGCAGCTGCAAGAACAAGGGCTCACGGCGCACCTTTGAAAAAGCTCGAAGGTCGAGCGAAACATGTAAGGACTGCCGGGAAATGAGAGAGCATTTACAATAAAGAAACAAATGCTCCGCTGTTGGTGTGCGGCTTACTTTCTTTCCTAGAGGAAGATGTTGGGTGAACATGTTAGCGGCGTGGTTCTGCCGCAAAGCGACGCACCACCTATAAAGAGCGCCATGCCTGCCCGAAGTGAACCGAAGGTGGAGTTATGGAAGCATTAAGGGCAGTGCGGTGAACGCCAAAGACTGACTTTGGTAATGGTCCACAGGGAGCTTTGAAAATGGGCTCACAGTGGCACAGCGGACTATTTGTGATAGAATTGAAACGAGGAGAGGAAAAATTATCTTGCAGCTTGTTAACCATTATAGACTACAAGGACCAGGAGTCTCAGCAGCCATTGGGGGCGTGTTAAACGGATGATAACATATGCAAGTGTGGTTGCCAGCAGCTGCAAGAACAAGGGCTCACGGCGCACCTTTGAAAAAGCTCGAAGGTCGAGCGAAACATGTAAGGACTGCCGGGAAAGGAGAGAGCATTTACAATAAAGAAACAAATGCTCCGCTGTTGGTGTGCGGCTTACTTTCTTTCCTAGAGGAAGATGTTGGGTGAACATGTTAGCGGCGTGGTTCTGCCGCAAAGCGACGCACCACCTATAAAGAGCGCCATGCCTGCCCGAAGTGAACCGAAGGTGGAGTTATGGAAGCTTTAAGGGCAGTGCGGTGAACGCCAAAGACTGACTTTGGTAATGGTCCACAGGGAGCTTTGAAAATGGGCTCACAGTGGCACAGCGGACTATTTGTGATAGAATTGAAACGAGGAGAGGAAAAATTATCTTGCAGCTTGGCAACCATTATAGACTACAAGGACCAGGAGTCTCAGCAGCCATTGGGGGCGTGTTAAACGGATGATAACATATGCAAGTGTGGTTGCCAGCAGCTGCAAGAACAAGGGCTCACGGCGCACCTTTGAAAAAGCTCGAAGGTCGAGCGAAACATGTAAGGACTGCCGGGAAATGAGAGAGCATTTACAATAAAGAAACAAATGCTCCGCTGTTGGTGTGCGGCTTACTTTCTTTCCTAGAGGAAGATGTTGGGTGAACATGTTAGCGGCGTGGTTCTGCCGCAAAGCGACGCACCACCTATAAAGAGCGCCATGCCTGCCCGAAGTGAACCGAAGGTGGAGTTATGGAAGCATTAGGGCAGTGCGGTGAACGCCAAAGACTGACTTTGGTAATGGTCCACAGGGAGCTTTGAAAATGGGCTCACAGTGGCACAGCGGACTATTTGTGATAGAATTGAAACGAGGAGAGGAAAAATTATCTTGCAGCTTGGCAACCATTATAGACTACAAGGACCAGGAGTCTCAGCAGCCATTGGGAGCGTGTTAAACGGATGATAACATATGCAAGTGTGGTTGCCAGCAGCTGCAAGAACAAGGGCTCACGGCGCACCTTTGAAAAAGCTCGAAGGTCGAGCGAAACATGTAAGGACTGCCGGGAAATGAGAGAGCATTCACAATAAAGAAACAAATGCTCAGCTGTTGGTGTGCGGCTTACTTTCTTTCCTAGAGGAAGATGTTGGGTGAACATGTTAGCGGCGTGGTTCTGCTGCAAAGCGACGCACCACCTATAAAGAGCGCCATGCCTGCCCGAAGTGAACCGAAGGTGGAGTTATGGAAGCATTAAGGGCAGTGCGGTGAACGCCAAAGACTGACTTTGGTAATGGTCCACAGGGAGCTTTGAAAATGGGCTCACAGTGGCACAGCGGACTATTTGTGATAGAATTGAAACGAGGAGAGGAAAAATTATCTTGCAGCTTGGCAACCATTATAGACTACAAGGACTAGGAGTCTCAGCAGCCATTGGGGGCGTGTTAAACGGATGCTAACATGTGCAAGTGTGGTTGCCAGCAGCTGCAAGAACAAGGGCTCACGGCGCACCTTTGAAAAAGCTCGAAGGTCGAGCGAAACATGTAAGGACTGCCGGGAAATGAGAGAGCATTTACAATAAAGAAACAAATGCTCCGCTGTTGGTGTGCGGCTTACTTTCTTTCCTAGAGGAAGATGTTGGGTGAACATGTTAGCGGCGTGGTCTGCCGCAAAGCGACGCACCACCTATAAAGAGCGCCATGCCTGCCCGAAGTGAACCGAAGGTGGAGTTATGGAAGCATTAAGGGCAGTGCGGTGAACGCCAAAGACTGACTTTGGTAATGGTCCACAGGGAGCTTTGAAAATGGGCTCACAGTGGCACAGCGGACTATTTGTGATAGAATTGAAACGAGGAGAGGAAAAATTATCTTGCAGCTTGGCAACCATTATAGACTACAAGGACCAGGAGTCTCAGCAGCCATTGGGGGCGTGTTAAACGGATGATAACATATGCAAGTGTGGTTGCCAGCAGCTGCAAGAACAAGGGCTCACGGCGCACCTTTGAAAAAGCTCGAAGGTCGAGCGAAACATGTAAGGACTGCCGGGAAAGGAGAGAGCATTTACAATAAAGAAACAAATGCTCCGCTGTTGGTGTGCGGCTTACTTTCTTTCCTAGAGGAAGATGTTGGGTGAACATGTTAGCGGCGTGGTTCTGCCGCAAAGCGACGCACCACCTATAAAGAGCGCCATGCCTGCCCGAAGTGAACCGAAGGTGGAGTTATGGAAGCATTAAGGGCAGTGCGGTGAACGCCAAAGACTGACTTTGGTAATGGTCCACAGGGAGCTTTGAAAATGGGCTCACAGTGGCACAGCGGACTATTTGTGATAGAATTGAAACGAGGAGAGGAAAAATTATCTTGCAGCTTGGCAACCATTATAGACTACAAGGACCAGGAGTCTCAGCAGCCATTGGGGGCGTGTTAAACGGATGATAACATATGCAAGTGTGGTTGCCAGCAGCTGCAAGAACAAGGGCTCACGGCGCACCTTTGAAAAAGCTCGAAGGTCGAGCGAAACATGTAAGGACTGCCGGGAAATGAGAGAGCATTTACAATAAAGAAACAAATGCTCCGCTGTTGGTGTGCGGCTTACTTTCTTTCCTAGAGGAAGATGTTGGGTGAACATGTTAGCGGCGTGGTTCTGCCGCAAAGCGACGCACCACCTATAAAGAGCGCCATGCCTGCCCGAAGTGAACCGAAGGTGGAGTTATATATATATATATATATATATATTCACTGAAAAAACCATAGGTTTCAGGCCTTATATAGTTAGGAATTAGCTTTTAAAAAACCTTTGAAATTCACAAAAAAATATAAGTTTTAGGGGTGTTATAGTTAGCTGGACATTTCACTCATACAAAACCATTGAAATTGCTCCTATATAGTTAGTTGTACTAACTATATTTCGCGCACCCGCAATCCACTGCTGATGATGTCACATATTAGATCATTCATGACATGGTCAGTGACATCACTGATGACATCTCAAATGACATCACTGATGACATCACTGATGACATCATCCAGTGGATGTGGTTTGCTTCGTTATTTAAATATGCATTATAAAGATAGCAATTTGCATTGAAGAATGAGTGGATATATATAAATAAATATTTGGATAGAGGATTTAGTAGCAGTGTAATTGACTGTTTACTTGACCAATTTATAGTGTCTCACTAAATATAGTGGATAGTGACTAAACTGTGTGAATATCTGTATCACTTTGTCAGTTGTTGTGTAAACTGATTCTACAGTTGGTTACTAGCTATGTGAAAGTCTATATTAGTTATTGATTAGTTAACTGAGTATTTGTATGGGAGTGTGAAAGTGTGTGTGGTTCGGTGGGGGGGGTGTGACTGTCCAAAGATGTGTGAATAGTTGATTCAGTTGATATATGAAGTTAAAATTACATGTTCTAACATCCATTGTTTGCATAAGTGAGTAGGATGACTTCATATGTGAATAGGATGTGTGCTGTTGTTTAATGTCGATATAGGTGTATAAGTATTTTTGATAGTGTTCTATTGTTCATTGACAGCATGTATGAGTGAATCTACAGGTAAGTGATTAGATGTGTGTATACATCTATGAATCACTGAGTGGATTTTTAGATACTTGTATTGCTGTGACAATGGATTCAAATATGATACTCTGTATTTTACAGAGTGATGAAATATTTTAATAGTGTATGAAAAGGTGTATGTGATTGTCACGTGGATGATGTCATCAGTGATGTCATTTGAGATGTCATCAGTTATGTCACTGACCATGTCATGAATGATCTAAAAATTGCGGGTGCGTAAAATATAGTTAGTACAACTAACTATATAGGAGCAATTTCAATGGTTTTGTATGAGTGAAATGTCCAGCTAACTATAACACCCCTAATACTTATAGCTTTTTGACTGAATTTCAAAGGTTTTTTAAAAGCTAATTCCTAACTATATAAGGCCTGACACCTATGTTTTTTTCAGTGAATTTCAAAGTTTTTTAAAATGCTAATTCCTAACTATATAAGGCCTGAAACCTATGGTTTTTTCAGTGAATTTGCAAGGTTTTTTAAATGCTAATTCCTAACTATATAAGGCCTGAAACCTATAGGTTTTTTCAATGAATTTGCAAGGTTTTTTAAAAGCGAATTCCTAACTATATAAGGCCTGAAACCTATGGTTTTTAAGTGAATTTGCAAGGTTTTTTAAATGCTAATTCCTAACTATATAAGGCCTGAAACCTATGGTTTTTTAATTGAATTTCTAAGGTTTTTTAAATGAAAAATTTTAAATGTATTAATTGTTATTTTTTTATACTGATTTACTAAATTTTTGCAGGCAGGTGTTCAGAGGGCACGCCCCCTTTTTACAACACTCTGCAGCGCAACCCCTGGCACGTTTGCAGAGGAGGAACTAATTCCCCTTGCATACTGGGGGTACCTGGGGGGCAACCAGCACACCAGGAGCCTCCAGTATAAGCCAGGGAGCTGCATTACAGAGAGGTGTAATGAGGCCACAGCCTTTTTTACACCTCTCTGCAACGCAGCCCCCGGGCGTGTTTGCAGAGAGGGAACTAATTCCCCTTGCATACTGGGGGTCCCTGGGGGCCGAATAGCCCACCTGGAACCTGCAGTATGCGCCAGGGGGCTGCATTGCAGAGAGGTGTAATGAGGCCACACCCTTTTTTACACCTCTCTGCAGCGCAACCCCTGGCGTGTTTGCAGAATAGGAACTAATTCCCCTTGCATGCTGGGGGTCCCTGGGGGCCAAGTAGCCCACCAGGAGCCCCCAGTATGCGCCAAGGGGCTGCGTTGCTTTGCCCCGGGGGCAGTGTGGCAGGGATTGTGGACCCCCCACACTTCTTTATCACTATGCCACCGCAATTTGGTGCCCCCGGGGGGTACTTTGTAAAAAAATAGACCGAGTTTTTTTTTTTTTAAATGTGGGTCTTTTTTGTTCTTGTAGGACCACCTGGGCCGGCCTAGGGGGGTCAGGGTGTATCTACCCTGCCCCCTTTTTGTGTTCTTAATGTTTGTTTTTCTGCTTTCTTGTGCCTCGTCTATAGAGCACAAGATGGATGCCAACACTTCCTGGTTAGAAGTGTTGACAGCCAATGAGTTTGCAGCTTTCTCGGGAAGGCATGCTGATTGGCTGCCACTGTCTGTCAACACTCCAAACCAGGAAGTGTTGGCAGCCATATTGTGCCTCGGTAGAACCAAGGCACAAGAAAGCAGTGAAACAAAGGTGGAAAACATGCAAAGGGAGCAGGGTAGAAGCACCCTGACCCCCTAGGCAGGCTCAGGGGGTCCCACAAGGACCCCCAGGCCCAAAAAAATAATAATTTTTTTTTTAAATCACGGGGTACGCGCACCTTGCGCCTACGTACGTGTACGGTAAGCGTAAAAAAAGATTTAGAGGGTCAGGGTGCTTCTACCCTGCCCCCTTTTTGAGTTCTACACGTTTGTTTTTCTGCTTTCCCGTGCCTCAGTCTACCGAGGTACAAGATGGCTGCCAACAATTTCTGTTTTGGAGTGTTGACAGACATTGGCAGCCAATCAGAATGCAGCTCGTACTCGGGAAGGTACAGAGTACAGTAAGCTTACAGTAAGCTTATATAGATATATACATTTTTTCAAAATCAATTTTATCAACAACTACTGGAGGGATTTACACCATTTAAACAAAAGGCCGTACTGCGTACCAGTCCCTACCATTTTGCCAAATTTGGTGTAATTCCGTTCAGCGGTTCGGGCTGTAGCGGTGTCTAATAGTCCTATGGAAAATAACATGGGGAAAACATGTTTTGGGACCCCCTTTTTTCTCAGCCCCCACTTGACGAATCCCCCCAAAACTTTCAGGGAAGGAGCGGAGCGGAGCGGGCCATCTTCTTTGAGAAATTTGCGGAGATTCATCAACCGGCGCCAAAGTTATTCCCAATAGAATGTTGCGGATTTTGTATGGAAACTAGGTCCTAACTATATATACCTACTGGCGACCGCCAGTAGGTAATAACTACCTGTGCACCTTTAAATCCGGGGCACTCGTAGGCGGGTGCTCTTCCGTCAAAATTGCTGCTACCAAACTCCGTGATAATTTTCCACAAAGTAGAGCACTCAGAAGGGTAAAGCAGTCATTGTTTTATTCCTCAAACAACACAGCCAAACAAACGCGTTTCGGAAATCAATTCCTACGTCAGTGTTTTACAGCAACCAATGCGAGGAGACATTTTTAAATGTACCAACGTCATTACGCGCATCAACATAGATGATGTTGTCGAAAACGTTTAACATAGTGCACTAATCTCGTGGCCATCTTAGACTCGTGTGTTATAGCAGTTCCTCAACGTAAACACAATTATTTACAAACACAAGGAAAATGAAATGACATTTTTCACTGTCCAAAATTGACATTGCGTATCACACATATATTACACATATATTATTGTGTTAATGGCATTGAGGCTCATATCACCGTGAATCGGCTGTATCGCTACTCCATACTAAGTCCGATCATTACATAGTTGGCAATACGTTTGTAATAGGCGTGAGGGAGACTCGATCAATAGCTGTCTCCCGACTTTCAAAAAGTGATTAAGCCGTGTACGGCCAGTTTATGCAATAATGCTACTACATACGACTGCATGAATGCCATTAACACAATAATGTATGTGTAATATATGTGTAATACGCAATGTCAATTTTGGACAGTAAAAAACGTCATTTAATTTTCCTTTTGTTTGTAAATAATTGTGTTTACGTTGATGAACTGCTATAACACACAAGTCTAATTTTTTTTTTTACAAAAATCACAGGGTACGAGTACCATACGAGTACCTTCCCGAGCACGAGCTGAATGCTAATTGGCTGTCAACTGTCTGTCAACAATCAAAACCAAAAAGTGTTGGCAGCCATCTTTTTCCTCGGTAGACTGAGGCTCAAAAAAACAGAAAAACAAACATGTAGAACGCAAAAAGGGGGCTGTGTAGAAACACCTTGACCCCCTAGGCCCGCTCAGGGGGTCCCAAAAGGACCTCCAAGGCCCCCCCAATTTTTTTTTGACAAAAATCGCGCGGGTATGAGTACAGTAAGAGTACCGAACGAGTACCGTATACGTACCTTTCCGAGTACGAGCTGCATGCTCATTGGCTGTGAACACTCCAAACCAGGAAGTGTTGGCAATCATCTTGTGCTCGGTAGACCGAGGCACAAGAAAGCAGAAAAACAAAGGTGTAGAACGCAAAAGGGGGGCAGGGTAGAAACAGCTTGACCCCCTAGGCCTGCTGAGGTGGTCCCACAAGGACCCCCAAGGACCCATTTTTTTTTTTAAACCTGGTCTGCTTTTGTTCAAATTACCCCCCCAGGGGGAACCATATCCCGGGGGCATAGTGAAAAAGAAGTGTGAGGTGCCCCAATCCCCCCCACACTGCCCCGGGGACCACAACCCCTGGGGCAAAGCAACGCAGCCCCCTGGCGCATACTGTAGGTTCCAGGTGGGCTAGTTGGCCCCCATGGACCCACAGTATGCAAGGGGAATTGGTTCCCTCTCTGCAAACGCGCCAGGGGGCCGCGTTGCAGAGAGGTTTGGAGTGTTCACAGCCAATGAGCATGCAGCTCGTACTCGGAAAGGTACGCGTATGGTACTCGCAAGGTACTCGAACCCCGCGATTTTTTCAAAAATTTGGCGGGGGACCTTGGGGGTCCATGTGGGACCCTCTGCGCAGCCTAGGGGGTCAGGGTGTTTCTACCCTGCCCCCATTTTGCGAGCTAAACGTTTGTTTTTCTGCTTTCTTGTGCCTCAGTCTACAGAGGCACAAGATGGCTACCAACACTTTCTGGTTTTGAGTGTTTACAGACATTTGACAGCCAATTAGCATTCAGCTCGTGCTTGGGAAGGTACAGAGTACAGTAAGCTTACAGTAAGCTTACCGTAACACCTCCAATATATATCTATCATTTTACTTTTGATTTTCTCAGGAACTACTGAACGGATTTACACCATTTAACAAAAAGGCCCATCCTTGAACAGAACTCTACCTTTTTGCCAAGTTTGGTGTAATTCCTTTCAGCCGTTCGGGCTGTAGCCCCGGCTAAAGGTCCAATGGGAAATTGCATGGGGAAAACATGTTTTGGGACCCCCTTTTTTCTCGGCCCCTGCTTCACGAATCACCCCCAAATTTTCAGGGAAGGAGCGGAGCGGAGCAGGCCATCTTCTTGAAAAAATTGGCGCCAAAGTTATTCCAAATAGAATGTTGCGGATTTGCTATGGAAACTAGGTTTTAACTATAACTACCTACTGGCGACCGCCAGTAGGTAATATATACATATATATGCAGAAGAACCGAGGAACATGAAACCAAAGAAAAAACATCGAAAAACGTGAAAAGGGGGCAGGATTGAAACCCCCTGACCCCCTAGGCCTGCTCAGGCCCAAATCTGGAGGGGATTGTTAAAAAAAATAGTGTGGGGGTCCCAATCCCCCCCTCACTACCCCGGGGACAACATCCCCCGGGGTTCATAGTTAATATATGCGGGGGAGATAACAGGCCCCCCGCAGACCCGGGAACCGCCCCCTCAAAATTGGTGGGGGGCTCTCAGGCCCCCCAGGGACCGCCACCCCCGAGCTTTAAAATATTAGCTGGGGGCTCTGAGGCCCCCCGAAGCCCTGGGGACCGCCAGCCCCTGGGGCTCTAATTTAATGAATGCGGGGGCTACTTTAAAATGCATGGGGGGCTTTCAGGCCCTCCAGCCCCGGAGACCGCCACCCCACGGGGCTACTTTGAAATGGGTGGTGGGCCTCTCAGGCCCCCCAAGCCCCGGGGACCACCACCCCCGGGGTTCGAATTTAATGTATGCGGTGGGCTCACGGGCCCCCATGCAGCCCCGGGGACTGCCACCCCCAGGGCTTAAAGACATTTGAAAAGGGGAGGCTCTGAGGCCCGTCCAGCCCCGGGGACCGCCACCACCGAGGCTACTTTGAAATATGTGGGGGGCTCTCAGGCCCCCCCAAGCCCCGGGGGCCGCCACCCCCCAGGGCACGAATTTAATGTATGCGGGGGAGCTCACGGGGCCCCCCGCAGTCCCAGGGATCGCCATCCCCCGGGGCTACTTTGAAATGGGTGATGAGGCTCTCAGGCCGCCCCAGCCCTCTGGACCACTCCCCATAGGCCTACTTTGAAATGGGTAGGGGGGCTCTAAGGCCCCTCCAGCCCCGGGGACCGCCACCCCATGGGCTACTTTGAAATGGGTGGGGGTGCTCCCAGGCCCCTACAGCCCCGGGGACCGCCACCCCTGGGGCTCTAATTTAATGTATGTTTGGGGCTCACAGGGCCCCCCCGCAGCACTGGGGACCACCACCCCCGGAGCTACTTTGAAATGGGTAGGGGGGCTCTCAGGCCCCAGCCCCAGAGACTGCCAACCCCAGGGCTACTTTGAAATGGGTGGTGGGACTCTCAGGCCCCCCCAGCCCCAGGGACCCCCACCCCCAGGGCTACTTTGAAATTGGTGGGGGGCTCTCAGGCCCCCCAACCCCGGGGACTGCCACCCCTGGGGCTCGAATTTAATGTATGCAGGGAGCTCATGGGCCCCCCTGCAGCCCCGGGGACCACCACCCCTGGGGCTTAAAGACATTTGAAAAGGGGGGCTCTGAGGCCCCCCAGCCCCGGGGACTGCCACCCCAGGGGCTTCCTAAAAATGTGGGAGGGGGCCTGCGTGGCCCCCCTCCTGGAGCCCTCGATGGCCGTGGGGACCGCCACCCACCCGGGCCGGCTACTGCAGTGTCCCGGGGTGCCCAACCCCGGGACACTGCTGTTTGCAATGGCAGGGTGGGAGCCTCACAGCTCCCACCCAACCATTGCAAACTGCTTTGGTTCATTGAAGGGAGAGCATGGACACCTGCTCTCGCTTCAATGTAGCAAAGCAGATTGGTTTTCCATATGGGGAGCAACATGTTAGCTGGGAGGATAGGTTTTAGGAGTGTTAAAGTTAGCTGGACATTTCACTCATATAAAACCATTGAAATTCCCTCCCTGTACAACCGAGGCACAAGAAATCAGCAAAAGAAACGTGAAAAACGCTAACAGGGGTCAGGGTGGAAACACCCGACCCCCTAGGCCTGCTCAGGGGGTCCCACAAGGACCCCCTAGGCCCCAAAAAAATCATTATTTTTTTTTTTAAACGGCAAAATCCGCACAGGATGCGCGGATCTTGTCGATAAAGAAAAAACTAAGCGCAGACTCCCGTGCTTCTTTGGTAAAAGGCCCCCGGGGGGGGCAAATCCTGGAGGCAATAGTTATGTAAATGGGGGCCCAGAGGGACCCCAGACCCGGGGACCGCCACTCCCTGGGGCTTTATTTAATTATGTGCGGGGCTCTCAAGCCCCCCCCAGCCCTGGGGACCACCACCCCTCGGGCTTATTTCAACAGCCCCGGGGACCACCACCCCGGTCTTCTTAATATTCATTGGGGGGCTCTCAGGTCTCCCCAGCCCCGGGGACCGCCCCCCCCGGGGCTTAAATAAATGAATGGTGGGGGCTCAAGCCTGTGTGCGGGGGCTCAAGCCCCCACACATGCCCCGGGGACCGCCACCTCCCGGGGCACTAAATATTTAAATTTGGGGGTCCATTATGGACCTCCAAGCCCTGGGGACCACCACCCCCAAGGCTTTTGAAATGGTGGGAGGGGGGGCCGCGTGACCCCCCTCCTGGAGCCCTTGAGGGCCCTGGGGACCGCCACACCACCAGGTCCAGCTCCCCACCCCCGGGACACTGCTGTTTGCAATGACAAGGCGGGAGCCACGCGGCTCCCACCCTGTCATTTCAAACTGCTTTGCTATTTGGCAGAGAGAGCCAAATAGCAAAGCAGATTGCTTTTCCACATGGGGAGCAGCATGTTAGCTGCTCCCCATGTAGAAAAGCAATGCCGGCTCCCGCAGGATGCAGGGAGCCGGCTGGGACCGTGGGGGGATGGGGTCCCCGGGCTATTGGTGGCCCAGCAGGGGGGCAAGGCAGCCCCCCTCTAAATATATATTTTTTTTTAAAAGGCCCATGCCCCGGGGGATGGGGGCCCTGGGGCAGATTATGGCCTCAGGAGGGGGGCCACGGGGCCCCTTCCCAATGTTTTTTTTATTAAAAAAACATTGGGGGCAGACCCTGTAGGATGGGGTCCCCAGGGCCAAAAAAGTTAGAAAAAGAATGGGGGCTACACAGCCCCCTTCTTTAAAAAAAAATAAACAGGATCGCGGACGGAGGCCACCCCCTCTCATTGCACCACTCTGCAAACTCGCCCTCTGCCGCGTTTGCAGAGGGGGAACAAATTCCCCTTGAATACTGTGGGTTTCCTGGGGGCCAACTAGACCACCAGGTACCTCCAGTGTGCGCCAGGGAGCTGCGTTGCAGAGAGGTGTTCAGAGACCACGCCCCTTTTTACACGTCTCTCCAAACTAGCTCTGTGGCGCTTACTGGAGGTAGCTGGTGGGCTAGTTGCATCCCAGGGACCCTCAGTATTCAAGGGGAGTTAATATCCCAACTTAAAACGTGCCACAGGGCACTTTTTCACAGTGGTGAAGGGAGGGGGTGGGGCCTGCATTCACATGTGTGCAAACACGCCCTGTGGCACGGTTTAGGTTGGGGAATTAATTCCTTGTCAATACTGAGGGTCCCTGGGGGCCAACTAGCCCACCAGGCACCTCCAGTAACCGCCACGGAGCTGCGTTGCAGAGTGTTGTAAAAAGGGGCGTGGCCTCTGAACACCTCTCTGCAACGCAGCCTCCTGCCGCATATTGGAGGTACCTGGTGGGCTAGTTGGCCCCCAGGGACCCACAGGATTGAGGAGGAATTAATTATCTTACTTAAAACGCGCCACAGGGCCTGTTTGCCGACATATCACCTCAGGCCACGCCCCCTTCCTTCACCACTGTGCAAACGCGCCCTGTGGCGCGTTTTAAGTTGGGGAATTAATTCTCTTTCAATACTGAGGGTCCCTCAGGGCCAAATAGCCCAACAGGTATCTCCAGTATGCGCCAGGGAGCTGCGTTGCAGACAGGTGTTCAGAGGCCCCCCTTTTTTACACCTCTCTGCAACGCACCTCTGTGGCGCTTACTGGAGATACCTAGTGGGCTAGTTTGACCCTAGGGACCCTTAGGATTGAAGGGGACTTAATTTCTCAATTTAGAATGCGGACAGGGCGCGTTTACCCAGAGGTGAAGGGAGGGGACTGGACCTGACGTGATGTGTGCAAACACGCCCTGTGGCGCGTTTTAAGTTGGGGAAAAGATTCTACTTCAAACCAGAGGGAGCATGGGAGCCAAATAGCCCATCAGGTGCTACCAGGAAGCGCCACTGCGCTGCGTTGAAGAGAGGTGGTGCAGGCCGGGCCCCTTTTTACATCTCTCTGCTACGCAGCTCTGTGGCGCTTACTGGATGTACTATGAATTCCGATATATTCATCTGTTATCAGGAGAGACCTCAGTGCTGCATCTTTGAGCCTAGTACTAATCCTGAAAAGTAATTCTAACCATACTTACCAACAACTTGAATTTCCTACCATAGGCTAACATTGACTGGTTTCATTTGGAAATTGTTCTACGTGTGAAGTTTTGGAACTTTTAAATATTCACCTAAAATCATCCGAACAACTAATTCCGATTTACTCACCTGTTATCAGGAGAGAACCCAGTGGTGCATCTTTTAGCCCAGCAATGACCCTGAAAAGTAATTCTAACCGTACTTGCCAGTAACTTGCATTTCCTTCCATAGGAATCCATTGTCTGGTTTTCACCTGAAAGGTTTCTGTGCCTATTTTCACAAACTAAAAAAATTCCTTGAAAATCGCCTGTATGACTTAAATGCATTCTTTCAACTGTGTTGAGGAGATGCACCAGTGCTGGAACAAGGATCCACAGCTGAGTAAGAAAAAGTAATGATAACACTACTTACCTGCTAAGTGAATTTCCTCCCATAGGATAACACTGGTGATTCTATGTGTCAACTTTTAAAATACAATAATATTCCTTAAAAATCACTACTGTAACTAAAACACTTTTACTCAACCGTTTACAGGAGATATCCAAGGACTGAATCTAGGATCCAGTCTTGTGGTTAGAAAAGTAATCCATAAAGTAACTAATTGCATTTAACTAGAAAAACGCATTGAGCTCAATGTTGCATTGTGTTTGAAATTGTGTTGCTCATTGCAACAACTGTAACTACTGTACTTAAAAGTCTATTGCCTATTTGCAAAGTATTTACATTAAAGTAATTCTCTCTGAGAAAGTATATTTTGTAATGTAAAATATAATGTAATTAGAATGTAATTTACAAAATAAAATATCTAAAAATAAATAGTTTAAAAAATGTAGAAAATCAGTATAAAAAAAACAATTAATACATTTATAAATTGTCATTTACAAAACCTTTGAAATTCACTGAAAAAACCAAAGGTTTCAGGCCTGATATAGTTAGGAATTATCATTTAAAAAACCTTTGAAATTCACTGAAAAAACCATAGGTTTCAGGCCGTTTTGTATGCGTTGGAGCCTCGTCTGGAGTTTGGCGGTGGTTCCTGCGTATAGGGCGTTCCCGTAGTCCAGTCAGCTGATGACTAGAGCCAGGGTGACTGCTCTTCTGGTTTCTGTGGGGATCCACCGGAAGATCTTTCGGAGCATTCTCAGGGTGTTGAAGCACGAGGATGAGACGACGTTGACTTGTTTGGTCATCGTGAGGGAGGAGTCCAGGATAAAGCCCAGGTTGGTTAGAATTACTTTTCAGGATCAGTAGTGGGCTGAAAGGTGCAGCACTGAGGTTTCTCCTGATAACAGGTGAGTAAATCGGAATTCGTAGTTCGCCTGATTTTAGAGGAATATTTTGCTCAATGGTGAAGGAAGGGGCGGGACCTGAGGTGACATGTGTGAAAACACGCCCTGTGGCGCATTTTAAGTTGGGGAATTCATTTCTCTTCAATCCTAAGGTCCCCTGTAGGCCAATTAGCCCACCAGGTACCTCCAGTATGTGCCAGGGAGCTGCGTTGCAGAGAGGTGTTCAGAGGCAACGCCCCCTTTTTCCAACACTCTGCAACGCAGCTCCGTGGCACTTACTGGAGGTCCCTGGTGGGCTAGTTGGCAGAGAGGTGCAAATAAAGGCGTGGCCTCTTTACACATCTCTGCAAGGCAGCCCCCTGGTGCATACTGGAGGTTCCTGGTGTGCTACTTGGCCCCAGGGACCCCCAATTTTCAAGGGCAATTATTTCCCTCTTGGCAAACGCGTCAGGGGGAGCGTTTGCAGAGTGGTGCCTTAAGTTTTTTGGGGGGGATTGGCAGGGTCGGCAGGGTACGCGTACCATACGGGCATCCCGCAATTTCTTCAAAAACAAAGATTTGTTTTTTGCCTTGGGGGGTCCTTGTGGTAACCCCTGAGCAGGTCTAGGGGGTCAGGAACCTCCAGTATGCACCAGGGGTCTACCTTGCAGAGAGGTGTAAAAAGGGGCGTGGCCTCATTACACCTCTCTGCAACGCAGCCCTCTGGCGCGTTTCCAGAGGGGGAACTAATTCCCCTTGAATAATGGGGGTCCCTGGGGGCCAACTAGCCCACCAGGAACCTCCAGTATGCACCAGGGGGCTGCGTTGCAGAGAGGTGTCAAAAGGGGTATGGCCTCATTACACCTCTCTGCAATGCAGCCCCCTGGCGCGTTTGCAGAGGGGTAACTAATTCCCATTGAATACTGGGGGTCCCTGGGGGCCAACTAGCCCACCAGGAACCTCCAGTATGGGCCAGGGGACTGCGTTGCAGAGAGGTGTAAAAAGGTGCGTGGCCTCTTTGCACGTCTCTGCAAGGCAGCTCCCTGGCACATACTGGAGGTTCCTGGTGGGCTACTTGGCCACCAGGGACCCCCAGTATTCAAGGGGAATTATTTCCCCCTCTGCAAGCGCACCAGGGGGCGCGTTTGCAGAGTGGTGCCTTTTTTTGTGGCAGATCGGCATCCCGCGATTTTAAAAAAGCCTTGTGGGTCCTTATGGGACCCCCTGAGCAGGGCTAGGGGGTCAGGAACCTCCAGTATGTGCCAATGGGGCTGCCTTGCAGAGTGGTGTAAAAAGGGGCGTGGCCTCATTACACCTCTCTGCAACGCAGCCCCCTAGTGCGTTTGCAGAGGGGGAACTAATTCCCCTTGAATACTGGGGGTCCCTGGGGGCCTACTAGCCCACCAGGAACATTCAGTATATGCCAGGGGGCTGCGTTGCAGAGAGGTGTTAAAAGGGGTGTGGCCTCATTACACCTCTCTGCAATGCAGCCCCCTGGCGCATTTGCAGAGGGGGAACTAATTCCCCTTGAATGCTGGGGGTCCCTGGGGGCCAACTAGCCCACCAGGAACCTTCAGTATGCGCCAGGGGGCTTCGTTGCAGAGAGGTATAAAAATGGGCGTGGCCTCTTTACACATCTCTGCAAGGTACCCTACGCGTATCCCGTAATTCTTTAAAAAAAAAAAGAAAAGTTTGGGGGGTGCCTTAGGGGCCCTTGTGGGATCCCCTGAGCAGGCCTAGGGGATCAGGGTCTTTCTACCCTGCCCCCTTTGCGTCTTTTGCGCACTTGTTTATCACTTTTCTTGTGCCTCGGTTGTACCGAGACACAAGATGGCTGCCAACACTTCCTGGTTTGGAGTGTTGACAGACAGTTTTCAGCCAATTAGCATGCAGCTCGTGCTCGTAATGGTACGCGTACTGTCCTCGGATGGTACGCATACAGTACTTCGTCTATAGATATATCTATGATTTTACTTTTGATTTTCTAAGGTACTACTGAACGGATGTACACCATTTAACAAAAAGCATAATCTGCAAACCAAACTCTACCTTTTTGCCAAATTTGGTGTAATTTCGTTGAGCAGTTCGGGCTGTAGCCTCACTTAATGGTCCCTATGGAAAATTGCATGGGGAAAACACGTTTTGGGACCCCCCTTTTTCTCAGCCCCCACTTGACGAATCACCCACAAACCTTAAGGGAAGGAGCGGAGCAGGGCAGACCATTTTCTTGGAGAATTTCGCATGTATTCGTCGACCGGCGCCAAAGTTATTCCAATAGAATGTTGTGGATTTCCTATGGACACTAGGTCCTAACTATATCTACCTACTGGCGACCGCCAGTAGGTAATATGGTTTCACTTACCTGATATATATTTACCATTTTGTTGTAAAGGTATGTGTGGTACAGGATTATGCGTGGTAAAGGCAGTGCGTGGTAAAGCCATTGCGTGGTAAAGAGTCTGTGGTAAAGGCATGCGCGGTAAAGGCATTCATTGTAATATCCTACAACTGATTCAAAAGGGAGAAAAGAGAGGACAGAGAATGGATGGGTGGAAAGAGAGAGATTGTGGGAGGAGACAAAAGGAGCGCGGCTTGTTTGAGTATTTTCACCAGTGCTACTTTTCCCCTGCTCCTCTGTCATTTTCATTGATGCCAGAACCATCGAAAGATATTTTAGATGACAGAGGCAGCGGTCTCTCGAGCAACTCCTTCCCCGGCCTTTCTATGAGATAGCTATATGCAAAGGTGGGTGGAAAGGACTTCTGAAATTTTTTGACAGGTGCCATCTTGTCACTCACTCCTAAATGACGCATTAGTGTTCTATTTCTCCTCAATACCATTGTCCATTGAAATGAAAATTTTAAAATGAAATGTTCAAACATTTCACCGAATTATGATCTAAACGCACAAGGCGTGGGAATCACCCAACATAAGTTGATTAGAGTGAACATTTGTTCGCTAAAATGCTGAATGTGAAGCAAAATTATATAGGGCTAACATAAAAACCAAAACGCTTTCAAGCTTTGCTCATAGGTGACATTCTGGAACTTTACAAAGCTATACTGATGGAAAAAAAATATTTTCAAATCCGTATTTTTTCTGGGTACAATTCGGTGGATGTAGAGTACATTTTTAAATGTGGCTATTGGTGCATCAGCCAATTTAGGAGATTTCACTCGCAATGCCTCTGCTGGGCCAAGGCCTGATCACATTAGTACTGTAAAGTGTTTTATTCTCAACAAGTTTAACTTACTGTTAAATGGTACTACATTCATAATTCTATTTTGAAGACCGCCATACATTCGTTCGGTCTGTCGGCAGCTTTTTAAGGGTGGCTAGGATAATGTTTCAGCTGTCAGATAATGATAGGCCCATGATCCATTCAAAGAAATAATCAATTAGATGTTTTTGGTGCCACTAAATGTACACTATATCCTTGAATGAAATATGCTGGACGCCCTCTCCATGTGTTGAATTTGTTAGACTAAATATATTCCTCCAAACATTGCCTCGGCTCAAATATTCTTATGCACATCAATCACACATAGTGCATCACTGTTTGTTTTGGATCATCTACACAGAGGAAAATAAACATATGTGTTGTCTCTGTGAACAGAAGGTTTATGTTTTCTGTGAATTGATATTTGGTGGTGCAGTTTTAATTTTCAAGTTATGTTTATTTACTACATGACAAACAGAGGGGGCGAAGTAAAGTTTATATTAACTAACACCATACGGCACAAAATCTCGATCTAAACATGTATGCGTTCTGCTTTCATTTCTGTTAATTTGAATAATTATGTTTCAGACAATTTTCAAAATATCACTGACATTTTTCAGGCTTTTAAAATTATGTAGATGGGTAAGGCACCAGGGTGTCTGCCATGTTTTGGCGAATGCCAACTCAGCTCTCCTCATTGTTCGTAAGCCTCATGAAAAGTCAAGAGAATTGCCTGGTGGAGCATTAGCAGTCTATGATGTCACAAACCAATTTGTAGAGGACCAGCCACAACAGGGATCCATTGCCATGGTGTCTGAAGGCTTGCCTATTTATGGTGGACTTTCTGGATCAGTTTTTTCTTGGTCACAATTGTCGTGGTGATTGGGAATTTGAGAAACGCAATAATGTTTCCTCCTAGCATGAACATTATGTATTGTGTTTCAGTGATAAACCAAGCTTTAGGGGTATGTGCCTGAACCCTCAATGGCCCTCCAGCACAACAATAAGGTTATAGCTGGACCAACCCTAGATTTTACATCATCCATATTAACAGAAATTGACATTACTGGAGTTCCCAAAATCCATCTGCATGGGAAGTGACATCACTTGATTTCCTATTATCCATCTGCACAGGAAGTAACATAACTAGATCTACCATCAACCATATGCACAGGAAGTGACATAACTGGATTTCCAGTCACCCATCAGCACAGGAAGGGACATCACTGCATTTCACATCATCCCATTTGCACAGGAAGTGACATCATTGGTTCCCCACCAAAACCATTGTTAAAACAAGAATCCAAACAAGAGGGCTCATTTACATCATCCCTATTAACAGGAAGTGACATGATTGGATTTCCCATCATCCCATTTGCACAGGAAGTGACATCACTGATTTCTCACCAAAACTGTCTTTAAAAGAAAAAGTGAAGCAAAAGGACTCATTTACATCATCTTCCTACACAGGAAGTGACATCACTGGATTTTCCATCATCCAGTTGTACAGGAAGTGATGTCATTGGTTTCCCCTCAAAACTGTTTTTAAAAGAAGAAGCGAAACAAGAGGGCTCATTTCTATCATCCATATGAACAGGAAGTTACATCACTGGATTCCACACCCTGAATCCTGGCCACTGCTCCAGACGTTCCTGCCTCGCTGCACCACACAATACAAAAGGGTATTCTCATACGCTTCCTGCAATTTCCATGCTATTATCTAGACCTACACTCACCGCACCAATAGCACCCAAAACCCGACTCTCTCACACTCACACAGTCCTACAAACAACCACACAAACAGCCACACAACCTTCCACACTCGCATGCACGCTCTTCAGTAGCCTGTCACTCACCAAACATACCACAGAGATCTGAGACCTCGTGCCTGACAATGCCCCTAACCTACCTTTCCTCACAGAAACCTGGCTGAACCCTGCATCAGCACCTGCCATCATAACAGCCTCCCACCCACTACAAGATATGCCAGGCAAGACAGACTACAAGCCTGGAGGGGGAACGGCCATCATTCATAAAAACATCACCAGCTGCACAACATCTGCTGACACTCCATCCTCTAACTTGGAACATCTGTTGTTGAAGCTCCACATCACAGCCAACTTCACCCTAAGCTACCTTCTCATCTGCAGACCAAGTGGAACACACACCAAATCCACGGACACCATCACCCTCAATGCTTGCAATTACATCTTACTCAGAGAACTGAACTATCATCTGGAAGACCACGATGAACTCAACTCAGGTGCACTGGTTGAAGACCTTGGAAAGTCTCACCCAACGAGTAAGGGGACCTACCCACATCACCAGACACCTATTTTCACTAACCTCAACAACATCGACCCAAACACAGAATCTGTCTCCCACAAGTCATCAGGAATTTCAACACATTGGATCACCTCCTGCACCGACTCCCTGGACCCCCTCAAACATAGCAATGCAACAAGATCCAGACCCCAGGCAGGTTGGTACATGGAGGAACTCAGAGTGAAGAAACATCACTGCAAACAACTGTATCCTAAATAGAGAAAATAGAGAATGAGCCAGGACAATGTAGACAGGAGCACATGCAAATCCACCTTAAAAAGCTACCACTACATTATTCAGACCACCAAACGTGCAGCTCTGGTGGACCGCATTGATGCCAGCACCAACAGAAGCAAAGAAATCTTAACCATTGTTAAAGATTTGACCTCACCAATGGTCAGCTCATCTCAATCACCCTATTGCAGGACCTCTGCAACAATCTCTCTCAATTGTTCAACAAACATTTCACTGAGATTTACAGCAACTTTAGCCTGCAACCGGACCCAACAAACCTCAACAAACACCTCTTGATCTTATGCATAGAACCAATGCTATCCCAGTGGCCCGTCACCAACCCAGAAGAAACAGCTGTCTTATTTAAGTCTACCCAATCAGGTACCTCATCAGACCCTTGACTCTACCACGCCTACTCCAGAGAACTACAACCAATCAGCACCATGCTCACACCCATTCTGAAAGCCTCCATCTCTTCCGTGACCTTCCTGGAAAATTGGAAAAATACAACTGTCCTCCCGCTGCTGAAGAAACCCTCTGTGAATGCTCACCAACTGCTGACTGATCTCCTTGCTAACATTTCCAGTCAAGGTCTTAGACAAAATCATTAACAGACTCCTCGAAGAATACCTCAACAACCACCAACCCCTCAACATCACTTAGTCTGGTTTCAAACCCAACCACTGCACCAAAATCGCCCTTATTGCCACCGCAGATGACATGCACATGACTCCCAATGGTGGAGACACCGCGGCACTCATCTTCCTGGACCTCTCTGCAGCATTCAACATAGTCTCCCACTCCATCTTCATCCAACGCCTACACATCATCAGAATCCAAGAACATGCACTCAGATGGATCTGCTTCTTTCTGACTGGAAGGACTCAGTCAGTCAACCTGGCACTGTAAACCTCGGACGCCCGCTTCCTCATTTGCGGAGTTCTGCAAGAATGCTTCGCAACCCTCTTCAATGCACACATGATCCCTTCTAGCCAGCATTATCCACTCTCATGACTTTAATGTCCTCTCCAATGCCAACAACACTTTACCATTCTCTCTCTCATGGACAAGATGGCCAATACCTGAATCAAGTTCAATGCCTGTGTGATGAAATAGCCCACTGGATGACGATCAACTGTCTACAATTGACAACAGACCAGACCAAAAGCATGATTTTCATGAAGAGTACATCACCATGGGACTCCACCTGATGGCCAATAGAGGTAGGACCGATACCCACCCCCACCAACCATGGCAAGAACCTTGGCATCATCATCGGCAGCAAACTCAACATGACTGCCCAAGTCAATGATGTCACTGCCTCAAGCTTCCATATCCTGAAGATACTGAGGAAGATTTTTAAATGGCTCTCAATCAGCACCCGGAAAACCATCATGCTTGCCTTGGTGAAAGCAAGCTGGACTACGGGAACACCCTATATGCCGGGATCAACAAGAAACTCACCAGAACTGCAGGCTATTCAGAACTCAGCAGCCAGAATCACCCTCAGCCTCCCAAGCCACACTCACATCACACTACACCTGAAGGAGCTTCACTGGCCCTTCATTCACAAATGAGCACAATTCAAACTCATCGCCCACACGTTCCAGTTACAAAGTAACACTGGCTCAGCATACCTCAACAGTCACATCTGCTTTAAGAAACCTTCCAGCTATCTCTGCTCATCAGGGCTCCTGCTTGCACGAATCCCACAGATAAGGAAAACCAGATCTGGCAGTCGATCCATGTCCTACATTACTCCTAAAGCATTGAATGACCTGCCGCTACACCTACGAGCCTCCTGCTCATGTCTTGAATTCGGCAAGAAGCTGAAGACTTCGCTTTTCAAGTAGTTCCAACAGGCCCTATATGTGGCTAGACTCACACCTGGTCAGTGCCAGGATACACTCCCAGGTGATAGTATGCTCTACAAATGTGCATAACATAACAGGACAAGTTATGAACCTCAGCAGCAAGGTCCCTCCAGAAGGTTTCAGTACCTGCAGCCTCGAGATCGCATAAGTGCTGTTTAAAGTTTTCCCATTCCTGGAAGAAATCAGCACTGAATAAGAATTAATTACCTATTCACCACTGTAGTTTGCCATGTTCCTGCCTCTACAGAAGTGTCCAAACTTGCCAGGCTCCTATATCAGGATGCACACAGCATGATGGGTAAAAATATTATTGTTCAAATTAAATGGCACTGAAGAGGAAATACTCTATGTGTTTCACAGTTATATTCAATCAATGGCCTTTGAATGTGAATAAAACACCAACCAGTGGCTAATGGGGCCTGATCTTTGCCCCATAACAGATGCAATCATGTATCTATTTAATAAATGATATACTTCAATGGATCTGCACTTCTCGCTATGAAATTATTTTGTAGTTTTAGGTGGAAACTCAGCTTTTCCTAAAAGTGTATCTCTGTAGATTGAGTATTCTTTCAGCCAGGACCTCATTAAGGGACACCCAGTAATAAAAGGGGAAGATACCGGGAGCAGACTTAATGATTCGTGCCCTTATCCACTCATCCCACCAGTGCTGTCTTAATGCATGGCCACACTGGACAGTTGCCCCAGGGCCCCACAAACATTGGGGTACCATGCAGACAAGAATTTAACACTAATTTTCTGTTAAACATTTTTATACCTGAGTGTGGTTGTGTAGGCGGGGCCCAGTGTACTGCTTTGCCCGGGGCCTATAATGCTGTTAAGACAGCCCTGCATCCCACCACCCTCTCATTACCCTGCCCTGTGCAGACAGCACAGCTTGGAGCTAAAGAAGTACAACCAATACACCCTGTTGATGAGGTTGTTCTATGCAGCTTAGAGGATACCTAACCAAGTGTATGCCTTGGGGCAGGGAAATACATTAGAAACAAGAGCGCAGCTATTCTATGCTACAAATTCAAAAGAAACAGATTGAGAGACATTAATAAATCTTGCCACAAAGTTAGAAAACAAAGTAAAAGGAAAATTGTAAGCAGGTTGTGTCAAAGGGTCAGTTATAATTATCTAAGAATGGACCAGTATCCCTTCAAATTACAGACGTTAAATTTCTCAGCTTCAAGGAGTTACTTCTAAAGGTTGCAATCACTGTCATTTTTCAGACAACCACAAGCAAACTTTTGACCCTTTTTTACACTTCCGTTGAAGTAAAATACCTATAGTTATTATAAAATGGGAAACATCACTTACAACGCAACTTTTACCACGCGATGCTTTTACATCGCAACTTTTACAACGCAAACAATTACAACGCATTGCGCTGGGGGGCGCTCTAGGATAGGGAATAGGTTTAATGTACTATCCAACACCTTCCCTACTATCCACGGGGACTGGAGTTGGAATAGTAAATTAAACTATTCACTATCCAGCGCCCCAAAGCATTATGCGTTGTAATGGTATGCGTTGTAAAACTTGCGATGTAAAAGCATGTGTGGTAAAAGCATGCGTTGTAATGTCGTACATCCTTATAAAATGAATGGTGAATAATATAATCTGAAATAAAACTTTTGCAAAAGAAACCCCTCTGTCAGCTTGTCTCATTTCTGACAGATCATCTGTTATCACTCTGAAGGTTAAATGTCTACTTCCAAAACAGGCTTTCGATCCGTGCGATCGTTTTCCAGGTGAATCTGTGGATAATTTCAAATATTTACATATTTCTGAAGCTGCTAAGCCACCTACTTTACTGATAAAGGTAAGCGCTATAGGCCATGTTCACTCGCTTATTACTTCTGCTTTCACCTGTAAGAACAATTATAGTATATCCTTTTTTAGGGCTCGGCCTACGTCACGCCTGCGTAAGCAGGGGGGCGGAGCTCCGAGCTCCTATTGTTAAGGGGTTTCTGAATCGTGCAGGAAAAATTCCTTAGTGCGCGAGATTTTTCAGTCCTTTTAGTTCCAATCTGAATGGTAATTGGTCCTCGCTGTGCCGTGTTTATAGTAGTCGTAACGCAATAGGCCATATATTTTACTCGTGGGGCACTTCCTGCATATCGTCTGCGGTTATGCGCAGGGCCGTCCATAAATTTTAATTAGGAGCTGTCAGGTAGCTGCTGTAATGGAATCCAGATGCTCTGGGTGCGTTCACCATTCTGCAGGGAGTTTGGAGGGCGCGCGTTCGTGTGCATCGTTTCATGTGTAAGTGTATACGGTATGGGCTATGGTATGGCAGAACACAATTTGATTTGTTATCAATTTTCACCTTTTGCAAATAAATGAAGGGTCTAGTGTTTTGACAACTCGTATAGAAGTAACCGTGTTTATGTATACATTTCTGGCAGAAGGCTAAAACGTGCAAACTGTCAGTCCTCTCTGGAAGCTGTTACAAAATATGATTTTACAAAGAGGCAAATCAGCATCCGGCCATATCAGCAGTCGTGCATTAAAAAAAATGCAGCAGGAAAGCCACTCGTTCAGTACGGGGGAGAGATTAAATAAATGTTACTTGACTTTTCATCTACAGTGGCAGTTCCTTTACATGATAGCAAATTACAACTTGTGAGTAGGCAGCGGGAGTGAAGAAACAGTAAGTGGAGCTTGTGCAGTGGTAGTATTGCTTAGCTATGATTGTGCAGCAGGTGCAGTGGCACCAGTGTGTGGCGTAGTTACCATTCGTGGAGCAGGTGAGGTGTTATCAGTGTTACTTAGCTATGATTGCGCAGCAGGTGTAGTACCACCAGTGTGGCGTAGCTACCATTGTGCAGTAGGTGCAGTGGCACCAGTGTGGCATAGCACCATAGGTGGAGCAGTTGCAGTGGTAGTGTTGCTTAGCTATTATTGTGCAGCAGGTGCAGTGGCGCCAGTGTGTGGTAGATGGCGTTGTGTAGCAGGTGTAGTGTTATCAGTGTTACTTAGCTATGATTGTGCAACAGGTGCAGTGGCACCAGTGTGGCGTAGCTATCATTGGTGCAGCATGTGCAGTGGTACCGGTGAGTGGTAGCTACCATTGGTGGAGCAGGTGCAGTGGTAGTGTTGCTTAGCTATGATTGTGCAGCAGGTGCAGTGGCACCAGTGTGTGGCGTAGTTACCATTCGTGGAGCAGGTGAGGTGTTATCAGTGTTACTTAGCTATGAATGCGCATCAGGTGCAGTGGCACCAGTGTGGCGTAGCTATCATTGGGCAGCATGTGCAGTGGTACCAGTGAGGGGCGGCTACCATTGGAGGAGCTGGTGCAGTGGTAGTGTTGCTTAGCTACGATTGTGCAGCAGGTGCAGTGGCACCAGTGTGGCGTAGCTATCATTGGTGCAGCATGTGCAGTGGTACCGGTGAGTGGTAGCTACCATTGGTGGAGCAGGTGCAGTGGTAGTGTTGCTTAGCTATGATTGTGCAGCAGGTGCAGTGGCACCAGTGTGTGGTGTAGTTACAATTCGTGGAGCAGGTGAGGTGTTATCAGTGTTACTTAGCTATGAATGCGCAGCAGGTGCAGTGGCACCAGTGTGGCGTACCTATCATTGGTGCAGCATGTGCAGTGGTACCGGTGAGTGGTAGATACCATTGGTGGAGTTGGTGCAGTGGTAGTGTTGCTTAGCTATGATTGTGCAGCAGGTGCAGTGGCACCAGTGTGGCGTAGCTATCATTGGTGCAGCATGTGCAGTTGTACCGGTGAGTGGTAGCTACCATTGGTGGAGCTGGTGCAGTGGTAGTGTTGCTTAGCTATGATTGTGCAGCAGGTGCAGTGGCACCAGTGTGTGGCGTAGTTACCATTCGTGGAGCAGGTGAGGTGTTATCAGTGTTACTAAGCTATGATTGCGCAGCAGGTGTAGTACCACCAGTGTGGCGTAGCTACCATTGTGCAGCAGGTGCAGTGGCACCAGTGTGTGGCGTAGTTACCATTCGTGGAGCAGGTGAGGTGTTATCAGTGTTACTTAGCTATGATTGCGCAGCAGGTGTAGTACCACCAGTGTGGCGTAGCTACCATTGTGCAGTAGGTGCAGTGGCACCAGTGTGGCATAGCACCATAGGTGGAGCAGTTGCAGTGGTAGTGTTGCTTAGCTATTATTGTGCAGCAGGTGCAGTGGCATCAGTGTGTGGTAGATGGCGTTGTGTAGCAGGTGTAGTGTTATCGGTGTTACTTAGCTATGATTGTGCAGCAGGTGCAGTGGCACCAGTGTGGCGTAGCTATCATTGGTGCAGCATGTGCAGTGGTACCGGTGAGTGGTAGCTACCATTGGTGGAGCAGTGGTAGTGTTGCTTAGCTATGATTGTGCAGCAGGTGCAGTGGCACCAGTGTGTGGCGTAGTTACCATTCGTGGAGCAGGTGAGGTGTTATCAGTGTTACTTAGCTATGAATGCGCAGCAGGTGCAGTGGCACCAGTGTGGCGTAGCTATCATTGGTGCAGCATGTCCAGTGGTACCGGTGAGTGGTAGCTACCATTGGTGGAGCAGGTGCAGTGGTAGTGTTGCTTAGCTATGATTGTGCAGCAGGTGCAGTGGCACCAGTGTGTGGCGTAGTTACCATTCGTGGAGCAGGTGAGGTGTTATCAGTGTTACTTAGCTATGAATGCGCAGCAGGTGCAGTGGCACCAGTGTGGCGTACCTATCATTGGTGCAGCATGTGCAGTGGTACCGGTGAGTGGTAGATACCATTGGTGGAGCTGGTGCAGTGGTAGTGTTGCTTAGCTATGATTGTGCAGCAGGTGCAGTGGCACTAGTGTGGCGTAGCTATCATTGGTGCAGCATGTGCAGTGGTACCGGTGAGTGGTAGCTGCCATTGGTGGAGCTGGTGCAGTGGTAGTGTTGCTTAGCTATGATTGTGCAGCAGGTGCAGTGGCACCAGTGTGTGGCGTAGTTACCATTTGTGGAGCAGGTGAGGTGTTATCAGTGTTACTTAGCTATGATTGCGCAGCAGGTGTAGTACCACAAGTGTGGCGTAGCTACCATTGTGCAGTAGGTGCAGTGGCACCAGTGTGGCATAGCACCATAGGTGGAGCAGTTGCAGTGGTAGTAGCTATTATTGTGCAGCAGGTGCAGTGGCACCAGTGTGTGGTAGATGGCGTTGTGTAGCAGGTGTAGTGTTATCAGTGTTACTTAGCTATGATTGTGCAGCAGGTGCAGTGGCACCAGTGTGGCGTAGCTATCATTGGTGCAGCATGTGCAGTGGTACCGGTGAGGGGTAGCTACCATTGGTGGAGCAGGTGCAGTGGTAGTGTTGCTTAGCTATGATTGTGCAGCAGGTGTAGTGGCACCAGTGTGTGGCGTAGTTACCATTCGTGGAGCAGGTGAGGTGTTATAAGTGTTACTTAGCTATGAATGCGCAGCAGGTGCAGTGGCACCAGTGTGGCGTAGCTATCATTGGTGCAGCATTTGCAGTGGTACCGGTGAGTGGTAGCTACCATTGGTGGAGCTGGTGCAGTGGTAGTGTTGCTTAGCTATGATTGTGCAGCAGGTGCAGTGGCACCAGTGTGGCGTAGCTATCATTGGTGCAGCATGTGCAGTGATACCGGTGGGTGGTAGCTACCATTGGTGGAGCTGGTGCAGTGGTAGTGTTGCTTAGCTATGATTGTGCAGCAGGTGCAGTGGCACCAGTGTGGCGTAGCTATCATTGGTGCAGCATGTGCAGTGGTACCGGTGAGTGGTAGCTACCATTGGTTGAGCTGGTACAGTGGTAGTGTTGCTTAGCTATGATTGTGCAGCAGGTGCAGTGGCACCAGTGTGTGGCGTAGTTACCATTCGTGGAGCAGGTGAGGTGTTATCAGTGTTACTTAGCTATGATTGCGCAGCAGGTGTAGTACCACCAGTGTGGCATAGCTACCATTGTGCAGTTGGTGCAGTGGCACCAGTGTGGCTTAGCACCATAGGTGGAGCAGTTGCAGTGGTAGTGTTGCTTAGCTATTATTGTGCAGCAGGTGCAGTGGCACCAGTGTGTGGTAGATGGCGTTGTGTAGCAGGTGTAGTGTTATCAGTGTTACTTAGATATGATTGTGCAGCAGGTGCAGTGGCACCAGTGTGGCGTAGCTATCATTGGTGCAGCATGTGCAGTGGTACCGGTGAGTGGTAGCTACCATTGGTGGAGCAGGTGCAGTGGTAGTGTTGCTTAGCTATGATTGTGCAGCAGGTGCAGTGGCACCAGTGTGTGGCGTAGTTACCATTCGTGGAGAAGGTGAGGTGTTATCAGTGTTACTTAGCTATGATTGCGCAGCAGGTGTAGTACCACCAGTGTGGCGTAGCTACCATTGTGCAGTAGGTGCGGTGGCACCAGTGTGGCATAGCATTATAGGTGGAGCAGTTGCAGTGGTAGTGTTGCTTAGCTATTATTGTGCAGCAGGTGCAGTGGCACCAGTGTGTGGTAGATGGCGTTGTGTAGCAGGTGTAGTGTTATCAGTGTTACTTAGCTATGATTGTGCAGCAGGTGCAGTGGCACCAGTGTGGCGTAGCTATCATTGGTGCAGCATGTGCAGTGGTACCGGTGAGTGGTAGCTACCATTGGTGGAGCAGGTGCAGTGGTAGTTTTGCTTAGCTATGATTGTGCAGCAGGTGCAGTGGCACCAGTGTGTGGCGTAGTTACCATTCGTGGAGCAGGTGAGGTGTTATCAGTGTTACTTAGCTATGAATGCGCAGCAGGTGCAGTGGCACCAGTGTGGCGTACCTATCATTGGTACAGCATGTGCAGTGGTACCGGTGAGTGGTAGCTACCATTGGTGGAGCTGGTGCAGTGGTAGTGTTGCTTAGCTATGATTGTGCAGTAGGTGCAGTGGCACCAGTGTGGCATAGCACCATAGGTGGAGCAGTTGCAGTGGTAGTGTTGCTTAGCTATTATTGTGCAGCAGGTGCAGTGGCGCCAGTGTGTGGTAGATGGCGTTGTGTAGCAGGTGTAGTGTTATCAGTGTTACTTAGCTATGATTGTGCAGCAGGTGCAGTGGCACCAGTGTGGCGTAGCTATCATTGGTGCAGCATGTGCAGTGGTACCGGTGAGTGGTAGCTACCATTGGTGGAGCAGGTGCAGTGGTAGTGTTGCTTAGCTATGATTGTGCAGCAGGTGCAGTGGCACCAGTGTGTGGCGTAGTTACCATTCGTGGAGCAGGTGAGGTGTTATCAGTGTTACTTAGCTATGAATGCGCATCAGGTGCAGTGGCACCAGTGTGGCGTAGCTATCATTGGGCAGCATGTGCAGTGGTACCAGTGAGGGGCGGCTACCATTGGTGGAGCTGGTGCAGTGGTAGTGTTGCTTAGCTACGATTGTGCAGCAGGTGCAGTGGCACCAGTGTGGCGTAGCTATCATTGGTGCAGCATGTGCAGTGGTACCGGTGAGTGGTAGCTACCATTGGTGGAGCAGGTGCAGTGGTAGTGTTGCTTAGCTATGATTGTGCAGCAGGTGCAGTGGCACCAGTGTGTGGTGTAGTTACCATTCGTGGAGCAGGTGAGGTGTTATCAGTGTTACTTAGCTATGAATGCGCAGCAGGTGCAGTGGCACCAGTGTGGCGTACCTATCATTGGTGCAGCATGTGCAGTGGTACCGGTGAGTGGTAGATACCATTGGTGGAGTTGGTGCAGTGGTAGTGTTGCTTAGCTATGATTGTGCAGCAGGTGCAGTGGCACCAGTGTGGCGTAGCTATCATTGGTGCAGCATGTGCAGTTGTACCGGTGAGTGGTAGCTACCATTGGTGGAGCTGGTGCAGTGGTAGTGCTGCTTAGCTATGATTGTGCAGCAGGTGCAGTGGCACCAGTGTGTGGCGTAGTTACCATTCGTGGAGCAGGTGAGGTGTTATCAGTGTTACTTAGCTATGATTGCGCAGCAGGTGTAGTACCACCAGTGTGGCGTAGCTACCATTGTGCAGCAGGTGCAGTGGCACCAGTGTGTGGCGTAGTTACCATTCGTGGAGCAGGTGAGGTGTTATCAGTGTTACTTAGCTATGATTGCGCAGCAGGTGTAGTACCACCAGTGTGGCGTAGCTACCATTGTGCAGTAGGTGCAGTGGCACCAGTGTGGCATAGCACCATAGGTGGAGCAGTTGCAGTGGTAGTGTTGCTTAGCTATTATTGTGCAGCAGGTGCAGTGGCATCAGTGTGTGGTAGATGGCGTTGTGTAGCAGGTGTAGTGTTATCGGTGTTACTTAGCTATGATTGTGCAGCAGGTGCAGTGGCACCAGTGTGGCGTAGCTATCATTGGTGCAGCATGTGCAGTGGTACCGGTGAGTGGTAGCTACCATTGGTGGAGCAGGTGCAGTGGTAGTGTTGCTTAGCTATGATTGTGCAGCAGGTGCAGTGGCACCAGTGTGTGGCGTAGTTACCATTCGTGGAGCAGGTGAGGTGTTATCAGTGTTACTTAGCTATGAATGCGCAGCAGGTGCAGGGGCACCAGTGTGGCGTAGCTATCATTGGTGCAGCATGTGCAGTGGTACCGGTGAGTGGTAGCTACCATTGGTGGAGCAGGTGCAGTGGTAGTGTTGCTTAGCTATGATTGTGCAGCAGGTGCAGTGGCACCAGTGTGTGGCGTAGTTACCATTCGTGGAGCAGGTGAGGTGTTATCAGTGTTACTTAGCTATGAATGCGCAGCAGGTGCAGTGGCACCAGTGTGGCGTACCTATCATTGGTGCAGCATGTGCAGTGGTACCGGTGAGTGGTAGATACCATTGGTGGAGCTGGTGCAGTGGTAGTGTTGCTTAGCTATGATTGTGCAGCAGGTGCAGTTGCACCAGTGTGGCGTAGCTATCATTGGTGCAGCATGTGCAGTGGTACCGGTGAGTGGTAGCTGCCATTGGTGGAGCTGGTGCAGTGGTAGTGTTGCTTAGCTATGATTGTGCATCAGGTGCAGTGGCACCAGTGTGTGGCGTAGTTACCATTTGTGGAGCAGGTGAGGTGTTATCAGTGTTACTTAGCTATGATTGCGCAGCAGGTGTAGTACCACAAGTGTGGCGTAGCTACCATTGTGCAGTAGGTGCAGTGGCACCAGTGTGGCATAGCACCATAGGTGGAGCAGTTGCAGTGGTAGTGTTGCTTAGCTATTATTGTGCAGCAGGTGCAGTGGCACCAGTGTGTGGTAGATGGCGTTGTGTAGCAGGTGTAGTGTTATCAGTGTTACTTAGCTATGATTGTGCAGCAGGTGCAGTGGCACCAGTGTGGCATAGCTATCATTGGTGCAGCATGTGCAGTGGTACCGGTGAGGGGTAGCTACCATTGGTGGAGCAGGTGCAGTGGTAGTGTTGCTTATCTATGATTGTGCAGCAGGTGCAGTGGCACCAGTGTGTGGCGTAGTTACCATTCGTGGAGCAGGTGAGGTGTTATCAGTGTTACTTAGCTATGAATGCGCAGCAGGTGCAGTGGCACCAGTGTGGCGTAGCTATCATTGGTGCAGCATTTGCAGTGGTACCGGTGAGTGGTAGCTACCATTGGTGGAGCTGGTGCAGTGGTAGTGTTGCTTAGCTATGATTGTGCAGCAGGTGCATTGGTACCAGTGTGGCGTAGCTATCATTGGTGCAGCATGTGCAGTGGTACCGGTGGGTGGTAGCTACCATTGGTGGAGCTGGTGCAGTGGTAGTGTTGCTTAGCTATGATTGTGCAGCAGGTGCAGTGGCACCAGTGTGGCGTAGCTATCATTGGTGCAGCATGTGCAGTGGTACCGGTGAGTGGTAGCTACCATTGGTGGAGCAGGTGCAGTGGTAGTGTTGCTTAGCTATGATTGTGCAGCAGGTGCAGTGGCACCAGTGTGTGGCGTAGTTACCATTCGTGGAGCAGGTGAGGTGTTATCAGTGTTACTTAGCTATGAATGCGCAGCAGGTGCAGTGGCACCAGTGTGGCGTACCTATCATTGGTGCAGCATGTGCAGTGGTACCGGCGAGTGGTAGATACCATTGGTGGAGCTGGTGCAGTGGTAGTGTTGCTTAGCTATGATTGTGCAGCAGGTGCAGTGGCACCAGTGTGGCGTAGCTATCATTGGTGCAGCATGTGCAGTGGTACCGGTGAGTGGTAGCTGCCATTGGTGGAGCTGGTGCAGTGGTAGTGTTGCTTAGCTATGATTGTGCATCAGGTGCAGTGGCACCAGTGTGTGGCGTAGTTACCATTCGTGGAGAAGGTGAGGTGTTATCAGTGTTACTTAGCTATGATTGCGCAGCAGGTGTAGTACCACCAGTGTGGCGTAGCTACCATTGTGCAGTAGGTGCGGTGGCACCAGTGTGGCATAGCATTATAGGTGGAGCAGTTGCAGTGGTAGTGTTGCTTAGCTATTATTGTGCAGCAGGTGCAGTGGCACCAGTGTGTGGTAGATGGCGTTGTGTAGCAGGTGTAGTGTTATCAGTGTTACTTAGCTATGATTGTGCAGCAGGTGCAGTGGCACCAGTGTGGCGTAGCTATCATTGGTGCAGCATGTGCAGTGGTACCGGTGAGTGGTAGCTACCATTGGTGGAGCAGGTGCAGTGGTAGTTTTGCTTAGCTATGATTGTGCAGCAGGTGCAGTGGCACCAGTGTGTGGCGTAGTTACCATTCGTGGAGCAGGTGAGGTGTTATCAGTGTTACTTAGCTATGAATGCGCAGCAGGTGCAGTGGCACCAGTGTGGCGTACCTATCATTGGTGCAGCATGTGCAGTGGTACCGGTGAGTGGTAGCTACCATTGGTGGAGCTGGTGCAGTGGTAGTGTTGCTTAGCTATGATTGTGCAGTAGGTGCAGTGGCACCAGTGTGGCATAGCACCATAGGTGGGGCAGTTGCAGTGGTAGTGTTGCTTAGCTATTATTGTGCAGCAGGTGCAGTGGCGCCAGTGTGTGGTAGATGGCGTTGTGTTGCAGGTGTAGTGTTATCAGTGTTACTTAGATATGATTGTGCAGCAGGTGCAGTGGCACCAGTGTGGCGTAGCTATCATTGGTGCAGCATGTGCAGTGGTACCGGTGAGTGGTAGCTACCATTGGTGGAGCAGGTGCAGTGGTAGTGTTGCTTAGCTATGATTGTGCAGCAGGTGCAGTGGCACCAGTGTGTGGCGTAGTTACCATTCGTGGAGAAGGTGAGGTGTTATCAGTGTTACTTAGCTATGATTGCGCAGCAGGTGTAGTACCACCAGTGTGGCGTAGCTACCATTGTGCAGTAGGTGCGGTGGCACCAGTGTGGCATAGCATTATAGGTGGAGCAGTTGCAGTGGTAGTGTTGCTTAGCTATTATTGTGCAGCAGGTGCAGTGGCACCAGTGTGTGGTAGATGGCGTTGTGTAGCAGGTGTAGTGTTATCAGTGTTACTTAGCTATGATTGTGCAGCAGGTGCAGTGGCACCAGTGTGGCGTAGCTATCATTGGTGCAGCATGTGCAGTGGTACCGGTGAGTGGTAGCTACCATTGGTGGAGCAGGTGCAGTGGTAGTTTTGCTTAGCTATGATTGTGCAGCAGGTGCAGTGGCACCAGTGTGTGGCGTAGTTACCATTCGTGGAGCAGGTGAGGTGTTATCAGTGTTACTTAGCTATGAATGCGCAGCAGGTGCAGTGGCACCAGTGTGGCGTACCTATCATTGGTACAGCATGTGCAGTGGTACCGGTGAGTGGTAGCTACCATTGGTGGAGCTGGTGCAGTGGTAGTGTTGCTTAGCTATGATTGTGCAGTAGGTGCAGTGGCACCAGTGTGGCATAGCACCATAGGTGGAGCAGTTGCAGTGGTAGTGTTGCTTAGCTATTATTGTGCAGCAGGTGCAGTGGCGCCAGTGTGTGGTAGATGGCGTTGTGTAGCAGGTGTAGTGTTATCAGTGTTACTTAGCTATGATTGTGCAGCAGGTGCAGTGGCACCAGTGTGGCGTAGCTATCATTGGTGCAGCATGTGCAGTGGTACCGGTGAGTGGTAGCTACCATTGGTGGAGCAGGTGCAGTGGTAGTGTTGCTTAGCTATGATTGTGCAGCAGGTGCAGTGGCACCAGTGTGTGGCGTAGTTACCATTCGTGGAGCAGGTGAGGTGTTATCAGTGTTACTTAGCTATGAATGCGCATCAGGTGCAGTGGCACCAGTGTGGCGTAGCTATCATTGGGCAGCATGTGCAGTGGTACCAGTGAGGGGCGGCTACCATTGGTGGAGCTGGTGCAGTGGTAGTGTTGCTTAGCTACGATTGTGCAGCAGGTGCAGTGGCACCAGTGTGGCGTAGCTATCATTGGTGCAGCATGTGCAGTGGTACCGGTGAGTGGTAGCTACCATTGGTGGAGCAGGTGCAGTGGTAGTGTTGCTTAGCTATGATTGTGCAGCAGGTGCAGTGGCACCAGTGTGTGGTGTAGTTACCATTCGTGGAGCAGGTGAGGTGTTATCAGTGTTACTTAGCTATGAATGCGCAGCAGGTGCAGTGGCACCAGTGTGGCGTACCTATCATTGGTGCAGCATGTGCAGTGGTACCGGTGAGTGGTAGATACCATTGGTGGAGTTGGTGCAGTGGTAGTGTTGCTTAGCTATGATTGTGCAGCAGGTGCAGTGGCACCAGTGTGGCGTAGCTATCATTGGTGCAGCATGTGCAGTTGTACCGGTGAGTGGTAGCTACCATTGGTGGAGCTGGTGCAGTGGTAGTGCTGCTTAGCTATGATTGTGCAGCAGGTGCAGTGGCACCAGTGTGTGGCGTAGTTACCATTCGTGGAGCAGGTGAGGTGTTATCAGTGTTACTTAGCTATGATTGCGCAGCAGGTGTAGTACCACCAGTGTGGCGTAGCTACCATTGTGCAGCAGGTGCAGTGGCACCAGTGTGTGGCGTAGTTACCATTCGTGGAGCAGGTGAGGTGTTATCAGTGTTACTTAGCTATGATTGCGCAGCAGGTGTAGTACCACCAGTGTGGCGTAGCTACCATTGTGCAGTAGGTGCAGTGGCACCAGTGTGGCATAGCACCATAGGTGGAGCAGTTGCAGTGGTAGTGTTGCTTAGCTATTATTGTGCAGCAGGTGCAGTGGCATCAGTGTGTGGTAGATGGCGTTGTGTAGCAGGTGTAGTGTTATCGGTGTTACTTAGCTATGATTGTGCAGCAGGTGCAGTGGCACCAGTGTGGCGTAGCTATCATTGGTGCAGCATGTGCAGTGGTACCGGTGAGTGGTAGCTACCATTGGTGGAGCAGGTGCAGTGGTAGTGTTGCTTAGCTATGATTGTGCAGCAGGTGCAGTGGCACCAGTGTGTGGCGTAGTTACCATTCGTGGAGCAGGTGAGGTGTTATCAGTGTTACTTAGCTATGAATGCGCAGCAGGTGCAGGGGCACCAGTGTGGCGTAGCTATCATTGGTGCAGCATGTGCAGTGGTACCGGTGAGTGGTAGCTACCATTGGTGGAGCAGGTGCAGTGGTAGTGTTGCTTAGCTATGATTGTGCAGCAGGTGCAGTGGCACCAGTGTGTGGCGTAGTTACCATTCGTGGAGCAGGTGAGGTGTTATCAGTGTTACTTAGCTATGAATGCGCAGCAGGTGCAGTGGCACCAGTGTGGCGTACCTATCATTGGTGCAGCATGTGCAGTGGTACCGGTGAGTGGTAGATACCATTGGTGGAGCTGGTGCAGTGGTAGTGTTGCTTAGCTATGATTGTGCAGCAGGTGCAGTTGCACCAGTGTGGCGTAGCTATCATTGGTGCAGCATGTGCAGTGGTACCGGTGAGTGGTAGCTGCCATTGGTGGAGCTGGTGCAGTGGTAGTGTTGCTTAGCTATGATTGTGCATCAGGTGCAGTGGCACCAGTGTGTGGCGTAGTTACCATTTGTGGAGCAGGTGAGGTGTTATCAGTGTTACTTAGCTATGATTGCGCAGCAGGTGTAGTACCACAAGTGTGGCGTAGCTACCATTGTGCAGTAGGTGCAGTGGCACCAGTGTGGCATAGCACCATAGGTGGAGCAGTTGCAGTGGTAGTGTTGCTTAGCTATTATTGTGCAGCAGGTGCAGTGGCACCAGTGTGTGGTAGATGGCGTTGTGTAGCAGGTGTAGTGTTATCAGTGTTACTTAGCTATGATTGTGCAGCAGGTGCAGTGGCACCAGTGTGGCATAGCTATCATTGGTGCAGCATGTGCAGTGGTACCGGTGAGGGGTAGCTACCATTGGTGGAGCAGGTGCAGTGGTAGTGTTGCTTAGCTATGATTGTGCAGCAGGTGCAGTGGCACCAGTGTGTGGCGTAGTTACCATTCGTGGAGCAGGTGAGGTGTTATCAGTGTTACTTAGCTATGAATGCGCAGCAGGTGCAGTGGCACCAGTGTGGCGTAGCTATCATTGGTGCAGCATTTGCAGTGGTACCGGTGAGTGGTAGCTACCATTGGTGGAGCTGGTGCAGTGGTAGTGTTGCTTAGCTATGATTGTGCAGCAGGTGCATTGGTACCAGTGTGGCGTAGCTATCATTGGTGCAGCATGTGCAGTGGTACCGGTGGGTGGTAGCTACCATTGGTGGAGCTGGTGCAGTGGTAGTGTTGCTTAGCTATGATTGTGCAGCAGGTGCAGTGGCACCAGTGTGGCGTAGCTATCATTGGTGCAGCATGTGCAGTGGTACCGGTGAGTGGTAGCTACCATTGGTGGAGCAGGTGCAGTGGTAGTGTTGCTTAGCTATGATTGTGCAGCAGGTGCAGTGGCACCAGTGTGTGGCGTAGTTACCATTCGTGGAGCAGGTGAGGTGTTATCAGTGTTACTTAGCTATGAATGCGCAGCAGGTGCAGTGGCACCAGTGTGGCGTACCTATCATTGGTGCAGCATGTGCAGTGGTACCGGCGAGTGGTAGATACCATTGGTGGAGCTGGTGCAGTGGTAGTGTTGCTTAGCTATGATTGTGCAGCAGGTGCAGTGGCACCAGTGTGGCGTAGCTATCATTGGTGCAGCATGTGCAGTGGTACCGGTGAGTGGTAGCTGCCATTGGTGGAGCTGGTGCAGTGGTAGTGTTGCTTAGCTATGATTGTGCATCAGGTGCAGTGGCACCAGTGTGTGGCGTAGTTACCATTCGTGGAGAAGGTGAGGTGTTATCAGTGTTACTTAGCTATGATTGCGCAGCAGGTGTAGTACCACCAGTGTGGCGTAGCTACCATTGTGCAGTAGGTGCGGTGGCACCAGTGTGGCATAGCATTATAGGTGGAGCAGTTGCAGTGGTAGTGTTGCTTAGCTATTATTGTGCAGCAGGTGCAGTGGCACCAGTGTGTGGTAGATGGCGTTGTGTAGCAGGTGTAGTGTTATCAGTGTTACTTAGCTATGATTGTGCAGCAGGTGCAGTGGCACCAGTGTGGCGTAGCTATCATTGGTGCAGCATGTGCAGTGGTACCGGTGAGTGGTAGCTACCATTGGTGGAGCAGGTGCAGTGGTAGTTTTGCTTAGCTATGATTGTGCAGCAGGTGCAGTGGCACCAGTGTGTGGCGTAGTTACCATTCGTGGAGCAGGTGAGGTGTTATCAGTGTTACTTAGCTATGAATGCGCAGCAGGTGCAGTGGCACCAGTGTGGCGTACCTATCATTGGTGCAGCATGTGCAGTGGTACCGGTGAGTGGTAGCTACCATTGGTGGAGCTGGTGCAGTGGTAGTGTTGCTTAGCTATGATTGTGCAGTAGGTGCAGTGGCACCAGTGTGGCATAGCACCATAGGTGGGGCAGTTGCAGTGGTAGTGTTGCTTAGCTATTATTGTGCAGCAGGTGCAGTGGCGCCAGTGTGTGGTAGATGGCGTTGTGTTGCAGGTGTAGTGTTATCAGTGTTACTTAGCTATGATTGTGCAGCAGGTGCAGTGGCACCAGTGTGGCGTAGCTATCATTGGTGCAGCATGTGCAGTGGTACCGGTGAGTGGTAGCTACCATTGGTGGAGCAGGTGCAGTGGTAGTGTTGCTTAGCTATGATTGTGCAGCAGGTGCAGTGGCACCAGTGTGTGGCGTAGTTACCATTCGTGGAGCAGGTGAGGTGTTATCAGTGTTACTTAGCTATGAATGCGCATCAGGTGCAGTGGCACCAGTGTGGCGTAGCTTTCATTGGGCAGCATGTGCAGTGGTACCAGTGAGGGGCGGCTACCATTGGTGGAGCTGGTGCAGTGGTAGTGTTGCTTAGCTACGATTGTGCAGCAGGTGCAGTGGCACCAGTGTGGCGTAGCTATCATTGGTGCAGCATGTGCAGTGGTACCGGTGAGTGGTAGCTACCATTGGTGGAGCAGGTGCAGTGGTAGTGTTGCTTAGCTATGATTGTGCAGCAGGTGCAGTGGCACCAGTGTGTGGTGTAGTTACCATTCGTGGAGCAGGTGAGGTGTTATCAGTGTTACTTAGCTATGAATGCGCAGCAGGTGCAGTGGCACCAGTGTGGCGTACCTATCATTGGTGCAGCATGTGCAGTGGTACCGGTGAGTGGTAGATACCATTGGTGGAGTTGGTGCAGTGGTAGTGTTGCTTAGCTATGATTGTGCAGCAGGTGCAGTGGCACCAGTGTGGCGTAGCTATCATTGGTGCAGCATGTGCAGTTGTACCGGTGAGTGGTAGCTACCATTGGTGGAGCTGGGGCAGTGGTAGTGTTGCTTAGCTATGATTGTGCAGCAGGTGCAGTGGCACCAGTGTGTGGCGTAGTTACCATTCGTGGAGCAGGTGAGGTGTTATCAGTGTTACTTAGCTATGATTGCGCAGCAGGTGTAGTACCACCAGTGTGGCGTAGCTACCATTGTGCAGCAGGTGCAGTGGCACCAGTGTGTGGCGTAGTTACCATTCGTGGAGCAGGTGAGGTGTTATCAGTGTTACTTAGCTATGATTGCGCAGCAGGTGTAGTACCACCAGTGTGGTGTAGCTACCATTGTGCAGTAGGTGCAGTGGCACCAGTGTGGCATAGCACCATAGGTGGAGCAGTTGCAGTGGTAGTGTTGCTTAGCTATTATTGTGCAGCAGGTGCAGTGGCATCAGTGTGTGGTAGATGGCGTTGTGTAGCAGGTGTAGTGTTATCGGTGTTACTTAGCTATGATTGTGCAGCAGGTGCAGTGGCACCAGTGTGGCGTAGCTATCATTGGTGCAGCATGTGCAGTGGTACCGGTGAGTGGTAGCTACCATTGGTGGAGCAGGTGCAGTGGTAGTGTTGCTTAGCTATGATTGTGCAGCAGGTGCAGTGGCACCAGTGTGTGGCGTAGTTACCATTCGTGGAGCAGGTGAGGTGTTATCAGTGTTACTTAGCTATGAATGCGCAGCAGGTGCAGTGGCACCAGTGTGGCGTAGCTATCATTGGTGCAGCATGTGCAGTGGTACCGGTGAGTGGTAGCTACCATTGGTGGAGCAGGTGCAGTGGTAGTGTTGCTTAGCTATGATTGTGCAGCAGGTGCAGTGGCACCAGTGTGTGGCGTAGTTACCATTCGTGGAGCAGGTGAGGTGTTATCAGTGTTACTTAGCTATGAATGCGCAGCAGGTGCAGTGGCACCAGTGTGGCGTACCTATCATTGGTGCAGCATGTGCAGTGGTACCGGTGAGTGGTAGATACCATTGGTGGAGCTGGTGCAGTGGTACTGTTGCTTAGCTATGATTGTGCAGCAGGTGCAGTGGCACCAGTGTGGCGTAGCTATCATTGGTGCAGCATGTGCAGTGGTACCGGTGAGTGGTAGCTGCCATTGGTGGAGCTGGTGCAGTGGTAGTGTTGCTTAGCTATGATTGTGCATCAGGTGCAGTGGCACCAGTGTGTGGCGTAGTTACCATTTGTGGAGCAGGTGAGGTGTTATCAGTGTTACTTAGCTATGATTGCGCAGCAGGTGTAGTACCACAAGTGTGGCGTAGCTACCATTGTGCAGTAGGTGCAGTGGCACCAGTGTGGCATAGCACCATAGGTGGAGCAGTTGCAGTGGTAGTGTTGCTTAGCTATTATTGTGCAGCAGGTGCAGTGGCACCAGTGTGTGGTAGATGGCGTTGTGTAGCAGGTGTAGTGTTATCAGTGTTACTTAGCTATGATTGTGCAGCAGGTGCAGTGGCACCAGTGTGGCGTAGCTATCATTGGTGCAGCATGTGCAGTGGTACCGGTGAGGGGTAGCTACCATTGGTGGAGCAGGTGCAGTGGTAGTGTTGCTTAGCTATGATTGTGCAGCAGGTGCAGTGGCACCAGTGTGTGGCGTAGTTACCATTCGTGGAGCAGGTGAGGTGTTATCAGTGTTACTTAGCTATGAATGCGCAGCAGGTGCAGTGGCACCAGTGTGGCGTAGCTATCATTGGTGCAGCATTTGCAGTGGTACCGGTGAGTGGTAGCTACCATTGGTGGAGCTGGTGCAGTGGTAGTGTTGCTTAGCTATGATTGTGCAGCAGGTGCAGTGGCACCAGTGTGGCGTAGCTATCATTGGTGCAGCATGTGCAGTGGTACCGGTGGGTGGTAGCTACCATTGGTGGAGCTGGTGCAGTGGTAGTGTTGCTTAGCTATGATTGTGCAGCAGGTGCAGTGGCACCAGTGTGGCGTAGCTATCATTGGTGCAGCATGTGCAGTGGTACCGGTGAGTGGTAGCTACCATTGGTTGAGCTGGTACAGTGGTAGTGTTGCTTAGCTATGATTGTGCAGCAGGTGCAGTGGCACCAGTGTGTGGCGTAGTTACCATTTGTGGAGCAGGTGAGGTGTTATCAGTGTTACTTAGCTATGATTGCGCAGCAGGTGTAGTACCACAAGTGTGGCGTAGCTACCATTGTGCAGTAGGTGCAGTGGCACCAGTGTGGAGCAGTTGCAGTGGTAGTGTTGCTTAGCTATTATTGTGCAGCAGGTGCAGTGGCACCAGTGTGTGGTAGATGGCGTTGTGTAGCAGGTGTAGTGTTATCAGTGTTACTTAGCTATGATTGTGCAGCAGGTGCAGTGGCACCAGTGTGGCGTAGCTATCATTGGTGCAGCATGTGCAGTGGTACCGGTGAGGGGTAGCTACCATTGGTGGAGCAGGTGCAGTGGTAGTGTTGCTTAGCTATGATTGTGCAGCAGGTGCAGTGGCACCAGTGTGTGGCGTAGTTACCATTCGTGGAGCAGGTGAGGTGTTATCAGTGTTACTTAGCTATGAATGCGCAGCAGGTGCAGTGGCACCAGTGTGGCGTAGCTATCATTGGTGCAGCATTTGCAGTGGTACCGGTGAGTGGTAGCTACCATTGGTGGAGCTGGTGCAGTGGTAGTGTTGCTTAGCTATGATTGTGCAGCAGGTGCAGTGGCACCAGTGTGGCGTAGCTATCATTGGTGCAGCATGTGCAGTGGTACCGGTGGGTGGTAGCTACCATTGGTGGAGCTGGTGCAGTGGTAGTGTTGCTTAGCTATGATTGTGCAGCAGGTGCAGTGGCACCAGTGTGGCGTAGCTATCATTGGTGCAGCATGTGCAGTGGTACCGGTGAGTGGTAGCTACCATTGGTTGAGCTGGTACAGTGGTAGTGTTGCTTAGCTATGATTGTGCAGCAGGTGCAGTGGCACCAGTGTGTGGCGTAGTTACCATTCGTGGAGCAGGTGAGGTGTTATCAGTGTTACTTAGCTATGATTGCGCAGCAGGTGTAGTACCACCAGTGTGGCATAGCTACCATTGTGCAGTAGGTGCAGTGGCACCAGTGTGGCATAGCACCATAGGTGGAGCAGTTGCAGTGGTAGTGTTGCTTAGCTATTATTGTGCAGCAGGTGCAGTGGCACCAGTGTGTGGTAGATGGCGTTGTGTAGCAGGTGTAGTGTTATCAGTGTTACTTAGATATGATTGTGCAGCAGGTGCAGTGGCACCAGTGTGGCGTAGCTATCATTGGTGCAGCATGTGCAGTGGTACCGGTGAGTGGTAGCTACCATTGGTGAAGCAGGTGCAGTGGTAGTGTTGCTTAGCTATGATTGTGCAGCAGGTGCAGTGGCACCAGTGTGTGGCGTAGTTACCATTCGTGGAGCAGGTGAGGTGTTATCAGTGTTACTTAGCTATGATTGCGCAGCAGGTGTAGTACCACCAGTGTGGCGTAGCTACCATTGTGCAGTAGGTGCGGTGGCACCAGTGTGACATAGCATTATAGGTGGAGCAGTTGCAGTGGTAGTGTTGCTTAGCTATTATTGTGCAGCAGGTGCAGTGGCACCAGTGTGTGGTAGATGGCGTTGTGTAGAAGGTGTAGTGTTATCAGTGTTACTTAGCTATGATTGTGCAGCAGGTGCAGTGGCACCAGTGTGGCGTAGCTATCATTGGTGCAGCATGTGCAGTGGTACCGGTGAGTGGTAGCTACCATTGGTGGAGCAGGTGCGGTGGTAGTTTTGCTTAGCTATGATTGTGCAGCAGGTGCAGTGGCACCAGTGTGTGGCGTAGTTACCATTCGTGGAGCAGGTGAGGTGTTATCAGTGTTACTTAGCTATGAATGCGCAGCAGGTGCAGTGGCACCAGTGTGGCGTACCAATCATTGGTACAGCATGTGCAGTGGTACCGGTGAGTGGTAGCTACCATTGGTGGAGCTGGTGCAGTGGTAGTGTTGCTTAGCTATGATTGTGCAGCAGGTGCAGTGGCACCAGTGTGGCGTAGCTATCATTGGTGCAGCATGTGCAGTGGTACCGGTGAGTGGTAGCTACCATTGGTGGAGCTGGTGCAGTGGTAGTGTTGCTTACCTGTGATTGTGCAATTGCAAAAAACACAGTTGATGGACAGAATGTAGAACAATGTCATACATTCACACCAGTACAAGGATCTGGGCCTAAATCCATCGTTTTTTTGCACTCCACACCACCCTGGGTTAGACACTGGCTATATGCAAATCAGCTCTGACCCTGTGCCTCATGGGAACAGTCCAGTCCGAACTACCAAGCCATGTCTTTCCCAGACCGGAATCAAGCATCCAAGGACCGGTTTCTGGCTATCAGCCTTCATCAGCCTGGATAGCTTGACTCCAGTGGTGTGGAGAGCCTGGGACTCACGTCTGAGCATCCCCAGCACACTCGGGGAGAAATTGCAAAAAACACAGTTGATGGACAGAATGTAGAACAATGTCATACATTCACCCCAGTACAAGGATCTGGGCCTAAATCCATCGTTTTTTTGCACTCCACACCACCCTGGGTTAGACACTGGCTATATGCAAATCAGCTCTGACCCTGTGCCTCATGGGAACAGTCCAGTCCGAACTACCAAGCCATGTCTTTCCCAGACCGGAATCAAGCATCCAAGGACCGGTTTCTGGCTATCAGCCTTCATCAGCCTGGATAGCTTGACTCCAGTGGTGTGGAGAGCCTGGGACTCACGTCTGAGCATCCCCAGCACACTCGGGGTGAAATTGCAAAAAACACAGTTGATGGACAGAATGTAGAACAATGTCATACATTCACCCCAGTACAAGGATCTGGGCCTAAATCCATCGTTTTTTTGCACTCCACACCACCCTGGGTTAGACACTGGCTATATGCAAATCAGCTCTGACCCTGTGCCTCATGGGAACAGTCCAGTCCGAACTACCAAGCCATGTCTTTCCCAGACCGGAATCAAGCATCCAAGGACCGGTTTCTGGCTATCTGCCTTCATCAGCCTGGATAGCTTGACTCCAGTGGTGTGGAGAGCCTGGGACTCACGTCTGAGCATCCCCAGCACACTCGGGGTGAAATTGCAAAAAACACAGTTGATGGTCAGAATGTAGAACAATGTCATACATTCACCCCAGTACAAGGATCTGGGTCTAAATCCATCGTTTTTTTGCACTCCACACCACCCTGGGTTAGACACTGGCTATATGCAAATCAGCTCTCACCCTGTGCCTCATGGGAACAGTCCAGTCCGAACTACCAAGCCATGTCTTTCCCAGACCGGAATAAAGCATCCAAGGACCGGTTTCTGGCTATCAGCCTTTATCAGCCTGGATGGCTTGACTCCAGTGGTGTGGAGAGCCTGGGACTCACGTCTGAGCATCCCCAGCACACTCGGGGTGAAATTGCAAAAAACACAGTTGATGGACAGAATGTAGAACAATGTCATACATTCACCCCAGTACAAGGATCTGGGCCTAAATCCATCGTTTTTTTGCACTCCACACCACCCTGGGTTAGACACTGGCTATATGCAAATCAGCTCTGACCCTGTGCCTCATGGGAACAGTCCAGTCCGAACTACCAAGCCATGTCTTTCCCAGACCGGAATCAAGCATCCAAGGACCGGTTTCTGGCTATCAGCCTTCATCAGCCTGGCTAGCTTGACTCCAGTGGTGTGGAGAGCCTGGGACTCACGTCTGAGCATCCCCAGCACACTCGGGGTGAAATTGCAAAAAACACAGTTGATGGACAGAATGTAGAACAATGTCATACATTCAACCCAGTACAAGGATCTGGGCCTCAATCCATCGTTTTTTTGCACTCCACACCACCCTGGGTTAGACACTGGCTATATGCAAATCAGCTCTGACCCTGTGCCTCATGGGAACAGTCCAGTCCGAACTACCAAGCCATGTCTTTCCCAGACCGGAATCAAGCATCCAAGGACCGGTTTCTGGCTATCAGCCTTCATCAGCCTGGATAGCTTGACTCCAGTGGTGTGGAGAGCCTGGGACTCACGTCTGAGCATCCCCAGCACACTCGGGGTGAAATTGCAAAAAACACAGTTGATGGACAGAATGTAGAACAATGTCATACATTCACCCCAGTACAAGGATCTGGGCCTAAATCCATCGTTTTTTTGCACTCCACACCACCCTGGGTTAGACACTGGCTATATGCAAATCAGCTCTGACCCTGTGCCTCATGGGAACAGTCCAGTCCGAACTACCAAGCCATGTCTTTCCCAGACCGGAATCAAGCATCCAAGGACCGGTTTCTGGCTATCAGCCTTCATCAGCCTGGATAGCTTGACTCCAGTGGTGTGGAGAGCCTGGGACTCACGTCTGAGCATCCCCAGCACACTCGGGGTGAAATTGCAAAAAACACAGTTGATGGACAGAATGTAGAACAATGTCATACATTCACCCCAGTACAAGGATCTTGGCCTAAATCCATCGTTTTTTTGCACTCCACACCACCCTGGGTTAGACACTGGCTATATGCAAATCAGCTCTGACCCTGTGCCTCATGGGAACAGTCCAGTCCGAACTACCAAGCCATGTCTTTCCCAGACCGGAATCAAGCATCCAAGGACCGGTTTCTGGCTATCAGCCTTCATCAGCCTGGATAGCTTGACTCCAGTGGTGTGGAGAGCCTGGGACTCACGTCTGAGCATCCCCAGCACACTCGGGGTGAAATTGCAAAAAACACAGTTGATGGACAGAATGTAGAACAATGTCATACATTCACCCCAGTACAAGGATCTGGGCCTAAATCCATCGTTTTTTTGCACTCCACACCACCCTGGGTTAGACACTGGCTATATGCAAATCAGCTCTGACCCTGTGCCTCATGGGAACAGTCCAGTCCGAACTACCAAGCCATGTCTTTCCCAGACCGGAATCAAGCATCCAAGGACCGGTTTCTGGCTATCAGCCTTCATCAGCCTGGATAGCTTGACTCCAGTGGTGTGGAGAGCCTGGGACCACGTCTGAGCATCCCCAGCACACTCGGGGTGAAATTGCAAAAAACACAGTTGATGGACAGAATGTAGAACAATGTCATACATTCACCCCAGTAAAAGGATCTGGGCCTAAATCCATCGTTTTTTTGCACTCCACACCACCCTGGGTTAGACACTGGCTATATGCAAATCAGCTCTGACCCTGTGCCTCATGGGAACAGTCCAGTCCGAACTACCAAGCCATGTCTTTCCCAGACCGGAATCAAGCATCCAAGGACCGGTTTCTGGCTATCAGCCTTCATCAGCCTGGATAGCTTGACTCCAGTGGTGTGGAGAGCCTGGGACTCACGTCTGAGCATCCCCAGCACACTCGGGGTGAAATTGCAAAAAACACAGTTGATGGGCAGAATGTAGAACAATGTCATACATTCACCCAAGTACAAGGATCTGGGCCTAAATCCATCGTTTTTTTGCACTCCACACCACCCTGGGTTAGACACTGGCTATATGCAAATCAGCTCTGACCCTGTGCCTCATGGGAACAGTCCAGTCCGAACTACCAAGCCATGTCTTTCCCAGACCGGAATCAAGCCTCCAAGGACCGGTTTCTGGCTATCAGCCTTCATCAGCCTGGATAGCTTGACTCCAGTGGTGTGGAGAGCCTGGGACTCACGTCTGAGCATCCCCAGCACACTTGGGGTGAAATTGCAAAAAACACAGTTGATGGACAGAATGTAGAACAATGTCATACATTCACCCCAGTACAAGGATCTGGGCCTAAATCCATCGTTTTTTTGCACTCCACACCACCCTGGGTTAGACACTGGCTATATGCAAATCAGCTCTGACCCTGTGCCTCATGGGAACAGTCCAGTCCGAACTACCAAGCAATGTCTTTCCCAGACCGGAATCAAGCATCCAAGGACCGGTTTCTGGCTATCAGCCTTCATCAGCCTGGATAGCTTGACTCCAGTGGTGTGGAGAGCCTGGGACTCACGTCTGAGCATCCCCAGCACACTCGGGGTGAAATTGCAAAAAACACAGTTGATGGACAGAATGTAGAACAATGTCATACATTCACCCCAGTACAAGGATCTAGGCCTAAATCCATCGTTTTTTTGCACTCCACACCACCCTGGGTTAGACACTGGCTATATGCAAATCAGCTCTGACCCTGTGCCTCATGGGAACAGTCCAGTCCGAACTACCAAGCCATGTCTTTCCCAGACCGGAATCAAGCATCCAAGGACCGGTTTCTGGCTATCAGCCTTCATCAGCCTGGGTAGCTTGACTCCAGTGGTGTGGAGAGCCTGGGACTCACGTCTGAGCATCCCCAGCACACTCGGGGTGAAATTGCAAAAAACACAGTTGATGGACAGAATGTAGAACAATGTCATACATTCACCCCAGTACAAGGATCTGGGCCTAAATCCATCGTTTTTTTGCACTCCACACCACCCTGGGTTAGACACTGGCTATATGCAAATCTGATCTGACCCTGTGCCTCATGGGAACAGTCCAGTCCGAACTACCAAGCCGTGTCTTTCCCAGACCGGAATCAAGCATCCAAGGACCGGTTTCTGGCTATCAGCCTTCATCAGCCTGGATAGCTTGACTGCAGTGGTGTGGAGAGCCTGGGACTCACGTCTGAGCATCCCCAGCACACTCGGGGTGAAATTGCAAAAAACACAGTTGATGGACAGAATGTAGAACCATGTCATACATTCACCCCAGTACAAGGATCTGGGCCTAAATCCATCGTTTTTTTGCACTCCACACCACCCTGGGTTAGACACTGGCTATATGCAAATCAGCTCTGACCCTGTGCCTCATGGGAACAGTCCAGTCCGAACTACCAAGCCATGTCTTTCCCAGACCGGAATCAAGCATCCAAGGACCGGTTTCTGGCTATCAGCCTTCATCAGCCTGGATAGCTTGACTCCAGTGGTGTGGAGAGCCTGGGACTCACGTCTGAGCATCCCCAGCACACTCGGGGTGAAATTGCAAAAAACACAGTTGATGGACAGAATGTAGAACAATGTCATACATTCACCCCAGTACAAGGATCTGGGCCTAAATCCATCGTTTTTTTGCACTCCACACCACCCTGGGTTAGACACTGGCTATATGCAAATCAGCTCTGACCCTGTGCCTCATGGGAACAGTCCAGTCCGAACTACCAAGCCATGTCTTTCCCAGACCGGAATCAAGCATCCAAGGACCGGTTTCTGGCTATCAGCCTTCTTCAGCCTGGATAGCTTGACTCCAGTGGTGTGGAGAGCCAGGGACTCACGTCTGAGCATCCCCAGCACACTCGGGGTGAAATTGCAAAAAACACAGTTGATGGACAGAATGTAGAACAATGTCATACATTCACCCCAGTACAAGGATCTGGGCCTAAATCCATCGTTTTTTTGCACTCCACACCACCCTGGGTTAGACACTGGCTATATGCAAATCAGCTCTGACCCTGTGCCTCATGGGAACAGTCCAGTCCGAACTACCAAGCCATGTCTTTCCCAGACCGGAATCACGCATCCAAGGACCGGTTTCTGGCTATCAGCCTTCATCAGCCTGGATAGCTTGACTCCAGTGGTGTGGAGAGCCAGGGACTCACGTCTGAGCATCCCCAGCACACTCGGGGTGAAATTGCAAAAAACACAGTTGATGGACAGAATGTAGAACAATGTCTTACATTCACCCCAGTACAAGGATCTGGGCCTAAATCCATCGTTTTTTTGCACTCCACACCACCCTGGGTTAGACACTGGCTATATGCAAATCAGCTCTGACCCTGTGCCTCATGGGAACAGTCCAGTCCGAACTACCAAGCCATGTCTTTCCCAGACCGGAACCAAGCATTCAAGGACCGGTTTCTGGCTATCAGCCTTCATCAGCCTGGATAGCTTGACTCCAGTGGTGTGGAGAGCCTGGGACCACGTCTGAGCATCCCCAGCACACTCGGGGTGAAATTGCAAAAAACACAGTTGATGGACAGAATGTAGAACAATGTCATACATTCACCCCAGTAAAAGGATCTGGGCCTAAATCCATCGTTTTTTTGCACTCCACACCACCCTGGGTTAGACACTGGCTATATGCAAATCAGCTCTGACCCTGTGCCTCATGGGAACAGTCCAGTCCGAACTACCAAGCCATGTCTTTCCCAGACCGGAATCAAGCATCCAAGGACCGGTTTCTGGCTATCAGCCTTCATCAGCCTGGATAGCTTGACTCCAGTGGTGTGGAGAGCCTGGGACTCACGTCTGAGCATCCCCAGCACACTCGGGGTGAAATTGCAAAAAACACAGTTGATGGGCAGAATGTAGAACAATGTCATACATTCACCCAAGTACAAGGATCTGGGCCTAAATCCATCGTTTTTTTGCACTCCACACCACCCTGGGTTAGACACTGGCTATATGCAATTCAGCTCTGACCCTGTGCCTCATGGGAACAGTCCAGTCCGAACTACCAAGCCATGTCTTTCCCAGACCGGAATCAAGCATCCAAGGACCGGTTTCTGGCTATCAGCCTTCATCAGCCTGGATAGCTTGACTCCAGTGGTGTGGAGAGCCTGGGACTCACGTCTGAGCATCCCCAGCACACTTGGGGTGAAATTGCAAAAAACACTGTTGATGGACAGAATGTAGAACAATGTCATACATTCACCCCAGTACAAGGATCTGGGCCTAAATCCATCGTTTTTTTGCACTCCACACCACCCTGGGTTAGACACTGGCTATATGCAAATCAGCTCTGACCCTGTGCCTCATGGGAACAGTCCAGTCCGAACTACCAAGCAATGTCTTTCCCAGACCGGAATCAAGCATCCAAGGACCGGTTTCTGGCTATCAGCCTTCATCAGCCTGGATAGCTTGACTCCAGTGGTGTGGAGAGCCTGGGACTCACGTCTGAGCATCCCCAGCACACTCGGGGTGAAATTGCAAAAAACACAGTTGATGGACAGAATGTAGAACAATGTCATACATTCACCCCAGTACAAGGATCTAGGCCTAAATCCATCGTTTTTTTGCACTCCACACCACCCTGGGTTAGACACTGGCTATATGCAAATCAGCTCTGACCCTGTGCCTCATGGGAACAGTCCAGTCCGAACTACCAAGCCATGTCTTTCCCAGACCGGAATCAAGCATCCAAGGACCGGTTTCTGGCTATCAGCCTTCATCATTCTGGGTAGCTTGACTCCAGTGGTGTGGAGAGCCTGGGACTCACGTCTGAGCATCCCCAGCACACTCGGGGTGAAATTGCAAAAAACACAGTTGATGGACAGAATGTAGAACAATGTCATACATTCACCCCAGTACAAGGATCTGGGCCTAAATCCGTCGTTTTTTTGCACTCCACACCACCCTGGGTTAGACACTGGCTATATGCAAATCTGATCTGACCCTGTGCCTCATGGGAACAGTCCAGTCCGAACTACCAAGCCATGTCTTTCCCAGACCGGAATCAAGCATCCAAGGACCGGTTTCTGGCTATCAGCCTTCATCAGCCTGGATAGCTTGACTGCAGTGGTGTGGAGAGCCTGGGACTCACGTCTGAGCATCCCCAGCACACTCGGGGTGAAATTGCAAAAAACACAGTTGATGGACAGAATGTAGAACCATGTCATACATTCACCCCAGTACAAGGATCTGGGCCTAAATCCATCGTTTTTTTGCACTCCACACCACCCTGGGTTAGACACTGGCTATATGCAAATCAGCTCTGACCCTGTGCCTCATGGGAACAGTCCAGTCCGAACTACCAAGCCATGTCTTTCCCAGACCGGAATCAAGCATCCAAGGACCGGTTTCTGGCTATCAGCCTTCATCAGCCTGGATAGCTTGACTCCAGTGGTGTGGAGAGCCAGGGACTCACGTCTGAGCATCCCCAGCACACTCTGGGTGAAATTGCAAAAAACACAGTTGATGGACAGAATGTAGAACAATGTCATACATTCACCCCAGTACAAGGATCTGGGCCTAAATCCATCGTTTTTTTGCACTCCACACCACCCTGGGTTAGACACTGGCTATATGCAAATCAGCTCCGACCCTGTGCCTCATGGGAACAGTCCAGTCCGAACTACCAAGCCATGTCTTTCCCAGACCGGAATCACGCATCCAAGGACCGGTTTCTGGCTATCAGCCTTCATCAGCCTGGATAGCTTGACTCCAGTGGTGTGGAGAGCCAGGGACTCACGTCTGAGCATCCCCAGCACACTCGGGGTGAAATTGCAAAAAACACAGTTGATGGACAGAATGTAGAACAATGTCTTACATTCACCCCAGTACAAGGATCTGGGCCTAAATCCATCGTTTTTTTGCACTCCACACCACCCTGGGTTAGACACTGGCTATATGCAAATCAGCTCTGACCCTGTGCCTCATGGGAACAGTCCAGTCCGAACTACCAAGCCATGTCTTTCCCAGACCGGAACCAAGCATTCAAGGACCGGTTTCTGGCTATCAGCCTTCATCAGCCTGGATAGCTTGACTCCAGTGGTGTGGAGAGCCTGGGACTCACGTCTGAGCATCCCCAGCACACTCGGGGTGAAATTGCAAAAAACACAGTTGATGGACAGAATGTAGAACAATGTCATACATTCACCCCAGTACAAGGATCTGGGCCTAAATCCATCGTTTTTTTGCACTCCACACCACCCTGGGTTAGACACTGGCTATATGCAAATCAGCTCTGACCCTGTGCCTCATGGGAACAGTCCAGTCCGAACTACCAAGCCATGTCTTTCCCAGACCGGAATCAAGCATCCAAGGACCGGTTTCTGGCTATCAGCCTTCATCAGCCTGGATAGCTTGACTCCAGTGGTGTGGAGAGCCTGGGACTCACGTCTGAGCATCCCCAGCACACTCGGGGTGAAATTGCAAAAAACACAGTTGATGGACAGAATGTAGAACAATGTCATACATTCACCCCAGTACAAGGATCTGGGCCTAAATCCATCGTTTTTTTGCACTCCACACCACCCTGGGTTAGACACTGGCTATATGCAAATCAGCTCTGACCCTGTGCCTCATGGGAACAGTCCAGTCCGAACTACCAAGCTATGTCTTTCCCAGACCGGAATCAAGCATCCAAGGACCGGTTTCTGGCTATCAGCCTTCATCAGCCTGGATAGCTTGACTCCAGTGGTGTGGAGAGCCTGGGACTCACATCTGAGCATCCCCAGCACACTCGGGGTGAAATTGCAAAAAACACAGTTGATGGACAGAATGTAGAACAATGTCATACATTCACCCCAGTACAAGGATCTGGGCCTAAATCCATCGTTTGTTTGCACTCCACACCACCCTGGGTTAGACACTGGCTATATGCAAATCAGCTCTGACCCTGTGCCTCATGGGAACAGTCCAGTCCGAACTACCAAGCCATGTCTTTCCCAGACCGGAATCAAGCATCCAAGGACCGGTTTCTGGCTATCAGCCTTCATCAGCCTGGATAGCTTGACTCCAGAGGTGTGGAGAGCCTGGGACCACGTCTGAGCATCCCCAGCACACTCGGGGTGAAATTGCAAAAAACACAGTTGATGGACAGAATGTAGAACAATGTCATACATTCACCCCAGTAAAAGGATCTGGGCCTAACTCCATCGTTTTTTTGCACTCCACACCACCCTGGGTTAGACACTGGCTATATGCAAATCAGCTCTGACCCTGTGCCTCATGGGAACAGTCCAGTCCGAACTACCAAGCCATGTCTTTCCCAGACCGGAATCAAGCATCCAAGGACCGGTTTCTGGCTATCAGCCTTCATCAGCCTGGATAGCTTGACTCCAGCGGTGTGGAGAGCCTGGGACTCACGTCTGAGCATCCCCAGCACACTCGGGGTGAAATTGCAAAAAACACAGTTGATGGACAGAATGTAGAACAATGTCATACATTCACCCCAGTACAAGGATCTGGGCCTAAATCCATCGTTTTTTTGCACTCCACACCACCCTGGGTTAGACACTGGCTATATGCAAATCAGCTCTGACCCTGTGCCTCATGGGAACAGTCCAGTCCGAACTACCAAGCCATGTCTTTCCCAGACCGGAATCAAGCATCCAAGGACCGGTTTCTGGCTATCAGCCTTCATCAGCCTGGATAGCTTGACTCCAGTGGTGGGGAGAGCCTGGGACTCACGTCTGAGCATCCCCAGCACACTCGGGGTGAAATTGCAAAAAACACAGTTGATGGACAGAATGTAGAACAATGTCATACATTCACCCCAGTACAAGGATCTGGGCCTAAATCCATCGTTTTTTTGCACTCCACGCCACCCTGGGTTAGACACTGGCTATATGCAAATCAGCTCTGACCCTGTGCCTCATGGGAACAGTCCAGTCCGAACTACCAAGCAATGTCTTTCCCAGACCGGAATCAAGCATCCAAGGACCGGTTTCTGGCTATCAGCCTTCATCAGCCTGGATAGCTTGACTCCAGTGGTGTGGAGAGCCTGGGACTCACATCTGAGCATCCCCAGCACACTCGGGGTGAAATTGCAAAAAACACAGTTGATGGACAGAATGTAAAACAATGTCATACATTCACCCCAGTACAAGGATCTGGGCCTAAATCCATCGTTTTTTTGCACTCCACACCACCCTGGGTTAGACACTGGCTATATGCAAATCAGCTCTGACCCTGTGCCTCATGGGAACAGTCCAGTCCGAACTACCAAGCCATGTCTTTCCCAGACCGGAATCAAGCATCCAAGGACCGGTTTCTGGCTATCAGCCTTCATCAGCCTGGGTAGCTTGACTCCAGTGGTGTGGAGAGCCTGGGACTCACGTCTGAGCATCCCCAGCACACTCGGGGTGAAATTGCAAAAAACACAGTTGATGGACAGAATGTAGAACAATGTCATACATTCACCCCAGTACAAGGATCTGGGCCTAAATCCATCGTTTTTTTGCACTCCACACCACCCTGGGTTAGACATTGGCTATATGCAAATCTGCTCTGACCCTGTGCCTCATGGGAACAGTCCAGTCCGAACTACCAAGCCATGTCTTTCCCAGACCGGAATCAAGCATCCAAGGACCGGTTTCTGGCTATCAGCCTTCATCAGCCTGGATAGCTTGACTCCAGTGGTGTGGAGAGCCAGGGACTCACGTCTGAGCATCCCCAGCACACTCGGGATGAAATTGCAAAAAACACAGTTGATGGACAGAATGTAGAACCATGTCATACATTCAACCCAGTACAAGGATCTGGGCCTAAATCCATCGTTTTTTCGCACTCCACACCACCCTGGGTTAGACACTGGCTATATGCAAATCAGCTCTGACCCTGTGCCTCATGGGAACAGTCCAGTCCGAACTACCAAGCCATGTCTTTCCCAGACCGGAATCAAGCATCCAAGGACCGGTTTCTGGCTATCAGCCTTCATCAGCCTGGATAGCTTGACTCCAGTGGTGTGGAGAGCCTGGGACTCACGTCTGAGCATCCCCAGCACACTCGGGGTGAAATTGCAAAAAACACAGTTGATGGACAGAATGTAGAACAATGTCATACATTCACCCCAGTACAAGGATCTGGGCCTAAATCCATCGTTTTTTTGCACTCCACACCACCCTGGGTTAGACACTGGCTATATGCAAATCAGCTCTGACCCTGTGCCTCATGGGAACAGTCCAGTCCGAACTACCAAGCCATGTCTTTCCCAGACCGGAATCAATCATCCAAGGACCGGTTTCTGGCTATCAGCCTTCATCAGCCTGGATAGCTTGACTCCAGTGGTGTGGAGAGCCTGGGACTCACGTCTGAGCATCCCCAGCACACTCGGGGTGAAATTGCAAAAAACACAGTTGATGGACAGAATGTAGAACAATGTCATACATTCACCCCAGTAAAAGGATCTGGGCCTAAATCCATCGTTTTTTTGCACTCCACACCTCCCTGGGTTAGACACTGGCTATATGCAAATCAGCTCTGACCCTGTGCCTCATGGGAACAGTCCAGTCCGAACTACCAAGCCATGTCTTTCCCAGACCGGAATCAAGCATCCAAGGACCGGTTTCTGGCTATCAGCCTTCATCAGCCTGGAGCCTGGAGCGCAAAAAAACGATGGATTTAGGCCCAGATCCTTGAACTGGGGTGAATGTATGACATTGTTCTACATTCTGTCCATCAACTGTGTTTTTTGCAATTTTCACCCCGAGTGGGCTGGGTATGCTCAGACGTGAGTCCCAGGCTCTCCACACCACTGGAGTCAAGCTATCCAGGCTGAATGAAGGCTGATAGCCAGAAACCGGTCCTTGGATGCTTGATTCCGGTCTGGGAAAGATATGGCTTGGTAGTTCGGACTGGACTGTTCCCATGAGGCACAGGGTCAGAGCTGATTTGCATATAGCCAGTGTCGAACCCAGGGTGGTGTGGAGTGCAAAAAAACGATGGATTTAGGCCCAGATCCTTGAACTGGGGTGAATGTATGACATTGTTCTACATTCTGTCAATCAACTGTGTTTTTTGCTACCTGTGATTGTGCAGCAGGTGCAGTGGCACCAGTGTGGCGTAGCTATCATTGTTGCAGCATGTGCAGTGGTACCGGTGATTGGTAGCTACCATTGGTGGAGCTGGTGCAGTGGTAGTGTTGCTTAGCTATGATTGTGCAGCAGGTGCAGTGGCACCAGTGTGTGGCGTAGTTACCATTCGTGGAGCAGGTGAGGTGTTATCAGTGTTACTTAGCTATGATTGTGCAGCAGGTGTAGTACCACCAGTGTGGCATAGTCACACACACCACCAGCCATCAGTGCACGCATCAATTGTTAACGCATCCACAATTAACTATTGTAGCAATCTCAGTATCGTACACTTTACTTTTAAACATATTCATGTAAAGCACAGCATGCCACCATTGCTACAATTCAAATCTAACCCACATAATTCCACTACACACCACATGCACACACTCCATAACACATGGCGAAAAGACATTGCCATTTACAATGCCATTAGCTCAAACTTAAATAAATCCGAGCCCGATTGCATTTCCAATGCTTGTTCTGGGATGCTTCCATTTCAGTCCGAGATCACACACGTTCACGACTGTGATTTCAATATATGTTCACTGTGGTCCATTTATATGAGGATTTATCATGCACATGAAAAGATATAACCATGTCACTAGTGCTTTTAAGGTGCTTCTGTAGGACAAACAAATTACTATCAGTCAAAGTAGTTAATGTTTTAGCTCATACCTAAAGATTTAATTGAAGTGCATACATGTATTAGTTTACTCTGGTCAAATGCTCATCTAACACGTGAGTTCCGCATATATGGAAAGAAGGTGTGCATACATTCTTTAAGGTCTAAGGTGTGCTGGCTAAATAAATCTAGAGGGCCATATTTATCAAGAAGTGAAGCAGCACAGCAAGTCGCCTTGCTGCTCTGTGTGATGACACAAATGGCAGGAATGCACTATTTTTAACATTGTATGGTACATTCCTGCCTTTTTACCGTGCTGGCACGCAATGCACTGTCTAGCGACAATGCAGACACTCTTGCCCCATGGTGCAAGAGTGCCTGCGATGCAAGCAGAATTGATTTGTGCAGGAAGGGGCACCTTCCTGCACAAATACAATCCCCTGAGGCATTTCCTCTTTCAATAGAAAGAGGAAGTAACAAGGGGAAATAAAGATATTTGACCTTGTTATGCCTCACCTGGGAAGGTGTAGCAGTGTTGTCGCATTCCCAGGTCTACCAGTAATGGAAAATCTGGGAACACACCACCCATGAAACGCCTCCCTGTGGGGGAGTAACGCGAAGCAGTGATTTGCAGGAATTATCAAGCCAATCAGGGGTGCACAAAGGGACCTTGCGCAGCTTTAGAAAAACACATCTTAAGGGTTTCATTGCTTTTGCACCTTGTTGCGTGAAGCTAGAGCAACGCAACCCCTTGAACTATATGGTCTCAAATGCATATAAAACTGCCTACTAATTTATAGATTTTGATAATGCTTTTGAGTTCTGAATTTATTTAAATGCTAATATTAGCATTCTCTACAAAGCCTGTACATCTGGGACTACCACTTCAACTCCTTCAGACTCTTTGATGTAACCAATAGGCTCAAGAGACCTGGGCCCATATTTAACCCCTTCCATGCTCATGACGAGCTGAGCTCGTCATGAGTTGCGCCGCTCGCATGCTCATGACGAGCTCAGCTCGTCATGTAACGTGTTTTTTTTCAAAAAGCCGCACAGCGCGAAAATCGCGGCCGCACGCATGCGGTTAAAAAGATTTAGTGTCAAGTGTGCTGTAAGAAGGTGGAGTATTATGCAGTGATGTGGGTTAGGCTTCACTCTGCAATATTTTCACAATATCCCAAAGATGGTCCTTTGATTTGCAATAATAAATCTTTTGCTCAGTCCTTTTAAAGTTACAAAGAGCAGTCAGGCTTTACTAGAGGAAAGTGTGCTAAGAATTTCAGAGTACCAACATGGACAATAAGTAATTAACACAACTTGAAAGCCAACACAAATGTATTAAAAATAAGCAGAATTTAATATATATTTAGACACCAAAATGAAGTAAATCAGATAAGAGTATGTAGCCTTATGGCTAGAGCGGTCGACCTCTAAGCTGGGGAACGGGTCCAAGACTCGGCAACGACGCTCAACATCCTGTGATTCCGGGCAAATCATTTAATCTCCCCTTGCCTAACAAAAATGAATATGTCCATCTGTAACAAAACTGGTGCACATGTAAAGCGCTCTGATACCTGATTTCTCTGGTCTAGTTTGCGCTCTATAAAACTAAAAAAAAAACAAGTACAATCGAAGAAATGGATTTTAGAAGCAATAAGAAATCAGAGCAAATCAATACTGCAAAACTTTAGCATTACGGTCAATGGGAAAAAGCAGTAGTGACAATTGCTCACTTGCAGGTCACGCTGTGTAGAACCCAAGGAGGGTTAAGTTGAGGCACGTCCCAGGACCAAGCCCGAATAGTCAGGTCGATTTTTCCTGGCTCAAGAAGTCTAGGTGCAGAGTTGTCCTAGCTGTCCGTCATGCTGGAGCGGAAACCGGGGGGGAGATGGATTTATCCCTAACATGGTGTTGGTGAGAAAACTGGTCCAAAATGTCAACAAAAAGGCCACATCTGGTGTTGGATGAAGATGTTGTGGTGTTCCCTCGAGTTGCAGTATCGAGTAAAGATAGTGGTTGCTGAACTGGCCACCAATAAGTCTTGACAGCAGTAATGTCAGCAAGATGTTATGTTGACGTCCAGAAGTCCAGGAAGAAATGATCGCGACCTGCAACTTGCTGAAGGTCAAGACTACATTCCCCACAATGCACTGGACCATCTACTTTTGAGGAATCCCTCGGAGGACTCATTGGCCAGCGATTCTTTGGTTCCAGTACGTTGTTTTTAACTTGCCAATTTCAGTGGACTAGTGCTACTAGTTCAGGGGACTCCGGAGTTGCCTATGTCTCTGAAAGGGGTACATCTGTCTTGGGGAACCCGTCTTTGGTCCGGGACAAGTCACAGTTGTGCAGTTCCAGGAAGGTTGCCACAGGTGCAAAGTATCACGCCTTTGGCTTGTGTAGCTCCTGTTGTCACAGACTCAGGTCTCTTCTTTGTCCTTTGATGAAAGTCAGATCAGAACTGAGGCTTTTTAGGTCATTTAAATCAACAACTGCGAATTGTGGATTTAAATGACCTGAATGTCTGTGAATCCAAACCTGACAATTGCCTTTTCAATCATTAGGCTGCCACACATACCCCTACCTCCCCCACCTTCACTCAGTCCTGATGAAGACCCGCGCAGACACTTCACGAGCGCTACACTAAGGTTGAAACGTCGACATACAAAACTGTGGACCATCTTTCTAAGGATTCTGTATTTGAGACTGACTATTGTGGTTTACAGAACACTCTTATTGACTTTGCAATACTGGCCACGCTCCCTCTTTCCCATTCCCCTCCCTGTTACCTGAAATTGGCATTGTACATATTGTATACTACACTTGCACAAAATTTCACTGAGCACCAATTGTCACTAATTTTCACTTTGTGCACCACTGTATAAAGCTGACAGCCTTTTATACTTCTAAAATGAGAGTACTTATAAATGAATAAAATTTATAAAGTATTTTCCAATACTACAGAAGGTTTGGATTCCTTTTCTTATCTGTAATTGTGTTCATTTTGATCTCATCTTGCAATGAATGAATATATTGTGTAAAATGTTAGAAAAAGTGAAGAAATATAGTGCACCCGAATGAACCAACTGTTTATAATTTTCCTTCCTATCCAGGCCATAGTTTCTGACTCCTGGGAGAGTACACACCTCCCGGCAGGGGTCAGATTCTTGTCATGGTAACAGCAGTGGCGGCTGGCAGTCAGAGGAATGGAAAGGCTGTGGCAACCAGGTGAGCAACCCTTAAGGTAGCCACCTAGGTGGATGCCACATCGTCCTCGACATGAGCATTGTGTCAGGGGTGATAGGCACATTTTCTGATACCAAACATGACATATTTTGGCAGTACCAAAATGGAGCAGGCGACCTCGAGTTTTCCCAAGATCCAGCCCATGTTACCTATGGACCGCTAATCACTTATAGTAGCCGTTAAAGGAAAAGGTCACTATTGGGACATATAACCTTGCACTATTATGTCCACATCTTTAATGTAATGCACCCTGCCTGCTGGACTCAGGAGGCCTTCTTTAGGGGTGACTGGCATATATTAAAAATAGTGAAATGACCTTGCCACACATGGTGAGGGCAAAGTCGAGTTTGAGCAGTTTACACTGCTCCTGGAGTCTGCAGCAGCAGGACTGCTGTCATCTGGTTACTTGGGTCACTCAGGGTGGTACAAATAGTGCTTCAGGACCTAGTGACCCCTTTAATACCCTTGCATTGGGTACCACAGGTACCACACATTAGGAACTTATAAGGGGGTTAAAGTCCTTGTCAATTTGGATTGCCAATTCCCTTGTATCAGTTTCAGGAAGAGAGCACTGGTACTGGAGCCTGGGCAGCAGGCTCCAATGTACTTTCAGAGTCATAACCACCAACAATACAGCAAAAGGTGTGGGCGTGACCATACAAAAAGGGAACTTTCATACAGCTGTGCAAATATTTTGAAGCAGCCATGATGTAAAATGTATTTCTAAATTTCCAAAGTCACAGGAAGCCTGAATTGCATGGCTTTGCGTGGCTTTGTAAAAAGAAGCAATGCAATGCAGTGACCTGTGTTACATGGGTGGAGCATGGACTCTGTATGTGCTGGAAGATGTACCTTCCTGCACAAAACCAAACCTGTCTGAAAGGCAGGCACCCTTGTAGGTTGTATGACAGAAGGACATATGGCTAAACCACATGTGCGTCAAAAGCGTTGTCAAACCAACGAATGCATCATAACCATGCACCCCTTTACCACACATGTCTTTACAACGCCTGCCTTTACAACACTTTTCGTTGTAAAGGCAATATTGCTAAAGGGATATGCGTGGTAAATTTAAAACTAAAGTGTCTCAGCTACTAGCCCATCCATCCAGCCCCACTCGGAACCACCTGGTACACCCACTAATCTCAGCCTAAATATGTGCATAACAGCTCCATCCCATAGGCCCTAATACAGGCATTTTTCCAATTTGAAACTTGGCCTAAAACCACCCTTTCCATGGATCGATTTGCCCCCCAAATAGCACACACACAGTAGACACTTCCAGCTGTCATTGACAGAAGCTGCTTTTACCAAGAGCAACTTGAACTACATGAAAAGCATTTTTGGGCAACCTCCAAAATGGGCCTGTTGGATAACATTGCAAACTGGCACGTCAGCAAGCTGCATCCAATTATGATCAAGGGAATGGGTACGACTTTTAACCTAAAGACCCCCACCTGCTCCTGATGGAGCGAGATTTGGTATAATTTTATTTCAACTCGTGAAGTCACACTTCCATAAAATGAAATAATTCTACTAACGTTTTGTACTGTGTGTGAATTAATTCAACCTAGTTTAAAGTTGCATTAGACTTGAAAGTACACGCGGGATATTAATATGTGTGCTCATAAATGTGCATTATGTTGTATTTCCTTGTTTGTAAAAAATAAAAAAAAATAATCGTGTCTTTTGATTGTGTCATAATTAACTGCAGCTGTTTAAAATAAATGGCATGTGCTTATTTTGCTTCCTTGTCTATGTAGTGTCACTCTATTCTCTTTAGGTGCATAAAGAACCCTGCTGGATTAAATAAAGAATGGTAGATATAAATTGCTGCTTTATTTGTGCATTACAGCTAGGTAATTTAGACTAATGGGTTAATCATTAGCTATGGAGGGTGGCAACAGAACAAACTATATTACTCGCATTAATTATTCTTTTGTGTTTGTTTATATGATAGTTTTTGAAAAAGTTTTGGGCCTAGTGAAAACTCACGTTTACTAATAATCTGCTTGGAGCCAGAGAGAGTCCATGTTGGCAGCGATTTCCTCCTGTCCTGAAACAAAATTGTCGTGCTGAGCTAACAGTCTCTTGGTTGAGCAAGGCCAAGGCCAGGAACCGGCAAAAAAGACCTGAAACAAATTACGTATCTGAGGAAGCCAAAAACTTTCCTTGAATCAAATGTTGCGAACTGGAGGAAGCTGCGTTGTTCGAAAATTAAAGACAATGGTCTCTAAGAACGTGACGGAACTGTGATTCTAAAATGTGGTGACATGCCGCTTGTCACTTTTGGACCAATGGGACTCCGATTTTCAGCAAAGAAAAATACATTTTCTTAGATTAGCTTAGCGTAGAAAGGTATAAAAACTCTTACCCCGTGGAAAAGTTACTTCTTCACTTCGATTCTCTTTGCAGACCTTTTGATGAGGGTGTCGTGCGGACAAACTTTCCTTGGAATACGTAAGAGCCCTCAAAGACTTTTATTCTTTAAATCTTTATTATAGTTAGCATTAGTTAGGGACTTAGGTTTTGATAATGCCAATCTAATAATATTCTTTGCAATAATATTTTGATTCATAATAAAACTGTCATAACCATATGCAATGATTCAAATAAAAATGCTTTAATAAAATTTCTAATATATTTTCCAAATGAGTAGCTAATAAAAATCTTACTTTGGAAAACAAGCTGGCCTTGTTATTTCATGAGTTTAGGTTACCTATAGCTAGATCTTATCGCCACAGTGGCTTAATTAATTTATAGGGTTTGTAAGTTGTGATGAATTCATTTACCGCGGTTGTATATAAATGTATATAATTTGTGAATAGGTTAATTAGGTCACATGATTCAATAGGGCAAATTATGTCATGTTAGATTTATGGGCCTTGTGATTGATTATTGATTGATGGTATATATTGTGGAGTTGGGTAGCGTTGCTTATGACATATTTCCTATAGCCCGCTGGATCAATTTCCTGGTAGCAGACTTGATGGTTGCTATGGTAACCTACATGCTACATGGTAGTTGCATAGGATCGATGATTAACATATGTTGAGTTCGTTCATTTACGTTATGTGTAGTCAAAAGGTTTTTTCCTGCAGTGTGAAAAATCCTAGTTGTACCGGTAGTAGTGTGGCCAGGGTGAAGTCACAAGTCACACAGTGCATTTGATCTGTTTCAGAATAGTGGTATCGTCGAGTATCACAAGTGTTGTCGTCGTGCAGCACAATTTAGGGATATAGGTGTGTCAGGTAGAGTGTATGCATAGTGAGGATTATCTATGAAATCAAAACTTTGAGTATAGGGACAATGAGCCCGTTCTAAAACTTACTGCGAGAAAGTAATAGAATTAATTCAAGCTTGAGTGAAGGGTAAGATAACGTCGCTTATTTTACTGACGATTCATGTCATCAGTGGTGGGTTAGAGTCCTACCAGGATTTCATGTGTGTGTGGTTAGGGATACTTTCCGTTTGAAAGTGCGTAAATGATTTGTAATTCCGTTCGAGACAAACTTTGAATTGCTACTTTATGTACATTCAGAGGGAAGCACGTTCGCTATTACCTGTTTGAAGGGTAGAGTAAAAGTTTACTTTATCGGCAAATGTATATTCTGTGAGAATAGCGTCGTCTATTCCACGCAAAGAATTTCTTGTGTGTCCGTAAAACTATCACTTTATTTAGAGAAACAGACAAATGGTTTGTTCTTTTTGTTGTTGTTAATCGAGTTTTCATTGAAAAAGTGTCTTTAAAATGGCGCTGTGAAAAGTTTTTGTAAAGGAGGGGTGAGCGTTGAGAGTGAGACGCGAGAAACCGCAGCGACTGTGTACGTCACACGGTCCGTGCAGTGATTGGGTACTATACGTCACAAGCTGTACTCTGATTGGCTCACGTGACTTTGTCGAGCTGAACGCTGATTGGCTTTTGTGGGAAGCTCTAATTTTACTGGTCGAGCAGGGTGGTGACATAGCTCGAACCTGATTGGTTTGTTGGTGTGTTTCGCGCACGGATTGGCTGCTGTTGTGGAACAACCAGGAAATATTTACGATCAATTTTAATTAAGCGGATTTGATTTAAAAATGTCTTATTATTATAAACATGTTGAGAAAAAGACTTCGATACTTCAAAAATTTAACATTTTTATTTCACCTGACAAGAAAATTCAAACGCGAGGTGGTAAATTACTTCATAAGTACAAGACACCTGCAGCGTATATGGAAGGTGAATATGGTTACCATACTGCTCTGTGGTTTGATGTTTGGAAAAATTATACAAAGGAGGACGGCGTATTGGCAAGGCCGGATGATGGTTCGTTTAATGTAAAAGTTTTAAGAAATTTGAGAGAGAAAATGTCGGCTCTTGTACCACGGCCTAGACCGACACAATTTGAAGCTTTAGTTGAATGGGAGGATGAGATGTTTCAACTACAGAGAGAAGCAAATGGAATAAAAAGACCTCTGAAAACACCGAGTTACAGACGAGAAACGCATGAAGATAGAATGCGAATGTGGAGACAAGGAGATATGTGTGATGGTCTCTATTTAATTAGGGAAATGGTTTTAGGGTCTCCAGGTGAAAAGAGAATTGAAAAGAAAATAATGCTGTTACAGAAAGTGAATCAGAAGATGCAGTTTTAGAAGAAATTTATACGACAAATAATAAGTATCCTCCATTGAGACAGCCTCGTTCATGGTCCACTCCAATGGTTTCTACCGGAACCACTCCTAGTGCACCTCCAAGAAATGAATCTCCAAAATTGTACCCAAATAATTCTGAATCTTTTGAAACTCCAGAACGATTTGAAACAAGAACTATTTCTGATGTTTTAAATGAAAACAACAGTTTTCCAATGGAAAGGGAAGCCCCTAGAAATTTAATGAGAACTGACAGAAATTAGGAAGTTGCAAATACTTCAGAATACCTGCGATCAAAAGAAGAATTAATTAGGCAGATAACTAAGAACATGGAAGCAGTGACAGTTCCAGTAACAATTGGTCCTGTTCAGCCTGTTTTTGATCAAAATGAAATTAAACAACCAGGTTTAACAATTCCATTAAATACAGAAATTCAAAAAGTAGCAGAAAATTTTTATTCAGATTTGTCTGAATTACATCGTGAAAAATCAAAAATGCCTGACTTGACTTTTAATCAAGGTTCTTTTAACCAGACACCAATGGGTGCAGAGTCAGATGCTGAAACTCCTGAGAGAAGTGGATTAAATTCAAAACTTGATGTTGCAAAATTAAAAGCAGACTTGGAAGAATTAATAATTGGCACAATTGGTCCTGACAGTTTAAAATTCTATTGAGATGATGAACTCTTGTTTATCAGCAAAAGCATTCAATGGAAAACAAAGAATAAATACGATCAATTGGAAGAACTGGCAGCAGAATTAGAAATCGATTTGAGCAAACAGAAAAATCTGGGAAAGCACTACAGATTAGACTTTTCTGAGAAAGACATTGGGAATTTAAATACAGGAGGGAGAATTACTCACATAAAAGAATTGATTGTTTACATCAGGAAATTGGGTGAATTGAGTAAATGGAGAGTGAAATGGACCAAAAAGAGGGAAGATGAAAGACTGGACAGGTTGGATAATCTGTCTAAACAGTTTCCGATGAGAGAAATTGCAGGTGGAGGGTATGTACATGTCACTTGGTCAAGACAAGATATTCTTCTCTTTACCAATGATTGTCCTCGGCTGAGAGAAAAGCCTGTGGAATGGTACCAACAGGTAGACAGGTTTATTAAAGTTTCAAAGGTTCTGTGGATTGATCTGGATGGATTTTTCGACATTGTCGTCCCATCAGATCTTTGGACAGAATGCAAAATTGCTGTGAGTTGGCCAAAAGCTGAACCAGATCGAATTAAAGAAACAGGTGCTCCAGCACCCGAAGTCATGGAATTTTATGAAAAAGTGTTTTACTGGTTAAAACAAAAAATTGCCCCAAAGGAGGTTGATTGGGTTAAAATAGACAGAACAAACCAGGAACCGAAAGAATCAGTTCATTCATTTTACGAAAGGTTATTACTGGTTTTCAAACAATACAGTGGCTATGAAAAATTAGATGAGAAGGACATGAGCCATTTTATTTACAGATTTGTTTATGGTCTTGGACCAGAAATTGGAGAAATGATCAGGAATAATATTGTCGGATGGCAATCAAATTCAGTGGATGATATTTTGAGGAAAGCAAAATATTGCAGTGATGAATTGGAGGCTAAACAGAAAAATTTAAAGGAGAAAGCAATGTGGGCACAAGTGAAGGTGGTTGAGCAACAGATTACAAGCCTTGACAATAAAAATGGAAATTTTGTGCAGACTCAGAATCAGGGTCAGGGAAAGTTTAAAAATAATTTCAATAATTTTAACAAGCCAAAGTTAAATCCGAAAATTGAAGAATTAAAACAGAAATTGCCTTGTTTTAATTGCTGCGAAATTGGTCATTGGAAGAACGAGTGTAAAAACCCACCCAGAAATTTTTAAAATACATCATTAAACCCACAGATGCAGAATGATGTTGATCTGCAGCAACAGCTACAGCTACAACGTCAGTTAAATGATCTGAGTTTTCAGCGACAACTACAACAGCAGTTGACCCAGCAGCAGAATCAGATTCCACTGCCTCCTTTCCCGAACTGTGGGGGAGGTCAAAAATACAATCCAGATATTGGATTCAGCGGATGTGATCAGGTAATAAGAAATCAAAGACAAAATTTGCAAAATGCAACAGGACAATTTTTGTTAACAGGAAACGAAGGAAGTGATTCTGATGACTGCTTCTGACGGTGCCCGAGAGAGGGGAAGAGTGTGTAATTGGAGCCACTCTTGAGGTTGACCAGTCTGGTCCATTTGTAAATGGAAAGGTGAATGATGTAGAAATCACTTTTCTTGTGGACACTGGTGCTACCCGTTCTACTGTTAGATCAGTGGAAATTGAAAACCTACCTCTCTCTGGGGATACCATCCAAGTAGTCGGAGTAAGTAATCAGCAAATTAAAAAGGATCTAACTGATCCAGTGCAGGTTGAAATTGGAAATTTTAAAGACAAGCACAGATTTGTAGTTTGCAATAGCAGTCCAGTGAATTTACTAGGGAGAGATATATTGTGTAAAATGAATTGCAGAATATATTGCTCACCTGGTGGAATTGAATTACAACCCATGGAAGAAGATGGGTTGTACAGGATGACTATGCTAATGATTGAGGCAGAAGAAGAGAAATTGTTTCCTACCTTTGATAAAGAAAATTTACCAGAGGAATTGAAAGAGACAGTTAAATCTGAAATTTGGGATTTAACTGGAAATGAGATGGGTCTGATGAAACATGTCGATCCAGTCAAAATCACAGTAAAGCAGGGAATAGATTTTCCAAACATTCCTCAATACAAAATGAAAGCAGAAACAATTGAGGGTATTATTCCTGTAATTGAGAAATTCATCAAACAAGGTGTGCTGAAAGAAATTGTGAGCAGTCCTTGTAACTCACCGATTATGGGGATCAAAAAGCCTAATGGAACATATAGGATTGTTCAGGATTTGAGAAAGATTAACCAAATTGTTGTTCCTTGTTGTCCAGTTGTTCCAAACCCAGCTGTCATTCTTTACCAAATTCCGCATGATGCAGAATGGTATACTGTCATTGATCTTTGCAATGCGTTCTTTACTGTTCCATTGCATACAGAGAGCCAAGAAATCTTTGCTTTCAGATTCCAGAGTAGGACCCTGCATGGTGTAGAATACCTCAAGGATATACAGAGAGTCCTTCTATCTTTAATGAACTGTTAAAGAGATCTTTGGAAGATTTGAATCTACCTGGCAGATCGACATTAGTACAGTATATTGACGATCTGTTGATTGCAGCAAAAACCAGAGATAATTGTGTGACAGACACGATTACACTTTTGAATCATTTGGCAGATGAGGGACATAAAGTGTCTCCTGCAAAGTTGCAGTTTTGTAAACAAGAAGTAAAATACCTTGGTCATAGAATTGCAAAAGGAATGAGACAGGTAACAATCGAGAGAATTAAAATGATTCAGGGAATGCAACCTCCAAAAACACAGAGACAGGTGAGAATGTTCCTGGGAATGGTTGGTTATTGTCGTCAATGGATCAGTGGATTTTCAGTAATTGCGAAGCCACTGCAAAGACTGACAAAATCAGATGTGAAAGATCCAATTGTACTTACTGACATTGAGTTGGAAGCTTTTGAGAAACTAAAAAGAAGCTTGTGTGAAGCTCCAGCTCTAGGCATGCCAGATTACGAAAAGGGTTTTGAGCTGTATTGCAGTGAGAGAGAAGGATGTGCCTTGTCTGTGTTAATTCAGAGACATGGAAACATGAGAAAGCCTATTGCTTATTTCTCGGCAGTTCTTGACCCAGTTGCAAAAGCCTTACCAGGTTGCTTAAAAGCAGTTGCAGCAACAAGTGTTAGCCTGGAACAGAGTGAAGGAATCATAATGGGATTTCCTGTAAAAGTCTATGTTACCCATTTAGTTGAAATTCTTCTTACAAGAAGTAAAACGCAACATCTTACAAGCAGCAGATTGACAAAGTACGAGAAAATTATTCTGGGATCAGACAATGTATCAATAGCAAGATGTGTGAATTTAAATCCTTCCACACTGTTACCTGATACTGAGAATATTGATGAAAATGATGTGGAGCATGAGTGCTTGGATGTCATGGAATACTGTACCAAGCCAAGGCAAGACATTAAAGATGTACCATTGCCTGAATCAGATCATGTCTTTTTTTTGGATGGCTCCTGTTTAAGATCAGAAGGAGGTGTTTTGAGAGCAGCATACTCCGTCTGCACAGTAGCAGATGTTGAAGAAGCCTCATGTCTTGAAGGAATTCGTTCAGCACAAGTGGCTGAATTAATTGCTTTAATTCGTGCATGTGAGATAGCAAAAGATTTGAGAGTTATCATAATTACAGATAGCCAGTATGGGTACGGAGTTGTGCATGATTATGGACAGCTCTGGTCTCAGAGAGGCTATATGACATCAGCAGCTTCTCCAATTAAAAATGCAGAATTTATCAGGAGATTAATTGATGGCATACATTTGCCAAAAGAGATTGCTGTAGTAAAATGTGCAGCACACTGAAAAGGCGAGGATTTTATCACCAGAGGCAATGCTTATGCGGATGAAATCGCTAAGTATTGTGCAAGAAATGATTATGCACTCAATCGAGGGAAAAACAAAGAATTTGGTTCAAATTCACTGATGCTAACATCTGTTGTTGAGACATGGCAAGAAATCAGGGATTTGCAAAATGAAGCTGATGATGAGGAAAAAGTCACATGGTTGAAAGCAGAATGTAGACCACGGGATGAGGATGGAATCTGGACTTACAAAGATGGCAGAGTAGTTTTACCAAATTGCATGATTGCTGACATGGCCAGAATGTATCATGGTCCTGGCCATATTGGAAGAGATTCTATGATCAGGCTTTTCAAAGAGACATGGTTTAATACCAAGTTTAGGACAATTGCAGAGTCTCTCTGCCAAAGGTGTTTTACTTGCCAACAAATGAACCCAAACAGGAAATCAGTTGTGGGAACGGAAATCATAGGTCGGGAGGGTGGTCCTTTCACCAGATTACAGATGGATTTCATTGAGATGCCCATACACAACTGTTTGAAATATGTTTTAGTAATTGTATGTTTGTTTTCAAGGTGGGTAGAAGCATTTCCCACACGTCATTGTGATTCAGTTACAGTGGCAAAGTTGCTTCTTTGCGAAATAATCCCTAGGTACGGTTTCCCTGTCACTATTGAGAGTGATGGAGGGGGACATTTTGATAACAAACTTTTGAAGTTGATCTGTAAAGCATTACACATTGAGCCGAAAATACATTGTGCTAACAGACCAGAGGCATCTGGGGTAGTTGAGCAGATTAACGGAACGATTAAAAATAGAATTGGAAAAATGTGTCTTGATACAGGTATAAAATGGACAGATGCTCTTCCACTTGTTCTGATGACTTTAAGAAGTACACCAGATGAAAAGACAGGTCTGAGTCCTCATGAGATTCTTATGGGCAGAGTTATGAGACAAGCTTTTGTGCCAGTGGGGAAATTGTTAAGCATTAATGACAGTGCGATTTTAGAATATTGCAAGCGACTGTCTGACGTAGTGACTTCTGTGTCTAATCAGGTGGGAACTGAAGTACAATCAAAAGACAAAGAACAGACACATGATCTGAGACCTGGAGATTGGGTCAGAACGAAAGTACATCGAAGAAGAAACTGTTTAGTCCCGAGGTGGCAGAAACCGAGGCAGGTAATTCTTGTAACAACGAATGCAGTGAAGTGTAGAGGATTGAAAAGGTGGATACATCCCAGTCACACTATTCCAATACCTACACCTGAAAATTCAGACGAAGAGAGTGATACGACAGATGATTCAGATTCTGAAGAAGAAGCTGAAAGAAATCCAGATATTGAAGATCGACAGGGGGGTCAACATCTGGAAAAACCATCTGTGAATGGAGATTTGATTGAAAAAGACTTAAAAATCATTGAAATATATTCTGAAGATGAAAATGATATGCTAGATAAGGAATCAGCAGAAGAATCTAACAAGGAAAAGGGAGTAAGAAAAGAGTCTGATCAAGTTCAGAAGCAAGACCAGGAGAGTATCGAAAAGCAGGAAACAAACTCTGAAAGCAGGAACAAGAAGTCCGGATCTGGGAAGTTAAAGGTAATTGAAGAGGTGGAGGAAGACGAATTGCCGAGTACCAGTGATGGAAGAAAGAGTGTTGTTCCTAACGGAGTGAGACTGCCGATTAGAGAAGATCCTGAGTCAAGAATCGAAATTTCTGACAGTGACGCTGGAGAGAGTGATGAAGATTGTCAGAGAGAAAGAGTGAAGAAAAGATCATGGAAAACAGAATCTAATGTGACTGAGCCAAAAAGAAAAATCTCGAGAAAAGGAGAAAGCTGGCCAACTGAAAACAGAGGGTTGAGGGTCAGGTTAGTAAAGAAATCGAAAGAGCAGGTGAATGAAATAACGAGTCAGGAGGATCCTGAAGGGAAAGCTGGGAAAGGAAAGAAAATAGAAGTAATTTCTAGAAAGACAAAGAGAGTTTTGAAACCGAATCAAAAATACAAGTCTCCTGAGTGGGCTTATATTATAATCCCACCTGTAATTGAAATAAACAGTAGCAGTCAAGAAGAAATTGAGGACAATAGTGACAATGATTGAAGTACTAACATGTTAGAATTTAGGATTAAGTTTAGGTTTCTGTTCTTGGCACAAGGCTGAGGAAATTGTGTTAGGTGACACAAGGTCGAAGAAATTGTATTTAGTTGGAGAAAAACTTGTGACGCAAGGTCGAAGAAAGATTGTTAGAGAGTTCTAAAAAAAATGTAAAAAATTTTTTTAAAAGGGGGGTGTTTAGATATTTTGAAAATTTTTGAAAATTTTTGTTTTCTCTTTTTTTGAAAGTTTCTTGAAAAAAAAATGCCTTTTGTTATGACGCGTAGTACTTCAAATTGTTCAATTTTCAAGAAATGCTGCAGGATGACTCTGGTATGTGTGCTCATATTAATTCTGCTCTGGTTAGTTTTAGCTGTCATCTTTCCTTTCGGGATCGATAAGGAGAGGCAAAAGGTTAACATGACAAGCAAAGCTTCAGTTAGTCAAAACAAACATAAAGTAAAAGTCCACATTTGTAATGCGCACAATCACCCGTAAGGGTCTCTAGGCGCTGGGGGCCGTCGGGAAGATTAAGCGAGCTATTGCCCAGAGTCACATGGTGTTGGGCTAACCTGCCGCCGGAGCCGGGGATCGAACCGTGGTCCCCAGATTCCAGCATCAGTCGCCCTGGCCGCGGCGCCACACCTCTCCCTAAGTAGTGCAACAAACAAAGCTAACAAGGTTATTGATCACAGACCAGATGTTCATCAGGATAGATCTGTTAGTGATTTTTCTAGCAATACATTTTCAAGGCTTTTGGGAGAGTATGTTAAAGTTATGAGTGTCAAAGATTGCTATATCTGTGTAAAGCTGCCTGCTTCTGTTTCTGAGGGAGTGACATACAATATGCTTCCTCTTACTTATGGCATAACTTGTAGTGTGATAGCTAGCTTATTTTACCAAACTGGTCGCTTGGAGTATTATTATTCCAACTATGACGAGATTTTTGCTAACCTGAAAATAGAGAATGCTTTAAATAAACACAAGAAAGCCAAACAGATGAGGGAATTCTTTTTAGTCACTAATGAACTCACTTATGAGTACGCTTACAGAAATAATCTAACTTGCAAATTGAGAGCTGAGGAAAAGACTTTCCTGACTTTGTTGAGGAGAGAAGGGCGATTTATAAAAGAAATGAGATGGTCAAACAGACCAAATCAAAGTTTTGGCAAAAAGAGGATGAGAAGCTTAATGGCAAATCTTTTGACAATGTTGCTATTCAAATAGACAAACCAATTAGTGGCAAGAGTGGCAAGCTTTGCATTAAAAGAGATAATACCCTTTTCGATAATTATTTTGTAGGAGCTAGTAATTGTGAGGACACTTATCAAATCATGGGGGGTTGTGGATTCAAAGGTGGTAAAGATCCAATTTTTCCTGGAATTTATTTTGTCTGTGGAGATAAAGCTTATTATAATCTCCCGGATCACTGGTATGGGACATGTTTTGTTGGTCTTGTTTTTCCAAAAATGTTTCATGTTGACAGAAATGCAGAAGGATCTTTTGAAATTAGTAATCATGCAAACAGGTTTAGCAGAGAAAGTTTTTCAGAACTTTTGGGAGACATCTTTGAGGCAGTGTGTCATGAAACCACCCTAACCTAGTTCCCTATACTCATCGTGTGGTTTCTTGTTTTCCGTTCAGAGTTATTTATCCTTTAAAGAAACCCACCCCTGTCCCGTGCAGCCAGCACTCCTGTGACCTAAAATTAAAAGGTACATGTTATTACAAGAAATTCCTTTATTATGACATTGTAAGAAACTTTAATACACTGTTTGGAGAATGAATACTCTGTAAGGGTTTTATGAGCGCATGTTGAAAACTGTAGTGCAAAAAGGAAAAAAGATGCGCGTTTAAATTTGACACGCTTTTGCTCGCGCGCTGAAGAAAGATTAATCCAGCGAAGGTGCAAGCACTTTTCTGGTAAAGCTTGGAGTGGCTCAGGGCGGGGCACGTTGGGGCACGTTGTTCTCCAGAAACTTCCCGGGATGTGGCAGCTCTATAAAAGCCACACCCGGGTTTCTGGAAATTGCTTAGTCTTCCAGACCCAAGACTCAGGGACATCGCGCCTGGAGGAAAACGCCGGAAGACATCCTTCAAGACGTCGCAGAAGGCTCAGAGTTCAAGGAATCTTCTAAAATCACCTGCTGGACAGAGATAAGAGAAGCTAAGTACCTTTAACTATTAAGGCGCCCAACGCTAGCTCAAAGAACGATTTTTGGACTATTTTTGAAAAGAGAACGTGGACTTCAAAATATTTAAGGGATCTGATTTAATGTTTAAGAATTGTAATGAGTGTTATTTATGTAAAAAGATGCTAAGTCTCATGTTGTAAAAAAAAAGGGCTTTTGGAAGTGAATTTAACTTTTAGAAGCAGCCACAAGAGAAGTCGTCGAACAATACAAGTTTTAAAGAGAAGTGAGTAAAATAACAGAAAGTTTATTTCACAGGGAAAAAACAAGTTATAGGAAAGTGCAAATAAAAATTGTTGTTTATTTTAGAACAAAACAAAGACCAACATTGGAGGCGAACAAATCAATCACCTTCATCACAAAAGCAGCAGTAATACGACCATGCTTAGACGACGACGACTTCCTGGACGCGAAGCCTTGACTAGCAGTTCGCAGGTAGGAGATAATTTCTAGATAAGACAAGTAGATAGTGAAAGAAAGTAGAGAGAGAGAGAGCAAGAGACAAGGTGTGAGAAACCTGTTTTAAAGAGTTTCTTGTTGTTTGCAGGTCGACTACAAGAACACAAGTAGCGTCAGATCCGGCCTCTCTCCCTGACTGCTATCCATCACTCTAGTGTGTGTAAAAGAACCACAGGTAGTAAGGTAGGGTTCTGGGAGATTGGTCCATAGCGTCTCTGCAAAACCGATCAAGCACCTTACAGGTAAGGTTGGTGTTCACCCCAGGTAAGAGTGCTTGGTCTCCCCTGACAGAAGACTAAGCCCAACTAAAAGGATTTGCCCAGACGCTATGGAGGAATCTCAGCAGATCACTTTGCAGGATTTAGCTACAGTGTTATTAGAAATCAGGGCAGAAAACGCAGACTTAAGAAGAGATTTAACTGCAATTCAGAATAGACTACAAGCACCTAGTCCTCAAACTTGGACCTTTCATTCTGATAAAAAATCTTCTTTAAAACCACCGATCTTTCAGCCTGCTATGCAAACTTTGTATAGTGGGAATGCAGCCCCTAACGCTACGGCCAACACCCAAATTCAGGTAGTTACTCCAGTTGCTGTACCTTTAGCACCTCCAGAGAGATTCTATGGGGATTGTAATAAGTTTACAATATTCTTGAACCAATGTCAGTTACATTTCGTGGCAAAACCTACTGTATTTCCTGATGACCCTTCCAAGATCGCCTTTATCCTGTCCTACCTAGGAGGAGATGCTGCCTTGTGGTCAGTCCCTTATGTAGAGAGAAATGATCCAATTTTAAACGATTTTAGACGTTTTAAAAGGGCTATGAAGAAATTGTTTGCTAAACATGTTTTTGTTCAATCAGCTGACCATGAGTTATTAAATTTAAAACAAGGATCTTCCGATCTTTTGCATTACATTTCTACCTTCAATAGGTTGGTCATTGAAGCAGAGTGGCCAGAGGAAAAACGAGTTTCATTATTTTATCGCGGTTTACACGAAGAATTAAAAGACATGGTGACCCAGATTTTAGACCCACCTACAGATTGTGAAGAGTTTATAGACCTAGTCGTAAAACTTAATCATAGACACTCAGAAAGAAAAGGCGAAAGAGGAAAAACAGATTTTAAAATGATGGTGTTTAAAGAAAGAGGGAATTTAAGAACAGAGTCTTCCCCTGCTAAATTGGATCCAGTAGAACCTATGCAGATAGGCACAGTTAGAGGTCCTCTCACTAAAGATGAGAGAGAAAAACGCAGGAAATTAAATCAATGTATGTATTGTGGTAAAACTGGACATTTTATAAAAGACTGCCCCACACGACCTGTAAGACCTAAAATCAAGACAGCTGAGGTAGCAATGTTGCAACAGTCGGAAAACTAGTTAGCTCGGTAGAAAAAGAGGTCGATCTATCGAGTTCTCATATCACCTTGGCCTCCTTGACTCCAACTGCCTCTCATTGTCATCTTAGCATGCGTATTCTTCTTCAGTCCCAAGTAAATAAGGATCAGTCTTGGTCCATTGATGCTTTAATTGATTCTGGGGCTACTGGTAATTTCATCGATACCCAGTTATTCCAGAAATTGGGTCTACAACGGATTGTTAAAAACTCACCAGAAGTAGTCAGAGCAGTGGACGGAAAGGAACTCACCTCAGGTTTAATACAACATCATACAGAAAACTTGAGAATGACTTGTGCTGAGAAACATGTAGAAGACATAACGTTTGACATAATTGATGCTCCTCAATTTGGTCTAATCCTTGGAATCCCCTGGTTAGTGCAACATAATCCTTATATCGATTGGACAAATAGGAGTATCCTATTTAAATCTGATTATTGTCATGGAAAATGTTTTCAGCAATTCCCTGGTTCTGAGTTATTCATTCAAGGATATGACTTCCCAAAAAATTCTAAGAGTGTGCTGGTTATTGCAGGATTACCCGAAGAGTATCAGGATTTGCTTGATGTGTTTGACAAGAAAAAGGCTAATACCTTACCTCCTCACAGAGATTTTGATTGTCAAATAGATTTAGTTCCTGGGGCATCGTTGCCTTGTAGCCGAATCTACGCTCTTACTGAGAAAGAAAATGAACATCTACGCAACTATTTAGATGAATACTTAGCCAATGGGTTTATTAGGCACTCCAAGTCTCCGGTCTCTTCTCTTATCTTCATTCCGAAGAAAGGGGGAGAATTGCGCACGTGCATAGACTATCGTGCCATCAATAATGTGACTGTAAAAAATCGGTATCCCTTGCCTTTAATTCCAACCTTGCTTGATCAAATCAAAGATGCCACCATTTATACAAAATTGGATCTGCGTGGGGCATATCATCTGGTGCGAGTCCGAGAGGGAGATGATTGGAAAACTGCATTCAGGACAAAATTCGGATTGTATGAATATCAGGTTATGCCTTTCGGACTCTGCAATGCCCCAGCTGCATTCCAGTTTTTTATAAATGAAGTGCTAAAGGATTTTTTGGATATTTGTTGTATAGTCTATATCGATGATATTCTCATTTACTCAAAGAACAAAACTGAGCATGTACAGCAAGTGCGATCCATTCTTCAGCAGCTTTTACAAAATTCCTTGTTTGTGAAACTAGAAAAAAGTTTATTCCATGTGACCACAGTAGATTTTTTGGGATACATCCTCAGTCCAGCTGGAATAGAAATGGACCCAAAAAAGGTGCAGGCAATCGTAGAATGGCCCAGTCCCTCCACTGTGAAACAAATCCAGAGTTTTTTGGGAGGGATTTGCGAATTTCTATAGACGATTCATTAAAGATTTTTCACAAAAGATAACTCCCATCACAAAATTGTTGCGTAAAAATACAAAATTTGAATGGACCTCAGAAATTGAATCAGCTTTTCAGGATCTAAAGAACCAATTTGTGACAGCTCCTATTTTAAAACATCCTGACCCCGCTCAGCCTTTTATAGTAGAAGCTGATGCCTCTCAATTTGCTATAGGGGGAATTTTATTTCAAAGAAGTACTAACACGGGTCAATTGCATCCAATTGCGTACTATTCTAGAAAATTATCTCCTCCAGAACTAAATTACGCTATAGCTGACCGAGAATTATTGGCCATAAAAGCTGTATTCAAAGAATGGCGACATTACTTGCTTGGGGCTCGCCATCCTGTACCCATATACACAGACCATAGGAATTTACAGACACTCAAATCCGCTAAAGCTTTGACTCCTCGCCAATTGCGTTGGACTCTGTTTTTTAATGATTATGATTTCATTATTACTTACCGCCCAGGAAAAGAAAACAACAAAGCTGATGCATTGTCTAGGATAGGATTGAGTGATGATTTGAGTGTAAAAAGAGAAACACCACATCCTATTATTTCTGAGGAATGTTTTCAGATAGGTCTTATAGATTCTGATGTTTTGTCTGACATTGAGAAAGTTCTTGAGAATCAAACTAGAGAAGAATGGAGTAAGCTCTACCCTTTATTGCAATGGAAAGAAAATATGTTGCTCATGAATGATCAGATATTTGTACCTAATGAATCTTTACAGAAAAGGCTTTTACAACTTTATCATGATTCAGTTTTATCAATCCATCTTGGGGTTACAAAGATGTACCAACTTATCAAACGAAGGTTTTGGTGGCCTAATATGTTAAATGACATTCAGAAATATGTACAAACATGCACTGTCTGTAGTCGAAACAAAATTGGTCATAGATCTCCACATGGTTTACTTATGCCTCTACCAGTTCCACCTCAGCCCTGGCATACAGTATCCCTAGACTTTATAATGGAGTTACCTCGTACCACTTCAGGATTTACCACCATTCTTACGGTTGTGGATCACTTTTCTAGATATGCTCACTTTGTTCCCCTAAAGAAACTCCCCTCAGCTTCTGAGTTAGCACACATATTTGTTTCACAAATAGTCAAACTGCATGGAATACCTTCTGTGGTACTCTCTGATAGGGGTTCACAATTTGTGTCACATTTCTGGCAGAATCTAGGTAAATCCTTAAATATGGAAGTGCGCATGTCTTCAAGTTATCATCCACAAACTGATGGGTTAACAGAGCGAACGAATCAAACTATTGAACAATTTTTACGATGTTTGTTAACCACACTTGATCAGGAATGGTCGGACATTTTGTGGGCAGCTGAATTTGCTTACAACAATTCAGATCACTCCTCTATTGGTATGTCTCCTTTTTTCTGTGTTCATGGTTTTCATCCAAAAGATATGATGAGTATTGATAAGAGGGTTTCAGACACGCCAGCAGTAACTGAGTATGTAAATCATTTGGTTTCCATTCAATTAAAGGCTCAGGAACACTTGGTTCTCGCAAAAGAAACACAAAAAAGATTTGCTGACAAACATCGTTCTGAACAACCAATTTATTCAGTAGGTGACAATGTTTGGTTATCCACTAAAAATCTAAAATTGAAAAGTCACAAAGCCTTTCGTCCTCGATTCATCGGACCCTTTACTATAGAAAAGATTATCAACCCAGCCAGTATGAAATTGACATTACCAAGTTCATATCGATTCCACCCAGTGTTTCATGTTTCGCTGCTTAAGCCATGTAATCCTGAAACTCGCAAATTGACCCATCCTCCAGAAATCGAAATTGATGGTGAACCAGAATTTGAGGTAAAAGCAGTTTTAGATTCTAAGAGAGTGAAAGGCAAATTATTCTACTTAGTAGATTGGAAGGGTTACGGTCCAGAAGATCGTTCATGGGAACCTCTTGAAAATTTACGTAACTCTCCCAAAATCTTGAAAGTCTTTCACAACAAATTTCCAGGAAAACCAAGACCAGTTCCGATAGTTTTAGGGGGGATTCTAAGGGGAGGGTACTGTCATGAAACCACCCTAACCTAGTTCCCTATACTCATCGTGTGGTTTCTTGTTTTCCGTTCAGAGTTATTTATCCTTTAAAGAAACCCACCCCTGTCCCGTGCAGCCAGCACTCCTGTGACCTAAAATTAAAAGGTACATGTTATTACAAGAAATTCCTTTATTATGACATTGTAAGAAACTTTAATACACTGTTTGGAGAATGAATACTCTGTAAGGGTTTTATGAGCGCATGTTGAAAACTGTAGTGCAAAAAGGAAAAAAGACGCGCGTTTAAATTTGACACGCTTTTGCTCGCGCGCTAAAGAAAGATTAATCCAGCGAAGGTGCAAGCGCTTTTCTGGTAAAGCTTGGAGTGGCTCAGGGCGGGGCACGTTGGGGCACGTTGTTCTCCAGAAACTTCCCGGGGTGTGGCAGCTCTATAAAAGCCACACCCGGGTTTCTGGAAATTGCTTAGTCTTCCAGACCCAAGACTCAGGGACATCGCGCCTGGAGGAAAACGCCGGAAGACATCCTTCAAGACGTCGCAGAAGGCTCAGAGTTCAAGGAATCTTCTAAAATCACCTGCTGGACAGAGATAAGAGAAGCTAAGTACCTTTAACTATTAAGGCGCCCAACGCTAGCTCAAAGAACGATTTTTGGACTATTTTTGAAAAGAGAACTTGGACTTCAAAATATTTAAGGGATCTGATTTAATGTTTAAGAATTGTAATGAGTGTTATTTATGTAAAAAGATGCTAAGTCTCATGTTGTAAAAAAAAAGGGCTTTTGGAAGTGAATTTAACTTTTAGAAGCAGCCACAAGAGAAGTCGTCGAACAATACAAGTTTTAAAGAGAGGTGAGTAAAATAACAGAAAGTTTATTTCACAGGGAAAAAACAAGTTATAGGAAAGTGCAAATAAAAATTGTTGTTTATTTTAGAACAAAACAAAGACCAACATTGGAGGCGAACAAATCAATCACCTTCATCACAAAAGCAGCAGTAATCCGACCACGCTTAGACGACGACGACTTCCTGGACGCGAAGCCTTGACTAGCAGTTCGCAGGTAGGAGATAATTTCTAGATAAGAAAAGACAAGTAGATAGTGAAAGAAAGTAGAGAGAGAGAGAGAGCAAGAGACAAGGTGTGAGAAACCTGTTTTAAAGAGTTTCTTGTTGTTTGCAGGTCGACTACAAGAACACAAGTAGCGTCAGATCCGGCCTCTCTCCCTGACTGCTATCCATCACTCTAGTGTGTGTAAAAGAACCACAGGTAGTAAGGTAGGGTTCTGGGAAATTGGTCCATAGCGTCTCTGCAAAACCGATCAAGCACCTTACAGGTAAGGTTGGTGTTCACCCCAGGTAAGAGTGCTTGGTCTCCCCTGACACAGTGATACCCTTAGTAGGTATAACCCTGAATGCAGGAAGAATCAGAAAATTGTCCACAATTGTTGACAGACTATCCACTGACACAGCAGGTGGTTTTCAATTAGTGGATGTTGAGGTCATTGCGGTTAGATCGATGGTGATGCAAAATCGCCTTGCTTTAGACAAACTCCTTGCAAAAGAGGGAGGAGTCTGTGGCATTTTACATGTGCAGCACTGCTGTACTTATATCCCAGACGAGAGTAAGAATATTGAAATGTACATTAGAAACATCACAGAGATGCACTCAGAAATAGTTCCCCTAGAAGAAGATGATTTTTCAGAACGTCTTTCAAAAAGATTTGAAGCGATCAAAACCTGGTTTCAAGAAATTGGTGGTTCATTTCTTGGCAAGATTCTAACACCTTTGTTTGTGATAATATTTGTAATAGTTTTGACAAAAATCAGTTGCATGTTACACAAGAGAAAGAAGCACATGAGAGAAAAGAAAAAAATTTACAAAATCAAAAAGGAACAAGAGAGGGAAATAGAGCTTGAGGAGTTGCGCAGAGCTCAATATGACAGTTACAAGGATTTTGCTGAAACAAGTCTTTAGAAAAATACTAACAGAATGAAATTGAACCATTTTCGTTTGAGATGAAAATTTGCAAAAATGGTGGGTGTGGTATGGTGATTAGTCAATCACCAGATGAGGGAGTTGATGGAGCGAGATTTGGAAATAATTTTATTTCAACTCGTGAAGTCACACTTCCATAAAATGAAATAATTCTACTAACGTTTTGTACTGTGTGTTAATTAATTCAACCTAGTTTAAAGTTGCATTACACTTGAAAGTACACGCGGGATATTAATATGTGTGCTCATAAATGTGCATTATGTTGCATTTCCTTGTTCGTAAAAAATAATAATAAATTAATCGTGTCTTTTGATTGTGTCATAATTAACTGCAGCTGTTTTAAATAAATGGCATGTGCTTATTTTGCTTCCTTGTCTATGTAGTGTCACTCTATTCTCTTTAGGTGCATAAAGAACCCTGCTGGATTAAATGAAGAATGGTAGGTATAAAATGCTGCTTTATTTGTGCATTACAGCTAGGTAATTTAGACTAATGGGTTAATCATTAGCTATGGAGGGTGGCAACAGAACAAACTATATTACTCGCATTAATTATTCTTTTGTGTTTGTTTATATGATAGTTTTTGAAAAAGTTTTGGGCCTAGTGAAAACTCACGTTTACTAATAATCTGCTTGGAGCCAGAGAGAGTCCATGTTGGCAGCGATTTCCTCCTGTCCTGAAACAAAATTGTCGTGCTGAGCTAACAGTCTCTTGGTTGAGCAGGGCCAAGGCCAGGAACCGGCAAAAAAGACCTGAAACAAATTACGTATCTGAGGAAGCCAAAAACTTTCCTTGAATCAAATGTTGCGAACTGGAGGAAGCTGCGTTGTTCGAAAATTAAAGACAATGGTCTCTAAGAACGTGACGGAACTGTGATTCTAAAATGTGGTGACATGCCGCTTGTCACTTTTGGACCAATGGGACTCCAATTTTCAGCAAAGAAAAATAAATTTTCTTAGATTAGCTTAGCGTAGAAAGGTATAAAAACTCTTACCCCGTGGAAGAGTTACTTCTTCACTTCGATTCTCTTTGCAGACCTTTTGATGAGGGTGTCGGGCGGACGCACTTTCCTTGGAATACGTAAGAGCCCTCAAAGACTTTTATTCTTTAAATCTTTATTATAGTTAGCATTAGTTAGGGACTTAGGTTTTGATAATGCCAATCTAATAATATTCTTTGCAATAATATTTTGATTCATAATAAAACTGTCATAACCATATGCAATGATTCAAATAAAAATGCTTTAATAAAATTTCTAATATATTTTCCAAATGAGTAGCTAATAAAAATCTTACTTTGGAAAACAAGCTGGCCTTGTTATTTCATGAGTTTAGGTTACCTATAGCTAGATCTTATCGCCACAGTGGCTTAATTAATTTATAGGGTTTGTAAGTTGTGATGAATTCATTTACCGCGGTTGTATATAAATGTATATAATTTGTGAATAGGTTAATTAGGTCACATGATTCAGTAGGGCAAATTATGTCATGTTAGATTTATGGGCCTTGTGATTGATTATTGATTGATGGTATATATTGTGGAGTTGGGTAGCGTTGCTTATGACATATTTCCTATAGCCCGCTGGATCACTCCCATTCAAAAACAGGCATAATTCAGCCGAAACAACTTGAAAACACACCAAATCACAGCCAAACCTTGCCAACTCCTGTATGCACGAAACAAACACATATCCTGAGCCCTGACCTCTGGGAACCCTAGCCTACTCCAACCCTAAGCCATAAAAACTACCCATTCCCCCACCCTGAGCCCTAAAACCACCACCCCTAAAAACTACTCCCCCCACACAGCCGGCCCCAGCCTCAGCCCCTCTTACCTGTCCGCATCAAGCTTTGCTATCCCGACACTTCCTGGTCCTCATCCCTGCCCATTCAGACATCTAGAACGCACACTGAATTAATCATGCATATGTTAAGGCATATGCGTGGTAAAGTCAAGCGTGTTCCCACTTGATTGGCTCAGCCCGCATTGTAAATGCCTGTGCTGGTGCAAGGTAGCCAAAAGTGTGTCAGCACTAGGAAAGGACAGGCAAGGTCCATATAAGGATGAATTTGGAGCATTCTGGCCCTTTCCCTATCACACACCCCAGGCTCACAAGGTGGTTAGCTGTGTTGTGTTGCATGAATTTGTGATCAATATGGCTGTTTGCATGCATTACTGTGTGATAACACATGTACATCTGCAATATGCATGTCTACACATATATTGTAGTCATTAGTAACCTTTCTGCTGAACTATATTGCAGACAAAAACACCACAGCATATTATTGCCTTATTCCATGTGATGGTCAATAGCACAAGATTAACATATGAGTTGCTTGGCTATTTGCATTGCTGTTATAGGACCACTGTATAGCCCTTTGTGTTGCTGTAATCTTGCCACTGCATGGCCCTTTGCATTACTGTAATATCGCCACTGCATGGCCCTTCGCAATGCTGTAGTCGGGTCACTGCATAGCACTTTGCGTTGTTGTAATAGGGCCACTGCTTGGCCATTTGTGTTGCTGTAGTCGGGCCACAGCATGGCCCTTTGCGTTGCTGTAATAACGATGGTCACTCTATAGCCCTTTGTATTGCTGTAGTAGGGCCACTGCATGGGCCTTTCCATTGCTGTAGGAGGGCCACTGCATGGACCTTTGTGTTGCAACATATGTGCTACAGCATGGCCATTTGAGTTGCGCTATATAGGCCACTGTGTAGGAAATATAGAGTTGCATGGCCATTTGCATTGAGCTATATAGGCCACTGCATTAGAGACATATGAGTTGTGTGGCCATTTGCAATGTGCTATATATGCCGCGGCGTAGAAAACATGTGAGTTGCATGGCCATTTGCGTTGCGCTATGTATAGGCCACTGTGTAGGAAACATAAAAGTTGAATGGCTATTTGCGTTGTGCCATATAGGCCACTGCGTAGGTAACGTATGAATTGCCCACTGCATAGGCATATCATGGGCCCTTGCATTGTTAGACAGTAGTGAATCATAATGTCTATTTGTGTAGAAATGTGTCGGAAAAATGTACGCAAAATATGACAACCTGCCTGTCACACCCAGAAAATGATGCAATGTGTATAGTTGCATACCATGAAGTGTAACTGTTATTTTCAATTTCTGCTAGTGGCTGTTGGTTGGTGCTGGTGATGTGAGATTGGAGAGTGTTTTACAGCATTTCTTGTGGAGTCTTTGTCCTACTGTCCCTATCAAGACTTTTTTGTAGTGCTTTTGCGCCTAAGTGTTGTGTTTTGGACTTTTTAAGTGTCTGAGTATTGTTGTCTATTTTGAGTTGTTGGGTATAGTTATGGTTTAAGGGTTTTTTGTCATTAGTAGGGATCAGTTGGGATAGTGCTTGTGCCATTTTAGCCATGTCTTGGAAGGGCAGAGGCAGACATACCCCTGAGGGGAAGGTTGGTGAGCGGATCAGGCTCAGAGTGTACTACCTCCCACGAATGTTTGCTGCTGGAGGGAGGGTCAGAAAAGGATACTCACCTAAGAAGCTTAGAGACCGCTGGTAGCGAGTGCCAAGGCACATGTTAACGGTGTCCCAGAAAGAGCAATCGGTCACCCAACTCTAGCATCGATGGGCAGAAATTGTTGCTTGCGATGCCGATGTGCTGGATTACCTGGGTTGGAGGTTGCAGGCCCTGTAGATATGTATCCATTTACCATCAGCTTGCAGTCACGTATATCACTTAGTTAATACTTAGTAAAAGTATATTTTATTCCCAACATATAGTTGTGATGTGTGGTTCACAAGGCAAGACAGAGTAACACCAGGTGCCAGATGTATCAACATGTTACCCAAAGCAGCACTGCAGGCATAAATGCTGCTCTGCATTGGGTTACAGGGAGGGAGCACACTTGAAGCTAAGTAATTGCAAAGCAGCATTTTGCAAAAATCTGTGTTACTTTTAAGCAGTTTCCAGCTCTATTGAAGGTTGCACTGAAAGTAAAATAGGGAAAAAAATATTTTGTGCTGTTTTCCCTCACTTTTGTGATGCAAACACTGTGAAACATTTAGCTAACTCTGCCCCTATGACTAGATGTACAATACATATCATGTCCCATGCTGCACAAGGTATGTTTGTGTGACAAGGCTATTGTTTATAGTCCAAGGCACTGATGCATGCCACAACGTACGTACATATACTGCTCAATGTACATGCAAGAACCAGTATGTATTCCTGTGTATGTAAATATGAGGGCATGAGTAGATAATATTGGGTGTGATGTTTCCATGTTTTTGGCTCACCCTTGCACCAATCACCATGAATTACTTTTTTTGGGCATTTATTGCTTCCTCTTACTAAGTGTGTGGCATTTTGCTGCACACTTAGAAGGTCAAGATATCTCAGAGAACACATTTTTGTGACAGGGTATTGCCTTTCTTCACGGAAATCTGTTATGCTTACAACACAGTTATCCTTGCACCATCTTGCAAGGGTGTCTGTGTGGAAGCTAGGCAACAGTTCTTTCAACAGCACACACATAGAGCATGATTTTGCCATATTACGTTAGACATTTCTGGCCTTTCACCTTCAGGCAGCTCTGCCCTGAAAGGCGACTAGCTGTGTTTCATGGTCTGAAAGTGTATACATATGTGTCTAAGATGTTTAAATGTACCATTACACTGGTATATTATAGAGCTTAATTTAGATTTAGAACTGTGTGCAGTTGCTCCATTTTTAATGCAATGTTACTGTATTTGTTTTAACAAGTGTGTATGATTCATAATAGTTATAACAGTGTAATGTGTGTGCCAAGGTACTCCTCACCTTGAAACATATCACTCTGATTTTATAAAGAAAAACAACATCACATGTTTAGGGATTATGTGTAACAAACAAGGAGCCCTGTGAATAAATTGTCAATATAGATTTAATAAGTATTTCTGCTGTACACCACTTGAAATATGGGGATGATATAACTGTAACAGAACCTAAGTCCTACCAACCTACACTTTGCATCGATATTCGGCACAGTGTCACCAGATTAGCCATCACATTCCAATCATTGCACAACAGATTCATGGAATGTGGCATTATCGGCCCAACTTTAGGTGTATCTAGCTTACAACCTAAAAAAATACAATTGACAGGTGGTGGCACAGAAGTGTGAGACATTTCTCTATCATACAACCATTCCCTCACTAGTACGACTTACCTAAGGTATAGCTGTTGATATTCTGTCTCAGGAGTAAGCATGGGCGTAAAATCCGCTCCGATCGCGGATTTTTCGGATTTTCGGCAAATTCGCAATCCGCGAACTCTCGCGAATTTGTCGTAAATCCGTGAATCCGCTCGCGGCGGATTTTTTGCTTGGTTGCGGCGCGCGGCGTGGTGCACGGCGTTCACTTTCCGTCATTTAGCGTTTGCCGAGTTGTTTTTCTTTGCGAGTGCCGCTCAATTTTGGATCTTGCTGCGTGATCCCGCGGGAGTTTGGCGCCCGCGAATACGTAATCGCGGCTTGCCACCTTGCACAGCACACCTCGCGAGAGTTCGCAATTGCGAACACGTAGTTGCGGCGGAAAGGAACAATCTCGCACTCGCGAAATAGAGATTTTGCAATTCTGCACAAGAAAATCACCAGCAAACAGGATAAACCTTCAGAAAATTATGACTTTTATCAGAATCACTGCTCAGGTTGACATTTGCATGGCCTTTTTTTTTGCAAGGAGTCCATTTTTGGGGGGGGGGGAGGAAGTGCCCCACAGTCTCCAACTTCCTGTTCCTGTCCAGCAGGCTCCTCCCAGTGCTTTGTCCATCTCCTGGTCACTTTCATTTGGATCTGGAGCTGGAAGGATTACTTTTTGTGGGTGCTGCTGGATATTTGGATTTGAGGCCTTTTTGACTGTCTTTGGATCACTTTTGGATTAGAAATCAACTTTCACAAGTAAGTTTGTTTGGGGCATTACAGTTGCTGCAAGTACAATTTTGGAACTTTTTCAGAACATTAAATAAATTATATTGTGGGTAGCCACAGTATCCAGTAGGACCAGGGTTGGTTAGGGGTGCATGATACAACTGTTTTGTTGAATTTAAACACCATTGAGGCCATGGATGGGCTGGGATTGTGCTGATTTTATTGTTTTTTGTCGTTTTTTGGGGGCTGCTGGTGTGGCCTTTTGCCCAGGGGTGGTGGTGCATGGACTGAGTGTGCCTGTGGTGTGGTCTCACTCTCTTTAATGTAAACATCATGGATGGCATTGGATTGTGGTGATTTCTGGCTGTTTTTCTGTTTTTTGGGGGTGTACTGTTGATGTGGACTGGCCATGTGGGTGGTGGTGGTGGCCATCTTGAGTGCTGCTGGCTGGTACAGGCAACATGTGCTTGGGGTGTAAGGGGCCATTTTGAGGAGAGGCAGTGTCTGAGGCCTGCACTTATTTTGCCTACTTTTCATCCATTATGCCCAGGGGTAGTGAGTGTTGCATGGGCCTAGTGTTTCTGAGGGGTGTCTTCTTGAATTTAAACACCATTGAGGCCATGGATGGGCTGGGATTGTGCTGATTTTATTGTTTTTTGTCGTTTTTTGGGGGCTGCTGGTGTGGCCTTTTGCCCAGGGGTGGTGGTGCATGGACTGAGTGTGCCTGTGGTGTGGTCTCACTCTCTTTAATGTAAACATCATGGATGGCATTGGATTGTGGTGATTTCTGGCTGTTTTTCTGTTTTTTGGGGGTGTACTGTTGATGTGGACTGGCCATGTGGGTGGTGGTGGTGGCCATCTTGAGTGCTGCTGGCTGGTACAGGCAACATGTGCTTGGGGTGTAAGGGGCCATTTTGAGGAGAGGCAGTGTCTGAGGCCTGCACTTATTTTGCCTACTTTTCATCCATTATGCCCAGGGGTAGTGAGTGTTGCATGGGCCTAGTGTTTCTGAGGGGTGTCTTCTTGAATTTAAACACCATTGAGGCCATGGATGGGCTGGGATTGTGCTGATTTTATTGTTTTTTGTCGTTTTTTTGGGGCTGCTGGTGGGGCCCTTTGCCCAGGGGTAGTGGTGCATGGACTGAGTGTGCCTGTAGTGTGGTCTCACTCTCTTTAATGTAAACATCCTGGATGGCATTGGATTGTGGTGATTTTTGGCTGTTTTTCTGTGTTTTTTGGGGTGTACTGTTGATGTGGACTGGCCATGTGGGTGGTGGTGGTGGCCATCTTGAGTGCTGGCTGGTACAGGCAACATGTGCTTGGGGTGTAAGGGGCCATTTTGAGGAGAGGCAGTGTCTGAGGCCTGCACTTATTTTGCCTACTTTTCATCCATTATGCCCAGGGGTAGTGAGTGTTGCATGGGCCTAGTGTTTCTGAGGGGTGTCTTCTTGAATTTAAACACCATTGAGGCCATGGATGGGCTGGGATTGTGCTGATTTTATTGTTTTTTGTCGTTTTTTGGGGGCTGCTGGTGTGGCCTTTTGCCCAGGGGTGGTGGTGCATGGACTGAGTGTGCCTGTGGTGTGGTCTCACTCTCTTTAATGTAAACATCATGGATGGCATTGGATTGTGGTGATTTCAGGCTGTTTTTCTGTGTTTTTTGGGGTGTACTGTTGATGTGGACTGGCCATGTGGGTGGTGGTGGGTGGCCATCTTGAGTGCTGCTGGCTGGTACAGGCAACATGTGCTTGGGGTGTAAGGGGCCATTTTGAGGAGAGGCAGTGTCTGAGGCCTGCACTTATTTTGCCTACTTTTCATCCATTATGCCCAGGGGTAGTGAGTGTTGCATGGGCCTAGTGTTTCTGAGGGGTGTCTTCTTGAATTTAAACACCATTGAGGCCATGGATGGGCTGGGATTGTGCTGATTTTATTGTTTTTGTCGTTTTTTTGGGGTTGCTGGTGGGGCCCTTTGCCCAGGGGTAGTGGTGCATGGACTGAGTGTGCCTGTAGTGTGGTCTCACTCTCTTTAATGTAAACATCATGGATGGCATTGGATTGTGGTGATTTCTGGCTGTTTTTCTGTGTTTTTTGGGGTGTACTGTTGATATGGACTGGCCATGTGGGTGGTGGTGGTGGTGGCCATCTTGAGTGCTGCTGGCTGGTACAGGCAACATGTGCTTGGGGTGTAAGGGGCCATTTTGAGGAGAGGCAGTGTCTGAGGCCTGCACTTATTTTGCCTACTTTTCATCCATTATGCCCAGGGGTAGTGAGTGTTGCATACTTGCATGTCCCTAGTCTTTCTGTGGGGTGTCTTCAATGTAAACATCATGGATGGCATGGGATTGTGCTCATTTTTCTGTGTTTTGTCGATTTTTTGGGGTGTATAACTGAACTGATGTTCCTCTGTCTTCCATTGCTTTTAGGTGCACAAGACTCAAGAGAACCACCAGTGCCAGGAAGAAGTCCTGCAGCGGTGTGTGTGTGCAGCATAACGTCACGCGACGTCACGTCTGGACACAGACAACTCTGCAACTCGTGCAACTGCTGCCTGCTGTTCTGACCTGCTCTGAAGAAGATGGCCCCAAAAAAAGTAACCCGTAGCTCCTCTAGCAAGAAAGGTGCCAGTAAGGAGCAGAAGAAGCAAGTTACCAAGGAGACTGGTGTGCCGCCCGCCCCTTTTTTTGGTGGTAAAAAAAAAAGTATGCCTGCAGCAGCAGCGGGATCTGCTGGGGACCAAGCTGGCAGCAGCACCCCCGCTCCATTGGGCTCAGTGCCACCACCACCACCACGCCAACTTAAGTCCAAGCCCTTGAGTGCTGCAGAGGCAGCCAGTATAGTTGTTCAATCACCATCGACCAGTGATGTTGGCTCATCGCAAGAAAGCAGCAGCAATGTCCCTCAATCAACACAGGTTGTTGTAGCTCATCTGACGAGTGTTGAACAACCACAGCCGCAACAACAATCACATATGCAAGTACAAGCCCAAGTACATGTGGAAGGAGAGGCAGCGCAAGGAGATGCGCAAGCAGAGGTGCATGGAGGGTCACAAGTGCCCACAATAGTTGTCCCTCCCGAAGTAGGGGCACATCAGGAAATCGACAATCAAGGCGAGGTATCATTTGAGGAAGCCACTCCTCCTGATGATCCTTCATTGTCTTCCACACCCCTAGCAAGGAAGAGATCAAGGGTGGTGTCTACATCTTCTTCAAGCACACCTCCTTCTGATGATACGGATCAAACTTGGGAACCAGCACCACTGCCGTCTGAGAGTGAGGCACACCATGATCTGACAAAGGTAGTTAAGCGTAAAAGGAAGCTCGTCCAAAGTCTCAGAGTTATGGAGTGTGATGAGGCTCAACAAGAAGTGGCGGATACTGCTGCTGATGAAGACTCTGCCAACGACGACCCAGTCATCATAAAGGTCACTGCAGCCCCAGCGGGCATGCAGCAAACAGACATTTTGACCCTAGCCCGAAGAGCTGCTGAGCGTGATGATGATGATGTTGTCGATGAGGAGGCAGTGGAAACACCACAATCATTGGAGTTAAGTAGTACACCAACTCGTCCCGCTTCCATATTTCTTTCTGGCAAGAAGAGACCTCCATCCACCTCGACCTTAATTAGTGGCGGTGAAAGTGCACAACGTACAAAAGTTGGGCAATCCAGATCCTCCACTTCATCTGGCATTAGCTTCATGACCACCACCACCAGTATCGCCGCCTCCTCCAGGTCCCACAGACACTTCAAGTCCCCAGTTTGGGCCTTCTTTACTGTTTGTCAAAAAAATCCAAAGTTTGCCACTTGTACCCTTTGTAAGCTTGCAGTTAGTCGTGGTAAGCCAGGTACCAACTATGGTACCGGAGGCCAGAGAGGTCATCTTAGGAGACAGCACACTGTCCAATGGTTTGCGCACCTAGATGCGATCAAGAAAGGCCGAATTCAAGGAAACGTTGATGTTGCATCTGATGATGACGAGGAAGAAGAAGACGTGTCAAACACTTCCCTTACACCCAGTACCCCTGTCAGCAGCACACCCAATGTGAGGCACACTAAGAGTGTTGGAGCGAGTGAGACACCAACGCACAAAAGTTCACCAGCGAGCAAAATTGGGTCAACGAAGTCATTATCAGCCCGTAAATGCTTGGTCCAGGGCAACATTAGAACAATGCTTACTTCAGACGTGCCATATGAACGCAACCACCCACTGACGCGTCTGTATAACACTAAGCTGGCTAAAATGCTAGCTGTGGACCTTCTCCCTTTTTCTTTTGTAGAAGCGGTAGGTTTTCTAGAATTAGTGGCAACGCTCTGCCCTAAATGGAAGGTTCCTAGCCGGTTCTATTTTGCCAGAGTTGCGGTCCCAGCACTACATGAAGATGTGCTGGAGGCGATTGGGGCAGCTTTGCAGAAGAGTGCTGTTCACACAATACATCTGACAACAGACATGTGGACCAGTGGCGCAGGCGCTGATTACATGTGCATCACTGCACACTGGGTCTCTTTTTCAGGTGTTAAAGCAAAGCTAAACGCAGTTTTCAAAGCTGCTCGGAAACATGCAACACTAGCCATGTTTGGCTTGGAGAAAAGTCACACATCCCAAAACATTTTGGACGAGTTTGACAAAAAGGTCTTGAAAATGCTATCTCCAATAAAACGCAAGATTGGTTATGTTTCCACGGATAATGGCACCAATATAGTTAAGGCCATGTCGCTGGGTGACTATGTTAGAGTGCCGTGTTTGGCGCACTGTATCAACCTGGTAGTTCAAAAATTCTTGAGTGATAGAGACAGTGCAGCGTTCGCGGTAATGGCCACCTGCCGCAAAATGTGCAACCATTTCAGCCATTCTTTTAAGGCCCGGAAGCATCTGAGGAGGCTGCTACTTCAAAGTCGAATACCAGTGAAAGCACTCATCCAGGAGGTGGCAACACGTTGGAACTCAACCTTCTACATGCTTGAGCGTCTGTATGAGCAGTATACGGTACTCGATCACTATTTCTTAACAGAGGGTACAACTCAGAAGGAGGACCTGCGGATGGCTGCGGCGCAATGGGACATAGTTAAAAGCCTGACAGACATGCTTCGTCCTTTTGAGTTCTTCACGCGTGCAGTCAGCCAGGAGGACTGTAATTTGGGAAAAGCTATCCCATTGTTGTGCATGCTGGAGCACCAACTGATGGCGGTGTCTTCTGAGTTTCAAAAAGATGTACAAAAAAAAGACCATTTTATTTTGTCTGAGAAATTATTAGAGCGCCTACGTGGTGATGAACGTCTTCAAAGGATCAAGTCAGATCAGCATTACATTTGTGCTACTATTCTGGATCCACGCTACAAAAAGGCGCTGGCAGGCGAAGCATTCTTTCCTTTTGCTGATGCAGATGTTCAAAAGTACAAACATTGGTTAGCCTGGTCAGCCAAGAGGTTTGAAAAAGAACGGCAGGTTATTGAAGGAGAAGACAGTACATCAGCATCAGCAGGCCATCCCCAGTCACAAGAATCCACTTCTGCACCTGTGGCTGGGGCACAAGTGACCTCTCAGCCATTAAAGACACCGGCAACTGGATCATCTGCACCACACACAACACTAACAGTGGCTGCTGAGGAGGATTGGCTAAGTTTGCTTGGGTATGGTTCTCGAAAAAATGTCAAAGGCACAGCAAAAAGTAAGCAAAGTGGAGGAACCGTTGATGACCTTGAGTCGATGGTGCAGGACTATATGAATGACTCAACAGAGGTCTTTCTTAATGATGAGCCATTGCAGTATTGGCATGGCAAAAAACAATTGTGGCCACAGCTCTCCAACCTGGCTATAAACTATTTGTCTTGCCCACTCGCAAGTGTGTCTTCTGAACGTGTTTTCAGTGCTGCTGGTGGCATTGTAACTCCCAAACGGAGCCGCCTCTCGCCCAAAAATGTGGAGCGGCTGACAATGATCAAGATGAATCAGCACCTCATACCACCAGATTACAAAGTACGAGAAAGCACGCCGCATGAAGACGAGGAGGAAGGCAACGTAGATGAGGGGATTTGTTCTCTGTTCGGTGGCACTGACCTCATCCTGCCTGAATTCGCAGAGTATGATGACAAAATCTTCTTCTTATTCCCTGACACCGAGCCCTGAAAATGAGACAATGAATAAAGAACTTTCTTTTTCGTCCTTATTCACTTTTATTCCTGTGTGTCTCTCTTTCTTTGTTTTGCACAGTTAATTTAATTCAAACTTTAATCACCTAATCCCAAAAACAAGACCATCAGCAGAACTGTCTTCACTTGTTTGCTTATTGATTTGAAGGTGCCGCAGTCTACATTCCTCAGGTTCACAAGTTCTGAAGAACATGCTCCTCTATCCTCCTCCTCCAGACTGCGATTTCCCTCAAAGCAGAGTGCTGGATTACGCCCAATGAAGAAAGACTCAGCACTTGTGGGGGTGTTGTACTTCTTTGCGGGTGAGTTGACGGATTTGGGCCCATTGCTGTGAAGCTCTAATAATGGACAAAAGTGTTTTGGACCAAATATGAGGTGGAAATTTCTTGCCGTTTTTGCTGACTTGCTTGCCTTTGAGGTGCTCTTTGGCGGGGTTCCGGGTGTTTGTGGGTGATTTTTGGTGTCTGGGAGCACTGCTGCGACAGTCTAATCTTGATTGCATTTTCTTTTCAGGAAATCCGTGGTGGAAAACAGGAGTTATGATGATTGATGATGATGACCTAGCTGCACAGCGCCGCGTTTGGACCGAAGGCCGAGAGATATTGTAAGTATGAGATTTAGCTTTTTCGCTGTTTGGGGGTGTTGTCGGGTGGTTTTTTGCAGGTGGGTTGGCGGGTCTTGCCTGGGGCATTCCTGGGAAGGCCTAATACCGGATAGAAGTGTTTTGGACAAAATCCTTAAGGAACAGCCTTTTTTTTGCTATTTCTTCTGACATCTTGTTCAATGTAGCGTTTTGGGGGGCTTCCTGCTGTTCGTGGGTGGGTTGCGGCCGGGGTCTCTGTCGAAGCACTGCTGCGACAGTCTAATCTTGATTGCATTTGCTTTTCAGGAAATCCGTGGTGGAAAACAGGAGTTATGATGATTGATGATGACCTAGCTGCACAGCACCGCGTTTGGACCGAAGGCCGAGAGATATTGTAAGTATGAGATTTAGCTTTTTCGCTGTTTGGGGGTGTTGTCGGGTGGTTTTTTGCAGGTGGGTTGGCGGGTCTTGCCAGGGGCATTCCTGGGAAGGCCTAATACCGGATAGAAGTGTTTTGGACAAAATCCATAAGGAAACACCAGTTTTGGCACTTTTTGTAAGTTAGGGTTCGTTAGGGTTCGCCCTAGCAGCAGGATTGCATGTGTTTCGGGGGGTTCTATTGCAACGCAGTTCTGGGGTTTTAGAGCACTGTTGGAGCGATGCTGGCTATGGATACTTTTGCTTGCTTGCAAGTGGTTTGAATACAATCCACGGTCTGTATTTGGGCCTACTGTTACTTTCAAAGTACGTTTTGTCACCATTTTTCTGCTAGGCATCGTTTTTGGCGATCTGATTGGGGGTCTTCTACATTTTTGCGACTGGCTTTAGTAAGGGTCTTGGTGGGAGCATTGCTGGGAAGGTCAAATTTTGTTCTAAAACACAGTTTACAGTACACCTACCTTGAGGGGAAAGATCCGCTATAATATTTTGGCCATACTTATTTATCCTTAAAAAGGTGACTCAGACAGAGCACGCAATTTCAAAAATATTGTACTGTCTATTAGGGAAATCAAAGTGTCACTTTTTGCACCACACAGCGTACATACCTTTCATTTATTTATCAGTGGTATTGTAATAGCACTTCCTGTTTTCCGTTCAATAATTACAGGCCGGGTTTCAGTCAACATCCGCCAGGCAGGCAGTGGACAGGGTGTCTTCTGTCAGTGGTCACCAACATTGATGGACGAAGCGTCAGCTGGAATGGAGGAGTGCCGCCAATAAGAGGAATTGTTTGCTGCATGCAACTTACTTACCAAATTCAACAGGACAACTCCAACAACATACGCAATACAGATACAGTATCCATTGTTTTATTCTATGAGTGTGACTGCATGTGCTTAGCTTTAGTTTGTACCCAAAGATTCTCTTTATCTTCAATTATTGTTTGTCCATGCTGTGCTTTTTTTTTCTTCTCTCAACAAAACCTACCCAAAAAGAAACCCCCATTCCCATCCATTTTCCAAACCCTAACCCTCTTCCCCCGGGCTGTGTTGTTTTGCTTGATGTCTGACTAAAATGACATCAATAATTCCACACACTTGCTGGGGAGGATAAGGTCATAGCAACAGGCTGGTGAAGGAATACGAGGATATCTTCTAGACTTACTCAGCTTCAGTACTATATCTTCTAGTAGTAGGAGCCAATGTCAAATAAATTCAACGCAAGTACTAGTTATACTTGCAAGCAAATACTTTACCATTTGTTAGGCTACATTATGGCACTGTTCTAGTGTACTGTCACCTGCTATATTCTCGATGGTACCGTAACCGTTGTAATGCTACAGTAAGGACAAACCAGGTTTCGTTTTCTTTTTTTCCATAGGCATGCAACTGCCACTGTGTCACACCAGTAGTACCACCGCAATGAGGAAATTTCACCCGCCCAGGATTGCCAACGTTAATCCCCATTTCACGTGGAGCCAGCCCTGGGCCTAGCCCTAATTTCTAACACAAATTACAGGTAAGATAAGCGTTTGGTGGGAGGTAGTATAATGGAGTATTATTTAGGACTAGACGAGAGATTGACGGTAGTACTACTAAAGTCCTACGACTGTTCAGGAAAACAAACTTACTGTTACACCCCCGTCCCCCACCCACCAGACTGAAAAGCAGTAAAAAACAGGTATGGTCAGATAAAGTTTAAAAATGTATATTTATGTAGCCCTAACAAAATAATCTCCCTCAAGACCCACCCTAACCCCAACGATTGTCTTTGAAAAGTCCCAAAACGATCCCAACTTCCAAATCCCACCCCCCAAAAGTCTATAAAAAAAGGGCAAGGGACACTCCACTACTGGAGGGTGCTGGACCTGGTGCATTTTGCGGCATGGGCATCATACTCCTTGCGGAGGGTGGCAAGCTCGAAGCGGAGGCCCTCTACCAAGTTCTTATAGTTCTGGACCTCCTGCTCCAGGTAGGACATTCGGACTCCTAGGCGGCGTTGGCGTGCCTTGCAGCTCCTGTGGGGGGCAGCTGGTCTTTCTGTTGCTTGGCGGTGGCGGTTGTCTTTGTTAGCCCGGCTCGGTCCCGCTGGAGCACTGCGCATGCTGGCGTCCCGTGGGGTCACGGAGGAGGATGCAGCGGTCCCAGTCGAGGATGTTGTTGTTGCACCGGTCGACTGCGTGTCCTCCTCCTCCTCCAGGGCCACCAGCGGCCGATATTCGGCGACAGTGGCATCCAGCCTCCGTTGCCGGGCCATTCGCGCCTGCTCCCTCCGTGATGTTGATTTGGAAGGAGCAACTATATGAGGAAAGAAAGACATAGTCTGTAACCAATGCTCCTTGGCATTAATAACACAAAGTGATTGAGCCGAAAGTTGGGTCACAGTACAAGTAGCAAATTGAAAGCACAGTACATAACTATTGAGGACAGTATCTATGTAACCTCCCACTTCTGCATCCTTGCTCTAACATTAGTGGTAGTTTAATGAACAAATTCTACGACCACTATGGACTTCCATTACAGTCGACTATGACAGTACACCAGTCTTATTCTTCTTCTTCTCTCTTGTTTAGGAAAATTGGTACGTTATCTTATGCAAGCCGGCAGAATGGCAGCACAGTGAACTTGCACCCGAGAAAAACAGTTGCACACCATGAAGAGTGAGACAGACTTGCGTTACTGTACCCGTCCAGTACATGCGGGTGGTGAAGCTATTACTTTTCTATTACGGGTGGCACTGAGAATACTCTGTTAAAAGGGCTACTGCTTAATTAATTTACCTTTCACCCTACAGTGCAAATGAGTACTAGAAAAGGAAAATGAAGAAGCTAAATAATTTGATTATCTATCACTTCACATGGGACGTATTTGATGACATATGGGATGACTTTAGGTGCTTTGCTTAATATTGAGTGAACAGTGATACACCCACACATGAATGACGCACTACAACTAAACTAAAGTTATTAAGAGAGGTACGGAGTGTCCACCGTAATAACCAGATATATGCTGTGCTTGCAGTTGCAATACAAAGTACTGCTACTATTCATGGTAGTATTGGACACATTTACAATTTCTTTTCCTTGCCTTCCCTACACTGGAACGGACGTGCGGGTGCGGTGGTACATGCTCTTCAAGGTAACACTTAGTTCATCCAGCGACCATCTACTCTCTATAGATACACATGTGCTATCTAAGAGTCAGAGAATACCTTGCTCCAGGCATCCATTCATTCAAAGTATACGCACACATACAGTTTCTGTTTCACCCACCCAGGCTGATGTCCTTCCACCCATCCTTGCTTCATCATTGACCCAGCCATGCACCATACCATATTCTTTCCTTCCCAGCCACCTCGGGGGCCAAGCAAACACATATCGTTCTTCTTTGCCAGCCATCATACAATTTCGCGTCCCACTTACTTACACCCTTCTTTCGCTTTTCGTTCATCCCATCCATCACGTTCGTCTAAGAACTTATTGGGATTCTTCTCACCAAAAACTTCACAGCTAAATCGAAGTACATTTCGAGGAGGCTACTACCTGGTTGATTTGTAATACACCCGTGCAGAAAGCACACTATGCAGTCTTCAATCTCAATAAGTAAGGAATATATAGCTTACCTGTTCCCGCCACCACCGTGCGAACCCCCACAGGACCGTCCGCCGGCTCTTGCACCGCCTCCTCCCCAGAGTCCTCCGAGTCCTCCTCGCCCAACACCGCCACCTCCGCGCTGGCCCCGTCACCAGATGTTACACCTACAAAGTACATTTAAGAATGTTAGAATACACCACTCACTACTATATAATATTTGGTCTAGGAGAAATGTTAAAAAAACAGAATACAATGTAATAATTTGTGACTGTCTACTCTAAAGTAAAAATGTCCCTTTTTCCAGGGAAGGCTGTTGTCTTGCTGCACTTTTATGCACAACTGATGAATGCTTGCTTTTTAGTTTTAACACGCACCACTTTTTCTCCTAACAGACAGAAGCTTGACTCCTAAGAACACGACCAGGATCAAGTTCAAACCAGGTGAGAGCTCGGCTCGACCACAAGAAATGTGTCCAATTAATCGTCAGCACTAAGCACTTTTCCGTTTTCAGTTAAATAGTTTTATGACAAAGTAGATTTTAATAAATGTGTTTACTTTTAATAAAGCTTTTAAACTTAAATAGACTCTGTGGTTTTTGGTCCTCCAGACTAGAGTGGATGAGCTAAAGGTTTTGGAATTTTTGCAAGCATGAGTGCCTCTGACACTTCTTGACTGTGCTGTGACTCCGTACTCTCTTGTCCTGCGTACGATAATCTAGAGATCATTGGGGATCAATCATCGGTGACTTCGGGAGCTGAATGACTCTGCCACACTATCTAGTCAGTAAGGAGACAGTGCATAGAGCTATTGCTGAATAGAATGGGAGTCCAATGGAATTGCCAAATGTCCAATCTTAGTTAGCTACACAGACAGACTAATAAGAATAATCTACTAATACCACAGGGAGTCATATTCGAGCCAGGATAAGAATTTATATCCAGTCTACAAGAAGATCAAAGACGATTTAGAAAAAATCGAATGAGGAACGCTAGGAAAAAATAGGTACTCTTTATTACAATTAAAACTTACTGGGGCCAGCAAAGGAGCCCTCGCCTGCCCGATCCTGGCCTGCATCCTGAACAGCACCCTCCTCCTCCTGTGTCCTCTTGCCCTTGGGGGGAGCTGATGTACAACATGAAAGAAAGAAAGACCAGAAAACATGGATGAGATTTGTCAACCAAATCAACCATTTCAAAAGAACAATAACAACATTTTTTGGAGAAATAGCAAATAGATAGAAAACTATTCCACGGGATCTATATCATGTGGTATACTACGTTATTCGTATTGCCTGATTTGCGGACCGTTGACTTAGAAAGTTCCTATGTAACTCAATAAACAGACTACTAAAGAGGTTTGCCTAGGCCTGGCACTGCAGGCAGCAGTCCGCAGCACGCGAAGTGACAGACAAAGTCCATCCTGCTTGCAGATCAGTGAATACTCAAACTATCAATCCACCCACCACCACCACTATTTCTTCTTATAGCCATGTGTCTAAAGGAAGGACTGGACTTCAGTCTGTTGGGGCTGATTTAGACGTCCCTTGCGGCTCATTTTCCTCCATTGTTGCGTGACTTTTGTGACGCAGCGGCAGAACAAAAGACTCGCCATGGTGTTGGTGCGGCGTATATATTTTAAAAAAAAAATATGGGCGATGCATCACGTTGTAAAGCCCTGCGCCATCAGGGGGCGTTCCGGCGCAAGGGAGGGCGTACCTGCGCAGGGACGAATCCTAAAAGTGGCTGAGGGAAATCTACAAGATGTCAATCAGTCACTTTTAAGACAATGATGCATGAGTCAAACCCTGCGCGCTTGAAGCCGACGTACGGCTTGATGCAGCATTGGGGAGATAGGGTACCCCAGAGCATTGCTGGAGCTGCGCCATCGTTGGCACGCAACTCCAGCAATGCGCCGCCTTTACGGCACAGATGCGTAAGGCTTCTGTGACGTTTTGGGCCAATGGGTGGTGGTGGCATGGCACACAATTACTGCCGCATCCCTGCTACTTTGCAGGGATGCGCCGGTAATTGAAAATATGACCCTTAGTGTCTAGCATTACGCAGTTCTTATCTTTACACTACACTCATACATAATTTCTCAGGCCAATGAAATGAACACAATTTACAAAACAAATAAGCATAGTGGCAAGCAAGGCTACTGAGAAGGAGAGCAGTGCACCTGAAATGCATAGAAGATTTTGAAATATAATTTACCTACAATGTAATCGGCAGCATTATTGCTCTTGGTAAAGAACAAAGATTTGCAAATAACAGAGCCGGATAAAACAGAGTAGTGATGAATAGCTACTACTACTCACCAAGCCCGGGGACCTCTACGCCGAGCGCGTCCAGCAAGTCCCGTTCCCGGTCCATGACATCGGTCCAGCGGTGGGTGGCCTGGTTATATGTGCGCCGGACCCCAGAGAGCTTATACATGGCCCGGCACACCTTCTCCCACCGCTTCCGGCGCTCCCGGATGCCATAGCCAGTTGCGATCTTGCCGCCTCCCAGGATCGTCTTGGGGAGGCGGCGCTGGACGTGGAAGATGAGCGCGGCCACCTCCTCCGCGCTGAAGATCTCCCGTGGCACCACTTGCTCCCCCCTCAAACGCCCGCACGGGAGCCGGGCACGGGGTGCGGGACCCTTCCCCTTCTCAGGGTGCTTCCCGGCTCCCTTTACCATGGTCTGGGCAGAAATAAACTTAAATGATAAAGAAGAAATAGAATAGTGAAGAAGAAAAGAAAAGAGTTTAAAAAAGTAGTTTAAAAGTAACTAAAAGTAGCAGAAAACACAAAAATATACAGCTAGAAAAATAGAGGGATAGATAATAAGTAAAATAGATTAAATAAACTTCAAACAAGCAAAGGATGGCAGAGATTCAGAGAGGATACAGAAAGCATGCCCAGAACCATAGCAATGAATGAGAAACAAGATGGCCGCGCCCGTTCACGACCGCGTGGGTAAGTTCGCGCGAGATTTTCCTCGCGAGCACGCGCGAAATTGTACTAGCGAGCAGCACAGTTTGCGAGATTACACATAGTGGCCGGAAACGGAATTACGTCACGCAAACAAGATGGCCGCGCCCGTGTACGACCGCTAGGGTAACTTGGCAAACGTATAGCTACAAGCGCCTCGCGAACACGCGCAAAAGCACGCGAACATACACGTCCCAAAAAAAAATTAGTGTATTCGCAAGCATTCGCGGCTTCCGAAATCGATCTCGCACGGATTCGCGCCCCAAAAAACGCGCGAAATTGCAGAAAAAACGATTTTTGCTAAACTGAAAGCAATGAGCAGGTGCAAAAGTTCAAACTTAACATTTGTAACATTCACTGTAGTGCTTCCTGAGGGGCCCCTCCAGAGTTTGCAACTATTCTATGACCCTGCTATGACCCAAACAGCAGGCTCATAGAATAGCTACAAGTAGACCATGAAGGTCCTGTGAAAAAAAATTTCACTGCAACAGAAAGCAATTTAGAGATAAGGAAGGAAGCAGGTGCCAGCCAGACTGGAACTTTCTAAATAACTGACACATTAATCAACCCCAAATTAATTCATGGCAGTTGAAGTAGGGGAGGTGTGCTTGCTTTTTTCACCCCCCATAAACTACAGTGATAAACAAACCTAATGGGTGGCAGTGAGGATGTACCAGAGGGTGGCATGGGTGTCCCAGAGGGTGGCAGTGGTGAAACAGAGGGTGCTGTGAACCTGTGAGATAAACCAGACGTAGAAACAACATAGTCGCGGCCGTTGCGTGCCGAAAAGTAAGTTCGCAATTGCGAAATTGTCCCAAAATCGGCGCGAACGCTCGCCAACACAAAAAACGGGAAAATCCGCAAATCCGCAAGAGTTCGCGTATCTTCGCGGATTGCGAATCCGTAAATCCGCAATTTCGCGTACGCGGGATCCGCTAGATCCGCCCATGCTTACTCAGGAGTGTCTGACCCTCCATGACAGGTGTCGATATCAAATCTACGTATAATGGAGTGACAGTGGCCGCATACCACTGATGCCCTGGAGGTGATGTGGATGTAGGGCAGCCAATGTATTAAATGAAAGTTCACTATAAGAAAATAGCTCTCAGACAGTCTTATGAACATTGTGAGGGTATATGTCCTCATGGCAGAGAACTTGTGCTGTGACCTAGCATATGTCCCATGGATGGCAACCTGCTTATCTCAGACGTTAATGTTCTTGATGGAGCACAGGGTGCCAACATCATTTATGATGAACCTATGCAGCTCCGGTAGGCCACACAGCATGGGTAAAAATGCATTGCCCTACGTTTGGCAAGCAAGACATAAGCGCTAGATTTGCCATATTTTGACAACTCAGTGCCCGCCTCATGGAAAGTTTCCAACCTATGGGGCATATATACATATACATACAGGAACTAGCGGCTTGGATGGCAAATAACTGCCTTAAACTGAATCGAAGCAAGACGGAGGTCTTGATTGTGGGGAAGGCTCCTTCAGTGTGGACCTTGGCATGGTGGCCTCCAGCGCTGGGCCCTTTACCCACTCCCAGCGAACAAGTGAGGAACCTAGGGGTGTGGCTCGATAACAAGATCTCGTTCGAGCACCACACCAAACGGGTGACAGGCACATGCTTTGGCATTCTGAGGGTCCTCAGGAAGACATTGGACTTACTGCCATTGACAGCCAGGAAGACCATGGTCCATACATTAATAACATCAAGGCTGGACTATGGGAATGCCCTATATTTAGGAGCCAGTGCTAAATGCACTCAGAGGTTGCAGCGCATACAAAATGCGGCGGCCCGCCTGGTCTTGATGCTGCCTAAAAGAGCCTCTTCAAAGAGAGCACTGAAAGCATTGCACTGGCTTCCAATCAAGGAACGTGTGACATTCAAATCCCTCTGTATCGGCCACCGTATCCTACAGGGGAAAGGATCCACTTACCTTCACAACCTGCTGACTCCATACCACCCGACCCGTCAATTGAGATCTAGCGGGACGGGGCTGGTTCAGGTTCCTAAATTTAGCAGAGTAAGAATGGGAGGGAATTCCTTTCGTGTGCTGGCAGCTCAACAGTGGAACAGACTCCCTCTGAGGCTCCGGCTGGAGAAGTCAGAGCTGGCATTCCGCAAAGAGCTGAAAACTCACTTGTTTCCCAAAGATTAGGGCTGGGTTTGATATGGCCGGGTGGGCAGAAATAGTAGCTGAGTGGCTTTTGACTTGACCGTCCTACAGCGCGGGGACACACTAGTACAGTGTAACCAGGTGCTTTACAAACTCAATTATTATTATTATTATTATTTATTATATCTAAAGCTTTCATGCCGCTGTACACGGCAAGCCACCTTGCTGAACTGTGTGAAAAGGAAAGGGCAGGAATGCATTAAACAGAATATTTATGTTATTTTCTAGTGGTGGTGTACTTTTGGCTGCCTAATAGGCAGAACAGTGTTTTTAGGCACAGAGGGACACTTGCCTGCACAAATGCACTCCTGAGAGGCATTTGCCTCTTGCTTTGTAGAAAGAGATAAAAACAAAGAGACATAAAAATAAATTCTTCTGGTTAAGCCTCACCTGGGGACTTGATGAATGTTGACAAATTTCCAAGTCTGCCACTAATTCTATATCTGGGAAGCTGTCAAATTCCATGGCTTGATGCATGGAGACAACCACCCTCCACCCATGGAATGGCTCCCTCCCACAGAGTAAGTGAAGTTAGCGCTTTGCGCTGACTTCATTAACTCTAGTTTACTCAAGACATGCAGATATAGAGAAGCTGCCTTTGCTTACCTTAACACATTTCACTTAACTTTTAGCTTGACCTTGCCTCCACCATGCATGACTCAAGGCCAGCACAAAAACTTTAAATATCCAGTAATGGGGGCTTTTTTCCATTCAAATATCAGTATGAGTGGGGACCACTGGTATGAGGGAAATGTGTGCTTGTATATTGTGAATAACGTTAATTTACTCAACTTACACTGACTTTCATCTTGAAAGATTGAGATATTATAATTGGAAATGTCATTTAATGAAAGAATATTAGCCATGTGGTGTTCCAATAATAGGTGTATGTATGAACTGGCCCTCTTTTTCCTAACAATGTGAGTAAGATATGGAAATAAGACATGTCCATATTAAGCTTGACTAAATATGATATAGGTCTGTCTCCCTAATTCACATGTCTACAGATATGGCAGACACTGCAGCCTTTTGAAGGGTGAGATATGGGCACATAAACAAAATAGCCCATGGCTTCCGAAAGATGAGGTATACATATGACAGAGAAAGGGAAGCAGGCACACGGACTGCCTTAACAAGGTCACAACCCAAACAGACACCCATGGCAAGTACTTACACTCATGTGTCCACTTAGATGCCAATCAGCACACAGCCCACCCCTGGAAACCTCACATGTACAGCAGACAACAACAACAGTCCACAGGCAGAAAGGACCTGCTGCATACCACATGATACACAAACTTGAAACAACAATGCAGAGAATGGACAGGCGACTAGTCAATATGGCAAAAGAAAAATGAAAAAAAACATTGCCATGCAGATATAGCCAGGACTATCACTCAAAGCATCCCTTTACCTGTGTTCTTTACCTGCTTATATAGTATTTTAAGTGTTTCCAGTTAGTTTGTTGTAGGTTTAGGGATAGTGTAGGTTAAATATAGTTAATAGAACATTGGAATGTTGGTAGCTCCATTGAAAACAATGGAGTGCTCTGGTCTTATAATGGCTGGTATAAGCCCGGAGCTCCAAAATTCCAATGTTTCTGTGTTCACAGCTATGGCTGTGAACAAAGGCTTCAGGGAGCCGGAGGGGATTTCAATCCCCTCGCGCTCCCTGTAGACTTTGTTTAATTTGTTAGAACATTCTGCCCTCTAGTGGCAGAATGTTCTAATAGCCTTATAGCCTTATAGCCTTCGGCTTGGGCCTTTAACGCTGCAGTGGGCCTTCAATAGCCGGTATAGCCCGCTACGGCGGGCTATTAGTCTATATTAGAGCATTGGAATGTTGAGCACTCCATTGAAGACAATAGAATGCTCAGGGCTTCTGATGGTTGGCAGAAGACCTGAAAGCAACATGCCAATGTTTTTTTAATTTCAAAGCTTTTACTGTGAACAAAGACCTCTCGGAGCCCAGGGGTATTTAAACCCCCTTGAGCTCCATGAGGTCTTTGTTTGACTAATTAGAACATGCTGCCTTCTAAGGGCAGAATGCTTTAAAAGCCTTAAAGCCCTCCGTAGACAGCTATTCCAGACATTAAAGGCCCGCTCACTTATTAAAGTCCCTTTACTCCGGCAGATACATCTCTCCTCATAACACTTCTGGACCTATGGAAGTTTCCAAAGAAGGACTGCCCTGCTTTCTGCGGAAGGAAGACTTGAGCTGCTTGCCTTGAACCCATGCTCTCCAGTAGTAATTCCAAGGGCCAGTTTGCTGGCCTTCTGTTTGAGCTACAGAAACACAAAAAGCTTCCAGAGGCCTCTCTCGCATCTGCCTAGCTGACCAGCACCTATTGGACCTGCCTAATCTCTGCTGATTAATTCTCCCAGATTTAGTTCTGGTCCCCAAGAGGCGCCCCTGTAAGACCAAGACCCTTGGGTCTGCACCAACAGCGACAGTCCGCATTGACTCTTCACACCAAATATCAACCATCCACAAAGCCCGACCTGCACTTTGCTCTGACAATGATCTCCTTGCATTGACCACCTTTGCACAGTTTTGCTGCAGCTCCCATCATGGACTTAAACTCAGACAGCTTGATACTTAACACTGGGACAAACCCCATACCTGAATCTGACCCATACTCCATCATGGTCAGCCTGAACTTGAGACTTTGATCTGGTCCAGCGCAACCAGAAAGTCATAACGGGCAGTTCGTGCCTTTTGGTGCTATTTTCACTAGAAACTTTAAAAAGTCATAACTCCGGTTCTACTTATTAGATTTTTGTCATTTTTATTTCATTTCATTTATTAAATTTTACTCTGTTTTTCTAATTTGGTTTGGTATTTTTTTTGTCTTGTATTTTCACTTTATTCTTGTTTGAGTGCTACATATAACATTTAAATACTACTTATAAGTTAAGTCTGACTGTTTTTGTGCCAAGATACTAGAGGGTTAAGCACAGGTTTAATTAGTAATTGGTGTTGTTCATCCTGACAAGAAATATGCTTATTATTTGAGCGGGGCTTCCAGTCCCCTCAAGTAATAACCCAATTCCTCCAGTAGTATGGGAGAGGTACCCTTCTCACAAAAGAGACAAGGTTAAAATCCAAATGAATAGCAAAAGGTCCCTCTTGTCATTTACACTCGTATTGTCTTTCCTGTCCAATCATTTTCTCACGTGAACCCCACATTCATTACCATCCACTCAACAATCTAAGCACTGAACCCTGTTTAGTGTAAACATTTATTTTTTATTCCATATCATAAATCACCCACAATTAACGCAATTTCTTACAGCAGAAAAAGAGTTTCACCAGACCATAGAGAGTAGTAAATGCAGAAATTGTCAAAGATATATCATATACAATACTAGAGGCTACAGACCTATAACATCATAAAAGGTATACAGCCTGATTCATCATTCACCCGTTTTGCGAGCCCCTAATAGCGATTCATAGCGAATCGCTATTAAGGACTCGCAAAACGGTATTCATGTAGGAATTGCTAAATAAATAGCGATTCCTACACATTCCTTATTTGCGAGTAGCAAATTGCTACTCGCAAATAAGGAATAACTCCCCATTCATTCCTATTGGCCAAAAGGCCCATAGGAATGAATGGGGAGTATTCCTTATTTGCGAGTAGCAATTTGCTACTCGCAAATAAGATAGCGATTGAAAGGGTGCCAGGGGTGTCCAAAGGACACCCTGTAGCACCCCTTAAATGCACATTTGAACAGGTGTTGCGCACACACATGTCCAAAGGACATGTGTGTGTGTGTAACATGCAAAAGAAAAAAATGCACTAAAGTGCTTTTTACACTATTTTAGCAATTTACCACCAAGTCAGACTTGGTGGTAAATTGCGACCAAATATTGCGATTTCGCAATTTCTAATTGGTTGATGAATTGCATTTAAGGAATCTCTATTAGAGATTCCTTAAATCCAATTCCGAGCAAATACGCGATTTCGGTAATAGAGATTTTTGCATTTGGGATGATGAATCCCAAATGCAAAAATCGCACTCGCAAAGGGCCAGATTCTCAGAATCTGGCCCTTTGCGACCGCAAATCAGCTTGATGAATCAGGCTGATAATCTTTTCTTTAAATATCAACGCCTTAGGTGTGCAACCGGAACCCAGCTGCAATACCTGGCTGAGTGATGATATACAGTGTCTGTTTCCTTTACTTATCCCATTACCTCCCCCGGGTTTACTTATAACCAACACATTTTTTGTGTATGTTTGGCAGTCGATACAGAGAACTGTGGAAACACTAATCATTCACATTGGATCCACAAGGTTAGTGCACTCTGGCATCCCCCCTCTCTTGAATGCTGAGCTGGCTGCCATTACTCAACTGCCATTGGCTTCCACTTTTTGGCAACAAATTGGGACCTCCATACCTCGCATGATGGCTCCCTGAAGGAAATTCACCGATGGTCTCCTTGCTCAAAATAAGGCAGGCAACCACTACTCTGAACTGGTGGTGAACAGATTTGACTAAGGCTTTCTAGCAAAAGATTGAATATTCACAGCTGGTGCTCCACTTTCGGAAGCCCAGTTTGCACACAACTCTAGATAAGGTAGCTTAACCACAAGTTTGCTGTGGTGGGAGAACTGTCAATTTAATGGTGGTGCTGTCATCTCACCAAACTCTAAAGGTGGGACTTTGTGTTTTTTCATTTAAAGGTTTTCTCATCATTGTTATTATAATCTATTCAATATGAAGTAAGAATATATTTTCAATTGTGTGCTGTATACAGTCGCTGGGCATGATTCACATTGGTAAACTTACACTTTTGTGTACGTTTAGGTTTGTTTGGAATTCACCAAACTGCATTTTAATCATAAGTTTTTGAGTGCAGAGACTCCACAGTCAAGGCGAAGAACTCCTGACGTAAAAAGATAGGCATGTCGTATCTTTTCACGTACGGAAATCTCCACCCCGACAAACGTAAATTTACACAAAAGTGTAAGCTGACCTTTGTGTATCAGGCCCTCTGTGTTTAGCAAAGGTATTTACTATACATCACATACGAAATTTCATCCCTAAAAATCTGTGTTCCATGTTTCTAATATCCATTTTTTACCATTAGCTGAGAGTAATAGGAGATTGGAATATGATTTGACTGCTCTAAGATCCCACTATATGCTTTGCAAAAAATTTCGGAGCAGAAGAGAACTATTTGTTATTGTCAGTGCCCATTTTAGTAATTGCAACTAAATGCAAAAAGATTTTGTTTAACCTTACTTTGCTTAGATATTTTGTCTTAATCCAGGAATGCCTTTAATATGAACTTCCAAGTCTCCACTGATGGTTGTGACAACTTATCTTCGAGCATCTTTGCCTCAGAAACAGATGGTAAAGGGTACTGATTTATCAGTGAGTATGTAAGAGAAATTCCAGCTACGTCTGCATGTTTTCCCCTTTTACTTCAGTTGGAAAGACTGGATTTTTACCTCCGCAGTGACCTGTGGCCTGCAAAACAGGCAAAAGACCCATGTGCTCTTCAAACGTGATATGCTTTTTTCTCCAATTCAGAGTTACTGCTTAAACAGCAGGGTGGGTAATAAATGTATCATTCAGCAGGTCATGAGTTGGACTCCTGGGAAGGCAGACTCAGTCTTCCAACCTTCACAAGTCCGTAAATTGGGTAGCTTAAACTGGGTAATGATAACATGTGTTATTTACATTGCCTCACAGTCGCTGTGGCAGAGTATGAAGCGCTACATAAAAATAGAACTATATTTATTACTGTAGGCAAGCCATGAATGTGACATGGCATAAGGCTGTTACTTAGACCAGTCTAAACTATAATAACCTCATGTGCAAGGAAAAGGAGAATTTCTCAACTATTGTATCCTTACCAAAAGTCTTGGGTCAAACTTTATCCTTACAATGTAATTCATAAAGAGCAAAAAGGTACCAAATTGTGTTCATTTAACGGATGATATTGCTTTCCGTTTTGCAATAAATCCTAATAATCTCTGAAATATCACCAGAAGACCTTGTTCATATTAGCTTTTGGGTGTGTGAAGTGGATAGAGAAATGACAAAAGTTAACTTTATATCTCCCTTCATTACAAACATTGTATGTAAGGCTGAAAAAGCTGTTACAACATTTGGTTTCACTACAAAAACCCCAGTCGAGGCAGAGATTAAAGAGAGGAATACAAATCATACCCTAATCCATCTTGAGGGACTGACCTCAAAAGAGATGGAGTTTAATTTCCTTCATTTTTTTTTTAACAAGCAGAACTTTGAGCCCAATTTAATTCTTGCTGGGCGGCCCATATCTCTGCCAGAGTACTGAAGTAAATTACTCTGGCGCCCTGATGGAGGTGCCATCTGCCAAATTTAGAAAAGTCCGCTGACCCAGCCGAAAAACGGCCTCTCCACGTCACAGGGCAGCATTTTTGGAAAGGGGAGAGTCTACCCTTTCTAATGATGCTTACCTGGAACACTTTCCTGCTTGTGGATCGCAGTTGCACTATGATCCACGAGCAGGAAATCCACTAGGACACCGTGGATTTCTTGATTTTAGTTTATTGTGGATCGCGGAGGAATACTGGGTGGTAGGAGATTTGACGCTCCCAGCAGATTCCAGAGCTTTCTGTCATAGAAATATAAGAAAAGTGGGTACTTTTAGCCAAAGTTTGAGGTTTTCAGTGGCTTTCAGGCACAATTACCTGGTGAGAGCTGTAGGAAAGTGCTACTTTTAACTTTAAAGTGCTACTTTTAACATGGTCATCCCCCCTTTTTGCTCACTGGTACTGTTGCTGTTAATTGATAGTACACTGGGTCCCTGCTAACCAGACCCCAGTGCCAGTGCTCTTTCCCTAAAAACAAGACAAATGCTTACTTGAAAACCAGTTGGCAAGTAATTATGCACTTTTGTAAGTCCCTGTTAGATGGTAAACCTGGTGCCACGGGCAAGTGTAATAAAGAGGATCTCTAACAGTGGCAGCATGTATTATGCCACCCTAAGGGACCACACACAAACTGCAGGCAGAATGCTGTTACGGGATGCGTGAAATGGTGCAAGCCATTCCGAAAACACAATATTGTCCACTCCCAAAGTGCAATATCCAAATACACTGCATGTACTATATTTAAGTCACCCATACAGCAGACATTGGAGTCCTAAGGCAAAGTATGTTAATTTACATCTGAGGGCAAATCTGCTGGAGCAAATAGGCCCATCTGATGTCTAGCTCCATTGCTGGACATTGCAAGTTATCAGGAAGCCATTTTTAAGGTATATACTAGGCACTGGTCATTACGAGTTACCCAGCTACATAAGGGCTTGACTGAAAATACTGATGTTTCATATCAAACATCTTGTCTTAATAAATCCACACTGATGCCAATTTTGGGTCTATGAAGACATGCACCTAGAGGGCAACTTAGAGGTGCCCTCGGTATCCTTACTAGTCACTTAGTGTGTTCTCTGAATGGTATCGTCCAGCCTGCCACCATAATTGAATTTCTGACCCTTTGCAGGTGGGAGCCCGTGTTCATAGAGGCCAGGAACATTGCATGCCCGGTGGACGGTGATCACACTTTCTCCAACAGGATGGTTAGTCAATTTAGCATATCAATGCCAGAGGCTTCAAAGCCTCTGCCGCGTTTGACATACCACCATGGCTTGACCCCAGACTCAGGGAATGCCACTCCCTGCCCTACAGCCATTTGGCAGCAGAGCAACCAGGAAATTAGACATTCAGAAGGTGTATTTTAGGTGGGCTACCTGAAGTGGACAGCAAGAGAAGGGTTTCACCATTTTGTTTTTTGTGCAAGTAGGGAATTCTGGGTCAGGGTTATGCCCATTCCGCATTGAACTTGGTCATATGTGGGTGTAGTCACCCTAGTGTTAGGTAGCCCATTAGCTACTATCATATACTCCCCTAAAACCCCCTAAATTGAGTATTTAGTGGTTCACCCAAAACCAGAGCGAGAGATTTTTATACCTTGGAACAGAAGAAGGACAAATAAGAGCCGTCATCATGAGAACAGAGGACCTACACCGAACCGGGGCAAAACTCTTCCTGGCTCCTGGGACACTGACAATTGCAAAGACCCAACTAGTCCAAAGTGCATCCTCCCCAACATCTGGAGGACTGCCCAGCACTTCGCCAACCATCTAGCATCTCCCTTGGGGTGGGGGAGTCCTCCCCCTCCATCCGCAGGCATCCACTGCACTCATCAAGTACACCGTGTTGTTGGTCATCAGGCTCACTGAGGGAGTAGGACATCAGGAGGAAGTCTTCATGGTTTTAGGAGGTCTGGCCCATCTCCCTTCCGAGTTTCAATATGATAGACCCTCCGGGAGCCCCTCCTTCACGAATACCCTGAGTACCGTGGCACTTGCACCAACCCAGGCTTGTGTCGAGCCCGCACTCCACCACCGTGGAAACCGACCTGCCCGACGAGGGACTTCAATACGAGAGTGGCTCTTTGGCCCACCTACACGATGGAGGTACCATGTTTACTGCTAGACTTGGGGAGATGCTGGGTGGTAGAAAATGTGTGGCTTCTAGCAGATTCCAGAAAGTTCACCCACAGAAATGTGAGGAAAAAGGCTGAATGTATCCACAGTTTGAGGTTTACAGAGGCTTCTGGGCAAAGTTAGCTGGAAAGAGCCACACAATTCTCACCACCCTGGACTTTCCCTGGTGTCTAGTTTTCAGACATGTGGACGTTTGGTATGTTTCCCTAGGTGCCCGTTGAGCTAGGGCCCAAAATCCACAGCTACCCAAATTGCAAAAACAATGTTAATTTTTCAGTGGAAAAGGGTGACGTGTCCATGTTACGTTTTGGGCTTGTTGCGGGGGGTTTTAGAAAATGTTTGAGGTTTGCAAGGGCTTCTGGGTAAAATTACCTGGTGAGAGCCATGCAGGTCAGGCCACCCTCAAGTCTCCTGGGAGATAGTTTTCAGAAATGTGTATGTTTGGTAGGTTACCCTAGGTGGAGGCGAGCCCAAATCCACTGCTAAGTAAACTACAAAAAAAAGGGTTGGTTTTCACTGAAAAAGAGGTCGGTCCATGTGGATTTTTTGGCTCTTTCCTGTCGCAGGGGCAGGCCTACCCACTCAAGTGAGGTACTATGTTTATTGGGAGACATGAGGAAACATGGGGAGGTATGAAATTTGCAGCTTCCAGCAAGTTCTAGATCGTTCCGTCACAAAAATGTGAGGAATCCACAGCTACCCAAATGGCAATAAAAGGGTCTTTTTTTGTCAGTGGTCAAAGGTGATATGTCCATGTTGCTTTTTGGGCCCTTTTCCTACTGTGGGGGCTAAGCCTACCCACATGAGTAAGGTACCATGTTTACTGTGAGACTTGGGGGGATGCTGGGTGGTAGGAAATGTGTGGATCCCAGCAGATTCCAGAACGTTCTCCTACAGAAATGTTAGGAAAATGTGTGCTTTTAGCCACAGTTTGAGGTGTATAGGGGCTTCTGGGTAAAATTACCTGGTGATAGTCACTAAATTCACATTACCCTCAACTCTCCCGGGTGTCTAGCTTTCAGAAATGTGTAGGTTTGGTACGTTTTTCTGTATGGAAGCTGAGCTATGGCCCAGCATCCACAGCTACCCAAGTTGTATAGAAACCATGGAATCTGCTGGGTAAAATATAACACAAACACATAAACACAGTGAAAATTAGCAACCTTATCTGACACCTGACATGACTAGGAAGGGGTCAGTTTTCTACCCGCATATACAGTGCTAGAGGTATCTCTATAGATTGTGCTCACAATGCCTCAGAAGAAGTCCCCCAGTTCCAGTTCCAGTACATTGAGTGTCCAGTTCTTCAAATCATGTCAAGCAAACTTGAATGCCTTTTCAAAGTCTAGACTGACTAAGGCTACCTGGACCCTTCAGTCTCTGACATACTCAATTGTGCCCTGAACTATTTCCAAGCTGTCCGTGATTTACTGACCTGTTATCCACTAGACTGGTCAGGGTTGACTATCATTGCAATATTGCAATTACCTGAAGATGGCCATTACCATCACTAAGATTTGAGGTCCACACTTAGGAGTGAGGTTAGCCTTGTATTATTGAGATCTTCACTATATCTATTCTTCTTGTACAAAAGCCACATGTATATATCCCCCTCAAACTAGCCCCCAAAGTTGGACATTTGCAGGCATGTGTATGTACCTGTGACTGGTAGCAGGGTGTCACTGTGACAAAAATCAAGAAATGTATTGAAATCTACAATATTGACTCATAATCATAAACCACATTGGCATATTTATTTATCTCATGGAAAACAATCAGGAATCATTACTATAGAACAAGTGTGGATGTACATTGTTATGTTAAAGCTACAACACCTCAGTTGTGTGATGGTCATTTGAAGCAATTGTATCTGGCTCTAGAGATACATCTAGTAATAACTGAAGTACTGCAGCTTTGTGATAGACTTGTGAAGCAATTGTTTCTGACTTGAGAGAGACATTCATTGATAACTTGGCTTACTGCAGCTATGTCAAAGGTCAGCTCTATTGGACTGGCCATGCCTGTTGTTGTTGTGTTTTAAATCCTTTATTTTATTTTCTTCACCACCCGATCGTCACCACCCGATCGTCCTCACTTCTTCATGAGTAGAACGTAGATAAGACACTGCAGGAGAAATCTGTTCGACATTTATTTTCTTGAATTTAATAAAATGCTTTTCCCAGTGGAAGTTATTGAAATGTGGTAAAACAGCAACAAAGTACTGGTAGATTTCGAGTTACTTTATTGTTAACCAGGCCTTACTTCTAACTGTTGAAAGTTGTTTCAGCTAAAGACAGGCTTCTAAATGGCAAGCAGTTTGCATGCTTATTAGAGCACTTTTTGTTAGTGAACTTAAAACGCCCTTTACATTTCTTTTCTATACACAACACTTAGAACAAGATTTCACGACCAGCTGTCTTAAATGATAAAAGATTCTGCAGGAATGTTGCGATTTTCAGTGAACTGTACTGCCAGACCTTTCAAAGTAAGACAACATGCTATCATGGGAAGATAATCAAATGAACCGTTCCGGAAATTATAAATAGAAAAGGAGGATGAAATAAAAATCAACACCGTCAGGGAAGTGGTCAAAAACTTGACAGGAAAGAGACTGGGTTTTACAGTGAATCTATTGTATTGTTGTGTATGCCTTTGGATCCAAACACAACGTGGTAATTGAAAACTGGGACACGCTTTTAGGTGCAGTGTAGCAGAATGAATATTTTATTTGCATTTCTATTTTCTTTTCGGGGTTCAGAACATATTGTGAAAGCTGAACGGTGCACAGCTGCTCATAGGATTAGTGACAGTGATGGTAAAAACACCCTTTTAACATATCCATTCACTGACATCACACCATTTAGGCTTCACTGATTTCTGTTCAGTGTATTTTTTTATATTTTTTATTGACAACTCGATGCTGCAACTTGTTAAGAAGCGTGATTAAGAAAAGACAGTAACAACGAGCTAATAAAAGCAGGAAATCAAAAGACACACTGACTATTAAAGCAGCTAGAACTTTTGAAACATTCCACTCCTCATTTTTCCCGTTTTAAAAAACAACAAATGTACCCGGGGGGGCGGAGGGCGGTGAACCGCTGCTGTCGCACGTTTACAGTACTTTGACAGGGGGGAGGGGGAGGGGGAGGAGGCAGGGGGGAGGCCATGTAGCGCGGACAATCTTAGCTTAGCTTGGCTTGGTGGGGCTATAAACTCTTTTTTTCTTTCTTACTTCTTCTTCACCTACTTACACACACTTCCCTATCCCAAACCAGACCCCGGGGGGGGCCAAAAGACGGGTGGCGAGAGGTAGGTCCACACCGACTGCAGAGAGCAAACAGAGGTCACAACCCAGAGAACAGCTATCCAATAGGGACACCATGACTACTCATAATACTCAAGGCCTAGCACAGATAACATCTGACATCAAGATCGTGTCACTGAACGTCAAAGGCCTCAACCACCCCGTCAAGCGACGGAAAACATTAGACTACCTGAATAGGCTCAAAGCCGACGTATACGTGCTCCAAGAAACTAGAGTGACCACAGAGGATGCCAACAAACTTAAGGCAAACTGGATAAGCGAGATAGCATGCTCACCAGCAGTCAACAAAAAAAGGAGGGGTGATAACCATTATAAGCAAGAAAGGGAAATTCAAGACTCTGGGCAGTGTAGAAGATACGGAAGGCAGGAGACTAGTCACCAGCATCAAAAGAGGAGAGGAAGTAATGCACATAGCAAACATCTATGGGCCGAATGCCACAAAAAAAAGTTCTGGGAGGAGGTAGAAAGCGAGCTCAGCAAGATCCCACTGGGAGAACTACTGATAACGGCAGGGGACATGAACGAGGCGATGGATAATGCCATAGATAGGCACCCGCACAGGCCAAGCCATGCCACACAAGAACAGAACATACTCAAAAACCTTTGCACCAAGCTCGCACTAGCGGACCCATGGAGACTACAACACCCCAGTGCCAGGGAGTACTCGTTCTACTCAGCACCACACAACTCGTACAGCAGAATAGACTATATCCTCATGTCAAGCTCACACACACACTTGACGGACAGAACGGAGATAGGACCGATAACAGTCTCGGACCATGCCCACATCTCCCTCTCCATAAGCGGGAAACACAATGAGCTACCGAGCAGGGGATGGCGTCTCAATAGCGACATACTAGAAGATCCCGCCAACACCGGGGAGATAGAGGAGGCAATCAAAGAATATCTCTTATTCAATGACACAAAGGACACAGAGGAAGGGACACTGTGGGACGCACTCAAAGCCACAATAAGGGGGAAACTCATAAGCATTAAGGCAAGAATGAACAAAAAGAGGAACAAACACATTAAAGAATTGGAAGAACAGATAAAGGAGCTAGAGAACAACCACATCGCAAACATACTAGACAGGAATACACTTACACCGCTGACAAAGAAAAAGTACGAACTCAACAGACTATTAAGCGAGAGGGCCACAACATGGATAAACAAATATAAATCCATAAACTTATGCTCAGCCAACAAAGCAGGTAGGGCACTTGCAGGGTACCTAAAAGCCAAACAGAGACAGCACTCAGTTGCAGCGATCACCGACACAGACAACATAACGCACACAGGGAACAAACAAATCCTCGAAACATTCAGGAGGTTTTACAAAGACCTATACACCGCGGACAAAGCACTAAAGGCGGACGGAGGGGCGAACCTTCTCGGGAAACTTGACCTACCCAAGCTAAGCTGCGAACAAAGTGAGGCGCTAGACCAAAACATAACAAAAGCAGAGGTAGGGTTGGCCATAGACGCACTAAAACCTAACAAAGCCCCAGGGCCGGACGGATTCACAGTAACTTTTTACAAAAAGTTCCAAACGCAGCTTAAAGACATACTAGTGAGAGTATTCCAGACGTGTGCAGAGAAAGGAAGCATGACAGACTCAATGGCAGAGGCAAACATTATTGTCATCCCCAAAGAAGGGAAGGACCCCCAATTCCCACAAAACTATAGGCCAATCTCCTTAATAAACGTAGACTGCAAAATCTACGCTAAAGTAATGGCAGCTAGAATAAACACATACCTACCCACCCTCATACACAAAACACAAGTGGGATACCTGAAAAACAGGCTCTCACAGGATAACACGAGACTGCTCTGCCACCTAATAAGTCGCACGGCAAATAGCACAGAGAAGGCGGTAATGATCGCACTAGACGCAGAAAAAGCCTTTGACAGAATCTCGTGGCCTTTCCTAAACGAATGTATGCGCAAATTCGGATTTGGAGATAGATACAGAGGAATGATAATGTCCCTATACAAAAACCCCCGAGCTCGAGTGGTAGTTAACTCAGCAACATCAGAAACATTCTCCCTGAGTAGGGGGACGAGACAAGGCTGCCCCCTGTCACCAGGGTTATTCCTGCTGGCAATAGAACCCCTTCTCCACATGATCAGAACAAACACGCAGATCACAGGTGTGCAAGTGGAGGGTCAAGCCTTCAAGCTCGCGGCCTATGCGGATGACATCCTGATCACCACAAGCAACCCACGGGAGTCAATCGAGGCACTGGTACAAACAATAGAGGAATATGCACACGTCTCAGGGTATAAACTCAACAAGGATAAATCAGAATGCAAACCTATGACCTGCCACACTACCAGAGAAGTACGAGGCGAGTCAGGCCTGGCGTGGCAAACAAAACCCCTAAAATATCTGGGACTCCTCTTTGGGAAGGACCTCAGATCAACACTAGAGCACAATGAGGAAGCAATGCTGAAAAAGATCAAGACGAAGCTAGACGCATGGGGACCCAAATTCATCAGCTGGTGGGGCAGAGTAGAGACAGTCAAGATGATGATCACCCCAATGCTCAATTACTTGCTGTCCATGCTGCCACTATCACTAACGATAGACTTCCATAAACAAATTGACAAAGCCATTAACTTGTTCCTATGGGGAGGTAAAAAACCTAGAATAAGTCTAGCAAAGCTCAGGCTAAAAAAAGAGCAAGGGGGACTGAACCTCACAAACTATAAGGCCTTCCAGACGGCATGCCTTGCCAAACAAGGGCTACACTGGGTTGCACCAACACCAGAATACATGCCAGTATGGCTGGAGCTAGAAAGGGGCATTCTAGGAGGAGCAGACCCGATCATGGCCCTCACGGCAAATAGACACCCAGAGGCCAAAAACTCAATACTACGGAACACAAAAATAGCACTACTGAGATTAGATAAAGAGCTAGAAGTAAGCATCAGAGGCACCAAATGGGAGTCATTATGGTACAACACCAAACTCACATACAAAGGCAAAACGCTAGGCAGCAAAGAATGGCTCAGCAGAGGCATAACAACGCCGGCACAACTAGAGGCAGGGGGCAACCCACTCTCCTACGAGACGCTCCAAAATACAACCAGACTACCAGACAAGGAATTCTATGAGTTCCTAAGAATCAAAGCTGCCATCACCAAAGCAAACCTCTCCAAACACAAACCAACCATCATACAGTATGCACAGAACTTAAACACGACAGGTCATCAAACAGCACAGATCTACAAAATAATCGCACCACGCACCACCACTCTTAATGACAAAACAATGGCCTTCTGGGAAGAGACCATCCATAGACCGCTAAATGAAGAAGAGAAGGCCAGACTATGGACATCAGCGTCCAAAAACAAGATCACACCACAGTTAGCACAAACAAAATACTGGATACTACACAGACTACACTGGACACCGGCGAAACTAGAAAGAGTTGGGGCAAGCGACAGTAGCGTGTGCTGGAACTGCCACAAAGCAAGGGGGGACCTAGCCCACATGATATACGAATGCCCCAAAGTCAAAGCGTTCTGGAGTAAAGTATACAACCTAATAGACTCAATCACGGGGTGCCAGATACAACGAGGGCTTGCAGGGATAGTCACCGGATTCCTAGAGCCACAACTCCAATCCAAAGAAATACGTGATTTAGTCGACATGCTCCTGGCGGCAGCAGTAAAAACCATTCTGGGGTACTGGAAGAACTCCAGCAAAGCCACCTTCAAGCGTTGGTTCAACTGGGTAACATTCCTTCGAGGGGCAGACAACATCACCACCAAACACAAGGCGGCGAACCACACAGCCAAAGAGGACATGTGGGCAGCCCTAGACGAGCATCTGACGCAATAAACCCCCCCCCCTCTCTTCCCCTTTCTTTTCTTCCCTCTTTCTCTCTCTCTTTTTGATACCACTGGGCCGAGTATACATGTAAAAGGAGCCCAAGAAAGACAACTGTATACAATGTACATGTGAAACTTATTCAATTCAATAAAAAAATTTGAAATAAAAAAAAAAAAAAACAACAGAGCCAGCCCTCACAGTTGGCCCAGAGTTACTATGATTTTGCACAAGGCAGGAAGGTGCTTTGGCCACATTAATTATAAAAGATGTTTTAGAAAAGAAATACTGGTAAAGTACACAAGCTCAACAATATGGACAATAATAATCGCATAAGTGCTTTAACGTTCACAGTTTAATTAATCCAAAGGTGATTTTCATATCTTCAACCGATATTCACAGCTTCTTTATATACAAATTATAGGCAACATTTTTATATGCGAACATCACAGATTTTTTACAGTGGACAATATACACAGTATGGGTGTATAACAGCAGAGTTGCTAGTAGTAGACAGCAAATATTCAGCTAACATGTGTTTCCCCTTATGGTGGCCAAAAAGCCTAGGGCTTTTTGAAGGCACTTACAGGCACATGCATCATTTGAAATTGCATTCGCAAACGGTGCGAATCGCAAAAATCAGCCGTTTGCGAATGCAATTTCATCATCTGGGATGCATCATTTTGAAACTAGTTGTTTTGCAACTTAAGGAATCGCAAATGTATTTGCGATTTCTTAAAAATTAGCAAAAGTAAGGAATCGCTAAAAATGAATAAAAAAGTGCATGAATGAAAAATCGCAATTTTCGATTCTTTAAAACATTGCAAATTAGAATTCTTATTTTTAGAAGAAGTCAGACCAGGTGGTAATTTTGAAGAAAAAAAAACTGGTGAAACTCATTTGGAGTGCATTTAAGGGGTTCCACAATGCATCTCAAACTCTTTCAGAATGGCAGCAGTTATTGTCCTGGCACGTAGGTTGAGGTTGAGAGCATCAGCAAGGAGGAGAAGGAGGGTCCAAGAAAGAATATTCAGAGTGCGCATCACTTTGTTAGGCCAGACAGAGGCTGAAATTTATGATAAGTATAGGCTAAATGCAGATTCCATTTTAGACTTGAGAGCTGAATTGGACCCAATATTGCAGAGACAAACACGTAGGACCCAAGCCATACCTACCCATGTCCAGGTATTGCGTTCCCTACACCTCCTTGCCTCTGGTTCATTTCAGGATGTCATAGGCATTGCTGGTGGTGTGTCACAGAGTTCCCTCTCTAGATTTTTCAATGATTTTCTCAATGCAATGTTGCACAGGATAAGGCATCACATTGCATTTCCAACCACCCAGCATGAATTGCTGCAAACAAAGTTAGACTTCTATAACATGGCTCATTTTCCCCATGCCATTGGATGTATAGATGGCACACATGTTCCTATTTGTCCCCCTTCTGAAAATGAGTACATTTACCGCACCAGGAAATGTTACCATTCTCTGAACATTCAAGCCATTTGCAATTCAAAAACTATCATCACTGATCTAGTTGCAAGTTACCCTGGCAGTGCCCATGATTCTTATATATTTAGACATAGTGCCATCCACACAAGACTGCTTGCTGGACATTTTGGAGATGGATATTTGCTTGGTAAAAACATTTAAAATATTTATTACTTCTCTTGGTACCATTTTTTCTCAGTATATTCATACTTTGCGTCTCCCATTTCCCAATTCCATAGGTGACAGGGCATATGCTGTGAGGTCATACATACTCACACCATATCTCAATCCAGCAACCCGCAAAGAACAGCAGTACAACCATGCCCACCTAGCAACCCGCAATGTCATAGAGAGGAGTTTTGGTGTCATGAAGTCTAGATTTCGCATACTACACAAGACAGGCAGAGCATTACAATATCGTCCAGAAGTTTGCTGTAAAATAGTTGCAACATGTGCCATGCTGCACAACCTAGCCACTAGGAGAGGGCTAGAACTAGAGGTGGAGGATGTACTACCTAACATTGACAACCAGCCTGAACAACCCCAACGAAGATTACATGGACCTGATGCAGCAGAGGGGAGGAGAAGAAGGGCAGAGATAACTCAACATTATTTTTAGAAGATGTAAGAAATATACAAATCAGTCTTGTGCACAACTTATATTAATTTCCAAAAAAAACATGATACTCAGGACATCTTCATGCATGCATGGTTCAAACAGTAAATTATTTTGCATTTACTGTCCTCTGTCATTACAAAGTTTTGATTTCCAAATGGCCTTCTAAATGGATGCAAGTATTTGTCCAAGTCACTTTTTGCGTCCTCGCAAACCTAAAGCCTTGCCTGTAAGATTTCCTGCACCAATAGGTATGCTGCTTGCATTGTCTTGTTTTCTGGAGCTACCGCGTTCTCCAGCTTGAGTATTTTTAGCTTGGCTACTCATTTTTGAGCACACATCACTACCCTCCTCTGGTAGTAAGTTTCCTGTTGTTTTCTCATGTTGGATTACATCTACAACATGTTTAAGTGACATCATTCCTTTTGAAATCTCCCCACAACATTGTGTAATTTCTTTTTGGATGCCATCTGTTTGCTTGATTAGATGTGCAGTGTTACTTGACAGACGAATCATTGCCCTGTTGTTAGCCTGTATGGTGGTCACTGACCTATTATGCCTACTGGCACTCCCTGCTTGCTGTGTCTGCATAGCTTCACACAATTTTTCAACTGCAGTTGCCATACGGTCAAGTTTTTCTGACGACGCCATATGTGCCTTTGCAATTATATCTGTCATTTGAGTTAGACTTCGGTTGATACCACTAATATTTTGACTGATGTGAGTCAGTTTGCCCTTCATAACCCTTATGTCTTTTCCTTTCAGGCGTTGGACTTTCAACAGCTTCAACTCAACAACACTGGCATTGCTATCAACTTCTAAGGATGATCTTTGTTGTGCTGGACGTGCCCTGCGCCTATAAAATTGTTGGAGCCTATTACGCCTGCTTATCTGAGTGTGTTGTGTTGCAGGGGTTTCAGCACTCTGTTGCACTTGAACATGGAAATTTGGCTCTTCATCACTGTCTGAGTGCTGCAGTTGGCGCACTCTATTCCTTTGATTTCTTGGCTGTACAGTGGGTGAAGAAGTATCTGAATTAATTCCTGCACTGCTCTGCATTTCCAGAGTAAATGTCTCTGCATATTCATTGGAATGAGTGTCCTGTTCTGCATCAATGAGTAAGAGAGTGCAAACAGTTTGTTACTTTTCAGTTTTGCACTTCTTATGACATTCAATAAAGTTTTGTTGAAATTTAATACACATGCATCATGGCTGGTCTCCTATTCAAATATTGTTGATGTGTCACTTAGATTTTTCAAAATATTCTCATGATATTTCACAATTGGAATTGACAAGGACTACAACTCCCATAATGCAATCCTAATTTCATGAAACGTGTCATTTTGAAGTCCTACACCCCACTAAGTACAATATACATGTGAGGCATTTTTAATAAGGACATGGAAAAAGTATTAGGGGTCTCTACCACTCACATTTCCCAAATAAATAATAATTCGTATTTATCCTTACCTTGTGATGGGCCAGCTTGCTCAGAGGTGTCAATCTGTATAACTCCAATAACTGCTTTAGTAGCAAGTGTCTCTTCAACCATGTCCTCAAGGGGGGTATTAGGTCTATCCCTGGATGTGCCACCACCAGTCTTTTTTGCAGCCTTGATCCGATTAGCAATTCTTTCCTTGGCACGACTGCGCAGGTCATACCAGCGTTTCTGTAGATTAGTGATATCATGGTGGGCAACCCCCACTGCATTTACTTTGGCTTGTATTGCAAGCCAAACTTTTCTCTTAACTCCTTCTGGAACCTTAAGAGATTGCTTCCCAAACAGCTGGTCCTGTCTCAATGTGACCTCTTCAATCAGTATTTCCAGCTCCTGGTCACTGAATTTTATTTTCCTTTTTCTGGCATGCAGGTCCTCAACTGCATTTTCTGAAGCCATTTCACCATCAACAGCAGAGAAACACACTCCTTCAGTAGCTGCAGGCAGAGCTCCAACTGCCAACTGCCTCTCCTCCAGTTTGAACAAGGCTACAGGTGTGTGTGATTTGGTTCCTGGCTTCCTGGTTGTGATGTCATTAGAATGCATCAAAAATGTGACTTCGCAATTTGCGAATTTGCAAAATGCGAAATCGCAATTAAGAAATCGCATAACTCCTGCGAATCTGTAAAAATTGCGATTTTTAGCGAATCGCAAAAAAATAAAGAAAAAATGATGCATTTCATTTTGCGATTCCTTATTTGCAATCCCTTATTTTTCGCAAATAACGAATCGCAAAATGAAATATTGATGCATGTGCCCGTTAGTCCAATCCAGTTTGTTCACACTGAAAGCATAAAAAATCGGGTACCAGAAAAATATCAGGGCCATATGTATGAAGCATATTTGCGGTCGGAAATGGCCAATTGGTCTGTTTCCGACCACAAAAAATGCTTTTACATATGTGTGAAACACATATTGCGATTCGGAAACACGTTACCGAATTGCAATTTGTGTTTTAGATTTGGTATTTGGAAGGGGCGTGTTTAGGGCGTCCCTTCCAAATACCGAATCTGAATAGGATGTATGAATGTTTTGCGACCAAATTACGGTTGTAAAACATTCAGGGGCCGAATTACAAGGAACTGACGCATCTGCATAGATGCGTCAGTTGCCTTGCATCAGCGCCAAATGTCCTTGCGTCAATATGGATGTGCTGCATTTACAATACAGTGCTCCATGGTGCAAGGATTAGCAGATGCGTCAGAAATTCTGACGCATTTGTTGGCACAAAAGTGACGCATTGCTGGTGTTGCTCAAGAAAGTGATGCAACTCCAGCAATGCGCCACAATAGATGGGTGAGTCTGATTCAAAAAGCCATGCATCATTCCTTAAGCCCAGTCAGAGCAGGCGTATGGATTTTGACGCAGTAAAGGCGTGGAGTAAAGCAGTGAAATCTTGTACACTTCACTCCATGGTTCTACATGGCTTTTTGCGTGGAAACACCCACCCTGCATACATTATTCCTCACACAGGTATAATGTCACGCAGGGGTTTACCACGTGGCGCATCTCCCTAATGCGGTACAAAAGGGGGTGGTGATGGACGGAGCATCTGAATCAATCAAACACTCACACCCAGTCAAAAGATCTGGGTTTAATCCATCACCGTTTTTTAGCCCACTCTGCCACCCCAGTTCAGACATGGCTATATGCAAATCAGTCTGACCCTGTGCCACATGGGAACAGTCCAGCCCGAACTGCCAAGCCACGTCTTCCCTGGACCGGAAACAAGCTTCCGAGGACCAGTTTCTGGCATTCCAGCCGTCTTCAGCCCGGCTTTCTTGAATCCAGTGGCAAAGTGAGCAAGGGACTCACGTCTGAGCATACCCTGCCACACTTATGGTGGCCAAAAGCGGTACAAAAGGGGGTGGTGATGGACGGAGCATCTGAATCAATCAAACACTCACACCCAGTCAAAAGATCTGGGTTTAATCCATCGCAGTTCTTTAGCCCACTCTGCCACCCCAGTTCAGACATGGCTATATGCAAATCAGTCTGACCCTGTGCCACATGGGAACAGTCCAGCCCGAACTGCCAAGCCACGTCTTCCCTGGACTGGAAACAAGCTTCCGAGGACCGGTTTCTGGCATTCCAGCCGTCTTCAGCCCGGCTTGCTTGAATCCAGTGGCAAAGTGAGCAAGGAACTCACGTCTGAGCATACCCTGCCACACTTATGGTGGCCAAAAGCGGTACAAAAGGGGGTGGTGATGGACGGAGCCTCTGAAACAATCAAACACTCACACCCAGTCAATAGATCTGGGTTTAATTCATCACCGTTCTTTAGCCCACTCTGCCACCCCAGTTCTGACACGGCTATATGCAAATCAGTCTGACCCTGTGCCTCATGGGAACAGTCTAGCCCGAACTGCCAATCCATGTCTTCCCTGGACCGGAAACAAGCTTCCGAGGACCGGTTTCTGGCATTCCAGCCGTCTTCAGCCTGGCTTGCTTGAATCCAGTGGCAAATGATCCAGCGGGCTATAGAAAATATATCATAAACTACGCTACCCAACTTCATAACCTATAAACAAAATTCTATACTAAATATGGACCCATTTATGAACCTGATATATTTGGGGCCTACTGAATCAGGTGGTCAGAATAAATCTATATACACATTATCTACAAACTATATACATATTTATACATTTGCAGAAAGAATATTGTCATTAGAATAAAACCCAACCATTTAAACGACCACCATAGGCGACGTGATCTAGCTAATGGTAACCAATACTTCTGAATAACCAAGACCAGCTTGTTTGTCAAAAGTAAGAATTTATTTTCTAAATTATGGTATATAAGTTGAAAGTTTTATAAATGAAATTTATTTGCAATATAGCAAGCATGATGGTAAGAAATATGAGAAAAATACAATTTAAGCAATTGAATCAATTTTAAAGAAATTATATAAAGTTTAGCATTTCTAAAACCTATTTCCCTAACTGAGCTAAATAGACAGAAATTAAAGTAAAGATCTTTGAGGATTCTTACGTGCTCCACGCAAAGTCCAGCAGCACATCACCCTCATCGGAAAGTCAGAAAGCAGCAGCCAGCCCAACCCTAAGGGCATGACTTTTTATACCTTTCTACGCTAACTAAACTAGCAAAGGAAAGTTTTCAGAAATCTACGACGTCCCATTGGTTGAGAGTGACAAGTGACATGTCACCCGATTCTTAAAAAGTTCCACAAAATCATGTCTTACAAAGACCATTGTCTCTTCCACGTGAAGCCAGAAACTTCCTGCGATTGCAACTTTGTATTAAGTCATCCTCGCAGCTTCCATAGACTTTCAGTACAACTTCCGCGGATGCCAAGTTAAGGACTGACAAAATGTTCACTTTCGACCTTGGCCATGTCCGACAGAATGATGTCAGCTCATCAGTTTTTGCTTTGTGAATGCAGCTTCAATAAACGTTTTAATTCAGAATGGGCGTTTCGTGACTTTCTGCAGAATTATAGATCAGCTCTTTTTCTGCGGCTCAAATGACTAGGCCCAAAAGCAGGCAACTTATGTTTTCTAGTATAAAACAAACACAAGAAAAGTATTAATGTAAGAAATAATGTAGATTCTGTATCCACCCCATGGTTTACTAATTAATTAACCCACCCGATTAATCAAAATGTTACCTAGCCATTGCAAACAAATAAAGCAGCGTTTATATTTACCAGTCTCCGTTTTTCAATGAGACCCATATGCACCTAGAATAGTAGAAATGACATCACACAGACAAGGAAAAGCAAAACAAGCACATGCTTCTTTTAAGTTTGCAGCAGTTAGTAATGACAAAAACAAAAACAATAAATTATTTTATTATTTTGCACGAACAAAAAGATGCAACAAATATGCACGTTTATGAGCACACATGTTAGTCCCCCCACGTGTAAAGTTTAATCTAAGTTGTATTAGCACAACATATCACACATCATTAATATTATTATTCATGTTATGGAAATGTGACTTTGCGAGTTTAAACAAAATTTTGTTTTCTATCTCGCTCCATCAACTCCCTCATCTGGTGATTAACAAATCACCACACCAGCACTCAAAATTTTGGTAAATTAAATTTTTAAGAAATCGATTCAAATTCAATTGTATTAGTAAACCTAAAAGTCTGTTTCAGCATAATCTTTGCAATTAACATGACGCTCTCTATGTAACTCCTGTAACTCGATCTCCCTTTCCTCTTCTTTTCTGAGTTTATAGATTCTCTTCTTTTCCTTCAACTGTTTCTTTCTTTTATGTAACAAACAACCTACTTTAGTCAAAATAAAAATGAATACTATTATAATCAAAGGTGCCAGAATCTTGCCAAGAATTGAACTTCCGATATTATGAAACCAGTTTTTAATTGCTTGAAACCTTTTTGAAAGTTTCCCTGTAAAATCTTCTTCTTCTAAAGGAATTATCTCTGAATGCATTTGTGTAATATTCTTAATATACATTTCAATATTCTTACTTTCATCCGGTATATATGTACAGCAATGTTGGATATGTAAAATGCCACAGACTCCTCCCTCTTTTGCTAAGAGTATGTCTAAAGCAAGACGGTCTTGAATTACCATGGATCTAATTGCAATAACTTCAACATTCACTAATTGAAATCCATCAGCAGTGTCTGTTGATAATCTATCAACTATAGTGGACAATTTTCTGATTCTCCCTGCATTTAGGGTTATACCAACAAAAGGTATTACAGCTTGAAAAATATCTCCCAGAACTTCAGTAAAAGTTTCTCTTTTAGCTCTATTTACATAATTATGAATTTTAAACAATCCTTCTGAATCTCTGTCAACATGAAACACTTTAGGAAAAACAATTCCCACATAACAAGTTCCATACCAATGGTCTGGAAGGTTGTAGTAGGCTTTGTCACCACAAACAAAATAAATCCCAGGAAAGATTGGATCTTTTCCACCTTTAAATCCCCAACCTCCCATAATCTGATAAGTATCTTCACAATTACTTGCACCTACAAAATAATTATCAAAAAGTGTATTATCTCTTCTAATGCAAAGCTTTCCACTAACAGGTTTGTCTATGTGAATTGCAATATTTTCAAGCATTTTGCCATTTAATTTCTCATCTTCTTTTTGCCAGAAGGATGACTTAGTCTGCTTGACTAATTCATTTCTCTTATAAATTGTTCTTCTCTCCTCAACCATATTCAAAAATTTCTTTCCTTCAGCACTTAATTTACATGTTAGATTATTCTTGTAAGCATACTCGTAAGTGAGTTCGTTAGTAACAAGGAAATATTCTCTCAATTGTTTTGCTTTCTTATGCTTATTTAAAGCATTATCAATCTTAACATTAGCAAAAATTTCATCATAATTTGAATAGTAATATTCTAAACGACCAGTTTGATAAAATAAACTAGTTAATACACTACATGTAACAGCATAAGTGAGAGGAAGCATATTATATGTTACTCCCTCAGAAACAGAAGCAGGTAACTTAACACAGACATAACAGTCCTTTGCATCCATTACCTTTACATATTCACTCAATAGCTTTGTGAATGTATTGCTTGAAAAATCACCTATTGATTTATCTTGATGAATGTTAGGCTGATGATCAATAACTTTTGCAGATGCACTATGTTTAGTTTGGCTAACCAGAGCTTTGCTTGTTATGTTAACTTTGTGTAATTCTCTATTCATTTCTAAAGGGATAATCACAGCTAGTACTAACCAGAGCAGAACTAAAATGAGCAGACACACCAGAGTCATCTTACAGCATCTTTTAAAAACAGAACACTTTGAAGTGCTCTCCTTAACGTAAGGCATTTTTAGGTTAGTTTTAGCCTCAAAAATAAAAATAAATTTTAAAATTTATATACACCCCCCTTTTAAAATATATTTTTCTTTTATAACCCTAAACAAGATTTCTTCGACCTTATGTCATACATAAGTTTTCTTCTACTAAACAGTTTTTCTTCGACCTTGTGTCAACTAACAGGATTTCTTCAGCCTTTTGCCAATTTAATAATTTTGTACTTTAATCATTGTCACTAATTTCTTGGATTTCGTTTTCTTCTTCACTACTATCATATATGTCAATAACAGGTGGAATTACTAAGTAAGTCCACTCAGGAGACTTGTATTTCTGGTTTGGTCTAATTATTCTCTTCCCTTTTCTCGATATCACTTCAATTTTTCTTCCAACTCCAACTTCTTTTCCTGGACTCTTTTGACTACTGATTTCTTCAACTTGTTCTATTGGCTTTTTGATCAATCTTACTCTCAATCTTCCACCAGGCCAGTAGTCTGCTTTTCTCACATACTTCTTCTTTGGTTCAGAATTATTTGATTCTGACTTCCAAGTCCTTTTCTTTCCCTTTTCACTTCCACCTTCCACGTCACTTTCTTCAGTTTCGTAGTCTGAAATTTCAATTGACTCAGGAACTTCTCTATTCGGCAATTTCACTCTTTCAGGAACTTCACTTTGTCTTCCATCACTGGTACTCGGTAATTCGTTCTCCTCTTCTTCTTCAATTACCTCTAGCTTCCCAGTCTTCGGATTTTTGTTCCTTACTTCAGAGCTTGTTCTCTGCCTTTCGATACTCTCCTGGTCTGAAACTTCTTTTTGTTCAGCTTCTTTGTCTTCAATAGAGACAACTGAATCCTCAGTTATCTTTCCTTTTAATAGATTCTCTTCACCTTCAGAATCTATTTCAATTATTTCTAAGTCTTTTCTTGTCAGATTTCCATTCACTGGCACAGTTTCCAGATGTCGACTTTCTTGTCGATCTTCAGAATCTGGAATTACTTCACCTTCTGTTCTGTCTTCTGCTTCAGAATCAGAATCATCTGTGGTATCACTTTCAACATCAGAATTCTCAGGAGTTGGTACTGGAATAGTATGACTTGGATGAATCCAGCGCTTCAATCCTCTGCACTTTACAGCATTAGTAGTGATCAAGATTACCTGCCTAGGTTTCTGCCATCTAGGAGATAGACAATTCCTCCTCCGATGTACTTTCGTTCTGACCCAATCGCCAGGTCTCAGATCATGAGTCAAAACTTTTTCATTTGATTGAGCTTCAGTTCCCACCTGATTAGACACAGAAGTTACCATATCAGATAACCTTTTACAGTAATCCAAAATTGCACTGTCATTTATGCTCAACAGTTTACCTACAGGTACAAAAGCTTGCCTCATAACTCTTCCCATTAAAATTTCATGAGGACTTAGACCTGTCTTTTTATCTGGTGTACTTCTTAATGACATCAAAACAATTGGAAGAGCATCAGTCCACTTAACTCCTGTCTCTAGACACATTTTTCCAATTCTGTTTTTGATAGTTCCATTTATTTGTTCAACTACACCTGATGCCTCTGGTCTGTATGCACAGTGTATTTTCTGCTCAATGCTCAAAGCTTCACAAATTAACTTCAACAGTTTGTTATCAAAATGGCTTCCTCCATCACTCTCAATAGTGACTGGAAAACCGTACCTTGGGATGATTTCTCTGAGCATTAGTTTTGCTACTGTAATTGAATCACAATGTCGTGTAGGGAAAGCCTCTACCCATCTTGAGAATAAGCATACAATTACAAGTACATATTTCAAACAGTTGTGTAAGGGCATTTCAATGAAATCTATTTGTAACCTGGTAAAGGGACCACCCTCTCGACCAATTATTCCTGTCCCCACCACTGATTTTCTGTTTGGATTCATTTGTTGGCATGACAAACACCTTTGACAAAAAGATTCTGCAATGGTTCTACATTTGGTATTGAACCATGTTTCTCTAAAAAGTCTGACCATAGAATCTCTTCCTAAATGTGCAGGACCATGATATAATCTGGCCATGTCAGCAATCAAGCAATTTGGTAAGACTATTCTGCCATCTTTGTAAACCCACACTCCATCTTCTTCACGTGGTCTACAATCTGATCTTAACCATAGGTCTTTTTCTTCATCATCTGCTTCGTTTTGTAAATCTCTAATCTCATGCCATGTTTCTACAACAGTTGTTAGCATTAGTGAATTTGAATCAGTTTCTTTACTCCTCTCCCGATTGTATGAATAATTTTTTCTTGCGCAGTACTTTGCTGTTTCGTCTGCGAAGGCATTTCCCTTGGAAATATAATCAGTTCCTCTAGTGTGCGCTGCACACTTGACTATGGCAATTTCTTTTGGCAATTGTATTGCTTCAATTAATCTTCTAATGAAAATTGCATTTTTAATTGGTGATCCTGTTGATGTCATGTATCCTCTCTGTGACCAGAGTTGTCCATAATCATGCACAACTCCGTACCCATACTGACTATCAGTAATGATGGTAACTCTTATATCTTTTGATATTTCACATGCACGAATTAAAGCAATCAATTCAGCCACTTGTGCTGAACGAACTCCTTCAAGGCATGATGCTTCTTCAACATCTACAACTGTACAAACTGAGTATGAAGCTTTCAAGACACCTCCTTCAGATCTTAAGCATGAGCCATCTACAAAGTAGACAAAATCCGATTCAGACAAAGGTCTGTCTTTGATGTCTTTTCTTGGTTTTGTGCAGAATTCCATGACATCTAAACATTCATGTTCAGTTTCAATATCATCAACAATTTCAGAATCAGGCAGTAATGTAGAAGGATTCAGATTCAAACATCTTGAAATCGAAACATTATCTGCTCCCAGTATGATTTTCTCATACTTTGTCAATCTGCTACTTGTTAAATGTTGAGTCTTACCTCTTGTCAGTAATATTTCACGTGAATGAGGCACAAAAACTTTTACAGGAAATCCCATTATGATTCCTTCACTTTGTTCAAGGCTGATACTTGTAGCTGCAACTGCTTTCAAACAACCTGGTAATGCTTTTGCAATTGGATCAAGAACTGCAGAGAAGTATGCAATAGGTTTCTTTAGATTTCCATGTCTCTGAATTAACACAGATAATGCACATCCTTCTCTCTCACTGCAATACAGTTCAAAATCTTTCTCATAATTTGGCATACCCAAAGCAGGAGCTTGGCATAAGCTCTTTTTCAGGTTCTCAAAAGATTCCATCTCAGCATCATTGAGAATAATTGGATCTTTTACATCTGATTTGGTCAGTCTTTGTAGTGGTTTTGCAATTACTGAAAATCCACTTATCCATTGTCGACAGTAACCTACCATTCCCAAGAACATTCTGACCTGTCTTTGTGTTCTTGGCGGTAACATTGCTTGAATCATTTTTATTCTCTCTATTGTTACTTGTCTTTTTCCTTTTGCAATTCTATGACCAAGATATTTTACTTCTTGTTTGCAAAACTGTAGTTTTGCTGGGGACACTTTATGTCCTTCTTCAGCAAGGCGATTTAACAAAATTATTGTGTCTGTTACACAATTTTCTCTTGTCTTTGCAGCTATTAACAAATCATCAATATACTGCACCAGCGTAGACCTACCTGGTAAGTCTAAATCTTCTAATGATCTTTTTAACAATTCATTAAAGATTGAAGGACTTTCTGTATAGCCCTGAGGGATTCTTGTCCATCCAAGGGTCTTACCTTGGAATCTGAAAGCAAAGATTTCATAACTGTCTGGGTGTAAGGGAACAGTAAAGAATGCATTGCAAAGGTCAATGACTGTATACCACTCAGCATCATGTGGAATCTGAAATAGAATTACTGCTGGATTTGGAACCACAGGACAACATGGAATGACTATTTGATTAACCTTTCTCAAATCTTGTACGATCCTAAATGTTCCGTTAGACTTTTTAACTCCCATAATTGGTGAATTACAAGAGCTACTCTTCATTTCCTTTAATACACCTTGCTTGATTAACTTTTCAATTATAGGTGTAATACCTTCAATTGTCTCTGTTTTCATTTTATACTGTGGAGTGTTTGGAAATTCTATTCCCTGTTTCAATGCTATTTTTACAGGATCTACGTTTTTCATCAGACCCATCTCATTCCCAGTAAAATCCCATATTTCAGATTTCACTGTTTCCTTTAGCTCTTGAGGTAAATCCTTTTCTTCAAATGCAGGAAACAATTTCGTTTCTTCTGCTTCCATCATCATCATTGTCATTCTGTACAAACCATCTTCCTCCATTGTTTGTAACTCAACTCCTTCAGGAGAACAATATATTCTGCAATTCATTTTACATAGGATGTCTCTACCTAATAGATTTACTGGACTACTATTACAAACCACAAATCTGTGTTTGTCTCTGTAATTTCCAATTTCAACTGGTACTGGATCAGTTAAGTCTGTTTTAATTTGCTGATTACTTACTCCCACAACTTGGATGGTATCCCCAGAGAGAGGTAGGTTTTCAATTTCCACTGATCTAACAGTAGAACGGGTAGCACCAGTGTCCACTAGAAAAGTGATGTCTACATCATTAACTTTCCCGTTTACATAAGGACCAGACTGGTCAACCTCAAGAGTGGCTCCAACAACACACTCTTCCTCCTCTCTCGGGCACCGTCAGCAATAATCATCAGAATCACTGTCTTGACTTTCTGTTAATAAAAATTGTTGTGAAGCATTTTGCATTTGAACCCTTTGCTGCTTTTGCTGTTTTTGTGGTTTTATTACCTGTTCACATCCCTGAAATCCCACGTTTGGATTATATTTTTGAACTCCCCCACAATTCGGAAAAGGTGGTTGTGGCAATTGGTCTTGACGATTATTCACCTGTTGTTGTTGCTGTTGTTGTAACTGTCGCTGTATATTAAATTCATTTAACCCCTGTTGCATCTGTAGCTGTTGCTGCAGGTTAACACCATTCTGCATCTGTGGATTCAATAAGGGATTCTTTAAGTTTTTAGGAGGATGAGGACACTCGTCCCTCCAATGTCCAATTTCGCCACAATTAAAACAAGGTAATCTTTGCTTCAGCTCTTCTATCTTTGGGCTAAATTTCTTTGGGAAATTATTACCTTTAAACTTTCCTTGTATCTGGTTTGTATTTCCAGTTTGAACAAAATTAGTGTTCTTATTTCCCATGCTGGCAATCTGTTGCTCAGCCACCTTTACCTGAGCCCACATGGCTTTCTCCTTCAGCTTCTTCTGTTTTACTTCTAATTCATCGCTACAATATTTTGCTTTTCTTAGAATATCATCTACAGATAGTGCTTGCCATCCGACAATATTAGTTCTGATCATTTCTCCAATTTCAGGTTTTAGTCCATAAACAAATCTATAGATAAAATGACTCATGTCTTTTTCATCAAATTTTTCATAACCACTGTATTGTTTAAAGATTAACAATAGTCTTTCATAAAAAGAATGAACTGATTCTTTTGTTTCCTGTTCTGTTCTTTCTATTTTAACCCAATCAACTTCTTTGGGTGGAATTTTGTTTTTCATCCAAACAATTACTTTCTCATAGAAATCCATTACAAGTGGATTTGGGGCACCTGTTTCTTTAATTCGCTCAGGTTCTGCTTTTGGCCAACTAATAGATATTTTACATTCTGTCCAAAGATCAGATGGAACTACAATGTCAAAAAATCCATCTAAATCAATCCACAGAACTTTTGACACTTTGATAAATCTATCGACTTGCCTGTACCACTCAACAGGTTTCTCCCTCAATTTTGGAAAGTCATTTGTGAATAATAGAATGTCTTGTCTTGACCATGGGACATGAACATATCCTCCACCTGCAACTTCTCTCATTGGAAATTGTTTTGACAATTTTTCCAATCTTTCATCTTCCTTCCTTTTGGTCCATTTCACTCTCCATTTGTTCAGTTCTCCTAGCTTTTTGATATAGACAATCAAATCTTTAATGTGAACTATTCTTCCCATTGAGTTCAAACTCTCAATGTCACTTTCTGAAAAATCTAATCTGTAATGTTTTGCAAAATTCTTTTGTTTACTTACATCGATTTCAAGTTCTGCAGCTAGATCCTCTAATTGATCATATTTATTTTTCGTTTTCCACTGAATACTTTTGCAAATGAATAGTAGTTCATCATCCCGATAGTAATTTAAACTATCTGGGCCAATTGTTCCAATTATTAATTCTTCTATATTCGCTTTTAATTTGGCCACATCAAGTTTTGGTGTGGTTACCCTGACTTCAGGACTTCCTACATCTGACATAGCACCCATTGGTGTTTTTGGAGATAAATCCTCATTAAAGGTTAAATCAGGCATTCTCGATCTAGAAGTGTTTAATTCAGTCAAGTCTGAATAAAATTTTTCAGCAGGCTTTTGAATTTCTGTATTTAAAGGAATAGTTAATCCGTTTTTGTTTGTTTCTCTTTGATCAAATACAGGCTGAACAGGACCTATTGTTACTGGAACTGTGACAGCTTCCATGCCTTTTGTCATTCTTTTAATTAATTCTTCTTTAGACCTTAAATATTCATTATAATCAACATCCTCAACATTTCTTGTCTCTCTTGCATAATCTTTTGGAGGTTCCCTTGCTCTTGGAGTCATAGAAAAATGTCTACCTTCGTTTCGAGCATTCTCGAATTCTGATCTTCTAGGAGTTTCAGTGATTTCACTATTATTTGGATAAAGTTTAGGAGCTTCACTAATTGGAGGTGCACTCGGTGAAGTTTCAGTAGAAACCACCGGAGTAGACCATGATCTAGGAGGTCTCAAAGGCTGATTAGGCTGTTTCTTTCTAGCAGTTGTATATATTTCTTCCATAACTGCATCCTCAGATTCACTTTCCATAGATTTCCCTGTAGGAGAACCCATTACCATTTCATGAATTAAATATAATCCTTCACTCATGTTTCCCTGTCTCCACATTCGCAATCTATCTTCATGAGTTTCTCTTTTCCATGATGGATTTTTAGAAGGTCTTTTAATTCCACTAGCTTCTCTTTGTAACTGATACATCTCGTCTTCCCACTCAACTAAAGCTTCAAATTGAGTTGGTCTCGGTTTTGGAACAAGAGCATTCATTTTCTCTCGTAAGTTTCTTAAAACTCTTACATTAAATGAACCATCATCAGGCCAAGCTAAAACGCCGTCGTTTTTAGTATAACGTTTCCAACTGTCAAACCATAAGACAGTATGATATCCGTATTCACCTTCCATGTACGCTGCAGGTGTTTTATACTTATGAAGTAGTTTACCACCTCGCGTTTCGATTTTCTTGTCAGGTGAAAATAAATTCTTAAATTTCTGAAATAATGTTGTCTTTTTCTCAACATGTTTAAAATGATAACTCATTTTTAAAAGTTAAATTTAATTCACAAAATCGTTCGTAAAATATTTCCGGGATGTTCCGCAAAACAACCAATCCGTGCGCGAAACACACCAACAGGCCAATGGCAGTTGAGCTGCGTCACTTTTCAGCTCGACCAATAAATTTGGAGATTTTTCGAAGGACCAATCAGCTCACAGGCCGTCAGAGACTCAGGAGCCAATCAGAATACAGCTTGTGACATAGGTCACCCAATCCCAGCGCGGCTCTGTGACGTACACAGCAGCTGCCGTTTCTCGCTTCTCACTCCTGGCGCTCACCCCTCCTTCACAAAATCTTTTCACAGCGCCATTTTAAGGACACTTTTCAGTGTAAATTAATTCTTAATAATGACTATAAAGACAACATCTGTTCGTTTCACTATTTAGGATAGTTTACATACATTCAAGTATCCACACTTCGGAATAGACGGCGCTATTCACACTAAGGATAATATTCAATTGTCAGTAGAGTAACCTTACCCCACCCTTCTAACACGTATAATTATGAACTCGCTTTGCTCTGAACCCACCGCGAAGTGAAAGTTCTAAGAGTTCCACTTGAACATAAAATACAATTCAAACTCGCACTTTTACACGGAAAATTCCCTAATTTCAAACACACATGAAATCCGTACAGGACTCTCACCTGTTTATAGAATTCATGCACCGTTAGCAAAATAACGACGTTATCCGTACAGGGCTCTCACCTGTTTATAGATATGAAACATGTACCCGTACAGGACTCTAACCTGTTTATAGATAATCATGCACCGACGTTAATTTTACCCTTCACTCAAGCTCGGATATAACTAATACTCTCATCACAGTGAGTTTTATGGAAGGCGCTTTGTCCCTATTCTCATGCTGCTTTGATTTCTTAGAAAATCCTCACTATACAAGATTCAGACCTAGCCCTAAAACTGTGCTGCTCGGCGACAACACTATGGTACACGGCGATACCTTTTGTGATACTCGGCGATATCACTACAAACTGAACAGATGGCTTGCGTGACTAATTTCTCGCCACACAATCTATACCGGTATAGCTTACAGATAGGCACGAAAAACGAACTTAACATGTGTTAAAACATCGATCCTATTTCCATACCATGACGTAACCCTTAGCAACCAACATATTACCTTGGTTACCTCCTAGCAACCATCAATTTCTGCTACCAGAGAATTGATCCAGCGGGCTATAGAAAATATATCATAAACTACGCTACCCAACTTCATAACCTATAAACAAAATTCTATACTAAATATGGACCCATTTATGAACCTGATATATTTGGGGCCTACTGAATCAGGTGGTCAGAATAAATCTATATACACATTATCTACAAACTATATACATATTTATACATTTGCAGAAAGAATATTGTCATTAGAATAAAACCCAACCATTTAAACGACCACCATAGGCGACGTGATCTAGCTAATGGTAACCAATACTTCTGAATAACCAAGACCAGCTTGTTTGTCAAAAGTAAGAATTTATTTTCTAAATTATGGTATATAAGTTGAAAGTTTTATAAATGAAATTTATTTGCAATATAGCAAGCATGATGGTAAGAAATATGAGAAAAATACAATTTAAGCAATTGAATCAATTTTAAAGAAATTATATAAAGTTTAGCATTTCTAAAACCTATTTCCCTAACTGAGCTAAATAGACAGAAATTAAAGTAAAGATCTTTGAGGATTCTTACGTGCTCCACGCAAAGTCCAGCAGCACATCACCCTCATCGGAAAGTCAGAAAGCAGCAGCCAGCCCAACCCTAAGGGCATGACTTTTTATACCTTTCTACGCTAACTAAACTAGCAAAGGAAAGTTTTCAGAAATCTACGACGTCCCATTGGTTGAGAGTGACAAGTGACATGTCACCCGATTCTTAAAAAGTTCCACAAAATCATGTCTTACAAAGACCATTGTCTCTTCCACGTGAAGCCAGAAACTTCCTGCGATTGCAACTTTGTATTAAGTCATCCTTGCAGCTTCCATAGACTTTCAGTACAACTTCCGCGGATGCCAAGTTAAGGACTGACAAAATGTTCACTTTCGACCTTGGCCATGTCCGACAGAATGATGTCAGCTCATCAGTTTTTGCTTTGTGAATGCAGCTTCAATAAACGTTTTAATTCAGAATGGGCGTTTCGTGACTTTCTGCAGAATTATAGATCAGCTCTTTTTCTGCGGCTCAAATGACTAGGCCCAAAAGCAGGCAACTTATGTTTTCTAGTATAAAACAAACACAAGAAAAGTATTAATGTAAGAAATAATGTAGATTCTGTATCCACCCCATGGTTTACTAATTAATTAACCCACCCGATTAATCAAAATGTTACCTAGCCATTGCAAACAAATAAAGCAGCGTTTATATTTACCAGTCTCCGTTTTTCAATGAGACCCATATGCACCTAGAATAGTAGAAATGACATCACACAGACAAGGAAAAGCAAAACAAGCACATGCTTCTTTTAAGTTTGCAGCAGTTAGTAATGACAAAAACAAAAACAATAAATTATTTTATTATTTTGCACGAACAAAAAGATGCAACAAATATGCACGTTTATGAGCACACATGTTAGTCCCCCCACGTGTAAAGTTTAATCTAAGTTGTATTAGCACAACATATCACACATCATTAATATTATTATTCATGTTATGGAAATGTGACTTTGCGAGTTTAAACAAAATTTTGTTTTCTATCTCGCTCCATCACAAAGTGAGCAAGGGACTCACGTCTGAGCATACCCTGCCACACTTATGGCGGCCAAAAGCGGTACAAAAGGGGTGGTGTTGGACGGAGCATCTGAATCAATCAAACACTCACACCCAGTCAAAAGATCTGGGTTCAATCTCCCTAATGCGTCACGCTGTGTAAATGGGACGCAACGTTTATGCTGCAACTGCGTCATTAAGGGGCTTGTAAATCTGCCCCTCATATTTTACTGACTCCTTGAAGGAGGTGGTAACCCATTTGCAAATGGGACTCCTTTGAGAATGGAAAAAAATACTTTTTAAGAGCAGGCATTGGTCCCACGGATCACTGTCTACTCTTAAAAAATGAAATTGCAAAATTAATTTTTTCTTATTAAATGCATCCCATTTTTAATACTACATAGAGTTTACCTCACGGGTCCTAGAATGGTACATATGGGTCTTTCAGAATTGGGGCTTTGTAAACGGAACTGTGGCTTAGTGGGTACCTTTATGCACATTATCTGGGAGTGTGAATCTGTTGGTGCATATTGGCGTAGTATTCATGACACAATTACGGAGGTGTTTGGGATTTCCCTCTCCCCAGGGGCTAGGAGATGCTTACTTAATATATGGGAACCTACTGATTTAAATACCTCACAGATGCGGTGGGTCACCTTGGGCTATATGATTGCCAAACGGGACATCACACAACTATGGGGAGCTGTGCCGGCCCCAACGCTTGAAGGATGGGAAAATAACTTAGATTGGTGTATGTTTAGGGAGAAAACTACATATGTGGCCAGGGGGCGCCCCCGAAAATGGTTAAAGATCTGGGGATCCTGGAATAGCTATAGGGGAGAAATTTGTACGCCGTCATTTGAGGCTGTACCTGATGATTCCCCTTCCCTGTGAAGTTCCGACACTGTTCTTGAATCCTCCCGGGAAGTTTGCCCAGCCACAGGCTCAGACCCACTGTAATGTCTTTTTTCATGCTGATGTTTGTTTTAATAAAAAGAAACATAAAAAAAAAAAGCTCTATTTAAAAGCAATCACATGTATTATGGTCTGCTGACCTTAGCAGGCCAACATCCCTGTGATGGCTTAGATTCCTAATGGCTCCCAAATTGTGACCTTCCTCATTAATATGCATTAGGTGGTGTAGATTCCTAATGGGTCACAAATTGCGACCTCAATCAATCACAGGATTGCAAAGCGTGCTACTCACCCATGAGGGTCTCAAGGCGCTGGGGTTGGAGGGGTGCAGCTCAGGTTTAGCTGAAAAGCCAGGTCTTGAGGCTCTTCCTGAAGGTGTGCAGGGTGGGGGAGCGTCTGATGTTGACAGGGAGCTCTTTCCAGGCTTTGGCTGTGACATAGAAGAAGGCTCTTCCCCCGGCTCTGGTTCTGCAGACACGTGTGGTCCTTGCTAAGGCGAGGTCGGCGGAGCAGAGGTTTCTTTTGGGTGCGTGGAAAGAGATTCCTTTGTTGAGGTATTTGGATCTGATGTTGTGGAATGATTTGTAAGCCTGGTTGAGTAGCTTGAAGGTTACTCTCTTTTGGATGGGGAGATAGTGGAGGTCGTGCAGGTGTTGGCTCATGTGCTCATGTCGTGGGGTGCCAAGGACGAGTCTGGCAGCAGTGTTTTGGATGGTCTGAAGTTTCTGTAGCAGGGATTTGTTGATTCCCACTTAGAGTCTGCTGGTGATGAGGGCGTGGGTGATGGTATTTCTGGCTTTGGTGGGATCCACTTGAAGGTCTTGAGGAGGATGCGGAGAGAGTTGAAACAGGCGGAGGTGAAGGCGTTGACCTTGTGAGTTATAGTAAGAGAGGACTCTAGCATGATGCAGAGGTTCCGGCCGTGGTTCATCTGGCTGGGTGGGTTTCCAAGGGCAGAGGGCAACCAGGAGCTGTTCCACGTGGAGGGGCAGGGTCCGAGGGCGAGGACCTCTGTCTTCTCCGAGTTCAGTTTTAGGCAGCTGTCGCTCATCTAGGCTGCAATGTCTTTCATTCCTTCTTGGAATCTTGGAAGCTCAATCTGGTGTCTTCGGGGTTCTTCATGAGGGAGAGGATGAGCTGGGTGTCGTCGGTGTAGGATACTGTCTGTCGATGGCGGCGAGGGGGGCCATGGAGATGTTAAGACCGTGGGGCTGAGCGAAGATCCCTGGGGTACCCCGCAGCTGAGCTCTGTGGGCTCAGAGAGGAAGGGTGAGAGTCTGATCCGTTGGATTCTGCTGGTGAGGAAGGAATGGATCCAGTCGTGGTCGAGTCCTTGAATGCCGGCGTCGTGGAGTCTGGTTACAAGAGTACGGGGGACACGGTGTCGAAGGCAACGAAGAGGTCTAGCAGGATGTGGCCCGTAGTGTGCTTCTGGTTGAGTAGCATGCAGATGTCGTCGGTGGCGGCGAGGAGGGCAGTCTCGGTGCTGTGGTTGCTGCAGAATCCGGATTGGGAAGAGTTGAGTATGGTGGTCTTTTCGATGAAGGTGGTTAGTTGTGTCTTGAGGAATTTTTCGGAGACTTTGGCTGCGAAGGGAAGGAGAGAGATGGACCGGTATTTTCAGGTCTGTTGTGTCGGCTGTGGGTTTCTTGAGCAGGGGCTTGACCTCAGCTAGCTTCCAGTCGTCAGGGAAGATGCCGGCTTCGAAGGTGGTGTTGATGATGTGGCATAGTTCAGGCGCAGTGGCGGATCTGTGGAAAATGTGAGGTGGGCAGGGGCCCTCGGTGGCTCCTGAGTGGGTGTTTTTATGGTTGTGGTGGTGTCTTTGGTGGTTACCGGTGACCAGGTGGTAATGGTGGGTTGGCTCTCCTTGCTGGAGGGGAGGGTATTTCTGGAGTGTTTGTTGAAGATCTCATAGAGGGCCTTGCTCTTTTGGTGGAAGTAGGAGATGAGTTTGTTGCAGAGATCCTGGGATGGTGTGATGTCCGTGGCTTCACTGGGAGGTTTTGGTGAAGTGCTGGATGATCTTGAAGAGTTCCTTTGAGTTGTTGGCGTTGGTGAGGATTTTCTTCCTGATGAAGGTCCTCTTAGTGGTTCCTATGAATTGGTGGTATTCTGTCATTGTGTGCTTGTAGGTGGACTGGTCCTCTGTAGTTTTGCTGTTTCTCCATTGTTTCTCGAGGCGTCTGCATGAGCATCTAGCTTCTTGGAGGTCGGTGGAGAACCAGGCGGCCTTCTGAGGACCTTGTCTGTCGGGGCTGCGGAGGGAACTAGCACATCTGCACAGCTGGAGAGCCAGCAATGTAGTTCAGGCTGCAGAGTTGGCATCGGTTATGGCGGAGGGGGGTCGTGGGTGAGGGTAGGGTTGAGGTCCTCTTCTGTGAGCTTGCTCCAGTTTCTTCATGGTGGGAACAGGCGGACTTGCGAGTGGTGGTGGTGCTGAATGAGAAGTGTACTCAGTGGTGATCTCCGATTTGTATGTAGTTTGTGGAGGCAATGGTGTGGGGAGCAATGAGGTCAGAGAAGGTGGTGGTGAAAAGCATGCGGGGTCCAGGGGGTCCGTAGGCAAGGGTGCTGCGGAGCCTGGTTCTGTGGCTGGTCCAGATCTGGAAGTGGAGGTGTTTGGTGTTGGAGAGGATATCACTCATGCTGGAGATGGAGAGATGGAGGGAGCTCTTGGGTACAATGGCGAGTCCTGCTTCTGGGTGGTGGGGGCAGTCTTTCCTCTGATCTTGTAGCCTTCGGGGATCGAGGTGGCGATGTCGGGGGCCGAGGCAGTGTTTGTCCAGGTTTCCTGGCATCACGTAGGTCCATTTGTGACCCATTAGGAGTCGCTAATGAAACTCAAAAGAGTTTCATACATTAGGAGCAGTCAGTACCTAATTGCAATTTGGAGAAAATCGCAATTAGGTAATCACTAATTGAAATAATGATATATGTGGCCCTCAGTTCCATGCCTGGAAGAGATAAATAGTTATCCTAAAGATAGATGAGGTCATCATGATGCTTTCATTATAAGTATGTATTAAATGACACATAGGCTAAATAGATTTATCTCTTCAGGAAATCGTTAAGTGCCACTGGACTCACTTTCTTGGAATTGGGTATTACTGGACTCTAGGTTAAAGCCTACAACCTTTTTTCAAATATAGTTACTATGATTTTGCACCAAGATTGTGTCATGTTTGTGGTACAGTCCTAACGCAAAATAATTTTTGTCATTTACTAAGTTGTGCAAACCCACTTTGATTGGCCTTGTGAGGTTTAGTAAATACAAAGTAACGCAACACAGAACAGGATGCCTGGATAATTCTTGCATATTGGTTGCTGAAGGACCCTGCTTTTGTCTTACTAGACTTCGGTCTCTGGGTTTGCTATGGGTATAGTGCCAGCTTCAAACTGGATTTTAGTGTTAAATGTGGGGGTATATTAGTGATTATCATAGTGCACTCACCTACACAACCATCAGAGCCCATGTTTAGTGTAGCCAAAGCCCTTTGCCATTTTGAAAATGCCCTCACATGGCATGTTGGGTCTGTTTGCACTAAGGAAAACAGGATTTATTGAAAAAGTGAAGAAGAATGCTTCGGAAACTTTTGCACCACTGACTATAGATTGACGAGGGGTCTCCCTTATGCACTAGTTAGTACCAAGCATTAAAGTGGCACCGAGGCATGCCATCAGAACACTTTCTGAACTTTCAGAAGCATAGAAGAGGGATGGACCTGCTGCCTGTGACATGAGAAAAGCCCTAAAGAACTGGATCTGCTCCCCTTTGAACCCAGTACAAAGATCTAGACTCAATCTGCAAGGTGCCTTTTTCTGAAAGTTCCCAGCAGACCACCGGCAACCCATCCTCAACTGGAACCTGCTGTTAGCATCTGCGCGACACTCTGTGAGTCTTTAAGGGCCATATGTACTAAATTCCCTTTTTTGCATTGCTAAATATAAAATCCTCGGAAATCGCCATTTAGATAGTACAAATTGGAAAGTACAAAAATGGCAAATTCCTGATTGAGATTCCTATGGCTTCACAATCACTTTTAGGAAATCGCAAATTAGGGAATGCAAAAGCTTTTATACCTATGGGACTTAGGTACTCCTTAAATGTAAGATAAGAACATAATGGTGCACGTGTAAAGAGCTCCAATGAAGTGCGTGCTCTATGGCACTTAAAAAAGCATTTTGGGGTGCGTTTTTTAAATTGCTCCTGGTTACCAGTGGATTGGATCCTGGTTACCATTGGATTGGATCCAATGGTAATAGCAAATTCTAGGTACCTGGGACCACTGCCTGCCCTTAAAAAAGTATTTTGCATTCTTTTGCATGCTTTTGCAAAGGGGAAGGGATCCCCTGGGGACCCCTTCTTCTTTGCAAGTGCATTACCACCTAATTGAAGTAGGTGGTACTTGCGAGTGTTTTGCGACCGCAATTGCGGTCGCAAAACATTAGTACATTGTTTTTAGACTCGCAATTTGAAAGGGAACCCTTTTTCCAAATAGCGAGTCGCAAAATATATTCAGCGAGTCGCAAAAACATTGTGACTCGCTAAATGGGCTATGTACATGGTCCAATATGTTTTTGCATATAACATCTTAAACAAGTCTGCTTCACTCAACTGAGATCAACTGGCCTGTGGTAATAAAAGGGCAATGATATTCAATAGATCATTTAACTTTAAAACTAAAAGGTTGCAAATTGGAGCCCTGGTAAAAGCGGTCAGATAACAGATAATTAAAATTTTAAAGCTAAAAAATGCTTTTTGGAGATAGAGTTTGACATGTTTTTAACTTCTAACAAGAATTGTTGAAAACCTTCAAAACACTAGCAGCCAATAGTAAACATTATACCACAGTTAAACCCATCCAGACGTTTTGTAACATGGCAGCAGATAGCTAATTCCATGCAACTCCGATATCATTGTAAAATACAGAAACTCGCTACCATGGATTTTTCTAAATTGTCCTTGGTCTAGAATTGAAATATTTAGAGTAGAATTATACAAAATACCTCTTATGGACAAGGCGTCACTACAGAGAAATGTTTCCTATAGAAAATTAAACAATTAATGACATTTTCACTCCTTCACTCCTGACAAACCAAGAAACACTTAGGTCGGTTGAATCCATATATTCTTAGGGCAATTGCTTCTGCTAGATTAGGTGATGGAGCCAATCAGCACAGAGTTGGGAATATTTGAAATGCCACTTTATTCTCAAACTTCCAATTAGGCTTGCACCCACTCAGAAGTACTAAGAATGTGATAATGGGTATTCGTGAAACATTTCTTGTTTAGGAGACAGCAGAAGTCTCTTCTCCCTAATCCTTCTAGATCAGCCATTTTCATTAGATACTGTGGGTCACAAGATACTGCTTGGCCAGTTGGATTAATGGATGGACATTAGGGGCCAAGTCCTAAAATTTATTTGCTCCTCCCTGATAGAGAGAAGCTTGGCCAATTTACTTTCTAAACTGTCCTGCCTGTTTATGACGACCCTCATAGTTTGGTGCTTCCTCCCCTTTTCTTCATTAGCTATAAGGTCCAGCTGCCCCAAAACATTGAGGAACTTGGACATTTATTCACTTAACCCGTTCGGTGCTGATGACGACTCCCGGCCGTCATGAGTTACGGTGGGCGTGTGCTGATGACGGCCGGGAGCTGTCATGACCACACAGGCGCAGAATTCCGGCCGCAGCCAGGGGGTTAAAGTTGTGCGTCATCACTTGTCAACCCAACACAATGCAAAACACATTGCAAATTGACTATTTAATGGCCACGGGTGCAGCACAACATTTCAGAGCACCCACACAAGCTTTAGTAAATACGGGTCGTGGTCCTTGGTCTCACTTCATCATGTAACCAGACCATTGTGAACCATATGTCATATGGCAAAACTATTGTGTCCTAAATATTATGAACAAAGTATGGCCCCATTGGCATTTATAATATAAAATCTATATCTAATGTCACAATATTTTGCATGTGGTATTTTGGACACAATATTTAAGTTTATTGTCAATGATGCTCTGACATATAATCAGTATATTTATGCTAATGCTGACCAAACATATTTTGGGCCACTTATGTGAACATAAATAAAGCCACTCTGGTTGCAGTTGCCAATTAGATGGAAGAATAAAGCTGGTTCCGTTTTAAACAGTGAAAAAGCAAATATTCTATTAATCCTCCCACCTATCTGACTCATGTCCATGAGGGAAATTCTTATTCATATGAATGTAATTTATAAACTGGATTTTATCTTTGATGTAAATGAGCTGCAATTGGCAAAATCAATTTACCACCATTGTAAACCGTGAGCAAAACCGGCTCAATGTCAGCTCCTGATCAATGTAAGGCCTTATGCTAGGTGTACTACAGCAGTACTACAGTGATGAATGCAGGCATGTGAACATTTGATGTGTGTTAGTAAGCTGCTCATCAAGGGGCAGATTTACAAGCCATTTGCGCCACTTTTCGGCCACTTTTCCCATGTTAAAAGTGACGCACAAGTGGCACAAGGGGCTTGTAAATTTGCCCCCAAGTATTTAATGGAGAGGTATACGTCACTGAGAAAGTGTTGCAGCGAGTTCAAATGTCTGACTCCCCGTTCTCTCCACCTGCACATGGTTGAAGTGAGCAGGGAAGCAGTCTTCAGATGTATCTCAGATATGTGTCAGGAGGGGATTTAAGGGAGAGGTCATTCATATTGTGTCCCTGCCCTTGGGTTAACCGGGGAAATATGGAGTGCTGTGCTTCCCAGCCCTTTGTCAGTCTGGGGAGCATTCAGAGGACCATGGGACGCCAGGTTGCAGATTTGCATTCCAGCCAATCAGAAAGACAAGGGAGCCAACAGGAAGTGTGAAGGATGCATAACAAACCTTTCCACTCCTCCGACTCTAAGTAAGGTTAGGTTGCTGTGCTAAACAGCTCAGGCGAACTGAGTAGGGGAAAGCCTATTTTTGGAGAGGATTGGTGTAGCTCTTGATTCTGGGGCTTCGGGCGAAGCTGGGGAGCTTAGCAGTTCTGCCTCCTCTAGGGCTTTATTTTGGCTTGTAAGTGATTGCCGATATAGTAATCCATGAATAGGCACTACTGACTGAAAAAAACAAGACTATTTTTGGGACATTTTAATTTTAAAGGCATATTCTACCCCTCTGGGTTTGTGCTCTATTCCTCACTATAGTTCACCTGACGACAGATCCTGCCCCATATCGATGTGGTGAATGTTTTCACTTCCAGATGCGCTATTGCACTGCAGGTCAGCAAATCCAAATTATGAGTTAACTACTTTGGACTACAGAACTTCCTGGTGGCTCTGGTAGCCAAATTCACAATCACCTTGAAAATCAGCTGATACATTTTTATAAAGTTTACATTTGAGAATATATAAAAACAACTGCTTAACGAATTGACACCATATTACAACAAACATTGGCAAAGCCAATGCATCTGGCCTTCGCTGGTGCAATGGTTGCTGGCAAATGCAATAAAAAAACAAATTAAAAAAACATGCAATCACGTCAACATGGTTGCCACATGCTTACAGTAACATATTTAACATTCACGCTGGTTTACTGTTGGTGTTTTTTAAAACAACAATCCTTTCATTTGTGCATACATTTTATTATTATTGTTTGTGAAGGAGACAACAATAAATCATCAAACAATGCTCTCAAATTACAGGCAGCTACAATGTTACAGTGTAATTTAAACACTTCACTAATACAGCCTTTAAAGGGAGAAGGAACTTAAATCACCATGTAATTACACACAGAAAGGCCAGAAATAATACATAACTAGCAATTAAAGTTAACTTAAGAAAATAAGTCAAATAAAGGAAACTTGGAATCAACTTTGTCCCCGAAGAGAAAGAAATTATTTTAGGCAGATGTGAGCAATGTGCACATGTTTTGTACGGTCAAACAAAGTCGATCGATATAGTGGGCTCACCTACTGCCCCATACAGTAAGCTGCATGGGGGTGGAACCAAAATGTGAATGACAATTTGGCAGACCAATGAATGAAGCTCTCTGAGTGAAAGCCCTTCTCTGTATGATTTTTGTTGAAAAACAGTAGTCTGGCGTGATGCCAAAAGTTGACTCCATGACCAGATCTAAAAAGCACAACATCATAGTTTGAGACTTTGGGTCTAGCTTGACATTTCAGCTGTGTGTATGACTTATTGTTACCAACCCTTTAAAATATGCTTAGAGAGCGCTTTTGGTGTGCCCAGAAGAGTACTTCTCGTCTCAACCCATGCTACTAACTGATTATTGTACCTTTCCATTTTCTATGTAGTGCTTGCTAAAATGTTTTAGTCAGCAATCGTGGTGGCTTACACACACACATGGACACATATAAATTCAAACACACACATATGCAAATGCACCCACACATCATACACACACACACACATTCAACCACACACACACACATAATGGCACACAATTCATGTGCTTAAAACAAAATAAGCATTGACTAAGCCAAAGGGCCTGTCTTTTTTGTGGTAAGCAATGAAAATCTACATGCATAAACAGTTTTTTAATGTTCCATGCAGATGTATCTAACCATCCCTAAAATTATTAATGAACAGAAAAGAAATTCTCACGGACTATTGAATGGAACTACAGAGTTGCATCCACAGATATCATCAATGATATTGTCATTTGTATGCCATGTATGATATCATCAGGAGTGCATAGAGACGTTTATGGTCCTGCTGCTATCCATGCTAAAAAAGTTTCAGCAGCTTTTATTTCACATTTTGGTATGTAGCTATAACTCTCTTAAAATTACGTTTTTTTTAATGCGAATGGTGGCTTTGGTGCGTGCAGCTTGTTATTTTTAATCATAGTATCCAACCATATTGTTCATTTAACAAGTCAGAATCATGGCTCGTTGAGTTAAACCCTCCCTGTTGACGTCTGTTGTGCTCTGAAGAGAAAAATCTTTTACATAGAGTGCTATATTAAAATCACGTTATTATAATTTATCCTTTCATTTGAGTGATTAAGGGCCTGATGTAGAACTTGGTGGACAGGGTACTCTATCACAAAGGCGACGTAATGCTCTGTATGACAAATCCTAGTTCCACCCATCGCATTTAGAGAAAAGACAGACTTTTTGTTGTCCATCAATGGAGCCCCCATTGGTTCTGTTGAAGGAAAAGTTCCTCCCATGGCCCAAAGGAGTAGGGGCCGTTGGAGGAAACACATTACACTGTCCGCTCTATTTAGGTTTGATGATGTAATGTCTCTTTTTCTGACCATCACTGCCAGGAAGGACAGGAAAAAATTATTACCCACACACCCTGTGAAAAAACTACTAGGATTAGGGGTCATTTGTTATTAGTTTAAAAAGCAAAGTCCTGCTTGAAAAGGTTTGGCGACCCGCCATCATAACCAATGGTGGCTTACGCCAAAGTTTTAGTACTTTGAATTGAACTGCCAGTAAGGCACTTCCCCTCAAGATACAGAGATGACCAGTAGTCCTTTAGTCATCGTTAAATTTGATCAACTGAAGTCCACCATGGTAGTTGTGGTGATATTGTGCCACGCTAACTGACAGGTGACTGTCTATCAAACAATACACAAGTCCCTAATTGTTCTTTTTCAGCACATGCTTATGTATTATCATTTTTATTTGGATTTTCTGTTGGTGTAATCAAATTATGATGTAAATTGTTGTTTTTTCAATACCTTCTTTGTACAGTCATTTAAGAACAACTTTGGCATAAATGTTTAGCTGCTTTGAGTATAAATGTTAATTTGGTCATATATTTTGCTTTTGGATGTAAAGTCTCCTGGATTCTAAGGGTCTTAGTTTTGAAAGCCTGTGCCGCCATTGCGTACCGGTAATCTTCATTACCCCGATTAGGGTCCTCCCCGTCCCAGTCCTTACAACGTGAGGCAGTCCTGCCTCCACCCAGGCGATCACAACGCCAATATTCAGAAGCTTACATAAGCCCCTCCTACCTACCGCCATGCCTGTTATCAACAAGACTCTGACACAAACATAGCGGGAGGGTGGGAGGGTAGAGGACTGGGATGGGGAGGACCCTAATCGGGGTAATGAAGATTACCGGTAAGTAACAAGACATTACCCCCTCATGGGTCCACTCTGTCCCAGTCCTTACAACGTGAGGAACTCACAAGCAGAGCACCAACAAAAAAAAGTGCAGGACACCAGGGATCCATGCAAAGCACAAATCTGTAGAGATCAACGAACAGCAAGAGCCCTACAGAAAACCAGCCAGCAGAGGCACGTAAAACATCAAGCCGATAATGTAGCACAAATACATGATGGGACAGCCAGGTGGCCGCCCAACAAACTCCTGGATAGAAACCTCCGCCGCCCCAGTCCAGGAAGCAGACACAGAATGCGTCGAACGACCCAGCACCAGAGACAGATGAGGCTGATCCAAAGGATTGAAAAGGCAGGCAGACCGCCAAATGCACTCACCGACCAACCGTAGAATTGGAAACCCAAATCCCCAAACAGGGCAGGAGAAAACCGAAAATTCCAGGGAATGATGGAGGGAAAAACCAGAGAGTCCAGTGAACAACCAATGAAGGGGGAACAAGTGACCCCCAGCAGGCAAATCAGGAAGACCACCGTAGCGGACAACCAGAACAAGTCCAAAGACAGCGAGGCCAACGATACAGACACCCACATACCCCCCCCCCCCTACAGCCCTAGACTATTCAGGATGAGAAAATAGGAGGGAAGGCACACAGAAAGGAAATATGCAGGGGCCAAGCAAATCCACACCAAATAGAACCAAACAAAGAAAATGCGCTGTCGAAGCGAGCGCCAGATGGCAAAAAACAGAGGACAGGAGGAAACGACCCAAGCTGCATCTATGAACGAACGAAAGCGCAGGCGGACCTGAACAGAAACTCAAAGCCAACAGAGGGGACACAGCCCAAAATGAGCCGTGGGAGCCTGTGCCACCAGAGGCACAATACATACCAATGAGCCATAGGGTCGTGAGAACAAAACATGGAAGCCAGCAGGAACAGAGACATGCAACTGGCCCCCCTAAGAAGGCCCAAGCAACAATGAGCGACTGGAATGCCAGCATGAATCAAAAAACTCGTCGGCCACCAAGAACCCCAACATGGCCCCCAACCACAAGGACAGGCGTCCGAGGACAACGAAAGGAGAGAAGGGAGCTGTAAATGCACCACAAACACCAGGGTTGGGATAGCAAAGCTACCAGGCCAAAGTAGGAACCAGAACAGGGGAGAGAGGAACCAGAGCCACGTAACTGCATGGAAAAGGACCCAAGGAGTCAATCAGAAGAAAAACTAAGGACAGGAGGAGCTGGCAAGTCCAAGGAACCACAGCCGGGGAGGCAGCCACCACCCCCTGGATCCGCAACCAACCCGAAGGGCAGAAGGGCGACCCAGCAGTACCCGCAAAAGTGTCAACAGGGAAGAGAACCGAGCCAGAGGGAGAAAAGAGCCCCCTGCAAAGTGACAAACAAGCCAGAGAAACCGAAGGCCCAGAACAGGAACCAGATGAAAAATGGCCAGAACCAAAACGAACCCCAGAATCTGGAACAAGATCATCAACACGACCATCGCCAGAATAGCCAAAAGGAGGGTGGAAGCAGAAACTGGACAAAAGCCACATAGGGAAAAACCTACAGCACCTGGCCATCCCAGGTGGTCACCCATCAAGGTATTGACAAAACCTGACCCTGCATAACTTCAAAGAACAGAATAAAAGGCGCTAGCAGGGTGGAAATGCCAATCAGCAAAAAACCCGCACAGCAGGAGCCAGCAATGCGTAAAAACCTGGGAGCAGGAGAGAGGCCGAAAGGCAACACACGAAACAGAGAAAGGAACTCATCCACAGCAAACCGCAGGAACAGCGGACCAGCCGGATGGATGGAACTTGAAAAACAGTAAACTCCCAAATCCAGGGAAGCCAAAAAAAAAACACATCGGGAAGAGAGGAATGACAGACCGCAAGGGGAACAACCGCCCAGCGGCACTAAACGGCATTAGGCCCCGGGACACAGAACCATGCAGAAAGGAACCAATGGGCGTCAGGACCAGGAACAAAGAGGAAGAGGAACCAAGGCCCCGCTCCGCCACCGGAACCAGCACAACAGTGCCTAGAGACAAAAACAGGCCGACATCCAAAGAAGAAGGAAAAACACAACATGGGCCAAAGGACAACGGAGCAACTGTGGAAACTGCCCAAAAAGGGGGACGGCCCGGAAAGGAATCCAGTAACCAAGAGCGAAGACCGACAGGACCCACCCATCGGATAGCAGACCGGATCAACAAGCCAGGAACAAGGGATCTGAGCCCCCAAAACCACAACAACAACAGCAACAGGAACAGGGAACCCACTAACAGACTAACACCAGGAGTGGAACACAGACCCAAAGAAGAAGAGACGCAACCACAATCACCAGGTAACGGAGACCCCCCCAGGGCACAACAATACCCAAAGCTCCGGACAACCAACACCCAGGGGCAGCCGCAGGCGCAACAGAGGCCGCAACCAAACGGAACACAGCCCCCCACCACCCAACCATGAAAGGGCCGAGAGGAATACAGAGCACCAGCACACAGATGGTCAGAAGAGGGAGCCAAAAAGCCAAGGAGCCACAGAAAAACAGACAGTGGACCAAGGCACCAGTGCCACAGCAACCGAGGAGAAGACTCAACCCACCAAGCCAAGACAGGAAGGAGGGCCCGTAAACAGCCAAACAACTCCACACAACCCATGAGAAGGACTAGTGAAGTACAGGCCGAACAAGAGCCAGCACACACCCCCAAAGAAAAAGCAGCATTTTGAAATGCAGGAAAGTGAGAGACAAAGCTTGCCAGGCGAAACCACCATCCCAGAAAACGCGGAACACCCTGCGTATCTGCCGCGAACCATGCATCAGTCAGGATATCCAACAGGACATCATGGAAGGGAAGGTCAACCACCACAGAGGACCCAAACTGTGCGAAAAAAACCCACAACAGCCAAGGATTAGGGCCACAACCCAGAATCACCCGAAAAAAGACCTCATCCTCAGGACAACGCACCGCAGGCCCCGGCAGCGCAGACTGGACAGCCAAAATCATCAACTGTGTAAAAGCACAGATCGAAACTTTACCACCTCAGGGCAATTTGACAGCATGGGCAGGTTCTGTACCCCTCCACAGTATCCAGTGCAGCCCCAGAATCTGCAAAAACGTCATCCACCTGTAGAACAGCTGCCGATAAAGTTCTTGGCGGTGAGAGTGGGTTGGTGGCAGCTCCCATGCTGACCCGCTTTTCTTTTGGCCATAACCTTGCAATCTTTTAATATTTTAATTACTTGCCGATTGAAATGTGATATTACTACATTTGTTTGCACCTCTCTGCATATTTTAGACTCGCCTCTCGAGTCCGTGTTCCTCATTGTGGCGGTCCTTTAAAAACTTGAAATATACCTTTGGGGGGGTGTTCCGACCTACCTGATATTTTCTGTGGGGTGAGGTGTGCCTTCCCTGCCCCGGTCCATCGCGGCTGTTGTGCCGTTTGTGTGGAGGGCGTGCGGCCATCTTGCTAGGAGTCCTCTCCCCGGCCGAACCTGTGGCAGCGGTCTAGCTGGGGGAGGGACGTGCTCCTATAAGAACACAATGCCCTCTTTGACGCGAAGCGGTCACGCGTGGCGGGCGTGCCTTAGGCGCGCCGAAGGTAAGCCAAAGGTCAGCCCGTCTGCGCCCGTCCGCGCCTCGGCCGAGACAGCCGCAGGACGGGCTGCCCCTCAGTCTCAAACCGGGTATGCCACGGCTATCTCCTATACCCGCGAGCAGCTGTGGTCTTTGCGCCTCGAGAGTTGCCCGGGTGTCGGTGGGGCGGTGGGGAATTCTATTGTGCTCAACCCTTGCCCAACCTGTGGCTTCCGCTGTGTTAAAACACTGATCGACCCCTCCTCCCCGGTGAAGGCTCCCCACTCATTCTCGGCAGCTTTGGTCAATGCTCGCTCATTGAGCAAGCACGCTGCGGATATGTTTGAACTCCTTGCCGACGGCTCTCTCGACATTCTGTTTGTGACCGAAACCTGGCTTACTGAGGCCAGTGCTCCGGATGTCGAGTTGGCCGTCCCTCGAGGTTTCAAAATATATAGGAGAGACCGAGTTTTGGGAAGAGGGGGGGTCTGGCTATCATCCTGAAGGATTCATTGTCCCTTCGGGTTGAGCCTTTGGAGGATTTAGGAGTTGGGGAAGCGATGAACTTCTCTCTGGTCCTCTCTCCTCATCTCACTTTGGGGGGTACGTTAATCTATCGGCCTCCAGGACCGGCAGGACCATTTTTGTCAGCTCTGCTGGATTCTATGGTTCCTCGAGCCCTGAGATGCCCGCATTTTTTATTGCTGGGTGACTTTAATATTCATGCTGAGGTGGCGGATTTCCCCGAATGTAAAGCTCTGTGCGATTTTCTTGACCTGGCGCATCTCTCCCAGTGGGTCTCTTTACCTACGCACTCGGGGGGTCACACCCTGGATGTGATTTGTTCCAACTTTCCCCTCCGGGTTGATGCCCCTCAAGTTTTGACATGGTAGGATCATCAGCTGATCAGATTTGCGTGGTCAGCTCAGAGAACTACCACGGGGGGGGGCCAAAACCGTCTGTGCCAGGAAAATCAACATAGAGGCTCTGGCGGCCACCCTGAAGGAGTGTAGGCCCGCGTTGGCACTGATCTTGCCAAAGCGGTGCTGAACTTTAGTGATTGGATGGCTGTGGGGGTGATGGCTTCATCTAAAGGTGGGAGCAGTGGCAGAATGCGCTCTACTCCATCTAAACCTTGGTTTTCTCCTGAGCTGCGCATTCACAAGCTGGCCTGCAAAAAGCTCGAGCGGGCCTCGCGCCAAACCTATTGCCCTTTAGCAAAGGCAGTTTTACGTAGAGAGCAAAGAAACTATTATGCCAGCATTAAAATAGCTAAGGGTGAATATTATGCCAACCGAATTGAAAAAGCCAATAATAGCAGTCGCGAGATCTTTGCGATTGTTAATAGCTTCCTTTCCCCTTGTGCTGAGCAGCGGATGGTTCCAGCTTCAAGGGCATGGTGCGAGAGCCTGTCCGTGTTTTTGGAGCAAAAAATAGCTGCTATTCAGTCCAGTTTTAGTGCCAGCAACCTCTCGGACGGCATTCGATACATTTCCCCCCCTCCAAGGGGTACTTCGCCCAGGATGGTGGAGCTCGTTCCTCCCACAGCTATTGACACGCTGGCTGTGATTAAATCCTTGATATCTGGATCTCCATCTGACCCCTGCCCGGCGAGGGTGCTGGCAAGCATAGCCGATGTGGTGGTGCAGGAAGTGACGCATATAGTAGGCCTATCATTTAAATCTGCCATAGTGCCTGCCGCGTGGAAACAGGCTAAGCTCCTGCCCTTGCTTAAAAAGGCCGGAGCTGACCCTGCGGTGCTGGCCAATTATCGGCCAATTTCTCTGCTTCCGGCTATGGCAAAAATTGGCGAAAAACTGGCTTTCCAGCAGCTAAACAAGTTTGTGGAATCTTCTGGGGCGCTTCACCCGGCCCAATCGGAATTCCGTGCTGCCCACAGCACGGAATCGGCTCTGGTGGAGATCGCGGAAGCAGTTAGGGAGTGTCTGGACCGTGGTGGCAGAGCGGTTTTAATTTTATTAGACCTCTCTGCCGCGTTCGACACGGTGCCTCACCAAAGCCTCCTCGCTCGGCTTGCTGACATTGGGGTCTCCGGCCTTGCCTTAGACTGGCTGAGCTCCTTTCTTGCGTCTAGATCTCAGCAGGTTTGGCTTCCTCCTTTTTCATCTTTGGCTAAGCCTCTCACGACAGGGGTCCCCCAGGGCTCCACTTTGAGCCCTCTGCTTTTTAATGTTTACTTGACCCCCCTGATAGAGCTACCCGAACAACTGGGGGCCAGAATTATAGCCTATGCTGACGATACGCAGCTGTTGTTTACCTGGCCTAGTGCGGTCTTAGAGACAGAGCGGATTCAGAACTGCCTGGCTTCAGTTTTTAGGTGGTTGGCTTCTTCACAACTGAAGTGCAATGAGGATAAGACCGAAATTCCTCTCTACGGTCAATTCCCCCTGAATTTCAGAAATTCTCTTTGGCCGGTCGGCTTCCCGATGCCTTGCGCAGTTAATGTCCCCGCCAAGAATCTGGGGGTCTGGTTCGGGGAAGACCTCCGATTCGAGGGGCATATCAAGAAGTTAACCGGTGGTTGCTTTGGGACTCTTAAGGCGCTTCGGAAGTTCTTCCCCTATTAGCCGGCCTCGGCTAGAGAGTCAGTAGCAAGAGCTTTAATTCTCTCGGGTCTGGACTATGCCAACGCTCTGCTGAGTGGCTCCCCGGCTTATATGGTGAGGCGGCTTTAGGTGATTCAAAACGCGACCGCCAGACTGTTGGGTAATATTTCCAGCCGGGTCAGCGTAAGGAATCACCTGCAGAGTCTGCATTGGTTGCCAGTTCCTCAAAGGAATACTTTTAAAATTTTGACCCTGGCTCATAAAGCCATCAACGGGCAGGGACCCGCCTACCTGATGAAACGATTAACTCGTTACTCTCCCAATCGAGTCCTGCGCTCTGCTGCTCAACATCTGCTGCATGTTCCCCGTTTTCAGCGTGTCCGGCTGGGAGGGCATTCAGTGGCGGTGAAGGCCGCGCTGGCCTGGAATGAGCATCCTTCTTCCCTGCGCGCTACCTTGAATTTTGGTGCTTTTAAAAAAGCGTTGAAAACCCATATGTTTAGATTGGCCTTTTTTTAGCTTTCTTTTCTGTGTGGTGTTGGCTGTTAAACTGTTTCTTCTTTTCGCGCCAGGATACTCCGGCAGTAATTGAGCGCGTTACAAAACAGCATAACATAACAGAACCAGTAAACTATGCCGCATGGAAATAGCACAAGTACACACAGGTGATGAAGATGCCCCTTCACACATGGTGAGCGAACCTGAGCAAAATAAACAGGAACTCACCACACAACAAAAGAAGTGCCCAGAAACATCCAAGTAACACTGCCCCCAATCACCAAATCATGCAACGTGAGACCGGTCAAATAAAAGAAAAAATATAAGGGCAGCCCTTTAGTCTCCACCCACAGCCCCAGGTCAAAAGACCGTGGCCGTGGGGGCCGGACGCTGCACTAGAACCACAGAGCAGAACGACCCGGGCCAGGACACCACGAATACTCCCCGCCCCAGCCCAACACATGAACAGGGAGAGTCCCTGATCCCAGAACAGGAGCGCGGCCGACCGGGGGGCCGGAGCGGCTGCGCAGAGAGAAAAATACACATGCAAACAATACAGAAGTAAAAAATTGCAAATGAAATACTCATGTGAAAATCACAAAGTAAATAATGCAGAAGCATAAAACTGCAAATGAAACACTCACGGCACCGTCCTGAATAAAATCCGAAACAGAAACAGGAACCGGGAGCACCTGTGGAATTTTAGTTCGTGTACTGAACATCATCTACGCCATCTTGCAGATTCACGTATGAACATACACGACAGCCATTTTAGGTACCATGGTCTCCCTGTTCACGATCGCCCGTCAGCACATTTCCCTGAAACTCGCAAGCCTTCCCCGCGCACCCTGGCTGCCCCCGCGCTCACATGCAAAAGCCATGAAACCCCCGCATGACTCTGTCTCAGGGAATCACACCCCGCGCCTGACCAACACCTCCTTCCCGTCCATGAATACCCCTCTGTGGATAAACCCTTCCACCACGCTCGATTGTCCACACCAATCCTTTCCGTCCATGAATACCCCTCCTTTGATGACCCCTTCCTCTGAGCCCGACTGCCTTTACGAACCGCTGGTCATCCCTTAGCCCGAGGGTACAGTTTATTGCCCACTACTGTATGCACTCGCCTCTCCTGAAAGAGACCACTATTGATCATGACGTCCCCACCCCCTGAGATTCGATCAGGCGCACACATTCCAAAGGAATCGGCAGAACACTCAGCTGCGTGATAGCCCCTCCCAATCATATGAGGGGAGAGGGCCTCTACTGTTGTCATGTGTTGGAATGGGCCGGAACTGGGGGGGTGACGGGGATGTCGTTCTCATACTTCACAATGCCCTTGCTGTAATAAAGAGCGTTCACATGTCTTAGACCAGTGTATAAAAGACCAGGTCTCAAAGAGGTTGGGAGAGCACCTCGAGACGATACCTTGTTGTCTGATCTGATGTGTTCTACTCCGACGGAATAAACTCGTTTCCTGTCTTCCTGTCTCCAGCCCCTGCCTCTTTATTGAATAACTTCGTATGGTATTAGAGGCGTTTTACGCCGGGCAAATTTAACTTAGGAAACATCTACTGAAATCGCCTGACCATTTTGAATTGATCTTTATCAATTGGTGTCCCAAACGCGGGGCCCATCAGCGACACGTGGATCCAGTGGGAGAGGTCCCAACGACAGAGTGAACAACTGCAACGATCGGAAGAGCTCCTGTCCGATAGACCCTCGTCTGACAGCCGATCATCTGAACTTCACTGATTCCGAGCAGACCTCTCCCGAGTGATCTACGGTCCTGACTGGGAACCACCAGGAGTGCCGCGATAGCAACAAAGAATAGAGGACGATCGGGCGCTGGAAGCGGAAGACGAGAAACTGTCCATGCGGTCCGGGTAAGGTCGTGACACACGACAAAAATTGCGAAATTGATTGATTGATTGTTTGAAAATACTAGTATTTCTTATTGATTGTTTCTGAGAGATTCTCTATTTGCAAACAAACACAGAATCGCCATACTCTGTTTAGTCTTTGCAGATAGTGAAGGGTAGGCAACGCAAACCTTTAACACGTCGTGCCTATTTTTCTCCCCATTGATTGATTGATTGAATCGAGCATTGAATTGTTCGAAGTTGGTTCTCTTAAGGATCTTCTCTGTCTGCAAACGGGGAAGAATAGGAATATTCTCTCTCCCTTTGCCGATAGTAAAGGGTAGGTAACGCAAACCTTTAACACGTCGTACCTATTTCGTTCCTCATTGATTGATTGTTTGCCCGAACATTGACTGTTTTGGGAATTGGTTCTTTATGGAGGTATTCTCTAGTTGCAAATAGTGTAGAATAGAATATTCTGTCCGGTCTTTGCAAGTAGTGAAAAGATAGGTAGTGCAGGCTTTTGCCCCCCCATTGTAATCCGTCATGCCTATCTTCTCCCCATTGGTTCATAGTTGGGTCAACCCGGACCGCTTATTAGAGATGAACCATCCAGCTCCACTGGAAGGCACCCCTAATAAGGACATGTTTACTAAGCAAGGACTAGTCGCTATAGCTTATAGTAAGTTATGGCATGAATATACAAAAAAGGATCCTAAAAACCAGTGGCCACTGATAGGTTCTTTTGACAAAAATAAAATAAAAACACTAGAAGCAGCTGTAAAAATAAATAAGGCAACGCCCACTATGCTTGATAGTATTGGCATGTGGCGCAAAGAAGCAGAACATCGCAGGAAAAGAGAGGAAGCGAAAATAGTGAGAGAGTTACGAAAAGCCGCCCATCTGGCCGCAAAAGAACTAGATGAAGAAATAAGAAGAAGAGAGGAAGTTAAACAAACGCAAGAATCAGGACTGACAGGCCAATGCCCTGTCAGGACCACCTCAGCGCTCTACCCGGAGATGCCCTCCAAACAGCGGGCAAATGACGAGTTACTGCTCGGTCCTCCAATTATCTACATGCCTCCCCCTTATGCTCCCAGCCAGCCTCTAGCACAACACTCACCAGTTCAAAGTGCAGGTGTGGGTGACCCTAGCGCTAGTGCCCCGGCTCTTACGGCCTTCGCACCAGCCGCATTGGTAACAACAGCAGATGAACATGAGACTAGCAGGCACCTAACAGCAAGATCAAATAGGTTGAGCAAAGATGAGCGGGATGGAATCGATAAGATAGCAAAAACATTGGTAGAGCGGAAGGAGAGCGAAGAATATACGATGAATATGCACAATTCACATGCCGGTAGTCACAGACGACATTTCATTTTACGGTTCAGCTACCACACCCTGAACGCGTATGAGGATAGGTACCAGAATAAAGGTCCTGCTAAATTGACGGCCCTATATAGAAGGGTCGATGTTGGAGATGGAACAGAGAGCGATGTGACGGACCTCTTCATGCAAACGCTTGAGGTCTTCCGCCACCTTGCGGAACAGAAACCAGAGGTCAAGATCACAGTCCCTGGGACGATTGAGCCATCGTTAGAAGCAGCCAACACTATGATGCCTATCAGAGAAGCCGCCCCCTATTGGGTTCCCCCGAGAGGTCAGGGAACAAACGATGATATCAACCACGCAGATGCAAAAGGGAGGGTTGTGTACAACTGGGTTTACCAACCATGGGATCGGCAAGATATTTTAACTTTTAGGCAAACCCTGCCCGATTTACGAAAGAACCCTACAGCATTTTATACAGAACTAGGCACAGCCTTGGGCTCAACCATAATGACTCTAGCGGACATGGATTTGTTTTTCGGGTTGTGTCTGCCGGCTGATGTGTGGAAGCAAATCCGGAAAGCCGACCACACAGACCTGTTCGGACACACCTGGAAACAACTCGACGACCTAGATAGGCAGCGAGAGCCCGGAAAGAAACCTGTAAAAGACATACTGGAACTCCCCGACAAAATAGTGCAGAAGCTAAAGACGTTGATCCCAGAAAAGAAGGTAGACTGGTCGATAGTCACGGCTTGTCGCCAGAAACCTCAGGAAGATGTATCAGAATACTTCTCACGATTCGAAACGGTGTTCTCCGACTACAGTGGCCAAGATATGACCACCGCAACCGGACAACACCTATTCGTGCAAAACTACGTAAAGGGGCTATCGCAAGAGGTCTCCCAAAAGTTACAGACTAGCGAGAGTAGTTGGGGAGCCTCTAAACCTGCAGCTATCCTTCAGATGGCTCAGTATTACGAACACCAGAAGAACGAGAACGAAAGGGCAACTGAGAAAAAGAAAAAGGACTTAAAGGAACGAGTAATGATTGCTCAATTACAGGGAGTGACTACAGGAAGGGAACGGTATAGGGGAAACTACCAGTCAAATGCCCCTAGGAATTCGGCCCCTAGAGACCGCAACCCCACACCTGGCGCTCCACGAACCGACCTCGATGAGAACCAGTGTGCATTTTGTAAAGAATTTGGACATTGGAAGTCTCAATGCCTGGCCCTTCGGGAAATGATTAAAAATAAAGAAACAAGGGACATGACAAATGGCTCTAAAACTGGAGGGCAAGGACGAGGGCAGACCCGCGACACCACCAATGACCGATCTGACAGACCAAACACATTTGACCGACCCCGACAGAATCAGTGCCAACAGTCCGACTGCAATAATGCTCACGACTCTGCATAGGACTGCCAGGGGCAAGGGAGGGATCCAGTCGAGCTCTGTGTTGACCAGCAAGGTCCTTACGTCACCGCTAAGGTCCTGGGTACAAAGTCTCCATTTTTGGTAGACACTGGAGCGACACGTAGTGTATTATCAAAACGACTGATTCCAAGGGCACCCTTGTCTGGCTCACACATTACCTCGATAGGTTTTGATGGAACGCCCTCCACTAATCCCCTGTCTGTACCTATCTCCTTTGACCTAGGAAACAACCCCACTGACACGACATTTCTGCTCTCCTCCAACTCCCTTGACGCCATTATGGGTATTGATTTACTGAAACATTTCCGAGCTACTATTAGGTGTTCCCCGGATGGAGTCCAAGTCATCCTGTACGACAACCCGAGCATGTCCAGACCCTACCCCGCACGACATATGTACGCCATAACAGATGCTGACCTATCCTTGCTCGATACCCTACCCCTGTACCAGTGGGCCAGAAACGACTCGGATGTAGGACGAATGATGATCGATCCTGTACATATAACTGTTCGACCAGATGCAATACTCCCGAAACTCCCACAGTACCGGATATCGCCCGAAGGCGAGAAGGCATTGGTAGCAATTATTCAGTCCTTGGTAGATGCAGGAGTGGTAGAGGAAGTGGTTAGTAATGTCTGCAATAGCCCTATCCTACCCATTGTTAAGAAGCAAGGTGAGGGAGATGAGAAAGCGTACCGCTTCATCATCGACCTGCGAGAAATCAACAAAGTGGTGGTGCCACAGTACCCCGTAGTCTCAGACATCGCCACCATTCTGACTCTCATCCCGTCCACTGCCACCACTTTCACCGTTATTGATCTTAAAAATGCATTCTTCTCTATCCCCATCCATCCAGACAGCTGTTATCTCTTCGGCTTCACTTTAAAAAACCGTTCGTACCGATTTTGTAGAGCTCCCCAGGGCTACACTGAAAGTCCCAGCATTTACAGCCAGGCCCTCAAAAGACAGCTGGACGCCGTCCAGCTACCAGATGGAGTGGTGTTGATCCAATATGTTGATGATATCCTTCTGGCGGCCGACACCACTCCACTTGCAATCACAGCCACTATCCAACTCTTGCACTTCCTTGCGGAGAATGGCCACAAAGTCTCCAAAAAGAAACTGCAGTTCTGCCAGCCCCAAGTAACATACCTAGGTCATCTCCTGTCCAAAGAAGGGAGGAAACTTACGCCCGACCGAATCCAAGCCATCCTAGACACCCCCATTCCAAAAACACAGAAGCAAGTCCGCTCATTAGTGGGTCTTACTTCTTTCTGCCGACAATGGTTACCAAATTTCAGTCTCATTATAAAACCCCTACTTTCCCTGTTGGCCAAAGATGTTCCGTTCCCACTCCCTTGGACTCCCGAATGCCAAGCATCCTTTAAGGAGTTGCGGGATGCCCTTTGCTCGGCACCCGTTCTAGGAACACCAGATTATTCCAAGCCCTTCTCCCTCTTCACTCACGAAAAGGAGGGATGCGCATTGTCTGTTCTAACCCAGCCCATCGGCGCCAAACAACGCCCTTGTGCCTACTTCTCTGCCACACTCGATCCAGTCGCCAGAGCTCTACCTGCCTGCCTTCGAGCAGTAGCCGCTGCTGCTGTCTCTATCCGCCAGAGTGAGGGAATTGTACTTTCAAACTCCCTCACGGTATTAGTACCCCATGCAGTTGACACCCTTCTGAACCAGACAAAGACTCAACACCTGACTAGTGCACGACTGACAGGATACGAATTGACTTTACTTGCGCCCCACATCACCCTGAAGAGATGCACGACATTGAATCCTGCTACACTGTTACCCTTGCCTGAAAACGACCCCGATGTGCCCCCCATACACGACTGTGTGACCCTCACGGACGAACAGACCAGGAGTAGAATTGACCTCCGAGACATTGCTTTCACAGATCCTGATGGAGAACTATGGGTAGATGGTTCTTGCATCAAACTCCCAGACGGCACCACTTCTGCTGCCTATGCGGTGACGACAGCTCGAACAGTAGTTGAAACCGCTCGCATCACACAACGATCCACACAGGCAGCAGAACTAATTGCCCTCACACGAGCATGTATCATAGCAGCAGGAACCACGGCGAACATTTACACGGACAGCCAGTATGCCTTCGGGGTGGTTCATCATTTTGGGCTCCTGTGGAGGGAAAGGGGATTCCTGACGTCCCACGGTACACCCATCCTACACGGAGATTTAGTCTCCGCCCTGATTGAAGCAGTTCTTCGCCCCAGACAATTAGCAGTGATCAAATGTCAGGCACACAAGAAGGTGACCGATTTAGTTGGACAGGGAAACGCACTAGCCGACATCACTGCCCGAACCACAGCTGAGAATAGGACAACGACACGCATGTATGTGACCAGGTCACAAGCAGAAAAATGGACTGACGCTTGGGAAACGATCAGGGACATCCAATCGGCCAGCACACCACACGAATTGACTGAGTGGGCGCGGGTGGGTCTAAGGGACGATGAAGGCTGCTGGCGGACAAAAGACACGAACAAATGGTTGCTGCCTGATGCATATTTGATCCCCATACTGACAATGGCACACTCCCCTGCACACATAGGCTCTGCCCCCATGATTGAACTCATTTCCAAAGTTTGGCACAACAACAAGATCCCCGACTCGGCCAAACGCCTAGTCCGGCAGTGTCTTATCTGCTTACAACACAACCCCGGGAAAGGAACTGTGGTACCCCGGGGAGGGTTTGGGATCCCCGACCACCCCTTTGAGGTCCTCCAGATGGATTACATCCAATTAGAAAGGTGCCAAGGCTTGAAGTACGTTTTAGTCATTGTATGTGCCTTCAGCAAATGGGTGGAAGCCTATCCGACCCGAGATAACACTGCCATGACTACTGCCAAAGTACTACTGAAAGAGTTTTTCCCCCGCTACGGCCTTTGTCAAATTTTATGGAGCGACAATGGCCCCCACTTCATAGCTGAAGTTATCCAACTAATCCTGAAGGGGTTAGGGGTAAAACAAAGGTTCCATGCGGTCTTCCACCCCCAATCCGCTGGCCTGGTTGAGCGACACAACGCTACACTGAAACTGAAACTGTCAAAAATAGTGGCCACCACAGGACTTAAGTGGCCAGATGCCCTTCCACTGGCATTACTATCGATGCGTTCCACTCCCACTAAGCACCACTTGACCCCCTACGAAGTTGTGTTTGGGCGGCCTATGAACCTCTGGACTGCCCCCAAACCGACCTCCATTCACGACGTCCCCGACGTCCTGCTGTCAGATTATTTATACAAGTTAACTAAAACATTGTCTGTCATTCATCAACAGGTGCAGCAGGCCATCCCCGATGCTTCCAGGGGTCCCGGTCACGATATCCAACCGGGTGACTACATCCTAGTCCGGAATTTTCAACGAGCGAAGAGTCTGGAACCCCGGTGGACCGGCCCCTGGCAAGTACTGATCACCACTCGGACGGCTCTTCGAGTGGAGGGGAAGAAGCACTGGCTGCACGCCCACCACTGCAAAAAGATTTCCTCGACCCTGGCCACGACAGACAACGTCAGCACCCAAGAAGAGCTCCTGAACAAAGACCAACCATCACTGAACTGCTATCCTGATACCGAGGCACTTGAACTTGCAAAACACTCTGATCCCACTGTGCCATCTCGAGAAGGGTATTTCCTGCATCGAAAGGAGGGAGCTTCGGCTAAGTAGGCCACTGACTAAGTTAAAAATCTCAGAACGGTGACCCAAAAGCAACCAAGGGTTACCCGGAGAGAAGTTAAACAAAGTCTGTGGTTCTGCCCACTACCGAGCACCTTGAAGATGAAGATGATGGAAGCGCCAGATAAGAAGATGATGGAAGCGCCAGATAAGAAGACGTCGGAAGCAACAGGAAATACCCACTACAGGAACGCAAAGACTGACAATTTGCACAAATCAAAGACAATCGCTTTCTTCATTGTCTTCCTCTTTTGCCTCCTCCTCATGACCTCCTTCTGGATCTTGGAGGAAAGCACACCTGCCCACCAGATGTTGCCAACCACTGTCCAGCCAACGGCCATGAAAGAGCACCACCTGATCACCCTTTCACCTCAGCTCCGAGAAAGGCGTAGGGAGTTCTGGAACAATTCCTTCGTACAACTGTTGCACCAGCACAACCTTGCTGCAAATGCCACAAACTGCTGGATCTGTGGGTTGCTCCCACATGCTACCGGACACTCCATCCCCTTCATCCCTTCTCCTTTCTCAGTTCACGGCTCCTGCCTCGCCTGGTTGATCCTCATGCAGGAAAGCCACAAGGACAACGCCGCTTCTGGTCAGACAGTGTCACACTTCTACTATGGGTTCTGGCTGAACAAGACAGGAAAGCCCTTTTGTCCTGCAATTTCAGGTTCAACCTTCCTTACGAACATCCCTGCCAAAGAAAGGGTCGAAATGCAAGTGCTCCACAATCCAGCCAGACCCACCTTCTCCCACCTGCGGAAACAAACGGCTGCCACCCTGACCGTGGCCCTGTCTGTCATCAATGTCACAGGACTCGTATGCCTCGAAGGACAAGGAACGCAGCTGGTGGGTCACAGTTCTTGTCGCATCACCAAAACATTGGTCTCAGCTGACCCCCCCACCTTTGTTGCTTCCCCGAACATGTACTTTGTTTGTGGCACCAAAGCTTACACTTGGCTCCCAAAAAGCTGGAGGGGTACGTGCTACATCGCCTTCATTCTTCCCCCCACGTATGTGGTTCCAGCCAACCACCACCGGCAAAAGCGCGCCGGAGATGTTGAACAAGCCGACTCCACTGGAGCACAGTTCCTGGATGCAGCAAAGGGACTTGTTCCTCTGTGGGGACCAATGGCGAATAGCCGCGCTATCCGACACTTGACTCAGGCATTGGAAACAACCATTAACATCACCGCTGGCATCCTCGCTAACAACACGGCTGAGCTTCAGGCAGTCCGCCTGGTGGCTCTTCAAAACCGTCTTGTTCTAGATGTGGTTCTGGCCGACCGTGGAGGAGCATGCCGCATCATCGGCTCCAGCTGTTGCACCTACGTGCCAGATAACTCACCTTCAGTCTACAAAGCAATTGAACACCTCCACAGACTGTCCTCGGAGGTTCACCAGGAGCAGGAAGGATGGTCGCTTGGAGGCTGGTTCTGGGACACTTTGAAGAACTGGGGATGGAGAGTGTTCACGTTTTTATTGATACCAATCATGATACTGTGTGGGTGTTGCTTAGGTATTCAATGTTTACCACCTTTATGTGCACTCATTTCCAACGGTATGTGCCCAAAGACTTTGAACTTTAAAACTGAGCACATGAGTCCCCTATACGAGATAGAGGTGCGTGGTCTCATGGGGATTGATCCAAACTTACAAGCTGGCGAGACATGTTAAAGGGAGGACTGTGGAATTTTAGTTCGTGTACTGAACATCATCTACGCCATCTTGCAGATTCACGTATGAACATACACGACAGCCATTTTAGGTACCATGGTCTCCCTGTTCACGATCGCCCGTCAGCACATTTCCCTGAAACTCGCAAGCCTTCCCCGCGCACACTGGCTGCCCCCGCGCTCACATGCAAAAGCCATGAAACCCCCCCATGACTCTGTCTCAGGGAATCACACCCCGCGCCTGACCAACACCTCCTTCCCGTCCATGAATACCCCTCTGTGGATAAACCCTTCCACCACGCTCGATTGTCCACACCAATCCTTTCCGTCCATGAATACACCTCCTTTGATGACCCCTTCCTCTGAGCCCGACTGCCTGTACGAACCGCTGGTCATCCCTTAGCCCGAGGGTACAGTTTATTGCCCACTACTGTATGCACTCGCCTCTCCTGAAAGAGACCACTATTGATCATGACGTCCCCACCCCCTGAGATTCGATCAGGCGCACACATTCCAAAGGAATCGGCAGAACACTCAGCTGCGTGATAGCCCCTCCCAATCATATGAGGGGAGAGGGCCTCTACTGTTGTCATGTGTTGGAATGGGCCGGAACTGGGGGGGTGACGGGGATGTCGTTCTCATACTTCACAATGCCCTTGCTGTAATAAAGAGCGTTCACATGTCTTAGACCAGTGTATAAAAGACCAGGTCTCAAAGAGGTTGGGAGAGCACCTCGAGACGATACCTTGTTGTCTGATCTGATGTGTTCTACTCCGACGGAATAAACTCGTTTACTGTCTTCCTGTCTCCAGCGCCTGCCTCTTTATTGAATAACTTCGTATGGTATTAGAGGCGTTTTACGCCGGGCAAATTTAACTTAGGAAACATCTACTGAAATCGCCTGACCATTTTGAATTGATCTTTATCACACCAGCGTTCCGACCGCCGTCGGAGCAGAAAAAAAACAGGCAAGGCGGTAGGTGGGAGGGGCTTATGTATGCTTTTGAATACTGGTGTTGTGATTGGCTGGGTGGATGCAGGACTGCCTCACGTTGTAAGGACTGGGACGGGGAGGACCCATGAGGGGATAATGACATATCTGTCATTGCTTGCGACATGATGCGTCATACAGTAAATATGAAGCATCATTCATGTCGCAAGTAGGGCGCACTGAGAATCGTTGCATAACTGCTTTCACGCAGCGATGCAACACTTCTCATAAATGAGGTCCTTAATAGTGATTGGTTACATAAATGGTGAGTTCAATTTGTTACTGTGTTATTAGACATTGTTTTTTCATTATTCATTAGTGATATTCTATTATATTCTTTCTTAGATTGCATTCATCTTTTCGACTTGTCTATAATGCTAAGAAAATGCCTTTCTAGAGAATGCTTTATTGTCAAAGGTTATAGATGGAGGAGGTGCCTGTGGTGTGTGTATAATATTAAAGCAGATACTGTTGTTCTGTGCTTATGCAAATTGAATGAAATATGAACTGCATGTTGGCATCACATGGGCTTATGAAGCATTAGCATCCTTTAAAAATAGCCGAGTCTTCCCCAAGCTGTGCTGTCAGAACATGCCATTTGCTTGATGTTTCCCTGCAGGTGCCAATCTGCTTCTGCAGCCTCATCAGACCGTCGTTTCATGCCTCGGTAGTCTCACGCTGGGACACAGGGTTCCTCGCTGTGCTGCTCATTGATGCGCAGCCGCTCTCAGCACCTGCGGTGACACATCAATAACAAGGACTTGTTTCACTTGGCAGGTTCCCTTTACCCTTTACAGGGACAGACTGTATTCAGTGTTCTGATGTTTAAACATACTTACATATTCTAATATGTGAACATCAAGATACATAGTCTAATGTTTAAACATATGTATACATATTTAAATGTGTGAACATCAAGATACATATTCTAATGTTTAAACATATATATACATATTCTAATGTGTGAACGTCAAGATACATAGTCTAATGTTTAAACATATGTATACATATTCTAATGAATGAACATCAAGATATATAGTCTAATGTTTAAACATATGTAAACATATTCTAATGTGTGAACATCAAGATACATATTCTAATGTTTAAACATATGTATACATATTCTAATGTGTGAACATCAATATACATATTCTAATGTTTGAACATATGTATACATATTCTAATGTATGAACATCAAGATACATAGTCTAATTTTTAAACATATGTGTACATATTCTAATGCTTTAAACTTATGTGTACATTGTCTAACGTTTAAACCTATGTATATATAGTCTAATGTTTAAACGTATGTATACATAGTCTAATGTTTACATATTCTAATGTTTAAACTTATGTATACATGTCTTAATGTTTAAACATACAGAAACATATACATTGTAATGCTTGAACATGTACAGCAGTCTGATCTGAGGCAGTTTGTGGTATGTGCTGTATTTGCAAAAATATTAATTAAATAATTATTATAGCATGGTGTGCTCCTTTACTGAAAACAATATTGTGAAATGCAACTAGCATCTTAGCATCAAAGATTGGGGGCCTTTTCTATCAGCATTTGGCTTTTTTTTGTTTTTTTTAAAGTATATTTTTCTTGAAAAATTCTTTTTTACAACATATAACATGTATTAGGCCTCGCTTTATGTTGACGGGTAGTAGTCCAAACTGGGCGTGTTGGCAGCGGTACCATTCTGGTTTACGTATGTTTGGGTGTTCCCCCTATCCACTGTCACAGTAGGAGGAAGGGAAAGGGTGAAAGGGGGCAGGAAAGAATTCAAGGTAGAGCGAAAGAAGTAGCTCACAAGAAGTTTTACTATTTTTTTCGTTTGTTTCTTGGCCCGGCGGGGGTATGTTTGAGCTCCCAATGGATTATTTTGAACGGCCTATTCAGAAGGTTGCCTTAGAGGTGTCTTCCCAATTGATGAGTATTATTTTAACTGCCGCTGTTAGTAGGAAATCTAATAGGTCTCTATCTTGTTGAGAGTGTAGTTCTGTTGTTATAAATAATAGCGATTATCTAATTATGATTTTCAGCTAATCGCAATTAGGTCATCACTATTACAAATGTATGAAACTCCAAGAGTTTCATATAGCAATTTGTAGTAGGTCGCAAATTGCCCTACCTCATTAATATGAATGAGATAGGTCGCGATTTGCGACCCCCCCCAGGAATCGATAAAATCACGCGGCTGGTGGCCTGCAGGGGTCAACAGACCACCATGTCCGTGATTGCTCTTAAATGAAGCAATTTCTCTTTTAATGCAATGGGTTGCGTTTAGAAAAAAAATGAATAGTTCACTTTGCATTTATTAAGAGCAGGCAGTGGTCCGTGGGTATGCTAAGAAAATGCCAACTGTTGTGTAAATTCATCAAATGACGCTATATAGGCATATATATATATAGGCATATCAAAAACCACCCTTTCAACTGTCAAGATATGTTTAACTTTCAATCCTTCGAAGCACTGCAGACACAATTTGAAAATGATAATGTGTAGAAAACAATGGGCACATTTACACCAAACCAAACAAAGGCAGTTCTCTGTGTAAAGTTCTAGCTACCTGCCAAGTTGAGTGCACTTCTATTCAGCGTGTTTCAACTCTGCCCCTCTTGACAGACAGGGGCAAAGGAGCGTTGCCCCACTCACTGCAGGAGAAAAATCAAAAAAGCTAAGAATATAATTTTATTTTTGTTTTATTTTTCTCTGACAGCCGATGCTGCAGAGTCATGGGCGGGCGGGCAGCGCAACCTGAGTGACAGCCAGCAGGGGGAGAAAGAGTTGTTGTGTGCATGATGGTTTGGCCTGCTGTCTTAGGCTGGCCAAACCATCATGCGCACTTTGATTTCTCCAACCCAGCTGTATTGTACAGCCGGGTGGAGTAACAGCAAAGGCCACCAGTCACTTACTGGTGCTGCTGTCATGCTGAGAGCAGCATCTGGATTGGGTGGGAGTGGCCCATGGACTTCCTCATACTTCTTTACAGAGGCGGCTGGCAGTGGAAGCGGCAGCGTGAGGTAAGTGTTTTTTTAAATTATTATTTGCCCCCCACGCTACCCCACAAGTTTATTTGGGCAGTGGACGCCCCTGGTGACAGATTGCAAGAAACTCAAGATATGAAGAGCAAGTTACACTTGGATTCGTGCAAATCCATGAATCATTGCAAAATCCTTTTAAAACCCTTTACCCAGCTTACCTTTGTCCTCTCCTATTCGTCTTGCATGAAGCCTGAGATTCCTGCGCCAGATTATTTTCTAAAAGCATGCCATATTTCAGTAAGGTTCATTAAACCGCGCCAAAGTGATTGGCACATAAAGAGGTTTTTTGCTCCACACTGAAACGTAGCTCCCTATTATGTATCTGCAAAAAATGATATGCCAAGTGGAGAAAAAAACGCTAAATGACTGCCAAATTTCATGCACATTTCCCAAACTGAATAGTCACCCCAGATCCCCTTCACATTTCTGTACACATTTAAAATATTTAAAGCATTTAAACTAAAAAAATACAAATAGTAAGTTAAGCATGCTAAACATATGCCAAATTCATGGGTTTTCTTCAAATGGCACCAATGTAAAAGGAAAATTACAACACTTCAAGGCACATTTGCAAGCCCCTATTGCCACAGGAACGTCACTTTTAGTGACCTTCCTGTGGTGATGAACCCTTTGCCCTATACAAGACGGTGTTAAGCCACTTAACATGGCTTAGCTCCACCTTGTAAATATGTCCCCATTCACTCTACACTTAGCATGAAATGGGCGTGCAATGGGTGCCGTGGTGGGTGTTCTGCTGTAACACCCATTCATTTTGATGCTGCCCCCTATTTACAAGGGAAGCGTAAATAGGAGGCAGCACCAAAATTAAGACCGGGGATTACCTGGTGTTCACATGGTCGTTTTTGTGTTTCTATGTGGGCTGCATTGTGCAGCCCACATAGAAACAGGAAAATGCCATGACTGATTATTTATGTGCAGGAAGTTGTCCCTTTCTGCACATAAGCAATCATTAAAAAAAATAACGATTTGCAACTTCTATGTGTGCTGCACAATGCAGCATACATAGAAGTTACAAATCGCCATTCTGGTTTGTTTACCTTACTGCACATGAACAATCATTCCTTCAATGCAGGCACCCTTGCACTATGGTGCCAGTGTTGGCATTAGGGAACTGAATTTAGTGCCACCGCAGGGGTGCACTGTATTATTGTAAATGCAGTGCATCCCTCAGTTTCTAAAGTGACGGGTGCAGCGTTAGCAATTTTTGAGCTAACCTGTGCTCCGCCTCTTTCCTATAAATATGCCCCATCTTTTCAGCAGTAAAGATATCTGCTCAATGCATTTCTGAAAAGTTAATTTCTCAAAAAACTATAGAACAGACACACACCATGCACACCAAATCAAGCAAAACAGAGGCACTCCTCTAAGTAAATATAGCATTCATGCCAAGGTTAATGTAATTTTATTCAGAGGTTTATGCAGTAATAGAGCAAAATGTCCTGTAGGAGTGAAAATTTGAAATGCATCTTTTTCTCGTCCAATCTAAAGTTGGCACTCGATAAATGAAATTATTAGGTAATCCAGTGTTAGTTAGGAGAGCTAGGCCTTACAACAGTGAAAAACAACGTTTTGACACCTTTGTGAAGAAAGGAAAGTGACTCACATGGGACCTAGCTGGGCGCAGCACATGTGGTAGAAAAAAGACTCAGGCACCACAGGAACCGCTGTTTCCACATATAATACTTATACCCTTACCAAGTGAGTAGGGTTCCCTTGTATCTTTTTCTCGTCCAATCTAAAGTTGGCACTCGATAAATGAAATTATTAGGTAATCCAGTGTTAGTTAGGAGAGCTAGGCCTTACAACAGTGAAAAACAACGTTTTGACACCTTTCAGTGTTAACTTGTTTTTCCCTTCAGAGCATGAAATTTGGCAAGTTAAACCTTAGCCAGTTTTACCAGAGATCTGCTAAGTTTCATGCGGATTCATCACATGTTGCCAAAGTAATTATCAATCCAAACAATGCAGTTTCAATACAGTATATATTCATTGAAAAAATACAGTTAAAGGGAAGTTAAATGTAGAGCCCATATATATTATTATATCTTTACATTTAAAAACAAACCTCTGTAATTCAGTTTAAAAAAACAAAGTTGAAGTGCAGGTATAGTAACTAAACTAAACTGACAATCAGCTGAAATTCAACACATATTATAAGCGCTGCAATGCATAACTCATACAATAGCCATGCAAGCCATAACTCACACATCAGATCTTTCTTGGGCCTTACTCCAGGTGGAGTGATTTTGTGGCCTACATAGATATGTTTTCTTTGCAAAACTGCTCTTAATGTTAGCCCATACTCCTAAAACCTTTCAAGAACACATTACCATAGTACTGTGTTCTTTCCATATACTTCCTTATATAAGCACAACATCCTGGTCAAATTGCTCTCCCTTGATATTACCCAGTAAAGATGACACAGCTCTGTGGAAGACTGAAGCAGTAGAAATGAGCCCAAAATGCATCCCAATTTCTATTTCCCCTGAGGCGTGTCATTGCACCTGAGTCCTGAATCCCCTCATGTACACTTATCTGAGGATACACATATGATAGATCTAGTGTGGTGCCCCAGCAACATAGTCAACATCTAAGAAATTGGGTTATTGGTTGAGGAGGTGAACAGCCTACACAGTCAACAACTACAATCCTTGTCAGGCTGAATCACAAAAGTCTCTAAATTAATCTATGCCTACCCCTCTAGTAGTTTGTAACAAAAGTAGTCAGGCTTAACTTGGAGGCAATTTGTAAAGTATTTCTGCAGCACACAAACAGTAATAAAGTGAAAACACTACACAAGAAAAATCCCAACCCAATTTAGGAACATAAAATACATTTTAATAAATAAAATTATACCAGAACAACAAAAATCCAATCAGTAGAACCAGAGATATTCTGTTGTAGGTTTATTGGCTAACAATAGTGCCTAAAAGCACAAAGCTCCCCTTGAAGTCATGTGATGCCGCTAGACCAGGGGTAAGTCACAAGTTCAGGCTGACCACAATAAAGCCCGGGTTGGATATAGGGACCTGGTTAGCTGAACTGAAAAGTTATCTTTTACGTCTGGTGCAAAGAGTTCCATTTGCGGTGGGGGAGGCCACAAGGTGGTCAGTTGTTGCTGTAGCAAGAAGAGCAGGTCAGACATCACAGATGGTCATCGCTGTAGCGCGAAGAGTTAGTCAAGCATTGTGGATGTTTCTTGCTGGAGATATGCGCTGGTGTTTGTCGCAGGCAGTAGTTGCTGTAGCGAAAAGTGCAGGTCTTGCATTGATCGTCATCGTGGCTGACAGAGTATTAGTGAGAACAGGCCAGTTTGCAGTCGTCATGCACCCAAACTTCAGGATTTTCAACTTTTCCTTTTTGAAGTAGCCCCCATTAGTGCTAGCCATGGGTCCAGGACCTGGGGCACCTATTGGGTATCAGGAACTCACTGCAGCAGTAGCCAGCAGTAGGGCTCAGTAGGTCCAGTTGTAGTCCAGGCCGGTCCAGTGCAGGAGGTCGGGTGGGCAATTGCAGGGAGTTCTCTAATGTTTGTTGTGTCCCTGCAGTACACACAGGAGGACAGCCGACTGACCCTTGTAGTCACCCTGGGTAGCCTTGGTGGAAGGCACGAAGGTCCAATCTTCCTTCTCAGTCCTTCAAGCAGCAGGACAGTCCTCCGGCAGCAGGACAGTCTTTCTTTTGTAACTTCCACAGGCCCAGGAGTGTTCTGGTGAGTGGCTCTGGAGGTCCAATCTTTCTACCTTGTGCCAGCCTTTGTGTGGCGGATTCCCTGTCCTACTACCACATCTAGCTCTGGAAAGATCTGCCTCTTCTCCTTCTCAAAGCTCCAGACTTTCTGGGGTGACAAAAGGAAGGGCAAAACTGGTGTCAGGTTCTTTGTTTGTGCAGGAGACAAAGCCCTTTGAAGTCTAAGTGGGGCTAGGTACAGCTCCTCCCCAGTCATCCCACCAGGACAGCCCATCCGGTCCACACCTAAGCCCCCTACGTCTTCCTGTCTGGAAGCAATATACAAAGTTCAACATCAGAGGTATTCATAATCATGTGACACTGGCAGAAGGCACAAATATTTGGGTTAAGAAAATGCCAACTTTAGCACTATCAGAATTCGGACTAAAACCAAGCCTTGCCATTAAAGAGGATGTTAAATTACAATTAATTTGTATGTAAACAGCATATACCTATCTGCTTCCAATCTAAAGTTATATGTTGAAAAAGCGGTTCCTGTGGTGGGCAGAAGTATGAAGGGATTATGATACTATAATGCGCAATCGCTATGAATTATAGGGTTTAATGAGATGTCTGAGGGAGAAAAGGTTTGTACACAATACAGTATAAGATAAAGGCAACAGTGATTTATATAGTCATAGTCGAAAACAGTAATACAATTGAATATAGTGTATTGTGTCCCCAGTGAAAAATTGGAACCTATTCAAATTTGTGACAATTAGTGAGCAAATACATAGAATGGCTTCCAAACTAGTAGTAAAGTCGACCCTCCAAAACAATATATGATGGGAGTGGTTCGCTTTATTTGCGTTGACGACGCTTCGACCCCAATGTAGATGGAGGGTCTCTTCAGGACCTAACGGTGTAGGGACTTCTATAAAAAAGGAAGGAGAGAGTGAGTACCCGGGAGTAATACCTTTGGCCTTGTTATATTGAGGAATGACGGAAGGCAGGTACCTAGTATAGAAAGGAATCTCTGTCATCATGAGAAACAAGTGACACCCAATGTGAAGAAAGGAAAGTGACTCACATGGGACCTAGCTGGGCGCAGCACATGTGGTAGAAAAAAGACTCAGGCACCACAGGAACCGCTGTTTCCACATATAATACTTATACCCTTACCAAGTGAGTAGGGTTCCCTTGTATCTTTTTCTCGTCCAATCTAAAGTTGGCACTCGATAAATGAAATTATTAGGTAATCCAGTGTTAGTTAGGAGAGCTAGGCCTTACAACAGTGAAAAACAACGTTTTCACTGTTTGGGCATGTAAAACTTACGTGCACATGTCCTACTTTTAAATAAAATGCACCAACCTCTATGAGCCTTTAGGACCTATTCTGGGAGAGGTGTGGCGCCGCGGCCGGGGCGACTGACGCTGGAATCTGGGGACCACGGTTCGATCCCCGGCTCCGGCGGCAGGTTAGCCCAGCACCATGTGACTCTGGGCAATAGCTTGCTTAATCTTCCCGATGGCCCCCAGCGCCTAGAGACCCCAACGGGTGATTGTGCGCTTTACAAATGTGGACTTTACTATTTTAGTGGTGACTTATAAGAATTAAAAATTAAGGTTTAGTTCTGGCAAAGGTTTATTTTGCCAGGTCGAAATGGCAGTTTGTTATGTTCTGTTATAATTTTGTTAAGCGCGCAGCTGCCCCAGCTAAGGGGCGTCCCGGCGCTGTCAGTCTAATTGTACAAAATAGCAGATGCAGGCCAAGGAGATAGAGTCCCTAAGTCAGTGGAAAAAGGAAGGTCTTAATGGCTTTCCGGAAAATCAGTATGTCCTCTATACTACGAATGAAAACTGGCAAAGAATTCCACAATTTAGCCGCCAAGAGCCGAAATGAACGGCCCCCGGCATGGCATAGTTTAGTCCTTGGTATAGTTACCAGATGTTGACCCAAGGAGCGCAAGCTACGTTGGGGAATGTATGGGGTTAGAAGAGGGCGGAGTAGCTCAGGGCTGGTACCTTTTAGGATTTTAAACGCCATACAAAGAGTTTTAAACTGGATTCTTACTTGAATCGGTAGCCAGTGTAAGGCTCTGATAGTGGCTCTGGCAGAACATCTACGTGGGAGTCCCACAAGTGCACTGGGTGCTGAGTTTTAGACTCGTTGGAGTCTAGTACCGCACTGCAGGTTGCAGTGACACGCCTGAGTTTTGTTCAAAATAGTTTAGTGGGTGTCACAGTGAGTGCTGTGGCTCACTAGTAGCATTTACTGGTAGTACCAGATACTGGGGACTTACAGGTAAATTTATTGTACCAATCTGGTGTAGGCCAATTGTGCCATGTTTTAGGAAGAAAGCACAAACATGTTACCAGTGGTGGACAGGAGAAAATATCCAGTAAAAAAGCTTCTCCAAAAGAAGGAAAAATGCTGGGGTCAGGTCCAGCACAACCTCTCAGTTAAATACGGAAGTGGGAATGTATCTTTCGCTATGTAAAGAAATACCTCCTTTTGCATGATCACTCCCGATTCTTTAGGCTGATGCTGTTGGATTTTCTACTATGAAGGTGCACTGGGTCCTGCCAAACAGGTCTCAGTGCCAGTGCTCTGACCTGTTGAAGGTAAATGCCTAGTTGGTTTACCCACAATTGGCAGAAGTTAACTTACTTTTAAATCTCCAGTATATGGTACCAGGGTACTTAGGGCCTGTAAGTGTCCCTCATGAACTTATTGTGCCTCCTTGAGTGTGACAAAGCAAAGCCCCTTATTCCAAGAATGACCTCCAAAATGTAAAGCATTCATTTTGTCAGTGGCGTCGGCCATCGCTTCAGCACCCCACATAGGGTTAGAAAGTGCTTTACAAATATCATAATACACTACAACACAATACAAGTCAATACAATCAATGAGTGTCTCTGAAAGCCACTAATTACCTTCAGGTTTCCAGAGCCTGAGGCAGGCTCTCAGGTCACACACACACTCAATCAGGCTCACTAACATTTACTCCTTCACACTGATGCTCTTTCATTCCCACTTAGTCACTCACACTTATCCCACACTTACTCTTCCTCATTCGTGGAATCTTACTCTCCCTCTCTCTCTCTCTCTCTCTCTCTCTCTCTCTCTCACTTGTTCTGATTTACTATCAGTCACTCATTCTCACTCACTCTCACTATTGCTCACTATCACTTCTTCATCATTCACTCTAATTCAGGCATTTTCACTCACACATACATGGTCAAATGCTACTATACACACTCACTCGCTTACGCTCACTTACATTCACTCACTCACACTTATTTATACTCATGCTCACCCTTGCTCATTCTCACTCACTGATACTCTCTCATACTGTCTCGCATTGCCTCACACTGTCTAAAACGCATTGTCACTCACTCTTACTCACCACACTCAGTTGCACATTCTCTCAGCGAACATTTTGATAGAATAGTAAATGCATAATACAGCCCATCCTTTAGAAGAAACACAAAGAATACTATATAATGTTTGGAGTACTCCAAAACCCCAGCGTTCTCCTAATGTCTCCCCTGCATGGACTTCAAGACATTTAGAGAACGCTCAGTTGTTCAGAAGACGAATTATTTTCTGAATACTATTATTTTGTGCTTTATTACTGGCATCAGCTTCGCACTAACCTGTATAGATGTTAATCTTTAGTCCAATTCATTAAAGTAACTCTAAAATGTATAATGCCAATATTGCTTCAATTGTGATTTATGGTGAAACACACTCCATTAACGATTGCTTGAATTCAAATCTGATAGGAGTCACAGAAAAACAGACATTTTCATTTTTTGTATATTTCACAATCTAACACCAGTCCAGCATTATTATTCTGCAGTTTGCTTTGTCATGACTCATGTACCGGACATGTGTTGCTTTCTTTTCCCATGATAAATTATCTTTCATGGCAGGGTTGTAGTTTGGAAGTATTTGACAATGTTCCAGGAAAGTTCTATTGTTCTTGTTGGAAAATACCCCAAAATAGTAACATTCAGAATGCTGTATACAAGCCTATGTAGGTAATTACCCCACATAACTGGGCTGTTTCACAAAATCATTTATAGGATCTTAGATGTCTTTGTGAATTGCCCAGAAAGACCAACACCATAGTAATGTAAGTGCAAACAGGGCACCTTCCTTTCCTCCAAACTCAGTTCCAAATCTAGTCACAATTTAGCTGTTTTGGGGCAATTAACAAATGTTTGAAAAGTGTGTAAAGAGTACTTCTGTAGTCATACTTCCCTTTCTAATAAAATATATAGTGAATACGCCACATTATGTTTTATTCAGGCTCTTGCTTTTAAGATGTGTTTTCAGTTTTAGTTTCATTTTAGACGCTACCCCCTCTCCCACCTCTCGATCCCTCAAAGGGTGACAATGTTTTTACCATATTTGAAAGCCTTTTTTATACACAATGAGGAATTGTAACAATTGCTGCTTTTGGAAAACTAAATTCAGCAGAAAGATAACACTACTTCCTGTTTATTAGACTACATCAGCCACTTTGTATTTATCTTCCTGATGCTAAAAAATTGACTGCAATGTCCTCATGCAGCAGTTTATCAGAAATCAGCATCACATTCAATCAGTCAATAATTCAATCAGAGTGCTTGTAAATCACGCTACTTACACGTTAGGGTCTCAAGGCACTGAGAGGAGGGGGGGTGCTGCTACTGTTCGAAGAGCCAGGTCTTGAGGAGTCTTCTGAAGGCGAGTAGGTCTTGGGTCTGAAGTATGTGGGTAGGGAGGGTGTTCCAGGTCTTGTCGGTGAGGTAGAAGAAGGATCTGCCACCGTATGTAATACATTGGATGCGGGGGGACTGCGGCAAGACCGAGGCTGGTGGAGCAGAGCTGGTGGGTGGGGGTGTGGAAGCTGAGTCTGCTGTTCAGGTAGGCTGGTCCAGCGTTGTGGAGTCCTTTGTGTGCATGGGTGAGGAGCTTGAAGGTGATCCTCTTGTCGATGGGGAGCCAGTGTAGGTCTCTCAGGTGGGGGGGTGATGTGGCTGCGGCGAGGGACATTGACGATTAGTCGGGCGGAGGCGTTTTGGATGCGTTGTAGTCGTCGTAGGTGTTTGGCTGGGATTCCTGCGTAGAGTGCGTTGCCGTAGTCCAGTCTGCTTCTGACGAGGGCCTGTGTCACCATTCTTGTTGTTTCGGTCGGGATCCACTTGTAGATCCTGCGGAGCATGCGGAGGGTGTTGTAGCAGGAGGAGGAGAGAGCGTTGACCTGCCTGGACATGGAGATAGGGGAGTCGAGGATGAATCCTAGGTTGCGTGCATGGTCGCTGGGTGTTGGTGCTGTTCCCAGTGTGGCCGGCCACTAGGAGTCGTCCCAGGATGAGGGGGTGGGTCAGAGGATGAGGACCTCCGTCTTGTCTGAGTTCAGCTTCAGACGGCTGCTCCTCATCCAGTCTGCGACGGCCTTCATTCCCTCTGTGGTAAATAAATAATTAATTACCGGTACTATTTTTGAATATATTAACAATAACAGATAGCTCAATAAATAAGAGGCAGGATCCGATGTGTCCGAGTTGAACAGGCTTTATTCAGGCAAAAGGGAAGGGACTGGAACGGGACAGCCTGAAATAAAATAGGAAGGAAGGCAGCTGCACCATTTCATTGACAGTGCAGCATATATATAGTACAATATTACATTACATTACATACAGTAGGCGTAACTTGTGACAAGCGTAAGATAAGAACACATGGGTGGAAAAAGTAGGCGTGCACAGGGCGTGCACGTAGACATGTGATGTGAAACGTCATAGAAGTGTCATGAATGGGCGGAAACATGGAGGGGGCTACCTGAGCAGCTGGGACCTTTAACCTAGTGGTGCGCGCAAATGGGCAATGACGTGTTACTAGGGAGAACTGGGGGCTATGACTTCTGCACTAGAAGAGGAGACTAAAGTCTGCGGTGTCAGGACGACATGTACCTATAGCATATCTGGTATCTGGTGTTTGGAGTACATATTGATAGAATCTAAAAGTTATCAGGGCAAAGGCTACTTGACACTAAGGCTGGTGCATACATATATTCTACATGTATTGCGTGTACTATGAATCTTCTATGAATATTAATACCGTATTTCTCTTGCATGGAGACAGAAAGACTAGACCATAGCTGAAACTGTTTATGCGGTTCAGTAGCTTAGGAATGCGAGGAAGGAAAGCTGAACTGATAACTAGAAGCATAACATACTCTTGGCAGACAGGCAGGCAGAGCCAGGCCGGGCACCGCGCTGCGCGGCAGGAAGTAAGTGAAGGGTCAGGGATGCAGGTGGGGGCTGTATCGCTCCTCGGAGAGGGTTCAGGAGACTGGAGCTTGAATCTGGTGTCCGGGCCCTTTTGAGGCCTAGAAAACGGGGACAATGCGGTGAATTAACGTGCACACTGTAAAACGTGGCAACATAGGCCTAATACTCGTTGCTTTCACGAGAACTGGAAACTGGCATACTAGAGTCGGACACAACCATAATTGCGTCTTTAATCGATCATAGGGGGATATATGCATATCGATCATGCACATATAACATAGGATGGGGAACACGTAGGCACACATGGCAAGGCAAAATTCACTTTTCCACATTCCCTCCTTGTGCCCTACGTTTCCATCAGGAAACATCAATATTCATGATACCATCTATCTGTTCATATAGCATCATTTGCTCGTCTCGAATTGTCTTGGAACGGGACTTAGGACTAGGAATACAAGAGGTAGCACACATGCCGCAAATCGCAGGGCCACATTGTAAACAGAGGCAGCAACTGAATATGATCATTACTGCTATACCTAGGAATGACAATACTTTCCATCCCCAGGCAGATATGATACTCCAGAGCCAACCGGACCATGTCCAGGTGCCTGGATTCTGGTGTAACTGATGGGCAATTTTATGAAGTCTGGTTATAGCTGAATAAACAGACGGCGCGTTATTAGGAATGAAAATGCAGCAACTAGATCCGATGACTCTACAAGCTCCTCCTCTATCGGCCAGTATGACGTCAAGAACGAGACGATTTTGGAGCACAACAAAACGCATAGCAGATTGTTCTTCAGTTAAGTTACCTAGAGCAGAAGTAGTCTCATTCACTACTGCTTCAAGGGTTCTGGTTAACCTACGTATTAACTTACTATTCTGGACAGGACCTATAAAGAAAAAGAAACCTTTATTGAAGTCTTGATACTGTTCTAGAGCAGTTTCGGTTTGATCGACAATTGGGGATTCAGTCTCCCTTCTATGTCTAACGTGTACTAGATGTGTGTTTATGTGATAATCAGATGGGGCTAGGAAAACTGGTGGCAGTAGGAAGGCAATGTAACATGTTCCATCCCAATCGAGGGGCAGACGAACATATGCGGTCTGACCACACACAAAATAAGAATGACGTGAGGCTTTGAAAATAGATTCCCCACTGTCACTATACTCGACCACAGTAGTACAATCACTATGTCCTACATGTGCGGAACCATTCTTTCTGACACATAATTCGCCTTTAACTGGTAGAACTGAAATAGCAGGCAAATCTGGAGTAGTATCGGACTGAACATTCAAAACCATGAAATTCGAGGAATAATTACCTAGATCATATACTTCATTTTCTAGATCTAACCCTGTTCTATGGGAAAGACCTTGCTTGTCTGGGAAACATGTTCGATTCAGAAGGGACATATCAGTTGAGGATGACGTTAACGTGGACCATGCTCCACACGAACCATTATGTGAAAACGGATAACGAAAGAGTGGCAGTACTCCCTTCGGTGTCTGGAAAGGGGGAAGTCGACCACACACCCAACAATTAGTGGCATTGCTGGTCTGGTGTGAATAGTGCAGCATTCGGATAAAAGTATTATTACGCATAGCAAGACGATAGGATAACTCGTGAGGAGGCAGATCACTAAATGTGTGCTCTACTGTAACATTAGAAAACATATGTACATGTGAAATAGGAAAACATAAATGTAAAGCATAACTTATGCATGTAACCATAAGGCTCAAAAACAATAGAAAGAACAGAGTGACTATGCATCTACTGCAAAGATTCTTTCGATAGCGTATTCTCTTAGAGTTTTGACTAACTCTCTCACTGTGTGGGTCTGTCTTATACATGTCAGGAACCTGTCTAACCGTTTCACCCGAGAGGGACTTAGACAATTAAACTGGCTGACTTACTAGACCTCAACTTGGATTTATACTCCTGCTGCAGAGTTTTCTCTATCAGGGGAAGTTTAAATTCAGTTTCTGGGCAGTCCTTGAGAACGGTTTTAGCTTTAAGTCCATGGAATTTCTTGACGTGGCTCGCGTGTAGCCACCCTTTTCGGTTTTCAATCTTCACTGCTGTCCGGGTGGTGAGAAGAACGAGGCGGGGCTCCTTCCAGCGGGGCTCCAGCGGACTTGAACGATCAAAATTCCTTATAAGCACAAAACCACCCGGGACGACTTCATGCGGTTTCACTTCGGTGTTGTCTGGGAATGCAGCGGCAACCTGTGAACGACAAGATTGTAGTGCAGACATTAAGGAGGCAAGGTAATCTGTCAGCATATTACTGTCAACATCAGTTATGGTACGGGGTCTAGGTGTACCCCACATATTGGGGGGGCGACCAAACACTATCTCATAGGGAGATAGACCTGAACGGGAGTGAGCGACCATTCTCATATAAAAAAGGGCAACTGGCAGTGCTACTATCCAATCTACGCCTTTCTCTGCACACACTTTGGCGATGCGGATTTTCAGAGTCTGGTTATGTCTCTCTACGAGACCGGCTGCTTCAGGATGGCGTACACAATGGAACTTCCACTGGTACCCTAACAGAAGGGAAACTTGTTTCATGAGCTCGGATGAGAATGGCTGGCCGTTATCTGAATACACGACCCTAGGTAATCCATAGCGGGGAAAGAACTCACGAACCAACTGCCTGGCAGTGGTCGCAGCTGTGTAATCTGGAACTGGATAGGCTTCTGTCCACCTGGACAAAGCGCATACAACTACGAGGACATACTTGAAACCTCGACATCGCTCCATCTGAATATAATCCATTTGGAGGACTTCAAAAGGGTGGTCAGGAGGATGGAATCCACCTTGTTCCACCGGGACACCTTTACCTGGATTGAACTGACAACATATCATGCAGGTACGTACTTTCTGCTTGGCTGCTGCTCGTAAATGCTTGTTGAACCAGATGTTCTGGATACTGTCTAACATGGCTTTTTCTCCTAAATGTGCTGGACTATGTGCGGTGTTAATAATGACTTGAACCATAGAGTCGGGGAGAAACCATGTGGCTTTTCCCTTCGTCAACCATCCTTGATCTGTCTGGACCCCTCCTTGTTCGGACCATTTCTTGATTTCATCGGGAGTAGCATGTAACTGTATATCTATGACATCTTGTGTAGGGTCCTTAACTGTCATACAAGTAGTCTGATCTGGAGTGTGTGTCGGTGTCGTGTTAACTGGAATGTCTGGAGTCTGAGCTGTAAGCTTGGCCGTTCGATCTGCTAGATCGTTACCCTGGGAAATGATATCAGTGACTTTCGTATGTGCCTTGCACTTCATGATGGCGATAGCTGTCGGTAGATGTATTGCATCTAACAGAGCTTGAATGAGGGGGCCATGCTGAATCTTGGTTCCATGAGAAGTCATAAAACCTCTTTCCTGCCAGAGCACTCCAAAGTCGTGTACGACTCCGAATGCATAACGTGAATCTGTATATATGTTTACTTTCAGGTTCTTAGCTCGTATGCAGGCTTGGGTCAGAGCGACAAGCTCTGCTGCTTGAGCAGACAGGGTGTCAATACGATGTGTTTCTATAACTTCGGTGTCAGTAGTCACTGCATACGCGGCTACTAGTTCTCCTGTACTTGTTCTCATACATGAACCATCCACATAAAGTGTCAGGTCGGGATCAGGTAATGCAATGTCTGTCAAGTCTTGTCTTGGCTTTGTCATGGTGTTAACAACTTCCACACAGTCATGTGTGGCAGGATTTGAGGTAACTGACGGTAACAGTGTAGCTGGATTTAAAATGTTGCAGCGTCTGATTTCTATGTGTGGCTGGAACAATGTCAGTTCATAACCTGTTAATCGTGCAATTGTCAAGTGCTGAGTCTGGGTTCGGTTTAGAAGAACTTCCACAGAGTGTGGAACTTGTACTGTCAGGGAGTGTCCTAACGCTATGGAATCACTTTGTCTGATAGCTAGAGCTGTGGCTGCAACTGACTTGAGGCACGCAGGCAGAGCCTGGGCCACTGGATCTAATGTGCTAGAAAAATAAGCACAGGGCTTGTATTGTCCTGCTTGATCTTGTGTGAGAACAGATAATGCAGTACCATCACGTTCAGTAACAAAAAGTGTAAAAGGCTTACTGTAGTTCGGTGTTGCTAGAACAGGTGCATTACATAAAGCTTTCTTTAACTCATTGAAAACAAGTGTATGTTCCTGGGTCCAAGGGAGGACAGTCGATGTGGCTGCCTCCTGTGTCGTTAACTGTATCAGTGGTTTGGCTAGAAATGCATACTGAGGAATCCATTGTCTGCAGTAAGAAGTGAGGCCGATAAAAGCTCGTACCTCCTTCTGTGTTTTGGGCTGTGGAAGACGTGCTATTAACTGGATACGGTCAGGTGTCAACTGCCTACCCCTCTTGGACAGTAAGTGTCCTAAGTAGACCACTTGCTGGACACAGAATTGCAATTTGGAAGGGGACACCTTGTGCCCCATCTCGGCCAGGAAATACAGGACTGTAAGTGACGCACGTTTGCAGTCACGTTCACAATGGGCTGTGATCAGTAGATCATCGACATACTGGAGCAGGGCAGTGTCAGTTGGCATGTGAATATTGTCTAGTTGTCTTTTAAGTGCTTGACTGTAAATGCTAGGACTTTCTGTGAAACCTTGAGGAGCTCGTGTGAATTTATAGCTTCTTCCATTTAAACAGAATCCGAAAAGGAACTGGCTGTCTGGATGAATGGGGACACTGAAAAATGCGTTCTTGAGATCGATAACTGTAAAGAATGTGGCTTCAGAATCAATGGCTGTCAATAGGGAAGAAATATCTGGGACCACTGGGTACTGGGGTATGATACACTTATTAAGTTCTCGAAGGTCAATCACTAATCGATAAACTGGAGGTGCATTAGGATCAGTACGTTTCAGGACTGGAATGATAGGAGAATTACATACATTGGAGTCAGTTTCTACAACCACTCCTTGAACAATAAGCTCGTCAATAATTTTGGATAAGGCTGCTACAGCCTCAGGTGGAAATCTGTACTGTCGGATTCGTGGTAAAACAACACCTTGCTTCAGGGTAACACGATGGGGTGTGATATGCATACAACCTACATCAGTTGGACCTTGCGCCCATAAATGCTGTGGTACATTCAATAACCTTGGATCAAAATCACGTAATACATAATGACCTTTGAAATCACGGAGAAACAAACGGACCCCTTCTGGGGAGCAGCATATGACTGCTCCTAATTCTTTAAGAGTTTTGATGCCTAACAGATTCTCTGGGCAAGATTTCGTGAGTAACAAGGCTGTTGTTCGGGACAATGGACCAACTTCTAGAGTAACTGGTTTCGATATTTCATTAACAATAGGTTTTCCTGAAAATCCAAGGGAAACATTTCTAGAGCCTGAGAGTGGAGCCCCTGGAACCTCGTCATGACTGATGGTAGTCCTACTTGCCCCTGTATCAATCAGAAACTTTCTGTCTTTCCCTAATACTTGACTATGTACATAGGGACCCTCTTGATCTACAGGAATCTCGATGAGAGGCAAGCCTACCTCCCTCTCTAGGCTGTTTCATGAATATGGCTGATAATCTGGATACTCTGACTGTGCGTACAGGTACATCTGCTGTGTAACATGCTGTGTGGCAGCTATAGGCTGCAGTGCTGTAACTGTCTGTTGTGCGTTCTGCGGCGGCTGGGAAGTCTGTGAAACTTGTTCTTGTCTAGGCGGACGTGGTCTTTCTTTAGTCTTACCAGTAGCTATGTTGTGTTTCAGAACTGCACATTCGTTTATAAAATGACCTGGCTGTTTACCGTAATTGCATGTCCCTTTAACGGGAGCTGCAGGATGACTGGCTTGATTCGGACCCCTCTTCTGACTGTCTTGTGGAACAGATTGTGCAACTAATACTTTCATTTTCGTGTCTTTCATACGTCTTCTTTCGTGTTCCTGCTCTTCCCTGATTCTGTTCTGGTGATACTGGAGCATCTGGAGCATCTGTGACGGAGAATTAGCTTGCCAGGTACTTTCGACTTTCAGTACTCGATTTTTAACTTGTGGACTTGAATTCTCGACTAGTTTGGTGACAAAAAGATGAGGATACGATTCACTACTTGTTTTCAGACCACTATTAATAATAAAACATTTCTCAAATCTAGAATAAAAATCACTAGTATCTTCGTCTTGTTTCTGTTTACAGGCTGAGATGGCATCCCAATCTTCCTTTTTCGTGGCTAGTAATCTTGGCAAAACTTGTATTAACAATTCGGGCAAAGCTTTAGCTTTATCCCCAAGACCGGTACCTGGTACTCGTGTATTATCTTCAGTTTCTAATGCTGTCCAATCTATCTTTTTCTCTCCCACCTCCCATTCTTTTTCTTTGAGTTTTTCATATATGCCCGCAGGTAACAGGACTTTTAACATTTTAATGATATCAGGAGACGTGTATTCTCCCATACGGAGCATGTCCTTTAATTCACGGTGAAACCCTGCTGGATCTTTATCATGACAGGGAATTAACTTTTTCATTTCCAAGAGTTCTATTTTCGTGATAGGGGTGTAAACAAATACTCGTTCTAGACCACCACCCTCTTTCTTGACTGGATGTACTTCTCGTAACGGATTCTGTCTGTCTATGTAGAATGATTTACTTTCCGGGGTTGAGACGTGAACAAAGTGTGGATTCAGAAACGTTCGGTATTTGTGGCGCTGTTCTAGAATGACACTAATTAAATCGGTACCTAGACCTTTCCATCTGTACTGGAGTAACTCGTTCAATATATCATGTAGAGGACCTGGATCAGAATGTTGTTCCTCATACAGTGTAATGAGGTGCTGGATCATATATGTGCCCACCAGACGTTGCTCGGCTGGGGGCAGTTTCAGAAAAGTTTGAGCCACTATTTCATCTGGAAACGTGGTAGAATCAGTAGTCCATCGGACTGCTTATCGGGCTAGTTCTTGTTCATGCATGGTACTAAGCTCGCTATACCCTATTCGTGATTTCAGAATGTGTTCGGTGGCCTGGAATACTTGCTCAAGAGAACACTGTTCTGGTGCTGGAGGATGAAAAGTTTTCTTGTAATCTAGGCGTGCATGTCGGTCGGAAAGTCTAGTTCTACCTACATACGCTATTCTGTCGGGATTCTCGCTGTCTACCTCTTCAGTAGAAGAGTCATATTCTTTCTCGGTTGCTTGTTTTGCTTCTCGTTTCTCGTGTATAGTTATGATTTCCCTACGAATTTTCTTGTACATACTCTCTATACTACCTTGTGTCTTGTGTTTTCCATCGGCTATATTGTCACTCCACCTAGTCAGGACTTTCAGTTCTTCTTGATCTTTTTCTGGATAATCTTGCTCTCTTACTAAACAGTTAATCAGGAACTTTAAAATCATGAGCTGAGTCTCGACTTTTCTTTGAACCATGGCTTCGTGAATACTTCCTGGATTCTCTCCTGTACGGATAAAACGATATATTCTGTCTAGATGTTCTCCCATGTCGGGCAGGGTGTCCAAATAGCTGGCAACCCGTCTTAAACATAATGAATATATGACCATGTGATCTTCGCCTGGAACTGGATCATAACGACAGTCAGTCAGAGCTCGCGTGATATCTACATATGTAGACACTTTTGGCGTACGCTGTAACGCTAGTTCATGTAGCGTCAGACGTCTTGGTTGAGGCGGGGTGCGAGGAGAACCTCCCCCCACGGCTCCTAAGCTAGAATCGTCGGTGAATACTGTACGGGCTGGTAGAGTGACTGGCAAAACGGGTGCATGTACTGTGGGCTGGTCCGGGGGTGCCGTAACAGGTACTGTAACATTAACTGGACCCACGGGACCAGCGACTGAAGGAACGGGAACTACATTATTAACGGGAGCAGACGGAATAGGATTTGCATAGGCTGGGACTGTGTCGTCCAGATAGGACGAAAGAAATATGTCAGCTGCGGTCGGTTTATGACGTAGCTTAGTCGGGACCAATGGCGGCGGTAAATTACAGGGTGCTTCCGGGGTTGCTTTTGGCAAGCCCTCGGCAAGAAGAGGATACATACCTTTAATAAGGGCATTTCTCTGTCTGTCTGACTGTTCTGCTCTAACTCGTTCACCTTCTTTGATTAATTCCCTTTCTTCGGCTCTTTCTGAGGATTCCCTACTTAATTCTGTTTTTCTGAATTCTTTTTCAGTTCTTTTATGAGATTCTTTGCGCCATAACTCGATGGCATCTTTCTGGGACTGTCTGGCTTTCTTTTTCCATAATGCTTCTTCTACTCGCATGATGCACTCGGCATCCCATGTACCTGATACAGGCCATCTATATTTCTCTTCTAGTTCCTTAGTATAGTCCGCCCATAAGTGTAGATATATTATGGCATCTAAGCCATGCTTGTGATACATAAAATGTCCTGGACTGTCCCTAGGAGGGACAGGAACTGCTTCTTCGAGTAACCCTTTTCTGGTCTTTAACTGGCGTAATTTCGAGAACAGAGGCATTTCGGTAATACATTTGGAACACAATACACAATAATCACAGTAATTAAATAGCGAACAAAGCACTCATACCACGACATAAAAATACATCAATAACAGTTCGAACAGAAATACTACCTGATACATTGAAAACAGAACACATGAATTTCTCGAGAACGAAACTTACTAGAATTACTGGATGCACTGCTAAAACAGTACAGAACATACCGGTCCCATAAAGAGACACGTCGGACCGTATCCACCTAGGTGAATACTTCGGACTGGATCTGTGTACCCAAACCCAACGGACCAGGAACAAACTAATGATCCTGTCTAGATACTTCCCCCGCGACGGTACTCACCGGGAAGCAGAAACTGGAAGGCCTCAGACTGGACTGGACTGCTACGACGTCGGACTACGAACTTCGGACTTCGGAAACAGGTGGACCTCCGGTTACTTCGGACCTTGCTCTCTCGGCTTGGGCTCTGGTCGGGACGAACCGCATTCCACACCGCTTCGTCTGGATGTCGGACCGCAGTCTCCGTCTCCTCCGTGGGCCTGAGGGAGACTTGAAGCAGAAATATCTGCCGGTGCGCAGTAGAGTTCCGTCACGGCTGCAGAGGGTCAGGGGGCCTGCGTAGCATCGCCAGCGCGTGAGGAAGGGGCTCGTCCCTATTCGGGCGCCATTATGTGGTAAATAAATAATTAATTACCGGTACTATTTTTGAATATATTAACAATAACAGATAGCTCAATAAATAAGAGGCAGGATCCGATGTGTCCGAGTTGAACAGGCTTTATTCAGGCAAAAGGGAAGGGACTGGAACGGGACAGCCTGAAATAAAATAGGAAGGAAGGCAGCTGCACCATTTCATTGACAGTGCAGCATATATATAGTACAATATTACATTACATTACATACAGTAGGCGTAACTTGTGACAAGCGTAAGATAAGAACACATGGGTGGAAAAAGTAGGCGTGCACAGGGCGTGCACGTAGACATGTGATGTGAAACGTCATAGAAGTGTCATGAATGGGCGGAAACATGGAGGGGGCTACCTGAGCAGCTGGGACCTTTAACCTAGTGGTGCGCGCAAATGGGCAATGACGTGTTACTAGGGAGAACTGGGGGCTATGACTTCTGCACTAGAAGAGGAGACTAAAGTCTGCGGTGTCAGGACGACATGTACCTATAGCATATCTGGTATCTGGTGTTTGGAGTACATGTTGATAGAATCTAAAAGTTATCAGGGCAAAGGCTACTTGACACTAAGGCTGGTGCATACATATATTCGACATGTATTGCGTGTACTATGAATCTTCTATGAATATTAATACCGTATTTCTCTTGCATGGAGACAGAAAGACTAGACCATAGCTGAAACTGTTTATGAGGTTCAGTAGCTTAGGAATGCGAGGAAGGAAAGCTGAACTGATAACTAGAAGCATAACATACTCTTGGCAGACAGGCAGGCAGAGCCAGGCCGGGCACCGCGCTGCGCGGCAGGAAGTAAGTGAAGGGTCAGGGATGCAGGTGGGGGCTGTATCGCTCCTCGGAGAGGGTTCAGGAGACTGGAGCTTGAATCTGGTGTCCGGGCCCTTCTGAGGCCTAGAAAACGGGGACAATGCGGTGAATTAACGTGCACACTGTAAAACGTGGCAACATAGGCCTAATACTCGTTGCTTTCACGAGAACTGGAAACTGGCATACTAGAGTCGGACACAACCATAATTGCGTCTTTAATCGATCATAGGGGGATATATGCATATCGATCATGCACATATAACATAGGATGGGGAACACGTAGGCACACATGGCAAGGCAAAATTCACTTTTCCACACCTCATGGAGGTTGGTTTTGGCTGTGTGTGGGTCCTTGGTGAGGGAGAGGATGAGCTGGGTTTCGTCGGCGTAGGAGATGATGTTGAGGTTGTGGTGGTGGGCCACTTGTGCGAGGGGGGCCATGTAGATTTTGAACAGCGTCAGGTGGAGGGATGAGCCCTGGCGGATGCCGCAGATGATGTCGGTGGCTTTGGATCAGAAGGGTGGGAGGTGGATGCTCTGGGTTCTGCCGGAGAGGGAGGACGTGATCCAGTCAAGAGCCTTCTCTTGGATTCCGGCTTCTAGGAGGCGTGTCTTTAGAGTGCGATGGCAGACCGTGCCGAAGGTGGCCGTCAGGTCCAGGAGGATGAGGGCTGATGTTTCGCCATTGTCTAGTTGGCGCCTGATGTCGTTTGTGGCAGCGATGAAGGCTGTCTCGTGCTGAGGTTGCATCTGTATCCGGACTGGGACGGGTCCAGGATGTTGTTGTCTTCCAGGTGGTGCGCCAGTTGCAAGTTGACGATTTTCTCGATGACCTTTGCCGGCAACGGGAGCAGGGAGATTGGCCGGAGGTTCTTGAGGTCCTTGGGGTCCGCTTTGGGCTTCTTGAGGAGGACGTTGATTTCGGCGTGCTTCCAGCTTTTCAGGAATGTCGCTGTTTCGAAGGAGATGTTGATGACCTTCCGTGGTTGGGGTGCGATGGCTGCGTCTGCTTTGTTGAATATGTGGTGTGGACATGGGTTTGACGGAGATCCTGAGTGGATGGAGTTCATGACCTTGCGAGTCTCATCGTCATTGGACGAGGAGGTCCGGCGGTTGGCGCTGGTGGTGTTGACATGGGAGGAGGAGTCTGGCGTGGTCGGGGCGGGTCGTGGTGTTGAAGCTGTCGTGAATGTCAGCGATCTTGCAGTGGAAGAAGACGGCTAGAGAGTCGCACAGTTCTTGTGAGGGCGGGATGGCGTTGGCGTTGGCACTGGGGTTTGGGAGTTCCTTTATGATGTTGAAGAGCTCTTTGCTGTTGTGCGCATTGTTATCTCTTGGCTAATCTGATGAGGTGGTGCTGTCTACGGGTGGAGTCCTTGTGGGCTGCGTGGTTGTCCGGTGTGCGTTCGTGGAGCCATATCTTCAGTTTCCGGCATGCGTGTTTGGAGGTCTGGAGCTCGTCGGTCGATAACCCAGGTGGCTCTTTTGCTGGCGTGGCTGTTGGAGGGTTTCTTGAGCGGGGCGAGGGTGTTGGCGCAGTCGTCGATCCACTGTCTGAGGTTGTGGGCTGCGGCATCTGGGTTGGTGGGGTCAGTGGGTGGGTTCTGGGTTAGGGTGGTGATTAACTGGTCTTCGGTGACTTTGCTCCAGCAGCGGCATGGCAGCTGTTGGGTGCGGTGGTGCATGGTTGGTTTCTTGAAAGTGAAATGGATGCAACAGTGATCGGTCCAGTGGAGTTCTGTGGTGTGGTCGAAGGTGACATGGGAGCCTGTGGAGAAGACGGGGTCCAGCATGTGGCCGTGGAGGCGAGTGCGTGGGTGCTGGTGAGGTCAGCGATGGAGTCGCTGAACTGAGCCCGGGGACCGGGGAGTCTGTAGATGAGTGTTCCTCTATGGGTGGTGTTGGGGTCAGTGTGGATCCGGAAGGGCAGGTGTTTGGCGGTGTTGAGGGTGTCGTCTGCGTGGGTGGCGACCTTGAGGGTGGACTTGTGAACGATGGCTATTCCTCCTCCGGTTCCGTTGGCGCGATCCCTGCGGGTGATCTTGTAGCCGTCCGGGATGGCTATGGCGATGTCGGGTGCCGAGGAATCGTTCCACCAGGTCTCGGTCAGGAAGGCCACGTCTGGGGCAGAGGTGTCAATCAGATCCCAGAGCTCGACGGCATGTTTGCGTGCGGAGCGGGTGTTGAGGAGTATGCAGCGGAGGTGGTTGGGTCCAGTCCCTGGAGGTTCGGTGGTTCTGTCGCAGGTGAAGCTGCAGGTGCGGCAGGAGAAGTGTCCGTGGGTCCGTTTCAGGGCGGACTGGAAGCAGCTGCGAACTTGCTGCAGAATCGGCAACACGGGGGAGGGCACAGACACACTGGTGGTGCTGTGTGGCGTGGGAGAGACCTGGCCTGCAAGCAGGTTCAAGGGTCGCTCCATTTACTAATTAGGTCTCACTACGAGACATAATCTGGTTTCGGAAGACCTACTTTAACATTCAGTGGGCTTAGAGGGCAACCATTGCTTACCATTGGTTGCCTTTATTGTCACTCTCATTTTCTTGCTTTTTATATGTGTTTGTTCGTTCCCTGGAGCATAAAATCTTTGCGATTCGTTTGACTGGCTGTCTTGTGTCCGTCCACTGCTCACAGTTAGGGAACTTCTTCTTTCTGTTTTTATTCAGCACTTCATGAGAGTGCTTGTGTTTTCTACCTATCTCCCTCTTATGCTGCTTTCCTCTCTCAAATACTGCCCTCCACAGCTGTGTTGCTCATCACTCCCCTCAGACTGTCTGCAAAAGCGCAGAAACATGGATATTTTGCAGAGGTGTAAGCTAAGACATACAAAGCGGCCTGTATACAAGGAAATTATTGCTTATGTGTAGGAATGTATCCCTTCCTGCACATAAACAATCACAAATGGCACTTTGGAACTTCTATGTGTGCTGCATTGTGCAGCACACATAGAAGTTGCAAATCGTCATTTTTTTAACGATTGTTTATTGCAAGAAGGGACACCTTCCTGCACATAAACAATCCTTCATGGCATTTTGCTGATCTATGTGTGCTGCACATAGAAACAGCAAAAACAAGGAGAAATATATAATTTCTTCTAGTTTCGCCATGTAAAGACCATGTATTCCCTGGTCTTAATTGTTGTGCTGCCCCATATTTTCGCCACCTTTGTAAATAAGGGACAGAATCAAAATCAATGGGTGTGGTGGTGGAACGCCCACCGCAACACCCATCGCCCAACCCTTTCACACTAGCTATAGCGTGAAAGGGTGCCTTATGTACAAGGTGGCGTCAAGCTACGTTAAGTGGTTTCAAGCCGCCTTGTAAATAAGGCGAAGCCCCTATTGCCACAGGACCTTGGTTAAATGTGATTTTGATGTGGCGATAAGGGCTTTTAAATATGTCCCAGAGAAATAGTCATCTACTAGCATAAAAAATAGAAGTATTTAGTATGACACTTCTCCTGGAGGTTTATACATTTTTGATGGGCTACTACATAAGTCTAAATGGCTTTAACAAATGCTTCCCTTTAGATTCTGACACTACTGTATTCTTTTTAACTTCTGTTCATATTTGCGAGTTTAAAACTTATTTGAAAAATAAACCATGCATCTACAAAGATTGAAAACATTTTTGAAATCTCATATAATCTGTTTGCTTTTTTTTTCCAGTATTTTCAAATGTTTTTCTTTTACTTTTTTAACACACTTCTTTACTGACAAATATTAGCAAATCCAACAGCTCTGCACTAGCTTTAGAGAGGTGAGACCTATTGGCTTGGCGATATGTGTGCTACTAATCAGACTTGTTTTCAAAGTAGGGTAATGCAGACTATCTCCTGTATGGGTAAAGCCCACCTTAAGCACCAAAACATGATCATAGGCCAAAGAATGATCAGAATATGACACAAGGCATTGCTTTGTTTGTTCTTCTTTCAGTGAGATCTCTCCTGCAGAAGAAACTGAATTATCTCTCGTCCTATTGGGGTATTGGTATTGCTGCACAGGTCTGCTGGGGCATTTGCATTTTGAAATGGTATCACTGACGAGGTAGTGAGGCCAAATCATCTTTTTTGACATTGACAATTCCCAAAATATTTTAAAGACAGTTCTTCTCTTTGGTTTCTTCCTTGAGTATATTTTACTGGCATTTGTGAACACTCAAAATATTTTTGCTACAGATTTCTTCAGCTTCAAACCAAAAAATCCTCTAACTCATATTACAAAATTGTAAGATTTCTAAAGATCTTTTTCCAATAGGATTTTTCTGCTTTCATTGTTCTATCCAATGTTATATGTTTCTTTTCCTTAACTGTACCACCATTATGTGACAAGGTGGGATTTTTCATTGTGCCTAAGGGGGAGAACACGTGGTCACTGCCTCCACCTTCCAAAGTATATGTCTTAGCTGCATAGATGAGTTTCAACCTTAGAGAACAGATACATTGACTGATTTGTAGTTGTCTGTTGACAACAGGAAGACTGCCTTATTTAGATTCTGGCAGACAGGATACTCTGTTGAAGGAGCTGGTTCCACATTCAAGACTTACTCTGGAACCCCGGGCCGATTACCTTTTTGTCCGCTTGCAGGTGTGGAGGGGAGGGAAAAAATCATTAGTCAATTATTTTACAAATTCCCATGAACCCAAAAGACCACAGACTCCTCATCCAAAATCTATCACTTTATGATAAAGCCAAACATTGTTGGACATATAAACACCTCAATACACGAGTGTAGAAACATAGGGGCACTAATACAAATACAAATCTGCGAATAACATTTAATTGGTGCAAAAGGCACAGAATAGCAAATTCCAAAATCAAGACACAAATGATCTTAGAAATCACATCCAGGATCTTCTTCATTGATGGATAATGGATATGACACTATCTGTCCCTTCACTACCTCTATCGTGGCATTCCTACTTAGCATGCCTATGTGGCATCCCTAATTAGGTTGAGTAGCTTAAAGCTACAGAGCTCGTTCTAAGATGCTCTCTCCACTCCAGGTAAGGCAGAGGTCCCTTGGGCTCTGTTCCTAGCCTTAATGCAAAAGGCGAAAATCACACCCACAAATGCATCACACAACTATTTCATCCAGTTGAACACCACCTCGTGAGTACTTTTCCAAGAAGCAACAGTCCAGGTTCTAGCTCGACTACCTTGGTTCCTCTGGCCTTTCCAGACACGAAAGACATTCTGCAAAAGTCTAGAAGGGGTAATGGCCCATTTCTTTTGCCAGACTGTTTATCAATGTGGATAATTTAGGTACCCCTTGTCAATGGAAATGGGAAACCCCTTAACCATTGATTCAGAAAGAAAAGAAGTGCACCAGGACAAGTAGGTTATTCTGTAGTTGTTCATTGTAAATCAAATTCAAGGTCAAGTTAAGTACTAGATGTGAATCTTGATATCTCCAACATTTATTTGAGGTTACACGCAATCATCATAGAGAAACATTTGTTATGCACAACCGACACATGTTTCGTCCCCTGTGGCCCTTGAGCCATGCTTTCTCAAGGCTGAGATGGACATCCACATGAAGAAAGTTTACAATCCATTTATTGAAACTATTGTAATCTATTATGAAGCAAATGTGCTGCGATCATTAGGCAAATGCAACTATGCAAAGTAATTAGCATTACTAAGAGTCTGTATAGGATGAACATCCCAGTCATGGCAAATTATAGATCTGTCTAGATCTACCCTTACTATGTGAGCACAGGAAAATATTTGCGATCTCTTGGATTGACCTAGGACCTCAAACCTGGTATATGCAGTTAGGTGGTCCGCATCATGAGTGTAAACTTGGTTTATGCAGGGAACGGAACACAGTTCATATATAATAAACTATTGGTCTAGAGATGCCACTGTGCAACTGTGTTATGTCTCAAACGTCAGGAGCTCTTGCCGAACGAGAAACAAACAGTATAATAAACAGAAAGAAAACAGTACACTGTGTTATGTACTTCGAGCAAACCTTGTACAAAATGTGTAGATTAAATTCCAGGAAGAGTCCCTGAATAACAAACAACATCACAGAAACAAATGTATTATATGTGGCTATGCAAAGCGAGCAGAGGCAGCCTAAAACTTCTAAGACAATCAATACAATCAATACACCAGTTTTTGGAGCCAAGCCACCACTCTCTGCTCCCCTCTTGATAACCCACTCCATTTCTCTTTTCCCTACAGTATGCAGTCACCCATGTCACTAGTGTCACTTCCTACCACTACTCCCCTTGATCTAGATTGAACTATCACACCCACTACCTCCCTACAGCCCATTAAAATGTCTTCAATTTTGCACATACCCATCACTCCTAACTACTCATTCACCTTAACCACTCCCTCCCTCCTTACGTGCCCCTCCACTAAACACACCCTTTGCACAAGGCAATCCTCAGCTTCCTCCACTATAATCTCCCTTATCAAACCTTCTCCATTGAAACAACACTGCCCTCCCATCCTCTGAGTCTCATAACTCTTTCAAGCCCCCAACTGTACCAAATTTCCCATTAAACCCCCTCTTTCACAAACAAATTACTCTGCTGCCTTTTGACTAACTTCCCACTCAGTTCCTACCTTTCCCTACCACAACACAGCTTTATCACTTTTTCTGTCCAAACCTTTTTCCTAACCCCTTCAAACCTTTGTTCCTCAAAACTTTCAGCTTCCTTGAAGCTCCTCTCTTCCGTCCCCAACGCCTTTTCTGAGTTCCATACCCACAGCTTCTTCTTGCCTCCACTCTAAAACACACAAGGACATGTCTCCCTAACTCCTGTCCCCAACCATGAACCAGGCTCTTACTTGACACCCTCAATGTCTTACCATCACTCTAAATGATTCTAGTACATTATATTTCTTGGCACACACAATACTCCCTTTCCCCATCTCTCCCTTTTACTCAGAATGCTAAATGTCCCCAAATACAATGTAACACCTCACTGCACATCGCGGGGTGGTTATAACGTTATTACCCTCATATGTGGGAGTTCTGGTTTAACCATGAGCTATTTGCACAGGGCCAAAAAAAGTGCAAGCTCGGCAGTCACAAACAAGCACTGATAGTAAATTCATGCTCCATGTATTAATTTGCCTATGTGTGGCCACCGGACAGAAATACACAATCCACAAAATTCTGAGCCTGGTCACTGTGTGAGGTACGGGCCTTAGAGGAGTGAGACCTCAAGGTAGTAAAGATGGGGGAGAGGCCACCACCATTGCAATGGGGAAAAGGGGCCAGCTGCATTAGGCATTTCCAGCTCCCATAGTACGCAGAAGCAGCCAGTGTTAGGCTAGTGTGGCTTGCGGCTATTCGGGAGATGAGGGAGCCGAGAACGTGCAGCTGTTCTTAAGTTTCCAAGCTGCCAAACTGTTTACACTGCTCCTTCTATTTTCAAGCAACTTCCTAGTGAGCCTCACCAACTCCCTTGCACCCTCTTACAGCCATTCCAGTCCATTTGGTAAACAGGCAATATGGCCAGGACTTCAGAGCTTGAGAGGAGGATGAGAGGATATCAAGAGGCATAGAAGCCGCCTTGTATACTAAAGACATTTTCTGCCCTACTGTTTCTGCTGTTTGATGCCATTCTTAGGTCTTGCCTGTGCAGCGCGCAAGCGCTGTATAGGCAAAAAGACCTATAGCAATCGCAGCCAAAAACATGCACTCGTTCCATTGCCTTCAATGGCAACGTATGCATGTTTGGCTATTTACTTGCGGGAACGCGCGGTGCCATATGGTAGCAATTATCGCTCCTGGCGCTGCTCGCTCTCGCAAGTGAAAGACTTTCACTTTTCACTACACTTTTTTTTTATTTACTTTTAGCGCCTGCGCGCTTGTTCAACTCGTTACTGCATATTCCTACACTGGGTTATATAAACCTAGGTCAGTGACTCAGCCACCATAAGCTGGGAAACCTTGACGGAGGCATCCCGGAAAATGCATTTTCTCATCTTGCATAATTAAACAGTGTCATCATTATGGGTTTGAGAATGTTTTTGTTTATTGACCTCGAGTTTCGGACCTACTGCGATGCCATGAACTGGATGGCAAAAATGTTGCAAAATACTTAAAAGGTTGAAATGGTCCATCTCACAGACTTGCGGAGGCAAGTACGGTTCCTTCTGCTAATTTAGGCATTTGTAATATTGCTACTCTTCTATTTCCAGCGTATGCATTTCAAAACTCTTCGCCCACAATGCGTGCATCTCTGGCAGCGCTCTTAAATCTGCTTGGGGAATTCTCCTTTCGTGCTCAGTCAGTGCCAGCCCTGCGCTGGAATATTCTGCGGTATTTGCATTTCATCACCCATCTCCTGACTGCCCACTCATGTCTAAGAGTCTGCGTCAGACGTGGGCACGGCTCCGCGCGCTCCGCGCGCTCCGCAAAGCAGTGATTTCAACCGTTATTTATTTTATTTGAAGAATGTCTGCGTCGTCTGTCCAAGTAACCTGCCGCCTGTCACTCTCTGTCTTCAAACTGTAAAGCGTCTAAAACATTAAAAGATAAAAAACAAAGCGTGAGCTACTCCGCTTTGTCCATTATTAGCCCCCAGGTCCTTAATTAAGGAGAGGGAGGTGAACAGGTCCCCCTCCTGGGGCTTATTGATGCCCCAGGGACCACCACCTCCCCGGGCTCGTTTATCAAACAAGCATTGGCATAGCCGATAGGTCTCGCTTTTGGGACCTTATAAGTATTTAGTTCTGCAGCACAATATCCTTGGTGCAATAACATCAACTGTTGCATGGCTAAAAATATATAAGGTCCCAAAGGCGAGACCTATTGGCTATGCCAATGCTTGTTGTAATTTGTCATCAGCTGTTGCTTGTTGCCACTTGAGGTCTAGTTGCTGGTCAGTGGAGTTTTCAGACCCTTCAGGTCCGTGGTTGGCAGCCTTTGTCAGCTGCTGAGTAAAAAATGAATTACATTGGAAGTGTATTGTTACAGATGTTATAATAAAATGTGTTTACATCCTATATTACTTCTGTTTTTCAGACATTTTTCAAGAAGAAACGTATCCTAAAAGAAAATAACCAAAATTCTGGTGACTTTGTAAGTCTACACCTAGGCAAAGGGGAGGAGGTTAAGACATTATTTTACTCCCAGGGACTGCGTGGCCACATGCATGCAAGGATTCTGATGCATAAATAACTGCAATGGAATCATTGACAATTTCTAGTGGTATATATTATTTTGAACTTGTCATCTGAAGGACAATTAGATAAATTATATATGTGGCATATTTCCCTACTTATTCATATATTTCAATGTGAAGATTACAGTCAATCTAATCTCAGAGTAAAAGGAAAGGTAGGGAGTGATGGGGATACAAATGGCACAGCAGCAAAGATCTTCCATAAAAATGTGCATGAGTTTAAAAGGTGTGACCTGGTAGCACCCTGTATACAGTACAAAGAATCTCATGCAGTGACACTGATAGTTTATTCTCTTGATCTTCTTTAATGAGGATTTTCTTGTAAACACACAATTCAACCAACGTGTTTTAATGATACTCAACTGTATGGCACTCAACTCTACTGTGCGGCATGCCACTCCACTGTACAAAACAGCACTAAACTCTACAATACTCCTCAACACATCATGCCACTCCACTATATAACACTTTACTCAACAATACAAAACACCACCCCCCTCTACTACACTGTATTCCACTCCACAAAACTAGGCACTACACTGTATGACACTCAAAAGTGACACTCAACACTGATTTGAAACATAATATTAAAAAATAAAAGCCATTTGAATTTAATAAAAAAAATAAAGTTAAAGCTAAGTTATAGTTAGGTAAACTTTAGTTATTCTTTAAATACAATTCTAACTAACTATTCGAATGGGAGAAATTATAAAGTTATAGCATAATTTACATTTCTAATGTGTGCGTTAGCTGCCAGGTGAATGATAGATGATCAAAGAAGGAGAATGTTGGAGGAATCCGTGTTGAATTTCTAGTGGTTTCTGGGGCTGGCTGAAGTGCCTCCACAATTTCTACTATGTCTGCTTTGTGAAGAATGGATTAACATTACTGGACCTTGGTATTGAATAAAATTGGTGATGTAGGAGAAAACCAGGTCTCTAGCAGGATTAGTGGATCTACATCTAGGGTTGTTAGATCTGATATTTGACTGGAATGCGCTTGAGCTAATGTTTCATTAACCCCTTCCACGCTCATGACGAGCTCAGCTCGTCATGAGGTACACCTGTCGTAGGCTCATGACGAGCTGAACTCGTCATGTAACGCGGTAATTGCGAATCTTTAGCGCACAGCGGTAAAACGCTTAGGGCGGATGGGGTTAAATAGTGTGTCTTTTAGATTGTTGAGGTAGGTCTGTTTGCAGACTTGGTCAGTCAATGTTGACTGCAATTAGAGGAATACCTTGCTTAGTTTTTGTAGAAAATTATGGCTAGCCGTGCATTTGAACTCAAAATAAGAGAATTAGGACTCAGGAGCGGCACAGCTTCATAATGTGGAGATCAAAACTGTTGCATGTAAATGGTTAAACATGAAAGCCCTGATTATTTCTTGACTAAAAGAGCTTATGACATTTCAACTTGCAGGTTTAAAAATTCCTTTTGTCTGTGATACACTTGAGGTGCTAGTAATATAACTTTATATCTAGGTGTTACTATAATAGCATAGGTCTCAATTTCTTAAAAACGAATTTATATTGGTCAGTTTTAAATGCAGACAGGGTTCACATATGGCAAAATTGCATTGGAACAATATTCTTGCATGTATGAAGTGGGTTACAAATTCAGTTTTGGCCACTGCGTAGCAACACTTTTTCTTTTGACAGATGATTCATAGAGATCTTCTTTGTAATACAACACTTTGGTCACCAAGTGAAAGAACAACAGAACTTCACCTCTAGGTAGGAAGTGGAAGGGTTATTTATCCGATGGAGTCAGCTGGCGATCTAGTTGCAGGTGCACTTGACAGGAAGTGGTGGGAATGGAACTATGTGCAGGAGCTCTTGACTGTACGTGGAAGGAAGAGAGTGACTTTCAAGATGTTTGTCAGTCTATCTTCTGGTACGCTTGTGGCTGTTGGGATGGTGTGGCCTAAATGTGCTACATTGTGTTCCATCAAACCATGCATGCATTTCAGGGCATCAAGAGACACATGGGGGCGAAACCCTCATAGGAACCACATCCAGGCTGAAAATTATCAGGTTCTGATGGACATCACAAATGAGGAAGATGCAGCTGCAAAAGAGACTGTCGGGCACCTGCTTGCCAGCAGTATCAGTCAATGACTCTTCATCAGACATTAAGCGGCATGAGTACTAGAATTGCTGGATAGTACCAGATATCTGTACAGCTGCAATGCATCATGGAATATGGTCTTTGTTTGAAGCTCTTGAAGAGGACTAGGAGAAGGTGGTTCATGTGAGCCTGAAATAGGTAGATAGCCCTTTTGGGAACTCAAGAGAGTCAGTTTCCAGTCACACACTTCTAGGGATAGCATTTTACAATGAAGAACATGTAATTTATGAATATTTTCGGACATAGGGCCAGATAAATGAGTATCTGGTTGCAACATATTAGCCGCAAATTGTAACAAGTAAAGATTTTTAACAATTGACCTATGTATTAATACATCGTTTCTTAATGATCTGAATCATAGTGGGTCACAATCTGGCATACTCATAAATATTAATGAGATAAATCACAAATTGTGACTTTAAGTGGATTGGAGGCCATTCCAGTAATGGTGGCCTGCTGGAGTCAGCAGACCACTGTGTCTGTGATTGCTTTTAAATAAAGCAAACCTTTTCATATTTTTTGAAAGCTTGTTTAAGAGTTGATATTGGTCTGCAGGACAATTTCTTCCTCCTCACCACAGTTTTCTTTTAAATCACAAATTGGAAGGTGTCCTTTGGGACCCCTTTCCTTTTGCACATGGGTTACCATAGTCTTTGAGGTCTAAGTAACTTTTCAATGTTTTGCAACCAGATTCTGTATCTTTTAGCATTCCTGTTTTGGAACTTTCCCAAATCCTAAAATGGGATTAGGAGATCTGAAAAAGCATTATTCCGATCACAAATGTGAATTGTAATGTTTGCAAGGGTAAACATGCTAGAATGTTTGTCCCTAAGGCTTAGTACTGTATCAAGGTTACAACATGAATATGTAAATCACTGTTTATTTGGTAGTACTTCTGCAGTAGGTCTGACTGAAATATTGCCTTTCATTCCATTGGACACAGCACAGTTTGCAAGATGTTTCAGATAGGCTGCTTTCCAACTAAGAGTAAAGTAGCAGGACGGTTGGGAAAGATCACAACCTGACCTCTTGGAAAAACAGATGGAGCTTTATAGATGAACACCTGGGAATTTAAATAAGGGGGCCGTGTAGCACACTGCTCAGCGACGCACAGTGGATTAGATCCCCTAATCAAGGTAAACAATGTAGTTTACCCTATTTTCTATGGAAATATCTCCCACTTCACTAATATGCTAACTGTAGACCAGCCTCCCAGTTGAAGTAAAATCATAAAAAAACTAAGAGCAACTTGTACTATCCCTCAACCACCACCTGAATCACCTACCGAGATTGAGCAAAGGCAGCAACTAACCCTTGCTGTATGGCATCATACAAGATTCTTAGGGATGGACTAAAACCACACAGCTTGCTGGGCATAGGGGATTTTGGTATAGTGCCAGAGGACACTCACAATCACTCTGATACCATCTGCAGAGACAATACAAGTGTATGCTAGTACCACGGGTCTCTGGACTGCTTGCCCACCTATATGCACCCCACCTATAAGGAAAGGCCTGCACTTTTAGCACACTACACATGATCATTGGGTCAGGGAAAGTCCACAGATATGCCCCCAAGGGGCTCTATGCACCGCCAGCAACTCAAAAACACAAACAAGCTTTACGTCAAAGCACTAAGGGGCATATTCTTTAGACACCTGCTCTGACCAAGTGTAAAGTCTGACCAGAGCCTGCACCAGAAAAGGGAGCCAAGGCCAGAGCCACACATGAAGGGCAACAGATACCATGGAGCCACTGACCATGCAGATGGGAGCCCCAACAGGGCCACAACACCCACTGCCCCCCCCCAGAATATCCACCCAGACCACCAAGATTGAGGCAGCGCAGACAAGGACAGCGACCCCCAGAAAACTCACCAACCACACAGACCCAACACCAGAGAATGTCGTTGCCCACTACAGGCTCAAAAGGACAACCATCCTCTGCATCCTGACCGCCATTGTCCACTGGCTGATGGTACCAACACAGCTGACGACACCAACACAGCTGACAACCAACATCCCTCCTCAGACAAAGCTGCTGGCTGTGCTGCACCTGTTGGCTACTGGCACCCTACAACCAACAACCACCTGAGTCTCACAGCCAGCCCAATCCAAGTCCCCCACAACAGTCATTGATGACACCATCCGCTTGGTACAACACTATCTATACTTCCCCCACACTGCGCAGGAACATCCCTAGACCAAGCAAGGCGTCTATGCCACAGCTGGAAAACTGCACATGTTATGGGCCAACTGACTGCACACATGTCCTACTTGTGCCCCCTGGCTACACCGCACACAATTACCACAGCAGAAAGCACATGTATACCATCAATGTCCAGGCAATTGTGGACCACCGGGGAATCTCCACCAATGTCGATGCCAAGCCCCCAGGCAGTGTGCATTATCCCTACATCTTCCGACAGTCCATCACCAACCAGCGATACCAGGATGGCACCCACAGAAATACACTGCTCATTGGCACATACCAAATGTACACACCACACACCTCAACTACACAATCATGCAACTCACAACTCTGGTGATGCACACGTCACAAGCTCACATACAACATAACAAACAACATGCACAAACACCAGACATGACAGCACAACTTACTGGGGGAACCTGGGCCAGCCATACACAGAAGCCATCAACAACATGGCACCTCAGCAACACAACAGCAGAATGTGAGAAGAGGTGGGGACCAGGCATGTGCGAATGAGGCAATTGATCCATGAATAAGAATGTACACAATGCCAAGTGTGGCGTGGATGTGCTGGACAGACTGCAAAATGCAGACCACAGACATGTCCATGTCGACATATACCGTTGGTGTTTGGAGTGTAATAGACAGTGGAGGCAACCAGGTCACCCCAGCCAGTGGGGAAGATCGCAGAAATGTAGCTTGTTATGTCTCCCCCGTAAGCGTCAGCGGAGTGGGTTGGCCGGGCATATGCCAGGCCAGCGTAGGGTGGTGAATAAAAAGCATGTAGCACTGGGGTGTTCCTCTTCTGAAATGCCCAACATCTCTGCCAGGGGGGCGCCTCTCGATCCACCACAAGGCCGTTGCCATGATCGGTGGTGCCTGCAATCCTGTGTGCCTGCTGCACCCCGAGCCACTGGTCCCCAAACCTGTCTTGCCCGCCCCTGTGCACCCAGGCATCACTGCTCACCTGCCAACACTGTTGTGTGTTGAAGAGGGCCAACCACGTGCCAGAGCAAGCTCCAAGCCTGAGGCATGCAAACCTAGCAACCTGCTACGACCATCACAGTCTCCGCGAGCAAGGCCTGTAGTACTCCTTTCTTGTTGACGTGCTCTACCGGCATACACAGCGGACTAATAGGTCACACATTTGGAACTGAGTATTGATTACACTATGGCAGAGAGCATTATTTATTGTAGATTTTATGTCACTATACTCCCTTCGATGTGGTGCCACCAAGTCTGCATTACAATCACATGTGTCTTTGGGCCCACGCAGATTACTGCCCTCGGCCAACGTTGCGCCCGAGTAGGTCACACTATTGACACTGAGCATCGATACTTCAGTGGCAGAGTACATATCATTGCACGCAAGGAGAGGTGTAAGACGAAGACGCGTTGCAGTCCGGAGGAAAAAAGGATCATCATTACAGAGATGACCGAACACTACCGATGTGTCACTAACTCTGTGCATCGCGAGCCAAAGACACGTGGCTGTGGGCGTACACTGTAGTCCAGTAGGCCAGATAGGCTTGATTTGGATATGGCGGAGATCATATCAGTGTACCGACATCATCGCAGACTGCATCCCCTCTCAGCCTCGGTGCTCGACATTCATGGACACTCTCTGGTCGTACATTGATGATGTCTGAGTCTATGGACTAGTGGGTAGCTTTCATCCTCATGCAGCTGATACTGATTTGGTGGTGGGAACTAGGTTGTCACCTTCCACTCCTCCATTTGCTGCTTTCGGATAGCATCAGACCTATGCATCATGCCCTGGAGGACGGATCACTGAAACAATATCGACGGCCAAAATATCGAGTACAAAAAATATCAACGTAAATATATTGAGTACAAAAACATCGACTCCCAATACTTAAACAAAAAACTGCACAAATATTGAGTCAAAAATATCGTACCCAAAAAAAAATCGAAAACAACATTATCGACCCTAATAAATATCGCAAGTAAAATATATCGACTTCAAACATTTATACAGAAGACATCAAAAATATCGAACTTCACTATAAATAATAAAAATACGAATATGTCACGAAAAATACACAGTAAATGGTAACATAAATCAGCATACTTAACTAAAATAAAACATACTACAATCTATAAATAAATAAACAGCAACATTTATAACATATAAACATATTTATAATAAAAGAACTTCACATTATATAATCATATACAACATTACACACCTCACACCACAAAACAATATTAAATAAAAATAAACAAAAATAAAAGCTCCACAATAAAAAAGCATTACCTGGCATCTTCAAAACGAACCACATAACTACCAAAAAAATTAAAAAAATCTCAAACAACCAATAAAAAGCACCAAACAATTAAATACACCAATCAAATCAACCAACACATCATTGAAACACTATATAAACAAAAAAAATAAAAAATTAGATACCACTTTGTTCCACAAAACGTGAAGAACGAAGATCACCAGAACAGAAAACTACTACCATCAAAGAAAGGATAAACAAAACCAAAATAAGTACCAATACCTAACATTAACTACTAGGTGTAGCACTAAAACCTACAAATAAAAAATGAAACAATACACTAATCATTTTCTTTCATTTTTACCATGTGTTGCAGATATCCCAAAATTAAAGGAAAAAAGGCCAACATTTACAATCCTATTAACTCTAAAAACAAAGTAAGTATAGAAACTAAAATAACAGAGACAACTTATATAACAAAACTTAGCAAGAAAACGTCCAAATGGAAAGGAATACAATAATGCTAAACTAAACATATACAATAAATCTTTTTACTTTTACCAACAGACCTATCAACAAAAGAAACAGAGAAGACAAGCATAAAAAAACACAGCACAGCGCTCCAAACAACTGAAAAACAGGTACATTTACTGTGAAAATGTGATAAATGTAATTATAAACCTAAAACAATTCTAAATTTCTCTATACAACATTTATTTACTGTAGAAAGAAAACAGAACAATGACAGAAGAACCTAAATTTATAACTTCACAGAAAGGCAAAATGCTTCTTTGTTATATGGGCTATACATATACCCAAGAAAAACAACATCAATTGAAAGTGTTTTGGAAATGCAGAAAATATTACAGTAATAAATGTTATGGTTGTGCTGTATCTCAGGAAACAAATGTAACTAACACAACAGAACATAACTACCCTCCCAACATGACAGAAATAGAAATTAGACAAATGCTTGACTCACTAAAAGAAGCAAGCACTAACACAGACCGCCCATCTTCAACTATTCTTAAAGACCATCTAAAAACTCTCCCCCAACATGCAGCAAGCCAGCTCCCTTCTATAGATTCTCTAAAAAGGACAATAGCTAGGCAGAAATGAACAACTACAGCTACACCACCTGCCCCAAAAACCTTTGAGCAAATCCAAATTCCCCCTGAACTAACAATAAGCCATAATAACGAACCTTTCATCATATATGACAATGCATCTAAAGAAAAAATAATTATAATGTTTGCTACAGCAGACAATATACAAAAATTACACCAATGCAAAACATGGATGATGGATGGTACGTTCTCAGTATGCCCAAAACCATTCTACCAATTATACACCATCCATGGACACTATCAAAACTGCAATATCCCCTTCATATATGCCCTACTACCCAACAAACAGCAAACAACCTATACTGAGGTACTAACTAAAATAAAAGACCTAACAAATAATTATTTCCCCCAAAAATGTTCATTGACTTTGAGAAAGCAATGATAAATACAATTCTAAAGACCTACCCTCACACAGCAATCCAAGGTTGCTACTATCACTTTAACCAATGTATATGGAAACATATACCAAAATCTGCCTTAAGCACCCAATACTGCACTGACAGCACTTTTGCTTACCAGATAAAAAAAATCATTGCACTAGCCTACGTTCCAGTTACAGACGTAGCGGAACATTACAACATATTAATAGACAGCCCCTATTTTAAAAAAAATGAAACAAAACTAAGCCCTCTCTTAGATTATTTTGAAGATACATGGGTAGGGAGACTACACCGATCCGAACACAGAAGGCAGCCAAAATTCCAAATCCCCTGGTGGAACGTCTACCTAAGTACACTAAATAAACAAGCTAAAAGCAACAACGCCATCGAAGTATGGCACAATGCTTTCCAAGCAGGTACAGGCAGAGGTTCCCTAACCCTACATAAACTCCTTCAAGCATTACAAAAGGAGCAAAGCTACCAAGAACTCCGAATGGAGCAATCTATAACCCAAATAGGCCTTAAAACTAACTAAAGAAACCAAAAAAAGTACAACACCTTACAAAGCCAGGTAACCCTATACCCAACTACCAGAGCCCTACCATATCTATCTACCATAGGTAAAACAATTCTTTAAACATAACTCACATACCTACACTATTCACACAATAAATATAAAATATACATATTAAAAATATGTTACAAACTGTAACAAAATTATTCAAATATATTTAATACATTTATTTAAATAAATCTAAATATTTCATTACAATTTCTAACATAAACCATAACATTATATAAAAAATAACATAACAATGCCACCCAAACTTTTTTTTTAAATACTTACTCACTTTGTTGCTGAAGAGAAACCTTTGCAACGAAATAAATCCTTCTTTAGAAGTAATCCACCCAAACAATTCAAACGAGATCATCCAATAAAAACATAAAACCCCAAAACGTTCTTCTCGAAAACAATCCACTGGAAAACCATTAAAAATCCGAAAATAGTACCAAAAACAGAAAAAACGCTCCATGGAAATGTAATAAAAAAAAATATTAGAAAACAACACCCATAACGATTCTTCTCCATAATCGATCCAAAGATAATCCGTTAAAAACCCGAAAATAGTTTAAAAGATAAAAAACGCTTCTGGAAACCGCATGACTGTTAGAAAGTGTGTCTATAATATATAAACAAATAATAGACACCCTTCTCACAAAGAAAATGCAATCTTCTCCCAAAAAGGACATCCACATGAAGTACCTGTAAAATAGAAAAAAAACATACCCACCCGCACACAATGCACCGCAAAATACAATTTAAAACATTATTAAACATAATACAATACATTTAATTCACATTTCTAACCCTATTCCTACCTCCTCAATATACTAACCTAAAACGAGTAAACCGGAACCAAAACGAAACCCGTAACTACCGCCTAAAACACACACATCCTACAACTACCAAACAATAAAAAACCTACATACACTCCACAAACACTCAAACTAAACATATAACTTAAATAAATAACTTAAATTAAACTTACCCTTCCAGACGCGAAGCAGCCTCCAACCGTGAGCTCTTCCATGTCGAAATGACCCAAAATAACATAGCGCGGTTACAAAATAGACCCAAACAAACAAATAGTCCCTTTAATATTAACATTAAATAACATTGTAAAATTATTTTACACATGTTACAATATACATTATGTAACTATTTTTTTTTATAAAACAAAAATTAGTTATAAAAAAATTTACAATGTACTATATGTTATTTTCAATGCCTGTATATGACATAAACCAACATTTATGATTATAAAAATTACTTACATTACTGTATAAATATGCAATACTGTTATTAAAGTGACTATTATTTACTGTTTGTATAAACAAATATTTCACATAAAAATATTACCAATGTAAAAATACTTTACCTCTGTAAAAAATATTATTATTAATATTTTATATATTAATAATAATAATATTTTTCAAAAAACACAAGTGTAAATTGTATATTAATGTTAACAAAACCTACCTTTTTTTGTTAATGTATATAAATAGGTGTACTGCAAAATATGTTTAAAAAAACTAGCACGGTGTTAAAAAATTATAAAAATATTTGTTGTATATCACTAGTAAAATAAATCTTTTTTTACTTTGAAAACTTTGAAATTATCAAAAAAATGTACTCTTAATAAATATTACTTTACTTACATATTTTTGTAATAAAAAAATTAAGAAAAATGTACAACTGTTATTTAAATGTAAATATGCTACATTTATCGCATGAAAATAAAAATATACACATAACATTCAAAAATGTCAATAACATTATTTTTTTATTTTTTATTTTATTACCCCCCTTGTCAAAATAATAAAATATTCAAAACATGCTGTGACTCTGATTAATTAATTTTTAATTACTAACAATTACAATAAATAAAATATAATGTTATAATACTTTTACCATACAACATGAGTTAAATATTGTTAATATCATTGTAGATACTCTCACAAAATACTAAGGGGTCCATTAGGATGTGGGGCGGATTGCCCCCGCCAGGCTGGCGGTGGCTACCGCCAGCCTGGCGGGGGCAATCCGCCCGACATCCTTCCCTGAATTCCCCCCCGCCATATTACATTGGTGGGGGGACCGCAGTGGACCAAAACACCGCCCACCACTTTTCCGCCCCGGTCGCCATGCGGCCGGGGCGGAAAATGTTTCATATGGTGGCGGTGTCTATTAGACATCGCCAGCCATATTACAATGGGCTTTGTAAGATGCCTTTCCGCGGCGGCGCTGCCGCCATGGAAAGGCATGTGGTCTACACTCTGGGGGCCCCCTGCGGGCCCCCAGAGTGAAGTACAGGTGGGAGTGTGCACAGGAGGGGTACCTGTGGTACCCCCCTTCATTGTCATTTGCAAAGCGGCAGGCACCGCGCGGTGCCTGCCGCTTTGCAAATGACAATGTCAAAGAGCATTTTCAGCATTGTGGCGGGCGGTGCAGAGAGCACCGCCCGCCACAATGCTGAAAATACAGGATGTGCCCGCCACTGTGGCGGGAACATCTTATGGCACCCCCGGGACCCCCGCCCTTATGGCGGGCGGTCCTGATTTACGATGGGATGATGGGCAGGCAAAGTCCACCCGTCATCCTAATGGACCCCTAAACATTCAAATATAATAAATTACTATTCCCACTCCATCAACTATATATTCTACCAAAGTACTGAAAAGTCAACCCAAATAATGCATTATTCCCACTCCACCAAGTATAAACTCAGGGAAAGTGCTTTACACTCAAACAATATAATTTACTATTCCCACTCCACCAAATACAAAGTCAGAGAACCTGCTGGACACTCAAACAATATAATTTACTATTCCAACTCCACCAAGTACAAACTCAAGGAAGTTGCTGGACACACAACCCATATAATTTATTATTCCAACTCCACAAAGTATAATCTCTGAGAAGGTGCTGGACACTCAAACAATATAATTTACTATTCCAACTCCACCAAATATAAATTCAGTGGAGGTGCTGGACACTCAAACAATATAATTTACTATTCCAACTCCACCAAGTATAAACTCAGGGAAGGCACTGGACAATCAACCTATCTAATTTACTATTCCCACTCCACCAAGTATAAACTCAGGGAAGGTGCTGGACACTCAAACAATATAATTTACTATTCCCACTCCACCAAGTATAAACTCAATGAAGGTGCTGGACACTCAAACAATATAATTTACTATTCCCACTCCACGAAGTACAAACTCAGGGAAGGTGTTGGACACTCAAACAATATAACTTAATATTCCTACTCCACCAATTATAAACTCAGGGAAGGCGCTGGACAATCACCTATATCATTTACTATTCCCACTCCACCAAGTATAAACTCAGGGAAGGCACTGGACAATCAACCTATCTAATTTACTATTCGCACTCCACCAAGTATAAACTCAGGGAAGGTGCTGGAAACTCATACAATATAATTTACTATTCCCACTCCACCAAGTATAAACTCAGGGAAGGCGCTGGACACTCAAACAATATAATTTACTATTCCCACTCCACCAAGTACAAACTCAAGGAAGGTGCTGGACACAAAACCCATATAATTTACTATTCCAACTCCTCCAAGAACAAACTCAAGGAAGGTGCTGGACACAAAACCCATATCATTTACTATTCCAACTCCACCAAGTATATACTCTGGGAAGGTGCTGGAATATCAACCTATATAATTTACTATTCCCACTCCACCAAGTATAAATTCAAGGAAGGTGCTAGACACTAAAAAAATACAATATACTATTCCCACTCCACCAAGTACAAACTCAAGAAAGGTGCTGGACACAAAACCCATATAATTTACTATTCCAACTCCACCAAGTATAAACACAGGGAAGGCGCTGGACAATCAACCTATATAATTTACTAATCCCACTCCACCAAGTATAAATTCTGAGAAGGTGCTGGACACTCAAACAATATAATTTACTATTCCAACTCCACCAAGTACAAACTCAGGGAAGGTGCTGGACACAAAACCCATATAATTTACTATTCCAACTCCTCCAAGAACAAACTCAAGGAAGGTGCTGGACACAAAACCCATATAATTTACTATTCCAACTCCACCAAGTACAAACTCAGGGAAGGCGCTGGACAATCAACCTATATAATTTACTCGTCCCACTCCACCAAGTATAAACTCAGGGAAGGTGCTGGACACTCAAAAAATATAATTTACTATTCCCAATCCACCAAGTACAAACTCAAGGAAGGTGCTGGACACAAAACCCATATAATTTACTATTCCAACTCCACCAAGTATAAACACAGGGAAGGCGCTGGACAATCAACCTATATAATTTACTAATCACACTCCACCAAGTATAAACTCTGAGAAGGTGCTGGACACTCAAACAATATAATTTACTATTCCAACTCCACCAAGTATAAACTCAGGGAAGGCGCTGGACAATCAATCTATCTAATTTACTATTCCCACTCCACCAAGTATAAACTCAGGGAAGGTGCTGGACACTCAAACAATATAATTTACTATTCCCACTCCACCAAGTATAAACTCAAAGAAGGTGCTGGACACTCATACAATATAATTTACTATTCCCACTCCACCAAGTACAAACTCAGGGAAGGTGTTGGACACTCAAACAATATAACTTAATATTCCTACTCCACCAATTATAAACTCAGGAAAGGCGCTGGACACTCAAAAAATATAATTTACTATTCCAACTCCACCAAGTATAAACACAGGGAAGGCGCTGGACAATCAACCTATATAATTTACTAATCCCACTCCACCGAGTATAAACTCTGAGAAGGTGCTGGACACTCAAACAATATAATTTACTATTCCAACTCCACCAAGTATAAACTCAGGGAAGGCGCTGGACAATCAACCTATCTAATTTGCTATTCCCACTCCACCAAGTATAAACTCAAAGAAGGTGCTGGACACTCAAACAATATCATTTACTATTCCCACTTCACCAAGTACAAACTCAAGGAAGGTGCTGGACACAAAACCCATATAATTTACTATTCCAACTCCTCCATGAACAAACTCAAGGAAGGTGCTGGACACAAAACCAATATAATTCACTATTCCAACTCCACCAAGTATATACTCTGGGAAGGTGCTGGACAATCAACCTATATAATTTACTATTCCCACTCCACCAAGTATAAACTCAGGGAAGGTGCTGGACACTCAAAAAATATAATTTACTATTCCCACTCCACCAAGTACAAACTCAAAGAAGGTGCTGAACAAAAAACCCATATAATTTACTATTCCGACTCCACCAAGTATAAACTCAGGGAAGGCGCTGGACAATCAACCTATATAATTTACAATTCCCACTCCACCAAGTATAAACTCAAAGACGTTGCTGGACACTCAAACAATATAATTTACTATTCCAACTCCACCAAGTACAAACTCAGGGAAGGTGCTGGACACACAACCCATATTATTTACTATTCCTACTCCACCAATTATAAACTCAAAGAATGTGCTGGACACTCAAACCATAAAATTTAGTATTCCCAGTCCACCAAATACAAAACTCAGGGAAGGTACAGAACACAAAAATAAAATAATGAAGTTTTCCCACTCCACCAAGTATAAAGTCAAAGAAATTACTGAACACATAACCAATTAAATTAAGAAATACACATTCTTTTTTTATTAAATTTCAATAAAAATGTTTACAAATTCACACTTTTAAAACACTGCCCAAACTATTCCCCTAAAACACACATCAAATTCCAAAATTGTAATTCAAATTTTATAAAAAAAATTAATTTAAAATTGTTATAACATTTTAAATATTTTTTTTTAAATTTAACTTTTTATAAACACTCCACACCCTATTACCCTTTAAATTCACATTCCAGTCCTAAATTTTATTCTAAATATTTTAAAATAAAAAAAATTGATATCTGAAATTTCAAATTTTTAAAACACTCCCCACCCTATTCCCTTAAAAACCCATATCACACTCCAAAATTTTATATTAAAATTAGAAATAAATCTAATTTTATTTTTAAATTTGTTTTATTATTTTTCAAATGTACATTTTTAAAACACTCCACACCCTATTCCCTTAAAAACCCACATCCGGCTCATAAATGTAATTTAAAAAAAATGTATTTTAATTTTTATTTTTTTATTTAAAAAAAAAAAATTTACATTTCACATTTTTAAAACACTCCCCACCCTATTCCCCTACAAACTCAAATACATATTATTAAAATTTAGAAAAATATATATTTTTAATCTTTTAATAATTTTTTTTAACAAAATAATAATTAAAATTGACATTTTTAAAACACTCCCCACTCTATTCCCCTACAAACCCACATCCCACTCCTAAATTTTAATATACATTTTTTTAAATTTACAATTAAATTTCTATTAAAAATAAAATTATAAAAATATTTTTACAATTTCACTTTTCTAAAACACTACCCACCCTATTCCCGTAAAAACGCACATCCCGCTCCTAAATGTTATTAAACTTTTTTTAATAATAATTTTTTTTTAATTATTTATTATAAATTATATAAAATAATATAATCATTTTAATAACTTAACTAAAATATATATATTCTAAAATCCAGATATTGACATTCTTAGACTCTATATTTTGTCTATCGATATTCTAACACTCTATTTTTTTACATTCGATATTCTGACACTCTATATTTGTACATTCGATATTAATTACTAACAAACAAAAACGATATTTTACACACTCGATATTAACTACTCGATATTACTACATTCGATATTTTTTTACTTAAAAAATCGATATAACTTACCTCGATATTACTTACCTCGATATTATTGCAGACTCGATATTCTTAACTCGATATTATGTCCACTCGATAAAACCTTCCACTGTCCCCCGCAATGCTCCGCCACATTCACCTTCGACTTTGACGAGGACCAGCTCTGTCTGCGTGGTCCTACTTCAGTGGACCGCAAGTCACCGTCCCGTGGTGGTGTGCCTTTGCAGGTCACTGTGCATCCTGGGCAACTAACTCTGTGCAGCCTAAGTTTGGGACCCTGTTTGATTCAATATTTGATGGCCTCTGAGACGGTGGCCTTGGGGTCGTCAACGTCATGTTTCTGTGGCCCTGCGCTGTCAGCTGCCTCCAGCCTCAACTGTGGTTCACCAGGGCTCACACATCCAATCGAGTCCTGACCGGCCCGGGCATGGCATCACCGCAGGAGGCATACACCACCATCACCAGGACCACCTCCAACCGCCATCTGCCAGAGTCGAAACAGCGGTACTGGCAGACTAACAGAGTTGCTCACACCTGTCGTGGATGCCATTATCTGCCTGTTCCCTGCTCAGCACTCCAGGTGCCACTAACTCAGTGTACCGCAACCCATGGACCGTTACTGATTGAGTTTTGTGTTGTGGAGAGGTTGCGCAGCAATGTCACCTCGGGCAGTTTGGGAGACCTGGGACGTTGATGTGGAAGATGATGCAGGTCTAACACACCCCACTGTGCCTGCATCAGGAATATCCCGAAGGGACACAATCCTAGTCATTTTCATTACATGGGCACGCTCAGCTCTAGTGCCCCAAAGTCAGTGCACTGCAACTCACGGACACTTCTGTTTGTATGTTGGGTGACCTCTGTACTTGCTCCTGCTCCCTCCAGGTTGCTCAGCAGTTGCCTCTGTTATGCAGGTTTCTCTGTTTCCGTTGCACTGGTGTCCATTGTTCAGGTTGTTGCCAGCACCAAGCACTCCGTGCGGGCTGGCTTACACTCACCCCACACACATCCAGCACAGTCGTCACTGTACATGTGGCCCTGCCAACAAAGTGGCCGGGCGCACGTGCCCGTAGCCAGTTCAACATAATATCTACGTGTATCCCTGTGGTCTTGTTGTATGCATGAGGGCCCTGGGGCCTACCACATTACATTGTGCTGTGTACAGCAGATGCAGACATGTCACCGCAGGCAGTGGGTTAGAGCTTGGAGATGTAGCTTTGTCGTCAACCACTCAATATGTAAGGGGAGTGGACTGGGCCGTCGTACACAAAACCAACGTGTGTGTGTGACTGATGTTTGCGTGCCCCTGGGCGAGGTTCTGTACTGGGGATGTGCATCTGCATGTGTCTATGGCATTGTGGGTCTCCTTTGTGGGATGTAGGAGGTCCCTGAAGGATAATGGACACCCATGTATGTGATCTAGTTCGCCTACCATGGGTTCGGACCCCACCTGCACCTGTTCGGCCACCTCCTTTTGGCATTCTGACACCTGCCATTGGAATGCCATGTGTGGGTCCGTGAAGTGTTGGGAGCCAGCCATGTTTGCGGGTGCTTCCTGCTTTGTGATCTGTTACAGAGTCTGTGTTTTCCTCTGAGTAGCTTGGCTGCCCTTGCCCTGGTAGTGGGTTGCTGGGGATGTCCATAGGCTGTTGTAGGGCGTCGGTGTCGAAGGTGTGGTGGTCCTCTCCGGCATCACTGATGTGTCGTCTTCTTTGCTTTGCTGAAATTGTTGTGTGTCCCTCTGCAATGTGAAGGGGAGATGCATTTTGACATTGTGTTGACATATATGTTGACGCATTGTTCTTGTTTACATGCAGACTGTATGACAATGTACTTTGTGACTGTTTGGGAGGTGCAGGATTTTGATGTGGGACCGTGTACATTTGGACTACATGACGGATGTGTGGTTGTATGCGTATATTTCCATTTCACAGTTTCCAGCTCTGTCAGGCATAGTAGGCCTGTTTCTGCGTGTGTGCGGGTCCGCACATGCAGTTGTGTCCTCTGTTATGCAGAGTTGTGTTTGTGCATTGTACCACATTGTCGTCAATGTGGGTGTGCTGTTCTTGCTATGTGTGTGTGCTGGAGTGTGCCACGGGGATCAGGGACATGATCCAGGGTCATTGTGGGTGAGCAGTGTGCTACACATCGTTGTGCATGTGTGCCATTGTGCCCATCTCCCCCATCCCCCCAGTCCCTGGTCGTTAATCACCCTGTTGATGTTGTGTCAGGTCCTCCCGAGCTGTGTCCGCACTCCCGACTCCTTGCACCGTCTCCACACTGTTGACTGTGGCCTCTGTTTCCTCCAGCTCCTCCTGTGGCCAGGACTCCCACCTCCTGTTGCCGTTGCTGCCTTCCTGTTGGCAGCGGCTTTGTGCCTGGTTGCAATTTTCACATCATGCCAGTGCCTCTTGGCCTCCTCCATTGGCCTCCTCAACACTCCGACTGCATTCCCGGTAGTCAAACTCAAACTCAAACAAAGCTTTATTTCGATTCTTTTGTAACAATCATAAAAAGCACAGATAAAAACCTAGGGGCCGATTAGGATGGAGGATTTTCCGCCTCCTCCGGGCCGGCGGAAGCCACCTCCGGCCCGGAGGAGGCGGAAAATCCTCTGCGGAGGCTCCAAAGACCCACCGCCAAATTAGGATGGCTGGTGGGTCTGGAATTCCGTCCGCCGCTTTTCCGCCGCGGTCGGCTTCCGACCGCGGCGGAAAAGCTATAACATGGCAGGCGGTGTCTATGAGACACCGTCCGCCATATTAGGATGGATGTGTAAAACTGCTTTTCCACGGCGGCTTTTCCGCCATGGAAAAGCATACGGACATTCACTTTGGGGGCCCGTTGCGGGCCCCCTGGGTGAATGGGGGGTGGGGGGTGCACATGGGGGGTACCTATGGTACCCCCCTGCATTTGCGTGCACAAAGCAGCAGGCACCGTGCGGTGCCTGCCGCTTTGTGCATGGAAATGTAACACATGCTTTTTTAACATTGCGGCGGGTGCAGCTTGTAGCTGCACCCGCCGCAATGTTAAATATAGAGGATGTGACCGCCACCCTGGCGGTCACATCCTAATCAGCACGGAGGGAACGCCGCAGCCCCTGCGGACGTTCCCTCCTCCTCAAGGGTGGCGGACGGACGCAAGTCCGTCCGCCATCCTAATCGGCCCCATAGTACATACAAAAATTTCCATTGCAAATTTAAAAAGAGATACACATTTCTATCTGATAAAAAATACATTTCATGTATATTTAAGTCACATAATCAGAGGTACAGTAAAAGAATAAAAACAACACATCCAAGATAAGCCACCTCCTCATACCTAGATTGCGATGCTCTTTCTTTGATGCAATATATTTTTTTTAAAACATAGACATCCTCCAAGCTACATGCTCATTTTCTAAGAGCTGGAGCTTAATGAACGCAGGGCAGCATTGTCTCAGGCCATAGTTCTGTATGATTGGGACTATCCAGGTCTTTCTTAGCTCCTTATAGAATTTACAGAATAAGACCAGATGTAGGGAGGATTGATTTGACAAACGATCGCATGGACATAATTGTAACTCCCTTGTCCAGTCATTCATTTTGGGGAAAGAAACTAGTCTGTGTATTGTCCCTAATCTAAATCTTAGTAATAAAAACCTGTCAAAAACGCTGGGAACAAATACTAGATATGGCTGCAGATTGACCCCTTCCATGCTCGTGACGGAACCATTCCGTCATGAGTCACGGTTGGCCTGTACTGAGGACGGAATGGTTCCGTCATGACCACACCCGCGATTGGAATGTCCAGCACAGGGCTGGAATTCCTGCCACATGCAAGCGGTTAAAAGTTGTAAGTACCATCTGGTGCCATAGGACACTGGGCTTAATGATTTCCCCCGACAGTCGTAGAGTGTCCAAGAAGGACAGGGTCTTTATTCTGAGGACTTTCCTGGGTACCCTAGTGATGGTGCTAGGGTTAGTAAAATATTCGGGAATGCCCATATGTTTAGTAAAATCTCGAATATACTTAATCCATGGTATTCTTTGGGCACCATCCAACCAAAGACTATCTTGTAGTAGGTCCCTGTTAAGTATAGTCTCTTCCTTAGAGCAGATCCTGTGCCAAAGCAGAATTGGCTCAAGATTTATGAGGTCGGATATATATGGGAGACCCAGCTCTGTATGACAGACATACGTGGATGTGCTAGTGGATGCCCACAGGGCATATCTCAAAAAAGAATTCTCAACTAGTTGAATTATATTTGTGTCAGCAAAACCCCAAATCCCAGCTCCGTAGAGAACAGCTGAGAAGCAATTGGCTTTATAGATCTTCAAAAGTTCCAGTGGTGGTTTGCGTCCCAGTTTTCTTGCAAAGCTAACAAGAGCAGTTGTTGTTCTAATTAGTGCTATCTTTTTGGCCATGACAGCTTTTGTCCATGTGTCGTTATGGCTAACCAAGATGCCTAAGTATGAAAAACTGTTAGTTGAGGCTATTGGAATTCCCTCCACGAATATGTCCTTACGTTTCTGGCTCCCATGACCGCATCTCATTATAGAGGTTTTTGAGATGTTAATTCTAAGATCCAAGTCCTTCATAAAGTTAAAAAAATTTGTTTAAAATCTTTTGTAGGCCAGTCTGGGTGCGAGACATAATCACAGCATTGACCGCATATAACAATGCTGGGATAGGGCGATTACCTATTTGTGGGAAGTCTTGAGCGTCTTTAAGGAGTGCCTGCCCTAACCCTTTAATACAGAGATTAAAAAGGAAGAGGGATAGGACACAGCCCTGCCTAACCCCCCTCCTAATAGGGAAAGAAGCAGTACACTCCCATCCAAGGCCAAATCAGACATGTGTTTTAGCTCCATTATAGAGATGACGGATGAAGTAAATTATGTTTTTGTCAATCTCCATTGCTTCTAAAATCTCCCAAAGCTTAGAGTGCCTCACGCAATCGAAAGCGGCCGTAAGGTCGATGAAGACTAGATACAGGTTTCCCTTTTTGGCCCTGGTATACTTCCCCATGAGAATCGCCAGATTTAGACACCGCTCCACAGTCCCCAGTCTCGCGGAAACCATATTGGATGTCAGATAAAATGTGGGTTTCTTCAGCCCAGAGTTGGAGATGTTCCAGGATAATACGACCCACCACCTTAGCCATAGAGTCTAATGAGGAGATGGGCCTGTAGCAGGTGGGGTCTTGACGGTCCCCCTTTTTAAAAATGGGCACTATGATACACTCCAGCCAGGTTGATGGGAAAGCGACCTCACAACTAGCATTCATTATTTGCGTGATTATGGGTGTTCAAAGGGTCACATTGAACTTGTAGAGATCCACTGGGATCCCATCGGGACCCGATGTCTTCCCACCAGCACTTATGGAAAGTGCCCTGCTTACTTCATTAACGTAGAAGTGTAAATCTGGTGACTGCATATTAACTCCGAAGTGTTCACAATCAGGGACCTGTGCGTTGAAGTTGCTATCATATATCCTGGAGGAATGTTCAATCCATTGACCCTCTTTAATAGAAACTTCAATTGCTGGACCCCTAGCTGGAGACAGAAATGGAGTTCTAACCGCTTTTCAAAAAGCGACATCATCTTTCGATTGTGAGGCTGAGGTAACAGCTCCCAGGCTTCATTTCTGAGGGCATTTTCCTCTCTGTAAGGGTCAATTTATAGTTTCTGGCCTGTCTGATTATAACAATATCCTTTGGACTCTTATGCAACTCATGCTTCAGGATGGAATGTGTATGAGTACAGTTGGAGTCAAACCACCGCTGGGGGATGGTCATGTCTGAACTGGGGTGGCAGAGTGGGCTAAAGAACGGTGATGGATTAAACCCGGATCTATTGACTGGGTGTGAGTGTTTGATTGGTTCAGATGCTCCGTCCATCACCACCCCCTTTTGTACCGCTTTGTTCGCCATAAGTTGGCAGGGTATGCTCAGACGTGAGTCCCTTGCTCACTTTGCCACAGGATTCAAGCAAGCCTGGCTGAAGATGGCTGAAATGCCAGAAACCGGTCCCAGGAAGCTTGTTTCCAGTCCAGGGAAGGCATGGTTTGGCAGTTTGGGCTGGACTGTTCCCATGAGGTACAGGGTCAGACTGATATATGGCCATGTCTGAACTGGGGTGGCAGAGTGGGCTAAAGAACGGTGATGGATTAAACCCAGATCTTTTGACTGGGTGTGAGTGATTGATTGGTTCAGATGCTTCGTCCATCACCACCCCCTTTTGTACCGCTGTGTTACAATGTTGAAAACAGGCATCATTGTCCCTAAATATCAGATGTAAACACATTATCAGATGTAAACGGGGATTTCGGTGGATTTTGGTGCTGCGTGGGTCAACTGTATATGGCATGAAAAAGCTGAAACTGGATCATGAATTCAAAGCTGTTCCAAACAAGGACCCCTTAATACAGTTGGCCCTCTCACCCCCAAAATCCTTAAGATGTCCCTGTCACTGGGCCTTACTTAGGGCCTCATTTATGAGGCCTTGCGTCAGTTTTACGCTTCCGATGCGTCACTTTTTGTGACGCATCGGCGGCGTAAAACATGCCTCCTGTTGCGCACTATTTACAAAGTGACGCATCTAAGCAGATGCGTCACTTTGTAAACCCCTGCGCTACATTATACCTGCGTCAGGTTTAATATATGCAGAGGGGGCGTTCCCCTGCAAAAAGCCTCGTAATAGTGACGCAGTGAAATCTATGAGATTTCACTGCGTCACTTTTAGGACGCTGCTGCGTCAAAATCTTGCGCCGGCCTCACAGCAGGCGTAAGACTGACGCAAGCCCTTTCACATGGGGCTTGCCCCATGTGAAAGGAAGCATTGCTGGAGTTGCGTCACTTTTGGGACACACTCCAGCAATGCGTCACTTTTGCGCTTACAGATACGTCAGAAATACTGACGTATCTGTAACTCCTTGCGACATGATGCGTCATACATTAAATATGACGCATCAGGTATGTCGCAAGGAGTGCGCACTGAGAAGTGACGCATCGCTGTTTTCTCGCAGCGATGCGTCACTTTTCATAAATGAGGCCCTTAGAGTTTAGTGGAACAGGAGCACAGACATTGATGGGCAGTACACTCACTTCACCACTCTCTCTTTTTCCCTAATCTATTTTGATTCAGGGGTAGTGCCAGGTTTAAACCAGTGGAGGCTCTGCTGGTTCTGTAAGTGAAAACCTCTGACCTGGGAACTCATCAGTTAATGAGGCTCGAAGTCCTAATGACAGTCATCCTGCCTTTTGAGAGCAGAGTTATTGTCACTCATTTTCCCTGACTGTGCAATGCATGCAGGGCCGGACTGGCCATAGCGGGCACCGGGCAATCCCCCGGTGCGCCGCACGGGTGGGGTCCGGTTTTGGGCCCCTGGGGGCCGTTTTTTTACAGGGCCGTTTTTGCAGCTATGCTGCAAAATCGGCCCTGTACCAAAATCGGCCAAAAACCAGGTCCCGGCAAAGAGCTCGGCGGCACCTTCAACCCCCCCCCAGTGGGGAGGGGGGTGCCGACCGTGCACTTTGCCAGGGCCGGTTGTGGTTCCCAGTCTGGCCCTGAATGCATGGTATACACGATCCGAGAAAATGTAGAATGGACCCCAGGTGCAAGAATAAAAATCCCTGCATGCCAGTTAGAATTGAGAAACAGCATTCTGCTTTGGAAGTTTGTTGCTTCAGTACAAATTAGCTTGCTGAGCAGGTGCTTTATACATATACATAGACCCTGCTCAGCAATCCTTCAGTACCGTAAAGGGTGGCCTCATGGCTTTAAGGGGGCCGGTTCCTGCCGGTGCTCAGCACTGGCACTTCTAAAAACCAAGTGCTGAATTGGGTCCCTATCGGGCTCTTCATTTTTGCCATCACCCTAGGTGATTTTTTTTACTCTGCAGCAGTACCACCCTTTACTGTCTTTAATGTAACTTCAAAGAGCCTGGTTATAGCTCTTTCGCAGTCTCATCAATTTAGAACTGAAGCATTTTCAATATTAAATATAACGGAGCCATAGTTGCTGATTTTTCTTTTTATCTTATGCAACTAACAGCCATTGGTAAAGCCAATAGTCCTGGCTTGTTGTAGCTGTAATGTTCCTTGTTGTATTATATGTCTGGGTGCAATGACAGAAGCAGCAAAATACCAATCTGTGGCATACTATGCTAAGCCACGCCCTTAATTACATCAGCCACGCCCCTTTGAGAGACCCCAGTTTTTTTCGTCCCACTTAAAGCCCTTGGTGGCCTATTGACTCACTTCACAGCCTTGAGATTCTCGCCAAACAGGTGCATATTTTTAGGGGAGAGTTTGCACCGCCAAGTGGTGATCGCCATGACCTCTTCTGACCCATAGACAGTGCTTAATTTGAACCGGTGGTTTCCGTGATACTGACCAGGCGCACTATGTGCCGGTGGGGGCACATAATTGATTTCCGGTGCTCGTGACCGGCACTAACTTCAGCACCACAGTTATGAAACTGCCACTTGGTGGTGCTGCTCATCTAACTTAGAAATTAGCAGAACAACGATTGTTTAAGAATACAATATACATAACGAAAATACTAATACATGCCTCCCCAGTCATTCCTTTAAATTTGGGCACCTGGAATAATCTGTCCCACTTGCAGGCGAAAGATATGGTTAAATGCTGTTTTGGTAGCGTCATTGGCAGCGATGAGGAGGCAATGGGTGATGCAAGCTGCAGTGGCCTGGGCAGGGCCCTGGCACATATTATTTTACAAATTAAGCGTTGCCTATAGATCATCCGCAAAAGTAAATAACCACCTCTGTCCCCACAGCACGAACTCCAAAGATGTCATACGACTTCTCATTCTTCGTTTTAAAAAATCGAAAACTCCGTTCTTCTTTGAGGAGCCTAGCCACAACGTTTTGATGTGTTTCATTGTGGTTTAGTCCTGACTCCTGACATAACTTTCTCTTACGCCAACATTTCCATGAATAAGGGAGACTTACTTAGAGAAAAAAGTCTGAATCGAGTCCCAAGTATTTCGGGCAAAATTCAAATGCAAAATGTACCTGGCACAAATTGCTTTAGAGCATCCTTCGAGTTTACCACCCAATTTGAAGACTCCATAAGTTATATGGACTAATTTGAGCAAAAAGCATTTAGTCACATTTGTGTGGATTATTTCTCCCTTTTTACTGTTAAAATCGGGCGGGCTAAATAAGGACCTATCTGCCACAGTGTACGTCCAGTATCCACAAACTCATAGCAGTCGACTTGTGTGGGACAAATGTACTGTTCCTCCACAATCATGGTTGATTGAGTTTGAGTTTGAGTTTAAAACATTTATTGAGCGCTCGTACACCTGGCGGTTTCATGGCGCTATGAGGTACTGAGCCCTAGAGGGTAGGGAAGTCGGGGAAGATGAGGAGGGGTGGATTATGAAGGGAAGGCTTGTGAAAAAAGAAAGGTTTTTAGGGCCTTTCGGAAGTGGGAGTATTGAGTGGAAGATCTGAGGTGGGCAGGCAGAGAATTCCAAAAGGCGGGGGCAAGTGTGGAGAATTTCGTGCCCCCCCACTTTTTACGTCTGAAGCGTGGGACTGCCAACAGGTGTTGGGAAGATGAGCGAAGTTCCCTGGCGGGGGCATATGCCTTGATTTCCGCAGAGATAAAGGCGGGAGCTGTGCCAGCCTGGGCTTGAAAGGTGATACATCCCATCTTGAACTGGACTCGTTCTCGAATAGGGAAGTTGGGAATAGGGATTGCTAGGACTTCTCTCCTAAATCCTACATTGATGGTGCCTTAACTTATTTTTTCTATGACATGATGTATTTGACTTCCTGGTGTTTTACAATGTACTTTGGAAAATTGTTCTGACTAGTGAATCGTTGTAATTATAAATACACTTCTGGCAAGTACTTTTCAAATGTTTCTCTATAAAGTGTTAGGTCTTATAATTGATATACCATGCTATGCATGGAATGAATCTGTACTTTTAACGTAAAGCTAGAAATATGAATACAAATATCAAAGTATATAGCAAAAATATGTTTAATTTGTTTGTTTCACTTTGAAGCGGTGTATTTGATTATCTGGAGACAACCCTAAAACTGTGTTAGGCTACATACATGGCGTGCTAGTCCATGAAACCATGACAACTGGCGTGAAAATGTGTACGTCAATTGATGTGACCAAGACACTGACTGAAAAAAGCCTGATGGCTATTTCTGGATACAGAACTCTGTTGACCGAGATGAACAAACCATATGTTGAATACAAACAGATATTTACGAATTTAGTAGAGATTAGAATGTGTTTTTGTAGATTGTCTTCTCTCAAGTTCTCTCACTTTGCAAAGGACAGAGAAGGAAACAACCTCAGAATCATTCAAAGCGTTGCATAGTATGTTTTTATATAAATCTTGAAGGTAACAGTATTTTATAACACCCTTGGCTTGAACACCAGCTGGGTGGTGATTCCATTTCCATACTGAACACAATTATAAGTGGTTAGGTTTTACTGCACTTGTAATTACTGGTGTAGCAAACCTAGGAAAAGTTCCACCTGCCAAAAGAGGTGGAATTTGTTCTTGTAATCGGAGTAACCTTGATATTTCTTTATTACTCTTCGATGCAGAATTACAGATAATTATGCAATTACTCCTACTTGCGCAACTATGAGTAATTTGCTAGGGGATAAATCCTACCATGAGAGTACTTTAGTGAGCGTGAGCAGCAGCTCGCTTTTGCTGTTCATGTTCTAATGCATTCAGTGTTATTTCTTATTGCAAAAAGCATTCTTGCCCTCATTTCGGACATAAGGAAGTATTTGTGATCGAAAAAATAGCTTTAAATGCAGAATTACTCTTCTTGCGTAATCAAGCGTAGTCTCGCATAATTCTCGTGTAATTCCGTGTGATTCCGCAATACTGTCTTAAACAAGTTGATTCCACCCCTAGCAATAACTACATACCCCAAATGTTAATCCCCAATCCAAGTCAAAACAAGCAAATGTGTGATACCTGGGTGGCAATAGTAAATGGAAATGGTCATTTCAGATGCGGATTTACCACCCCAGAATTTCCATTCAATTACTGATTACTGATAAGACCGCCTAGACAACAATGCACACAACAGGAAAGAGCTCTTCAACATCGTGAAGGAGCTCTCCAACCCCAGCTCCAACACCAACGACATCCCACCCTCGCGAGACCTGTGCGACGCCCTCGCCATCTTCTTCCATTGCAAGATCGCAGACATCCACAACAGCTTCAACACCCTGACTGCCCCGACAATCACAGAGACCTCCGACCTCACAACCTCCATCCTCACCGACCCCTGCCCGCCTGGACTAACATAAACAACAACAACACCATCAAAATCATGAACACCATCCACCCCGGTTCCCCGTCAGACCCATGCCCACACAACATCTTCAACAAAGCCAGCTCCACCATCGCACCCCATCTCCACAAGGCCATCAACATCTCCTTCAAGACCGCAACATTCCCGGAAAGCTGAAAGCACGCCAAAATCAACGACTTACTCAAAAAAACCAAGGCGGACCCCAAAGACCTCAAGAACTTCCGACCCAGCTCCCTGCTTCCGTTCCCAGCGAAGGTCATTGAGAAGACCGTCAACAGACAACTGACCCACTACCTCGAGGAGAACAGCATCCTGGATCCTTCCCAGTCCGGCTTTCGCAGAAACACAGCACCGAAACTGCCCTCATCACTGCCACGGATGACATCAGGATCCTACTAGACAATGGCGAAACCGCGGCCCTCATCCTCCTGAACCTGTCAGCCGCCTTCGACATTGTCTGCCACCGCACCCTACGCACATGCCTCCACATCGCTGGAATCCGAGACAAAGTATTGGGCTGGACCACTTCCTTCCTCTCTGGCAGAACCCAGAGCATCCGCCTCCCCTTTCCAGTCCGAAGCCACTGAGTTCGCCAGCGGCATACCCCAAGGTTCGTCCCTCAGCCCAACATTGTTCAACATCTACATGGCACCACTCGCTCACGTCACCCGACTGCACAACCTCAACATCATCTCCTACGCCGACGACACCCAGCCGAACCTGTCCCTCACCAAGGACCCCCTCACCACCAAAACCAACCGTCACGAAGGAATGAGAGCCATCGTAGAGTGGTTGAAGATCAGCTGCCTGAAGCTGAACTCAGACAAGACGGAAGTCCTCATCCTCAGCTCTACTCCCTCGGCATGGGACGACTCCTGGCGCCCGACCACACTGGGAGCAGCACCATCACCCACTGACCACGCACGCAACCTAGGTTTCATCCTCGACTCAACACTTTCCATGACCATGCAGGTCTACGCCGTCTCTTCTTCCTGCTTCAACACCCTCCGCACGCTCCGTAAGATCTACAGGTGGATCTCCACCGAAACAAGAAGAACCGTCACCCAGGCCCTCGTCAGCAGCAGGCTAGACTACGACAACGGCCTCTACACAAAACTTCTGAGATGACTACAATGCATACAAAACGCCTCCGAACGCCTGATCCTCGACGTCCCTCACCACAGTCACATCGCACCCCACCTAAAAGACCTGCGCTGGCTTCCCGTTAACAAGAGGATCACCTTCAGCTCCTCACCCACGCACACAAAGCACTCAACAAGACCGGATCGACATACCTCAACAGCCGACTCACCTTCTACACCCCAAACTGCCAGCTCCGCTCCGTTGCCCTCGCCACCATACCCCGCATCCGAAGAACGAACTCCAGCGGCAGATCGTTCTCTCACCTTGCCGCCAAAACCTGGAACACCCTCCCCATCCTCCTATGACAGACCCAGGACCACCTCACCTTCAGGAGGCTACTCAAAACCTGGCTTTTCAAGCAGTAGCAGCACCCCTCCCCTCAGCGCCTTGAGACCCTCACGGGTGAGTAGTGCGCTTTACACAAATGCTATGATTGATTGATTGATTGATTATGTCCAATGTATGAGTAAAAGAAGGAATCAGTCAATATAAATGTATATAATAAACCATGATCGTATGTTTTTTTTTACATCACAAAATATATGCCTTAATATAGATTTTTTTTATAAGGCAAATGGCATGGGCTACGTGGAGTGGTACTCATTGCTTTACAGAGGTAAACTGTGTGAACTCCTCTTGCAACCAGTCTTTATGAGTAACTGAAATATTTTGATTTCTGTTTTTCTTGCTCCAACTAACATTAAGTTATTGATTTATTTGTGGATTTATTTATGGATATATTCACTGAAAAAGCATGTAATAGGAAAATAATGTTTCTTTATTTACACTACACAGGGACCTCACCCATCTTGAACAGATGATGCAACCACGCACACACAGCAGCAGGGTTGTACGTTAGTTCTTCATTATACATAAGCAGGCATTGGTGGATGGTGAACTCTGAAAGAGGCGGGGCATAAATATATTCTTCAACTAGAATAGAGCAAGTGAGGCGGATTCCATGTAGGAAGGCTCAGGGGGTTCTTCCTCCCAAGAAAATCCTGAAGTGCTAAATTAACTATTCCAGTTTATTGTGGTGCATATTCTCCATGTGCAGTAGGGCACAATATTTGAAAAATAGTAGCAGAATAGTGTAATGTTTAGCACAGCTTTCCTAAAAACTCGTTAAAGAGCTATATGTATTACACACAGTTAAAACAATCTGTTACACACATAGATCAACATTTTGAAACTGTAAAGAGAATCTTTTTCACTATATTTTTCCCTAATCCCTTTTCAGTGTAGATTCTCAGTCATATCCTGAAAAACCTTACCGTTACAAAAGGTGAAATTGTCTCCAGCAGAAGTGATGAGATAACAGCCATAGCAGTACGTCCCTTGCAGTAATGAGCTAGCAATTCCACAATGGATACCCCTCATAACCTAAGCTTGATTTATTTTCTAAACATCCATTTGTCAGTTTCTTACTATATAGGCAAATTCACAATACAATAAGGAATTTTCATTTACATAAATTGTAATTGTAATTGTGTTTTGTATAGCGCTAATCACCGAGAGGTCTCTCAGCGCTCCAGGGGGGGTACCCAGAGGTCGTGGAAGGATGTACAGCCCCACTGTGAGGTATGAATTCAAACAATATCCAGTGTGCCTCTAAACAGGAGCTTTTTTAGATGTTTCCTGAAAGCTAAGAGAGCCGGTTCTTTGCGCAGATGGTTGGACAGCTGGTTCCAGAGTGGTGGAAGTAGGATGGAGAAGGCTCTACCCCCCTTAGATGCAGTCTTGTATTTAGGGGTGGCCAGGAGGCAGGCTTCAGAGGAGCGCATTGTGTGCCCCGGGACATAGTTCTTCAGGCGTTGATTGATATAGGCTGGAGCATTGCCATAGATTGCTTTGTGGGCAATGCACAAGCCTTTAAACTTAACTCTCTGCTTGATGGGGAGCCAATGGAGTTTACATAGCAGAGGGGAGGGATGGGCCTGTCTAGGTAGCCTGAAGATCAGCTTAGCTGCATCATTGAGCACTACCTGAAGTGTATTAATAAGTTTTAGGGGGAGACCTAGATACAATACATTTCCATAGTCCAGTCTGGAAAAAATCATGGCAGACACAATCATTTAAAGGGATGCAGTTAAAAGGAGAGGAACAAGTTTCCATAACTGTCTTAGAAGCCCTGTACACGTGCCTACCACAGTAGTGACCTGGTTAGTCATAGAGAGGTCTTGGTCCAATTTGATGCCTAGACTTTTTACAGCTGCTGGGGCCAAAAAAGCTCACTCCATGGATTGCCTTTTGTAGGGATGACCAGGACTCCAGTTTTTTCTGGGTTGACTTTTAATGAATTTGTGGTCATCCAGTTTACAGTAAACCTGAGGATGTTTTGTGCCTTTTCCTCGGTGTAGGTGGAATTGTCAATCCACAGAATTAGCTGGGTGTCATCTGTGTAATTGAAGACACAACATCCATGTGGGCAAGGGCTGCCACCAAAGGCTGTAGGTAGATATTAAAGAGGAGCGGGGAAAGTGCAGAGCCCTGGGGGACTCCACAAGCGAGGGTGCCCTTATCCGATACTTGTTCCCCCAAGAGAATCCTCTGAGACCGCCCTGTTAGAAAGGATTCACGCCACTGGTGTGCCAGCCCCTGGATACCTAAGGCTGTTAGACGGTCCAATAACCGACCATGGTTGACCGTGTCAAACGCAGCTGACAGATCTAGTAAAATCAGGGCGCTCGGTTGTTTTTTATCAGCCATGGTTCTGAGATCGTCTAAGATGGAGAGAATCATCAGTTCGGTGCTATGATGTGCTCTAAAGCCTGCTTGTTGTGTCTGGAGTAGTTGGTGCTCCTCCAAAAAGGATGAGAGAGATTTACGCACACGTTGCTCTATCACTTTTGTTAAGAAGGGGATCTGGGAGATAGGCCTATAGTTCTTAAGATTGGCCACATCGGCTCCCGGTTTCTTTAGGAGGGGAGTTACTCTAGCTTCCTTAAGGTTGAGGGGTTGGTGGCCGGTCAACAAGGAGTTATTCAGAAGTGAGAGGAACTGGTTTATCAGACCGGTGATGTCCATTCGAAAAATCCTCGGGGGCGGGGTCAGCCGGGGAACCTGATTTAGTGTGGGTCATTAATTGTGTGAGTGATGTAGGGTCTAGAAAAGGAAATGCAGTGAGTTGACCATCGAGGGGTGTGGGGGGCTGATGTTGAACTATACCGTTCTGGTTGGTAGGGGTATTGTCGATCTTGAGGATGATATCCTTAACTTTTTGCATGAAGTAGGTCTGAAAGGTATTACAGTCTATAGAAGCATCTGTCGTTTTCACTTCAGACTTTTGACTGAGCTCTTTTAGTATTTTGAGGGTCTCTTTCTGCTTGTTGGGAGCTACGGATATTCTTGTTTCATAGTATTCAGCCTTTCTTTCCATGATAGATTATTTATATAGTGTGAGTTGGGATTCATATATTGCCAGCTTTCCTGGTTCATAGGCTTTCGGCCATTGCCTCTCGCATGGTGGAGGCTTTCCTTATGTGCCCTCAATGTCTCGTTAAACCAGGGAGCCCCTTTCCCTTTGTCTTTCACTCTGATTCTCTTCTCCGGAGCTATTTTATCTAGAGCTCGGCATAGGGTGTTAGTCAGGGCTTCACAGTCCTGATCTAAATTTCCTGGTTTGAGTGAGGGTGTCTGAGGGGACTCAAGAAGAGTTGCTATTAGATCGTCAGCCTTGATTTTCTTCCAACTTCGTACCACCTTCCACTCTGGGGGTGTATCTGGTAGTTGGCCGTCCATTGGGACCCAGCAGCTGAGCAGTGCGTGGTCCAACCATGCGCAGGGGCTGATATCTATTAGACTATCCCATGGACGCGAGGTCCAGATGAGATCTAGGGTGTGCCCTTTCAGGTGGGAGGGGGCGTCAACTAGTTGGTGGAGCCCCATAGCGCTCAGTCCTGACTCATGCTGGCTAGCGGACATCTCTTTCGGGGTGGAGTCCCAGTGGTAAATAAAGTCGCCTGTTATAAGAAGTCGTTTGTACCGACAGCAAAGGTCGGTGACGATTTCCATAAATAGTTCATTAAAATAGGGGGTTGACCGTGGGGGGCAGTAAGCGACCAACATTAGCAGGCAAGAAGATTTAAATGGGACTTTTACCCCTAGTATGTCCGCCTGGTCAATGCTTTCTGCCACTGTTTTGGTGGCCTTTATCGGTTTATTGAAAATGATCGCTACACCCCCTCCCCGGACAGCTCCTTGTCTATTTTGCCAGAGTGCATCAAAATTTTCTGGAAGGGCAGCAATAATGTCTGGGACTGAGGCGTCTCCCAACCAAGTTTCAGTGAGAGTCAGTATATCTAGCTCTCCATCCTGGAGGAGGGAGAAAACTTCCAGGTGGTGCTTCTGTAGGTATCTGGTGTTTAAGATGGCCACTTTCAGGCCCAGTATATTGCTAGGCATTGTGTGGGTATTGGGTGAGACATGGATTTTCGGGTGGTGACCCCTCAACAGGTTTTCAACTCTCAGCGTGTCAGCCTCTCTAACACTGAGGCCATGACTGCCTGCAGCAAGCAAGTGCATGAGTAAAGTTCAGTTCTTCCACAGAGTTTGCTATATGCATTAAAAAAAAGAATATTTTGCCCACTAAGTACTGAGCAAGGACATGCATCCCTGTCGCACATCAACAGATTCTTCATTTCATCTCTGTGCCATCATCATCCTCAAAGAATGCACAGGGACACCGCCATGGCAAGAATGGATCACGTTTATGGGATAGCCAGGATGTCACCAAGTGTGCCCCAATGTGTCATGGATGGGCAACTATTATTCAGGGACGCTAGTATGTCACAAGGTTACCAATATCCTTAAATTGTCATTAGGCAGGGACAGTCAGTACATCATCAAGTGTTCTCCAATATGCGAGGAATTGACCACTATTATGCAGGTCATAATGCATGTCGTCATACCAACACTATTTAATGGATAGGCCAAATGCAGTGAGGGCTAGCACCTCACCAAGTCAGGGTGAATGTCCCCAATTTGTCATGGAAGGTCCGCCTTATGAGTATGTCACCCTATATCTCCTCACTATGTCAATGCGCATGTCATGCACACAGTCACCATCATTAGCCACTGCCTCATTTGAGAAGAAATAGAATAAGAAGAACAACTTATGTTGTGCTCTATACTGCATGTTTTGCTGCTCCAAAATGTTTTAAATTACAGGTGTTTTGGACCACATTTCACATTTGGCTAAAACAATAGTTTTTTTAAAAACTAAGATGGATATATACCCTGCCCGTAACAGTGTCTTTTCAGATACATTACATTAAGGGCTGTGCAGCCTAGCTGAGTCAGTAGATTGAGTCTTCTTTAATGATGTAGGAGCAAAAAGCATGCATTAACAAGCAGCAACCTAAATATTGTATACCTTCCTGCCTTTGCATATCTAGATTGATATTCAGCCCTCATCATTCCACTGTTTGAAGTGTCTACATAAGTAACTTTGTTCTAATGTTAAAAAGTTATCTTGCTATCCAGCACTGTTCTTTCTTATAAGGCTCCCTCGCCTTCACCCTCAATTCCCCTTTTCCTTATTCCCTTATTTGACTCATAAGCCAACTGATTTCATTAGTTCCCTTTACTCCCAAAAACCACATTCAATTTTCTCATAAAATGCTTGATAATTCACTGGGTGTAAAGTGGCCTGCCAATAAGCTCTTGGCCAAGACCATTTTCTTACCTCGTTGAGATTTTTCCTCACTTTCATTATATCAGGTGTCCAATAAAGGAACATTAATGCCTACATGCATCAACGGGAATTGCATTCGCAAACGGTGTGAATCGCAAAATTCGGCCGTTTGCGAATGCAATTTCATTTTTTGGGATGCATCAAGTTGGTTTTTTTTCTCGCAATTTAAGGAATCGCAATTATGTTGCGATTTCTTAAATTCCGAGTGCATTTAAGAAATCGCAATTCTTTGATTTCTTAAATGCAATGCATTAATAATTTTTTTTTGCGAATTCGCAAATTGGAAGGGGTAAATTACCATGAAGTCAACCTTCATGGTAATTTGCGAAAACTTTCAAAAATGCACAAAAGTGCATTTTTGAAAGTTTCATTTTAAACACACAAGCCCTTTGGGCATGTGTGTGTGAAAAATGTACTGAAAGTTTAATTTCAGGGGTGCAGGGGGGGTCCTTTGGACCCCCCCTGCACCCTTGAAGTTGCATTCTCATTTTGCGATTCCTTAATTGTGAATCGCAAAATGAGAATGCCTTCCCATTGATTCCTATGGGCCTCTAGGCCCATAGGAATCAATGTTAAGGGATTCCTTATTTGCGATTCGCAAAATTGGGAATCGCAAATAACGAAAAATAAGAAATCGCAAAAATATTTGGGAATTTTTAATGCATAGGTATTTGCGATTTCTAAATTGCGCTTCCTTAATTTTCGCAATTTAGGAATCGCAAATGCCAACAATGATGCATGTGGGCACAAGATCTTTGTTTTACTGGCTCTTATTTGATTTTGCTGCTGCCAGATTCGACACTTGTCCTGTAGTTCTAAAATCCAAAAGATATAACATGCATCTTTCCTCTGTGACTCTGGTTCCTCTGCTGTATTCAACTGCCTGGCATTTGGCCACATATGGTGACAGTCCTCTTTAGCTAGTTCTAATTGCTCCAAACTCTAATATACAATGAATGAGGTAGGAGCTTCTTTTTGATTCGTATCAGGAGCACTTAGACTCTAATTAGGTTCTGTCTATTGGTGTTGTACAACAGTGTAGTTTTTGCTGCTAAAACCTTGTTCTCATTTATGATAATTTTTGTAATCCACATTAGTTATTGGAGGCATGGTCCTGATAGCTTTGAGTCAGCCTCCTTGAATAGTCTGTCAGCGTTACAGTTTCGTCCTTCTGTTAGAGCATCACAATATTTTGTAAATGTGGCAATTTTCTTTCTGTTCTACCCAAGGCTGGCAGTGACATAGGATAGCCAGATGGAGAGGGGGAGCCGGCTGAAGCTTGGACCCAGCTTCAATGCTCTGTTTTGACTCATATAATTTCTGCAAGTGAATGATTCTCTCCACGGATTCATTTGCATTCCATATAAATTAATCTCACTAGAACCCTGGGTGGTAAAATTGGTAAATTATTGTGCATGATAAAGCATAAATACTAAAATAATCAAAACTCAAGAGAAACCATCCTTGGCCAAAGTACTCTACATTTAACAGGTACTTCACACACGCATAGGTTTTCATAGTAAATACAAATTTATTCTCAAGGGAAAATGCTCCTGCCACCCAAAAGCCTCCAGAACTACTCAACTGATATTTAAAAACATGCCTTAACCTATGCAGCTGTACCTCAAACCCCCAAAAAAGAAGAGCAGCGGCATGCAATGTTTGTTTTCTAACACCGGCTGACTGTTAGCACCACCTAGAGTGGAGGAAGATATGTCCCACGCAGCAACATTTGGTTGTCTGGGGGAGCTGTTCAGAATAAGGGACTTCTTCTTTAATATCAATAGGATGAGGGACTACAGATCCACCAACTCTTGTAGTATCCTCATTAAGCACTACTCAAGTTAAGGTTGGCAATACAGAAGACGGAAGACAAAACTATCATGCTGAAAATGGTGATGGTATGTTAACGTCAGGAACTGGCTTTTGAGGTAGGGATGTAACTACCTTCTTTGTTCTTAGGAATGGCCTGTCACTATATGTTCTCTCTCCAGTCCAGTAACCCCTTCTAAGAAGAGAGAGGAGGAGTGAAGAAGACAACAGGAAAAGCAACACCAAGAGAATTCGAATTCAAAAGAAGAATCCAAGGATGAGGCAACTGCCAGAGTGAGCAACAAGACTGGTACGAACACTCAGCAGTCTGACAACCTTTCTTTATAGACTTTCATAGACTGTACCCTGGAACTGGAGAAAATGCCAAGGATACATTCGCTGCCATCATGGAAAGAGCTAGGCAGCAAAGGAAAGCATCATGATTTCTTCAAAGTAATACTTGTTGTGGACATTTTCAAAAAGAATTCTCCAGGATCAAAATACCAGAGGAAGATTCCTTCCAATCCATCGTGGCCCCACTAACACTCTTACCACTTTCTGCCCTGCTCTCTTTTCCTCTGGAGGCCAGACAGTAGCCCAGTGCACCACTACCACCTGACCAGAACCTCAGAAAGGCACGGCCAACCAAGGTCCTGTTGGGCTATCCTCTTCCCACATGTAGAATTTTGTGAGGTAGGTTGTGGAATGTACTAGGGAATATATGAGGTCATAGAAGAATGCCGGGGGTGGAGGAGAAGACAGTAGTTGAGAGACGTTTGCTGTGTCCCTGCTGATACCAAGGGCTTGGAGGCAGAAGACTTAAAGCTTGCACGACAGTGCGGGTCGGCTGGATTTCCTCTTAACAATTATGGCGATGAGCTAACTCTGAACCTGTGCCGAACTCAAGCCCCATTACACTAAGACTGCTTATGTTATAGACTGCTTTGTGGTGAGGGCCATTTGTAATTGGCATTGGCTAAGTTCTTTTCTCTGTAGCACGTTTCAAGTGCCTGTGCTGGACATATTTTTTTTTATTATTTCAGAAGCCTTACTTTAATGATTGTGGCCGTTAAGGGAAGGCCGTGTCTGGAGTGAGCTCCCTGGAGCCTGAGTGGAGTGGTCGCGAGCTCCTGATTGTCAGCATTGTGTCACTGGACCATTAGTAAGCTCTGTGGCCAGGCACTACATTGACGGCAACAGGGGCACATTGGCTCACGGCGGGGCAACCATATTGGATCGGGGTATATTGAGGTAACATTGTTTCATTGAGGAAACATGAGGACATCGTTCCATCCACGGCAGCCATTGTGGATCGGGCTGTATTGGCATTTCAGAAGGTAGTTTTGTCGGGCATCTTCAGGCCAGCAGTGTGGAGGGCTTGCAGTGCGCCTGCGCATCAGCGCATTGGGGGTCGGAATTGCGGTGATGCACACACCTCGTAACCCTCATCAGTTCACTGGAAGTTTTCGCTGTTGCGTACACTATTTTGCCCTACTGGGGCATCATTAGCTTTCGGTGATGCGCACACCACATTGTCTTTGTAAGTTTGCATGTCATTTCAGCATGATGGTGTGCACATCACATGGGCCCAGGTAGCCTACAACTTTAAACTGCATTGTTTTCAGTGCTGGCCTGTAGTGGTAGCGTGGTGATAGGCACACCTGTTCGTATTTAAAGGGTGCACACCATAGTACACTAGTGGCATGTACTCAACTGTTGTTGAGCATTGCTAGGGAGTACTCCTCAGTATTTTACAGTTTGACCGTGTCTATCCTTTGGTGGAGTTCCAGCAGTTTTGTTTTTATGTCCAGTACTCCTGCTGCATCATAGGTTCGGTGCTTGCAATGAATCTCTCTTCCCCTCAGCCCTCCATGATTACAGATTACAGAAGATAAAGCGAATACCTTGAACTGGGAGGAGTGGAAGGATTATTTCATTAGTTACATAGATACCTTCAAGTGCGAATATACTGCTACATTGCCTGGTGCCAGGAGGTCTTAAAGTATACACCTGGATGGAGAAGATGCACCGCTCTGATGAGGGAGGTGTTTTTTTGCAAGCATTGCCAGACATTGATGCATACTTTACTCTAACTGTTTGTAAGGCTGTTGACAATTTATTTCACAGGAAGCAAGGGGTTAATGAGAAAATAGAAGACTATGTGGCCACACTAAAGCAGTTAGCTTTGTCCTGTAGGTTTGGGGGTTAGAAGATGACTTGGAGAGGGACCAAGTAATTATGCACTGCAATAATCCCACCTTACAAGACAAATTGTGAGTGCATGGTAAATCCACTTTGCAGGAGGTCACATCTATTATTACTAAGTCGGAGCTCCCTTCTAAGTGTGTTAGAGCAATTGTATTTTCTAGTAAAAAGATGGAAGCAATGAGATGATAAAAATTGTACAGAAACAGGTGAACACTAAGAGTAAACAGGATGATAATAAGAAGGAGAATAAGGGCCCCATTAGGATGTCGGGCGGATTGCCACCACCCGCATGGCGGTGGCAATCCACCTGAGATCCTTCCCCACCCGCCACCCATTTTCCCCTGCCATATTACTATGGCGGGGGGGGGGCCACGACTGACGGAAAGACCATCCGTCGCTTTTCCGCCCAGTCGACAAGTCGACCGGGCAGAAAAGAGTTTAATATGGTGGCAGTGTCTGCTAGACACCGCCATCCATATTATGATGGGGGCGGACACATGCCTTTCCGCCACGGAAAGGCATGCAGGAATCTCTTGCAGGGCCTGTTGTGGGCCCCCAGGGATTCTGGGGCGTGGGGTGTGCACATGGGGGTACCCCCTTGCATTTCAATATACAATGTGGCAGACATGACATGCATTTTTAGCATTGCGGCGGGCGGTGCTTTCAGCACCGCCTGCCGCAATGTTAAAAAAGCGAGATGCGGACCCCAGTGTGGCGGTCGCAACCTAATGGCCCCACGGGACCCCCGCCCTTATGGCGGGCGGTCCCGTTATACGTCCGGATGGTGGGCGGACAAAGTCTGCCCGCCATCCTAATGTGCCCCTCTATTTGTAGGGAAGTCTGCTAAATCTAGTTAGAAAGCAGAAGAGTGGACAGATTGGAAGGGAAGGTGTTACTGCTGTAGTGGTGCTTCCCATCTAGCTAATGACAAAACGTGCCCAGCAATGGCTCAAAAGTGCACTATATGAAGGATCAAGAGGCAGTTTTATCAGATTTGTAGCAAATTCAAATGAGTACAGTGTGTTGTGGAAGAATGGGAGCAGGAGGAAGATCACTCCGGTTCAGATTCTGACAAGCCGCAGGTCCTATGTAAAGAGGAAGGCTTTTGGAGGATGAAAGGTCAAAACAGGAAGAAACCTATTAGCAAATTAATAGTTGGAGGGGTTCAGGTAAATTTGGTGCCCAATTCTGGATCATCATATACCATTATTAATAAAGATCTGTGGTTTAACTCATTCGCCAAAAAAATAGGACCCAACTTTGAAAAACCAGATGTTCATCCACAGAGTTTTACTGGGGAATCTATAAACATGTTAGGGCTTCGGCAATTAATGTTTAAATTCAAAGGCAGAAAAGCTGAATGTAAACTGTATGTTGCTGTGGCTAGACTTTGCACCCTGGGATGGTGTGATCAAGGAAAGTTGGGCATTCTACTTGACCCGAACAGCTCGGGTCCTGTCTTAATTGTGAGTGATGATAAGAGGATTCACCCAAGAGCGGTCAACAAATGTTCCAAAGTTTTTCAGGAACAGTGGGTGAACTGAAGGGGTTTGTCCACAAAATAATTTTGAAGGAGGTCTCATGCCCCTGCTTACACAAGTTAAGGAATATTCCTGTGAGCGTGAAGGATGAGGTTGTCAAAGAGTTGAACATATTGGTGGAGTGTAGGGTGATGGAGCACGTGGAGTCATCAGATTGGGTGGCTCCCATGGACGTGGCTAGGAAGACTAATGGCTGCATTTGCCTAAGTGGGGATTTGAGAGAATTAAACAAAAATGTCTTTGTGGATATGTTCCCTTTACCTCTTATTAATGAGTTGTTGGTGGTAACTAAGGGTATAAAGTGGTTTTCCACCATTGACCTAATTTCAGCTTATCACCAGGTACCCCTTCACCACAGCAGTAAACACTTCACAGCTTTTATTACCCCCATAGGGTGTTTTCAGTTCAAACGAGTACCTTTCGAGTTGGCCTCAGCCACAACCATGTTCCAAAGCCTCATATACAAAGTGTTCCAGAGTAGAAAGAATGTCATCTTCTTCCAAGATGACTTCTTGGTTATGGGAAAAGACAAAGCTGAGCAAAATGTGGAATTGTGTGGAGCTCTAGAGATGTTGGAACAGTATGGGTTGACTGCTGAGGAATCCAAGTGCAGTTTTGCTAAAAGTACTGTGACATATTTGGGGCACAAGATTAGTTACAGAGGTAGCCGCCCTAAAATGGAGTTGGTGGATGACATTAGGAAGGCTCTAAAATTATGTAAACTTTCTCAAGCAAAATGTTCCATATCAGACAATTGCAGAAGAAAGGGTGCAAATTTGTGTGTTCAGAAGAATGGAAACCAATTTGTATACAAAGTTCCCCCAGGATGAATTAAATTACTCTCTCAGAAAGAAAAAGCAGTGTGGCAGGGGATCAAAGAAACCCTTGACGGAATTAAGGATGCCTCACACAATTACGAGGTTGGACAACGGTTGCCATCCTCCCCTGTGATTGTATCGTGTCATCATTGGCCTCCTGCTCCAACGGCGGGCTGGCGGTGCAATGCCTGCCGGGTAGCACGTGGTGCTACTCTTTAGTGGAGTTCTTTTATTCCTTGCCAATAGATGCATATGTGTGAGGAACCAATATAGTGCAGTAGTGAGCGTGAGTGAAGGTTTTAAAATAGGTCAGTCGAGTCCATTAAGAATACTTTAATGAGATGGCTCACTGCCCAATTAAAAAGTGAAGGGAGGGGTATCGAGGCACAAGGAGTTAGGTATATTGCCCTCGTTCAACCCTCACCTCAAGTGCGGTCAACATGTTTCTTGCCATAGAGGCAATTCGTCAGGACCTATACATGCTCATCAGCACATAAACAACAGTGTCACCCTGGTTGAAGTAATTACTAATACAACCTGTGTGTCAGTGCAGGTAATGATCCTGTAGGGGTTCCCAACCTGAATGTTAGAAGAGAAAGAGATACAATCAAATCTAGTAGCATTTTAGTGGGAACTGTACATGTAGTTCAACATGGTTCAAGGTGTGTGCATGCACAAAAAAGTGGCGTGCACAAACATGTAATTGTGACTTAGTGAGAGAGAGAGGAAGAAAAATTATTAAAAACATGGTGATGTGTATTCTAACACACCACTGACAGGAAGATATCTGTGTGATATATATCGACATGTACACTCCATGCATCAATTTAAGAGTAGTAGCCTATGGTAGTGTATTCCTTAAAATCTGCTATTTACATAGATATCCAAAAACAGAGCCAAAGACGCTAGTCTGGGAAGACCTAGTCCCGAGTGCATCTGTGTGGAGGAGGCACTCGAAATATCCTTACCCTTAAGCCCTGTTGGAAGGCCCCCACGGTCTGTCCTTGGGGAGCCCGAGCGGTAGAGAATTTCCTAGGTAGAGAAGTAAACAAGGTGTTTGTACAATAACCGCGAGCAAGGCATCTCTGCGGTATGCAACCCGATACGTACACCGTTTGTTGTGCACGATCGGGAAGTCTATGCGCTACGTGAATTAGACGGCCACCATCCGTACCCGGGTCCCAATCTTACCTAGATAACTCGGGGCGCTGGACATGTAGACCTACCCTTCCCCAGACGGCGGAATCGCAGGATAGCCTGTGAGTCGGTTAGTCACTGCCGGGTTTATGAAAGGGAAGCCGCGAGGGTTGTCGGTGGGCGTGTCCGAGGCGCGTTGCTCGGCAGGTCAGGCGCACGTAGTGTAGAAAGCGAAAGCAGACAACAAAAGCTGCTGAGGAGTGTCTACAGGGGAACGCCATCTTAGAGTGGTGACGTTCCATTTACAGAAATGTATCAGGATGCAATGTCCTATGTGGACGAGAAGTACTCGGGGCCCCAGATTAGTGTGGGTGACAAGGATACATAATTAATTAGGGGACAGACTGAGCGTATGTTATCTAGCCAGCATATTCCAAGGTATGGAGTCATTAAGGCCCAGGGTATCTGTCTGAAGGCGGTGCACCCACCGCTGTTCCAGCCTGTAGAGTGCTTTTTGGTTGATGGATGGGTTACACTCAATGACAGTCCATTGCATGTGTTGAGCCAAATGATGTTGTTGTTGGCAGTGTTCATACAACCTTGTGTGAGTTTTCTTACATCGGATGTTGCTATTGTGCTCCATGATGCGTAGTTTGACGGCACGCATCGTCATCCCGATGTAGATTAGTTTACAGGGGCACGTAAGCAGATAGATGCACTTTGAGCTATTGCAGTTAGTATGTTTGTTACGGTGCCACTCGAAATTATTGGGGAGTTGTAAAGTTTTGCCCTGGATAGTCTGGGGACAGACCACACAGAATCCACAGCGATGGTGGCCCGTAACTGGAGGTAGGTCCCATAAAGTATTCAACGGACGTGTGCTGAATTTTTTGGGGCGAGTGTGGATCAGAGTGTCTTTGAGGTTTGCTGTCCTTTTGAAGGCAAAACGTGGACGTGGTATATCAAGACCCGCCGTATTTAGGATACCCCAATGGGAGTTCACCGTCTTCTTTATGAATGTGGAGTTCCTTGTGTAAGCTGTAACGCAAGTAATCAAGTCCTCCTTCTCCTTGGGGTGGGTTTCCAACAGTGAGTCTCTATTGTTGTTGAGCGCCCTCTTAGTAGATTTTTTAAGGAGTTGTGTCGGGTACCCCCTTTCCTGAAGTTTATGTTGGAGGATGTTCGCTTCTTGTTTGTAGTCGCTGATTGATGTGCAATTTCTGCGGAGTCGTAAAAATTGCCCGAATGGCAGATTGTCCCTCAATGATCTGGTGTGGTGCTGTTGTATAGCAGCAGGCTGTTCCGGTCAGTCTCTTTTTTGAAGAGAGTGGTGGAGATTTCTGTGGGATCCAGCTTGATGGTTAGGTCTAGGAACGGGACAGACCTCTCAGAAATAGTGCCTGTAAATTTCAGGAAGGGGTCCTGTTGGTTGATCCAGGTGCAGAAGGCCTCACACGTAATTCGGTCACCTTTCCAGAACATCAAAATATCGTCGATGTATCGACGCCAAAGGGTGAGGTTTTCACGAAACGGATTTTGTTCGGGTGGATAAATGTGGTTCTTCTCAAAGGTCGCCATATAGATACACGCCAGGCTCGGCGCGAAGGTAGAACCCATAGATGTCGTGGAGGCCCTATATACTAGCATTCCGCAACAGGCAACACTAGAAGTGGTGGAGTCCACCTTACGGTTGGAGGAATGGTCCTCCCCAACCCCCATAACATTCATTATGGAACTAGCCAACATAGCCCTCACAGAAAACTTTTTCAGGTATGAGTCACAGCTCTACCATCAGATATGCGGGACATCTATGGGTTCTACCTTCGCGCCGAGCCTGGGGTGTATCTATATGGCGACCTTTGAGAAGAACCACATTTATCCACCTGAACAAAATCCGTTTCGTAAAAACCTCACCCTTTGGCGTCGATACATCGACGATATTTTGATATTCTGAAAAGGTGACCGAATTACGTGTGAGGCCTTCTGCACCTGGATCAATCAACAGGACCCCTTCCTGAAATTTACAGGCACTATTTCTGAGAGGTCTGTCCCGTTCCTAGACCTAACCATCAAGCTGGATCCCACAGAAATCTCCACCACTCTCTTCAAAAAAGAGACTGACCGGAACAGCCTGCTGCTATACAACAGCCACCACTCCAGATCATTGAGGGACAATCTGCCATTCGGGCAATTTTTACGACTCCGCAGAAATTGCACATCAATCAGCGACTACAAACAAGAAGCGAACATCCTCCAACATAAACTTCAGGAAAGGGGGTACCCGACACAACTCCTTAAAAAATCTACTAAGAGGGCGCTCAACAACAATAGAGACTCACTGTTGGAAACCCACCCCAAGGAGAAGGAGGACTTGATTACTTGCGTTACAGCTTACACAAGGAACTCCACATTCATAAAGAAGACGGTGAACTCCCATTGGGGTATCCTAAATACGGCGGGTCTTGATATACCACGTCCACGTTTTGCCTTCAAAATGACAGCAAACCTCAAAGACACTCTGATCCACACTCGCCCCAAAAAATTCAGCACACGTCCGTTGAATACTTTATGGGACCTACCTCCAGTTACGGGCCACCATCGCTGTGGATCCTGTGTGGTCTGTCCCCAGACTATCCAGGGCAAAACTTTACAACTCCCCAATAATTTCGAGTGGCACCGTAACAAACATACTAACTGCAATAGCTCAAAGTGCATCTATCTGCTTACGTGCCCTTGTAAACTAATCTACATCGGGATGACGATGCGTGCCGTCAAACTACGCATCATGGAGCACAATAGCAACATCCGATGTAAGAAAACTCACACAAGGTTGTATGAACACTGCCAACAACAACATCATTTGGCTCAACACATGCAATGGACTGTCATTGAGTGTAACCCATCCATCAACCAAAAAGCACTCTACAGGCTGGAACAGCGGTGGGTGCACCGCCTTCAGACAGATACCCTGGGCCTTAATGACTCCATACCTTGAAATATGCTGGCTAGATAACATACGCTCAGTCTGTCCCCTAATTAATTATGTATCCTTGTCACCCACACTAATCTGGGGCCCCGAGTACTTCTCGTCCACATAAGACATTGCATCCTGATACATTTCTGTAAATGGAACGTCACCACTCTAAGATGGCGTTCCCCTGTAGACACTCCTCAGCAGCTTTTGTTGTCTGCTTTCGCTTTCTACACTACGTGCGCCTGACCTGCCGAGCAACGCGCCTCGGACACGCCCACCGACAACCCTCGCGGCTTCCCTTTCATAAGCCCGGCAGTGACTAACCGACTCACCGGCTGTCCTGCGATTCCGCCGTCTGGGGAAGGGTAGGTCTACATGTCCAGCGCCCCGAGTTATCTAGGTAAGATTGGGACCCGGGTACGGATGGTGGCCGTCTAATTCACGTAGCGCATAGACTTCCCGATCGTGCACAACAAACGGTGTACGTATCGGGTTGCATACCGCAGAGATGCCTTGCTCGCGGTTATTGTACAAACACCTTGTTTACTTCTCTACCTAGGAAATTCTCTACCGCTCGGGCTCCCCAAGGACAGACCGTGGGGGCCTTCCAACAGGGCTTAAGGGTAAGGATATTTCGAGTGCCTCCTCCACACAGATGCACTCGGGACTAGGTCTTCCCAGACTAGCGTCTTTGGCTCTGTTTTTGGATATCTATGTAAATAGCAGATTTTAAGGAATACACTACCATAGGCTACTACTCTTAAATTGATGCATGGAGTGTACATGTCGATATATATCACACAGATATCTTCGTGTCAGTGGTGTGTTAGAATACACATCACCATGTTTTTAATAATTTTTCTTCCTCTCTCTCTCACTAAGTCACAATTACATGTTTGTGCACGCCACTTTTTTGTGCATGCACACACCTTGAACCATGTTGAACTACATGTACAGTTCCCACTAAAATGCTACTAGATTTGATTGTATCTCTTTCTCTTCTAACATTCAGGTTGGGAACCCCTGCAGGATCATTACCTGCACTGACACACAGGTTGTATTAGTAATTACTTCAACCAGGGTGACACTGTTGTTTATGTGCTGATGAGCATGTATAGGTCCTGACGAATTGCCTCTATGGCAAGAAACATGTTGACCGCACTTGAGGTGAGGGTTGAACGAGGGCAATATACCTAACTCCTTGTGCCTCGATACCCCTCCCTTCACTTTTTAATTGGGCAGTGAGCCATCTCATTAAAGTATTCTTAATGGACTCGACTGACCTATTTTAAAACCTTCACTCACGCTCACTACTGCACTATATTGGTTCCTCACACATATGCATCTATTGGCAAGGAATAAAAGAACTCCACTAAAGAGTAGCACCACGTGCTACCCGGCAGGCATTGCACCGCCAGCCCGCCGTTGGAGCAGGAGGCCAATGATGACACGATACAATCACAGGGGAGGATGGCAACCGTTGTCCAACCTCGTAATTGTGTGAGGCATCCTTAATTCCGTCAAGGGTTTCTTTGATCCCCTGCCACACTGCTTTTTCTTTCTGGGAGAGTAATTTAATTCATCCTGGGGGAACTTTGTATACAAATTGGTTTCTGCTTGTAGGACACTTACACTGGACCCCGGTAAATATTGTCCTTGACTGTCCCCCCTTTTTTGCTAATAATGTTCAGAAGAATGCCAGAGTAATTTCGAGAGAGTGAATGAGGATTTTTTGCTCAGCCCCCACACTTCAAGGATTTGACACAAAATGCAAAAGCTTTATTACCACGGATGCTAGTGGGAAGGGTTTGGGAACAGTCTTGTCCCAAGTACAGGAGGATGGTGCAGAGCAAGTTGTGGCATTTTCTCCCGGGTTTTTGCCCTCCGAGCTTTAATCCTGGTGGAAGAGAAGTACTCCTTCTTTGAGAGGGAGACCCTGGGGTGTGTATGGGGACTGAAGCACTTTCTGCAATTGTTGTGGGGAACCAAGGTGATTGTGAGAAGCAATCACAAGCCACTTACCAATGTTCTCACTTCAAAGGGACTTAGTAATGTATCACCCATAATAACTAGACTGTCCTTGCAGCTTTTGGATTTTGTGTATGAGGTACGGTATGTTCTGGTGCCCATAATAAAATAGCTGATTTTTTTTAGCAGATTACCGATTCCACAAGTGAGTGGGATGAGTGTCAGGTGGCAATAGTGTTCGCAGAACAACTACAGACTATTGAACCTGAGGTGTGGTCTACTTGTTTGGCGCAGGATTTAGTTGTGTCCTCTGTCATGAAAAACACTAGGGACATGTTGACATGTTTGGTCCAGTCACTGGAAGTTAATGGGGTGCCTAAACTCATCTTGGTTAATGTTGACCATTTTTCTAAATGGCCAGAGATCAAGGCTGTGAATGAAGCAGATTTTTGGGCAATAGGGAAGTTTATGGAAGAGATGTTTGGCCAGGAGGGCTTAGCGAAAATAGTGGTCAGTGACAATTGGGGATAGTTCATTTCCGATGTGTTCAAGTCTTTCATGGAGAACAGAGGGATAGTGCACAGAGCCACAGCCTTATATCATGCTGAAGGAAACAGAATTGTTGAGTGGTTTAACAGGGTGATTAGGAGCACAATTGAATTATGCAATAGAAATGGTCTGGATTGGGAGGATGAGCTGAGGAAAACCATAAATGTTTACAGGGTGTCCAGGTGTGAGGCAACGGATCAAAGCCCCTTTAAATGGATGAGATGGAGCTCTCCTTGCACTAAGGATAACATGGGCTGGTTAGGAAACACTAGAAGAATTAGTTGGTCCCCCAATAAAGTCAGAGGGAGAATTGCCACAAACTATCGGCAATTAAACATGTTGGCCATTCAGGTTTAAATGGTCTAGACATGCCATTATTATTTTAACTGAGTGCAAACACTATAAAAAATAAAGGATATGGATGACAGGTGTCTGCAACTCAATTTTAACCTGGGGAGAATATAGATGACCTCCCTTGCACAAAGGGCCTTTTAGATGCTAGATAGATATTACTTTTATATGTTCAAATATTTTATTGTGTTTGGATAAAAAAGAAATACAGTTTCATACTAACAGCAATACATAACAATCAGAAATTGATGCATACAAGTAAAGAATTAAAAAGTTTAAAAGGGTTACATGAAAAGCAATATCTAGACTGGGATGGAAAATGATAGCAAGTTATCATATAAACATTATCAGGTAAATATCATGACAGATAACAGGTATTTCAAATTCATCGAGTAGTAATTATAATCCCGAGGAAGATGGTACAGATGAAAAATCATCATATGATGCAGGAAAGTCATGTATGACAGAATGCGTATCACTTTGGTAAATAAAATAGATCAGCAAGGGGAAAGAAATGAGAACGGAAAGAGAAAGAAAGAAAGAGGAGAGGAGCATGAAAGGATATTAGGAGGGAGGAAGGTGCAATGGGACGGTTCAGTGACTAAATTTCAAGGGACAGAATATCGACTGCCCAGACTATGGATTCAAAAATATCAAGGGACAGAATATTGAATCCCTATCTGCAAACAGGTAAGTACTAAAATATTGAGTACAAAATATTGATAGTTAAAATATATTTAACTAACATATTAAATGTTATAAATGTATTAAAAATAATATAAAAGTAATTAAATAATAAACACAATTAAATAAAAGATAGTTAAAAAAATTCAAAATAATAAATGTAATGTGAAAAAACATAATTTTTTTAACATATATATTTACTTAATAATATTATAAAATAAATATTAATCTTAATTATAAAATATTTAAAATATTAAAAAGATATTTACATATATATATAAATAAACCTATTATCTAAATATAAAAATAAATAATATATAAAAATGTAAATAATTAAATAAATACTTTTTATGTTAATTAATAATTTATACTACATTAAATATAACAAAATTAAAAACATTACATAGCTAAGGGAATAACATTAGTATTCACGCTCCAACAAGTGCAAAAATAGAGAATGTGTTGGATAGTAGGAGGATAAATATTATTATTCCCACTCCAGTGAGTGCAACAGTAGGGAAAGCGTTGGATAGCTTAGGGGTAAAAATTACTATTCCTACTCCAGTGAGTGCAACAGTAGGGAAAGCGTTGGATAGCCGGTGGGTAAAAATTACTATTTCCACTCCAGTGAGTGCAACAGTAGGGAAAGCGTTGGATAGTGGGAGGGTAAAAATTACTATTCCCACTCCAATGAGTGCAACAGTAGGGAAAGTGTTGGACAGCGTAGGGGTAAAAATTACTATTCCCACTCCAGTGAGTGCAACAGTAGGGAAAGCGTTGCATAGCGTAGGGGTAGAATTTACTATTAATTAATTATAAATACCAATAAATATTATGTATTAAAAATTAATTACCTATTAACAATTAATTAACAACCAATTAATTTTCAAAACCAAAAATGTAATAAGTAATTAAGAAAATTATCAATTAATAATTAATTAACAATACATTATTTATCAATACACAAAAATAATTTCAATAATTATTTAATTACAATTACATTACTTCCCACCCTATTCCCCTATAACTCACAACCCACTCCAAATAATAAATGAATACAATTAACATAATTATCAATAAAAAAGTTATTACAATTAATTACCAATTAATAAAAAATAATTACCAATTAATAATGAATTAACAATCAATTAATTATCAATACATATAAATAAAAATAAACATTTACTTAATTACAATTAAATTACTTCCCACCCTATTCCCCTATAAGCCCACAACCCGATACAGAACTAAAACGCAAAATTACATTAAAAGCTAATTAATGGTTCCTAAAAATTAATATTGAATTTACTATAATTCAATTACTTCCCACCCTATTCCCCTATAAACCCACAACCTGCTACGGAATTAAATTACGCAAAAATATAATAACATAAAATGTATTACTTTAACAAAAATAAACATACATTACAAAAATAATATATAATTTTAACACATATACTAGCATACATAACACTAAATAAAAAAAACGATACTATGGAAAACAATATTTCTAAATTCAATATTATGCAAATCGATATTTCTTACCTCAAATTCGATATTCTATACAACTATATTTTGGGAATTCGATATTCTGGCATCTCTATATTTTTGATTCGATATTCTGGACAGTCGATATTTAAAATTCGATATTTTGGGTGTTTGTCCAATGAGACATCTGACAAACATATAAAGACTAAATCAACAGATGGACCCAAAAGGATGTTGAGCTACCAATCCCAGAGTAGACAAATTCATATAATTATCCAAAGAATGCTATACATTACTAGCAATTGGAGGGGAATCCTGTTTTCTTTCAATAAAAGTATGAGCCCCACGAAGATATGACACCCACGCCCACCAGGTATGGTAAGATAAAAGATGAAAAGACTTCCATTCTGTGAGTATGATTTTAACTGCAATGGATAAGAGCAAATCTAATAGCTCCAAATCTGTATTGTCAAGAGGTAAAGGGGTATCTACAGTCAATGGACCTAGCATAATCATTGGCAGGGAAAGAGTTATAGGTGTATTAAAGATTTGTGACAAGTGTTTCTGTATAGGACCCCTTTGGGAGTATAATAGCGTACATTCAAAGAACATATGTTGATAAGTGCCTCGTTCTGAATTGCAATTCCAACAAAGATCGCTATCTCATAATTTCAGCTTGTGTGAGCGAGCAGGAGTCCAATGTAGGAGATTCATTGTGAAGAATTTAGATTGGATCAGTGAAGGAGCAATTTTGTTACGCAGGGATGATTTCCCAATCAGCTGCCAGGTATCCTGTGAAATATGCTCCACAATATCGTCTTCAAAATGGTGAGACCATTTAACACAAGTAATTGTGGATTGTGAAGGCAAAGGAGCAGATAACAGTGTATACATATCATAGAGGTCTTTCACAAGTCTGGTACCCTTGGTGGCCCACATAGAAGCAGTGTTGGGTTCAATGTCAGTAACAAGCTTCGGATTGAGCCTCTTGATTTATGACTGGGTTTGGAAAGATTCTGATCAAGGTATTTCAAAGCACTAACCATATCTAACATAATACGTTGAGAGTGTGCTATTGTAAGTTTTGAAGATGTGAGCAGAGAAAGAGTGCTAAAGCAACCTCACAGATCTCATTCTATATGAACCCATAGAGGTATATAATGAGATTCTAGTAAAAACCAAATTACTCCTTGTGCTGCCAAAAAGGATAGTTGGTATAGATTCCAGCCCGGAAGGTTACAACCTCCCAATATAGAGGGTTTCCTAAGATATTTATAGGAAATTCTAGCTCTCTTATTGTTCCATAAAAATCTTGACGTGAGTACATCAATCTCATGAAAGAAAGATGATGAAAGTTTTAAAGGAGGCATGGGAGACAGGAAATTATTAATTGGGGTCATCATCATGACAGGCAAAAATGGTAGCAGCACGCTAAGAAAGCCACACTATGCTATAGACCCTAGGGTTTTCCTCTTCACTGTTAAAGCCATATATTCTGATAAAGACGCCTCTTTCCAGTCTCGGGCATTGAGTCCAACTCTGTGAGTCTTTAAACATCGCAGTACCCCTGAAACTCTTGTTTGGTCTATTTGTGGTTGTCATGTTCATATCCCATGGAAATAGTAACTCTTGCTCAACTTTAAACCAGCTTTATGTAGACCTCCCTTATGTAAGTAAAACCATTAAGCAAAATATAAGACCAATAATGCAAGCTAGTACATTCTGAAATATGGCATACAGATGTCACCCCATATTTGGCTGGCCATAATATTTTTAACCACTTTGAAGATGTCCAACATCTCATTCTATCATTCTATCCAATGTCCTGTGAGTGTGCTATATGATTTACAGTGCTTGGACAACTGAGCAAGGTAAGGGTTGTAGTACCGTAACTATTGAAAAATGCATGAGGGCCTGTTCTTATTTTCCACTTCCATTCTGCCGCTTATTAGTGCTTACATTTGTCCCCTTAACAGTTGCATCTGACTACCGGTTGTACGGCATTACAACGCGGGCTTTTACCCCGCATGCCATTACAACGCTGTTTTTACAACGCAAGTCGTTAAAACGACTTGCGTTGGGGGGCGCTGGATAGTGGAATAGTTTAATTTTCTATTCCAACTCCAGCCCACGTTGACAGTAGGGAAGGTGTTGGAATAGAAAATTAAACTATTCCCTATCCTACAGCTCCCTCCAGCGCAAGTCCTTGTAATGACTTGCGTTGTAATAGCAGTGCGGTGTAATGCCCGCGTTGTTATGGATGTTTCCCCTGATTACCTGTGTCTCACTATGCAGGCCATAAAAAAATGGCTAAGGCTTTACCACTTGGTTTTGTGCTGACACAGGGTGTATTTGATAAACACACTCACACCATATCAAGGAAACACTCTTAAAGGTAACCAATTGAAAAAGTGAGATTATTGCTATTTACTTTTAGGGTCCTTTGTAGATTATATATCAGTCTCACATGTTTCCATACAGGAGCATTCTTGAACGCAATATTACAGATGGAGCAGCTTTGCAATGGCCCCACCTTAATTGATTTAACACATATATTTGTATTCTACCATTAAAGCACACTTAAGTCTCAATTGTGGTCAGCCAAATTACTTGCACCCACTCCTTATCTTGGGTGCCAGAGTAGGACTCTCCATGCTACTGAAACCTGAGGAGGTCATGTAGCACCCTTATCTTCAGTTACTGCAAGCTTTGAAGCATATTGATCTGTGACAATTAAGGGTGGGAACGCACACTTGCCCCCACTACTGGGAAGTGGATATCACACGACAAAAAGAGAAAGATCTTGGGAAGAATTTAAATTGCAGGTAAAGTGCAGCTCAGACTTTTTGTACATGGGTGTACACATGCTTCTCAAACCAAATAACAAAGCTTTTAACAGAAGTGGATGGCATAGGCAACGGCCCTGGACACTCTGACAATTAGGCAGCAGACCAACTAGCGGGTTATGACCTATGACTAAGACATCTCCTTTAGCCCCATTGAGTTTCAAAAATCCTTCCATAGTGAAAGTCTGGATTGCAGAAAGACAGACCCTTAAGCAGCCAACACCCTGTCACCGTTCATGAGAAGGTCTTTAAGCCAAATGACCACAGCAAATTAGCAATGTTGGGAAAAGGGCAGATTCATGGAAAGTCCAACACTTCAGAGTACTATAAAGCTTACTCTCACCTAAAGGTAAGTCTTCTGATTGACATTTGAGAGCAACCCTCAGAACTGAACACGTTCGCTCCATTTCTGTTTTCACAAACTTGCATACTCTCCAAACAGTGTACACTGTAATTAGCCTGTTCTGGCCATTCCCTATGAAGGAAAATATCTGTTTCAGTTGTGCTATAATTTAGTGAAAAAGGCCTCTTTGTGGTCTTGAATTCTAGAGATCAAAAATATGTGTTTTACGACATCAAGCTCTTTAAAAAATGGTGGATGCCTAAATATTAGGCAAGAATAATCCTGAAATGCATGAATTAATCATTATAACTGGATATTTTCCAGCTCCAATATCTTTTTTTCTGGCAAACGTCCAAGATGAGCTGGACAGATATGTAGTTCCAGCAAGGCAATAAAGCATTTGTATACGTTAAAACATCCCAGTTTACTTGAAATAAGAGTAGAAAATCCTGACACATGTTTTGCTCTAATTAGTGGTCATTGGGATTGAGCTCAGAGATGAGGTAGAGCTTAGTGTTGGATTGAGCTAGACAGCCTTTGGATTTAATGCAATGAATTAATGGAAGGTCTTCAGAAGGTTTGCAATTGTTTAATAATATCATTTTTAATTGATTGCCAATGTCTATTGTTGGGGACCCCAAATGTTTAGGGTATTTAAAACAGAAGCCTGTTCAATGTTCATCAGATGAAAGGCTACAAAGCATTCTGGCAATAAAACATGCACCAGTTCGGGTCCCACACTCCTACACCTACCAAACGTGGACCAACTCAGTCATGTGCCTTTAATGTTACACGTCACTGGAATAGGATCCATTTAGACTGCGCCTTTGGAAGCCACATTGAATGCTTTAGATCGGCAGTACTCAAAGTAAGGCCCGCTGCCAGACCTCTCCTTGCGGCCCCCCATGGAAAACAACAACAGTCACGGACTTGGGCCATTACTGCTGTTGTGATTCTTCGGGGGTCGCATTTGCCGAGAAAAGGGCAAAGGGGCATGCGGAGACTGCGTCGCGGCAGGTGAGGGCTTAAAAAGGAAGCACGCAAGTTGCTCCCTTTGTCTACTGCAAATTGCTCCCTTTGTCTACCTGCCCTTGTCCTCGTTCACCTAAGTTTAGATGATTTGCTTTATGAGCATGTGTTTTTTTCAGAAACAGCTAACTATTCCCATAGTTTTGAAATAACCTACTAGTATCAGCAGCAAATGCTACAATTCACATTTTTTAAAACTTTTTCTGAAAATCACAAAAAAAGATGATCCATAAATGGTCCAGATCACTGTATTTAGGGTCAAGAATGATCAGTGTACTTCGTCTGGACTAAAGAGTTGTCTAAGGTTCTACAACTGCAGACATTTTGTCATCCTCTGCATTACCTTTTGAAAATTAGTTTCAGTGGGTCTTGTATCTTATATCAATAATAATTATGAAGCTAAGCGATTTGCTGATAGATGTTAATCTAGTACTGTATCGTGAATGTATAGTGCATTTTTATTTAGCCTGCTCTGTTCAGGTTTGGTGCAGTTTTAAGGTGTTTGTTGGCGAGCGTCTCGGTTGCTATGGTGAATGGTGCAGGATTGCCCTTTGAAACCCCAAATATGTGCCTTATTGCAAGGGAAGTGACAGAAAAATGTCACAAATCCTTGCACAAGCCGGTGGACCTCATGTGACATTCCTCTGAAAAGGAAATCCTTCCAAGAGAGTCCTTTGCATATCAGATTAGTAAATTAAGCCTCTGCAAATTACATTAGAGACAGAACACATGATTAAAATCAGGCCGCACTGCCTTTAATTCCAGTGGTGAATTCCATGTTGGGCTGGAGTCCTTGGAGGCTGTGTTTGAAAGCCAAGGGCCGCTGGAGACCTCCTTAGCAGGCACAGGGGCTTTCAAGAGAGGAGGGGGGGAAGCGAGAGAGAAAGCGACCAGAGAAGGAGAAGAGAGAGAAAGAGATCAAAAGAATGGGTAGATGGAAAGAACGAAATAGCACGAGGAGATGAACGGAGTGGGGTTCATTTCAGTTTTTTTGCTAGGTGTGTTTCTGGTTCCCCAGTATAGGCCTGATGAAATGCACTGGCACATGCATGTACAGTGTGTGTTCCCATGTAATTTAAAAAAAATATATATATTTTGCTCCAGCAAAACGTATGACCCTTCCTTCAAGTGTTTAATCTTTCTCCAGAATCGCCCAGTACATATTCACATCGCTTACTTAAAAAGTGGCTTTAGTTCTATTTTCCGGAGTGTTCTCAACAGGAGGTGCCCGGATGACCTTTTCAAGCTGAGAGATGCGACTACAGCCGTCAATAGAAACTATTCAGTTCGGCTTAAATGGCTTTCTTGCTCTTCAGCCCTAATGTCTCCCATTATGTTTTCATTGGAAAGGACAAAATGTCACTTGATTATAGCAGCAGGGATCTTAATGTGGCGTTATAAAGCTGGGAGGGCCATTCAAGGTGAACCAGTGAGCTGCACAGTGTCGTCTCCTCGGAAAACGGTAACAGTCGTTGAATAAATGAATGTTTTATTTAGAAGCCATTCACTAGAGACACAGGGCTTGGTTAGTATATCAAACTAACGTGCAAACTTTCATGCTCTGCATGCAAAAGCTTTTAGTGGTGGAAAAGCGGGATTTTAACTCTAGAGTCTGCTTACCATTCTCCAGAATCCCGTCACAGGTCGACTGGACCTTTTTACCTGTCATAGAATGAATTAGGCAATCTAGTCACAATTTATTAATTCAATTTCAAGATTCCCAATTGCTTTCCCCAAAGAACCACTGACTAAGGACTGGATTAAAAGGTTTATTACATAACCAAAAACAACTGAAGATACAAACACCTCAGCAAGAGGTTCAAAAGATAAACAGGCACTAATACAAACATAATCCTACGGAAAAGTCTCAAGCGGCTGATGAATAATACGAGAATCAATTCCAGAATCATCAGACTAAACAGTATTGCTATGACCTGAGTTCTGGTACTCATCAGGATAATAGACATAAATTCAGATTAGTCTGTCCCTACACTATACTAAGTGGCATCCCTACTCAACAATAGCCCAACCTAACCAAAAGGTGTCAGCCGTGGTGACTTCCCAAAGAAGTTCGCCCACATTCTCTCTTGGACTAGAGTCCCTTGCTTGCAACTAAGCTCTTTGCCCAAACGACTGCTCTCTCTAGCTCCTCAGCTCGTCTGCTCTGCCTCCACCCTCGGGTGCTGTCCCTACACGAAACCCCACAATGTGAATGACACGCCTTCAGGTACGCCCCTCTCGAAGGTGTTAACTTTCCAAACTTTCCACCATGGCACTTGTCCATCCTTGTCCGTGCAAACGTCCTTGGGTCCCAGGCCCTTCATCCTTTCAAGTTGCTTCTTTGAATTCCTGGTCTACTCCTCCATGTCTGAGTCTAGTATTTTTAACACTCATACACAATTGGCCCTTCTACTCTACAGTCTACTTGATGATGCACCTGCAAAGAAATACACGCAAATAGGCTCATCGTCTAATAATATTGCAACATTTTCTAAAAGCCTCTTTCATAAAGCATTTCTACGTTTTGAAATGTTTAAGCAAGACAGTTTCGTACCGGCCTGCATCATTTCTATGAACTAGGCCTCTGCGTGATTTATAGGCCCAACATCTTACATGAGCAATTCACTAGGCCTTCAACCTTAACAGCAAATGCATTTTCTACTTTAAGCTAATTATCGAGTATATAAAAAACACCATTACACATTTCAATAAAGCAGCCTCTATATGCACAATAGTGCTCGTTTAAACACACCTCATTAATGAAAGGTTTTGTTTCAACAACATCTCTATTTTAAACAGCAAGTGTGGATTTGTAATTCGTAACCTTAGCTCTTCACGTTCTAAGACCCATTACTCTAGTACTCAATCCCAATTGGCATCTAAACATGATTAACCACTTGGATGCTGAGCCTGTGCTTGTGCTCCAATGTAATTTCCATTGAAGTCAATGGAAACTCCATGACGAGCTGAGCTCGTCATGAGCGTCGAAGGGGTTTTAAAAGTCCTCTATATATACGGGTGCTGACTACTGGTACATATGAGGCACCCCTACAACTTCCACGGTAAATGGCGCTCTCTCAGTGGTTCAAAAATGTAGGTACAGCATACTGGCTTACAGCAGTGGGGTAATGCAAAATGATGCCCCGCCCTCCCCTGCAGGTTATTAAGAGGGACCCCTGAGTCTCCAATAGCTCACATATATTCATTGGTCGTGGGCTGCATGCCCCCACCCCCTCGAAAGGTTGGAGGCACCCTGAAGCGTTGAAGTCCCCTTCGCACAAGGGCCTGCAGGTGCCTTCCATGCGCTCCCGGTTAATAGAGTAAAAGTTCTGCAAAGTATGGATATATATCTTAACACTAGGGCCTGATTCTAGTTTTAGGGAATGCACCCAGTCAAACCAAAGGTGTTTCAAAGAAGGAGACCAAATTCCCAGAAATGGATCCAGAATCAGGGAACTCTTGCGATATTGGACACAGCAATTCCCAGCCCAGCATGTTATTCCACATTCTGTGCCTGACAACTCAAAATGGTCTGTCATTGGCATGAAGATACTAGCTCGAATCGTTAGCCCAGGTAGTTTCACTAATAATTACCAGGCATCTGAGAATCTACACATCTAAAACAAATTATGTAAGGACACACGAGTCCTAACGGTGTAGGTATCTTCAAATACTTCCTATGCTTTTCACTGACTTGTCTACAGGTGTAACCTTTGGCTGAACGAACCAGCGTAATCAGTGTGAAAAGTGAGGGAAGGACACCGAACCCTTCTGTTTCTTCAAGTGTGTTTCAGAGAACTGAAAAACTCACACAAATAGAAAGAATGTGAAATAAAGTTAAAAAAAAACATACTTGGGAAATTTCACAAACTTCATAATCGTACACATGTTTTTTTACGATTGAGACTAATCATCAATCAATAAGGGAATTGTAAGCGCACTACTCACCTGTGAAGGTCTCAAGGCGCTGGGGGGGAGGTTCCACAAGACTATGCAAGCATAGCTCTAAAAAAGAAAGGCATATCCGAGAGAAAACGATGAAAAAACGATGAAAATCATAAACAATGTTGTTGTAAGTCCCCAGAATGTGTATGTCACAAAGAACTCCGGGGCATATTTACAATGAAGTGGCAGAGTGAGGCATTAGAAAGACAAGGCTGCACCATATTTACAAGGATATGGTGTAGCCTTGCGTTTCTCCCTGCGTTGGTGCTACACTTAGCAGTGTAGCGCCAACTCAGGCACCCTTGCACCATAGTGCAAGGGTGTCTCTGTGCAGGGGAGGATTGTTTAAGTGTAGGAACAATCTTGAAATGCCATTTTGTCACTTATATGTGTGCTGCTTAATGCAGCACACATGAAAGCTACAAAATTGCATTTTTTAAGGATTGTTTATGTGCAGGAAAGGTCACCTTCCTACATATAAACAATCCAAGGCATTTTACTTTTTGCATGTGTGCTGCAAAAGGCAGCACACATGGAAAAAGCAAAAACGAGTTGAAATAAAGCATTTCTCCTTGTTTTGCCTAATTAAGATCAGATTTTTCCTTGCCCTCCCCTTTCACGCTAAATACAGCGTGAAAGGGGGACTTATTTACAAGGCAGTGTTAAGCCACGTTAAGTGGCTTAACGCTGCCTTGTAAATATGGTGAGACCTCTATCGCCACCACAACGTCACTGAAAGTGATGTGGTGGCGATAGGGGCTTGTAAATTTGCCCCTCAAAACCTTGCATAAGTATGATAGAATACACAATAATCTTAAGTACCAGCATGGTTTTATTTCCAATCAAACCAATGGGTACTTTAATAGAGGAGGCTCAATCCATCAAATCTATTGATTTCACAACAGATTTATGATAAAAAGTGCTTACTGATCACAGGAATAAAGAACATTGCTGGGGAACCAGCCTACACCCATCTTATGTATTCATACTCTTCGCCACATTAGGATCTGAAGTGCGAAGAGTCTGTACTAAAATGCATGTAAAAAAGGACCATTTAATTGATACTTGTGTAAAGTTAAGCAAAACACTTATGGGCTGATTATGATGTCGGTCGGAAAGGATCCGAATGGCATTCGGTTCATCCGAATCCAATTCGGAATCCACCTTTCCGGACAACTCTGGAACCCTTCCGACCGACTGATTATAATGTTCGGAAAGCGTTCGGACTTTCCGACTCGGTTCCGAACGGCATTCGGAGGAACCGAGTCGGTCCGAGCAGACTCGTACAGGTGTACGGGCCGTATTTCAGACCGACGGATTATGATGTCGGATTCGGACAGCCTTTATGAATTGGTTGTTCTAACACAGATTGGCTGTCAGACTCTGACTTTGGGAGCCTGTAACAGGACCCTTTTCACCCGGGGCCCTCCGATTAGGGCCGGTGGGGGGGTACCTGTAAAATTGCTATTAATTATAATAATTAATAAAGATTAGTCTGTTGATTCAGCAGTAGATTTATTCGCCTCATCCACGAACAGTCAGGAAGCCAACTGACTCCCCAGTACATTCTACATTCTACCAGCATCTAAGTGTAGAATTCCACATTCCATAAAGAAACATGTAATAATAAATTAAGCAGGACATTACACATCTCCCTCCTATATAATAATAATAACAAAAACAGTAATAAAGTATTCAGGTGGCAAAATATAAACAAGATACTAAATACTATTAACAGAAAAAAGAAACAGAAAAATTTAAATATAATCTTTCATATAAGCAGGAGCTCTGCGTACTCTCTGACTCCTCACATGAAGAGAGGAAGAATTACTAGAACTGGATACAGGTAATTGAAATGTTGAGGAAGATTCATTATCAGGATTTAATGCAAATTGAGTAACATTTCTTGATCTTATCACCACAACCCTACTTTTATTCCAAATTCTTCCATCTTGTGTCTTGACGGCATTCCTAAATACCTTGATAACTGGTCTGACATTAGTATATTTTGACCAGGAACTCCTCCCAACAGGTGCTTTTATTTTAACAAAATCCCCAACTTTAATATCCTGAAAATGAACACTTTTCTTATTATCAAAATAAGCTTTTCTACAAGCTTGTTTTTTTAACTCCCTTTCCCTCCAACCACCAATATGATTATCAACAAATCCTTTATTTAAATTCATCCAACCAGGACACAATTTGGTGTTGGGTACCCTTCCTTTGAACAACTCGAAAGGGGATTTACCAGTAGAGGAGTGAGGAGAATATCTGTAAGCTTCAATTATTTCTTTAAGCTCCACCTTCCAATTCAAACCATTCGCTCTGGCAAGCTGAATGCATTCTTTTAACGTTTTGTTAACCCTCTCCACTGCACCATTGGTTTCTGGATGATACAGAGAGGATCGTTTGTGTAATATACCACTTTTAGTAAGAAAGTCCTCAAATAATGCCGAGCAGAATTGAGGGCCATTGTCTGACAAAATACTGTTTGGAAAACTCTCTCTCGTAAACACTTCGGATAGGAATTTAATGACGGACTCAGAAGTAATTTCACCAACAGCACTCACCTCAATCCAACGAGAATAAAGATCTATTAATACAATTAGATATGGGGTGTCAGAAACTCCAGAAAGCGGACCTAAAATATCGATGGCTAATTCATCCCTAGGATGATCAGGCAAAGTTCGGCAAACCATGGGCATCTGTCTGGTTTTTAAGATTTTGTCACTCGCACAACATTCTACACAATCTCTGACCATTCGCTCTATCTCCAAATCCATTCCAGGCCACCAAAATTGAGTGCGTAACAATTCCTTAGTCTTTACTATACCCTGATGACCAGAATGTGCATGCAACAATAACCTCTTCCTTAAACTATGGGGAGGTATTAGTCTCACACCTCGCGTAAACAAATCATCAGTTATGGACAATTCCTCCGAAACAAGTGACCAGGGTTTATCCAAACGTTTATTGTCCCTCAGAAAGGACATTACCTTTCTTAACTCCTCATCTTTTAACAGTTCTTCTTTCCACTCATCTTTCCTAACAACACCCTCAGTAACTTCACACACATCCAGAGTCTCATCTTCATCTTGCATAATCTCATCACTGTGCAGATCACACCTTTTAACCAGTCTAGAAAAGCAATCCGCTGCCTTATTCGAAATACCAGGTAAATATTGCACCTCAAAGTCATATTCTTGTAACGCAATTATCCATCTCCGGATCCTTGAAGATATTGAATCTAATCCTTTCTTACTAAAAACCTCCTTCAAGGGTTTGTGGTCAGATTTTACAACAAATTTAGTTCCCCAGACCAAATTCTTAAATTTTTTCAAAGCCCAAAAAATTGCTAACGACTCTTTTTCAATTACTGAATAATTAAGCTCCGGACCACGCAGACATCTAGAAGCACATGCAATGAGGAAATCATTACCACCTTTATTTTGTACTAACACAGCACCTAGACCTTTATCACTGGCATCGGTATATACAAATGTTGGCAAGCCAGGAACAAATGCCTGAAGGCAGGGCGCTTCTTTTAACTCTCTCTTAATCGCTTCAAATTCTCTTTTACAGTCATTTGACCACTCAAATGTCACATTCTTTGCGGTAAGTCTTCTCATATTTTTAGTTTTATCCGCAAAGTGTAAAATAAACTTCCCATGAAATTCAACCATTCCAAGGAATGACAACAATTCATCCCTGTTTACAGGTTCAACCATATTATCAATGGAAGTGACCAATTCTAATTTGGGAAACACACCTTCACTCCTGATACAGTGACCAAGGTAATTTACTTCCCTCAACCCAAACTCACACTTTTCTTTCTTGAGAGATAGACCAGCTTCAGACAACCTCATTAATACCTCACACACTCGATCATTGTGTTCTTGTACATTAGCACCGTAAATTAATAAGTCATCCTGATAGCACTTTACCCCTAGAAGACCTTTCAATATATGAGTCATGATTCTTTGAAACACAGAGGATGCTGAAATTAACCCAAAAGGCATCCTTTTAAATTTAAATGTACCCATAGGGGTAATAAAATCAGTAAGATCTTGACAAGTGGCATCCAGTTCCACCTGGTGGTAAGCGGAAGCTAGATCTAAAGTGGTAAAATACTTTGCCCCTTCTAGAGTCCCCACAATCTCATCAATGTTTGGTAACGGAAATCTATCCACAATTACTTCCTTATTGAGTGCCCTCAAATCAATACAAAGACGAATCTCCCCCGTAGGCTTCTTTGCTATTACAACTGGTGCCAACCATTCGGTAGCTTCTACTGGTTCTATAATCTTATTATCAATCAATTTTTCAATTTCCTTTTGTACTTTACTTTGTTCCGCTAAAGGAATCCTCCTCACTTTAGCTATGACAGGTACAGCATTTTTTTTTTATTTTATGCAGTGCTTATATCCTTTTAAACAACCTAACTGTTCCTTGAACACACCTGGAAACTTTCCTGCAAACATTTCAGCTAAATTTTCCACCTCATGTATTTGTACTTGAGGTGAAGCATTCGGATCAAGTTTTACACCCAAGTCTCGCTGATCCCTCCAACTTATCAAAGCATCTCCAAAACTGGTTACATAAATTTTTCCAGGTATGATGCGACTTCCCAACTCAAGAGTAGTTATGAAATAACCTATTATTTTGATTGGTTTTTTCCCATATCCTAAAGGTAAAATGTCACTTTTGAAGAGTTTAATCTTTTCCCCAAAAGTCTTATGTAATAATTCTTCATCAATCATGGTGATTTGGGAACATGAATCAAATTTAAATTCTATCATGGCATCACCCACTTTTACTAAGTGCGAAGGATGTTCTAACGAACCACTATTGACTTGAAAAGTCATCGTCTTTACCTGAGGTTGATTCCATCTTTTATATACATTATCTCTCTTACTATTTCTAGTCCTACAACACTTTGAGAAATGCCCTTTTCTCCCACAGTTGTTACAAATCGATTTCATAGCAGGACAATTCGCTGAATTGGCTAAATGTCCATTATTTCCGCATCTGAAACATGAAAATTTACTTGTAACATTAAAATTGGGATTAAAACTATTTGTTCCATTTTCATTTTTATCAACAGATGACTTTTCTTCTTTCTTGACTTGACATACTACTTCTTCCACTTTAGGTTCCTCTTTCTTTTCAGGTTCATTCATTTTCTCTTTTTCCACCTTTAACTCATCTACACATTTCGTCATGTGTTCAACTTGCTTTGCTATTCCCAGAACTTCATCCAATGGCGGTTCATCTTTTAACCAGAGTTCCTTGCGAATACTGTCATGGGCACATCTTAATACAAATTGGTCCCTTATTCTCTCATCCAGAGTTTGTCCAAATTTGCATGACGAGGCTAATTTCCTTAGTGCAGAAACATATTCCTCAACCGACTCATCCTTCTTTTGCCCTCTTAAGCCAAAATGGTATCTTTCCATTATTGTGCTTAATCTAGGAAGATAGTGTCTATCCAACTGTTCAATAGCCACTTCGTATTCGTTCAAATTCCTTTGTTCCGATGCAGAAAGCTCAGGTAAATGTTCTAGAACATCTTGACCTTCTCCCCCTAGACAGTGCAGTAGTAACGAATGCTTCCTTTCTGCACTTAAGTTCGTGCCACACACTCTTGCGTAATTTGCAAAAATCTTCTTCCATTTCTGCCATTTTACATTTGGTTCACCTGGACTTATTAAAAAAAATGCAGGTTGTGTTACATTCTGCATGTTTAGAAACTTGTTGTTCCAAAAAAATTTTTTTTTTTTACTTCTTATAACATATAAATGCTCTTAATAAGTGTTCTTTGTTAATCTTTTATTAGAGCTATTAAAAAAAAACTTTGTTGTAATTGTCCTTTGTCAATGCTCCTTATTATTTTTGTAAATGCCCTTTGTTAATGCTCTTTGTTATTTTTTTTTTTTTTATTGGAGCTATTGGAAATACAATGATGATGTCACAATCCATATAATGTGTATTGTGGACTCTCCAAGTTCCTTGGTTAAGAATTCTGCTCTTGTAAGAATTCTGTTTTACTTTACAATGCCTCTTTCAGATCACATGGAGTCTGTGCGCGTCACAATGCTCTCTGCAAGCCGGTAATGCGCGCGTCTATTTGCTTATGTTGAAAGCGAAGCTGAGTTTTATTGCGCGTCACTGACACGCACCGCCATTTGCAGTGCGCGGTGATCTGGTGACAGCGCGAGCGAACGCGCTGTTTCCAAAGATGATTAACGCTCGCGCGCGTTATTCCTTTAACTTTCTTTCTTCCTTTTTTTTTTTTTCAAAGTCCCTTTCTTTCTGACCACCTCCCGCAATACTCCTCACCGTATAAGCGCCTCACAAGACGGTGACTCCTCAAACACTCGGCCGCTGGGAAGGCCACGCTTCCTTTTCATTACAATCAGCCGCTGGAGAGGTTTCAGATTTCAGGGACGACCGCGTGTTGAGGCGAAACGAGGTAGGATCGTCGCCAATGTAAAATTGCTATTAATTATAATAATTAATAAAGATTAGTCTGTTGATTCAGCAGTAGATTTATTCGCCTCATCCACGAACAGTCAGGAAGCCAACTGACTCCCCAGTACATTCTACATTCTACCAGCATCTAAGTGTAGAATTCCACATTCCATAAAGAAACATGTAATAATAAATTAAGCAGGACATTACAGTACCCTCTTTCAAACAATGCACAGTGTGGCAGGCACCATGGGGTGCCGGCCACAGGGTGCACGATTTTCCCATCCACCCCTTTCTTAAATGGGCGCCCGTGTTTTGTCGGTCGGAACACAACCTCCCATTGAAGTCAATGGGAGTCCGACCGAACGGTGATCGGAAACATTGTATTCGGTCGGTCAGACTCCCTGAATCCGATTCGGACGGGAACCATTCCGAGACTGAATCAGTCCAAATGCTTTCCAAACAACATTGTAATCGCCCCTTTAGTCTATCAAGAGAGGTAATAACTCATACATGGTACCTTTTTGCGCTTTATTTATGACGCCCCAAGGCATTTATTTCTTCAATATCAACCAACAACCAGTGGCATAACAAAACGTGAGGGAGGTCCACGGAAAAGTGCATGCAGGCTGACCCTCCTATGCTCAGGACCCACTCCGGAGCTCTCAGGCCAGGGACCTGCCAGTGCTGGAGGGGACCCCTCAGAGTTTGCCCTTACTCCCACACCACCGGGGCTGCGGCAGCTTTTGTTACGCCACTGCCAACAATTTCAACTTTCGTTTCAATAACAAGATTCCCAATACAGCCCAGGAGAACTCAAACCCATTAAGGTGCATCACCTCCTCATTTGTCCTCATCATCCAAGTGCTTACATCCTTGAGGCAGTGAGACTAACAGAAACTCTTTACTCTATGACTCATAGGAGGGGAGGAGATTTTACTTTTTTTTACATAACCTAACTGCATCTTTCCCTTTTCTCCTTATGCATGGCTATGGTCCCTCCCTGACCAACCTTTTCACTGCAACAGGACAACACCTCTTTGGTCTATCGGCTATGGAGATGGTTGCCCCTCCGGATGGACCTAGTAAGACTGTATGATATGTGATTTTTGTGTGCTATGTGGATTTCTGCATTTCACCATGCAGCCCATATGGACTGATAGCAGGCAGTGTTGTGGTGTCTCCACATGTGCTGATTATAGTGGTGACTGTGTTATAGGGTGGGGATTCTTTGCCTGCTACCCTGCTGTAGTGGGCATGGTATGGGACAGCAGTGCAGAGTCCACCATCTACTTAGATCTGACAAGAAAATGTGAGAAAATGTCCTTCACATTTAACATGGGCTTCAATTGGAATTCCATAGAGCATATTATCAAGCCCATTATTGCTGTTTTAGCGGGCGTTTTTTGCCGCTAAAACGGCGATAATTTTATTGCCTGTCTTGATAATATGCCCCATAGTGTGATCTGGTAGTGGGACTTGAGGTGTAGGTTAATGAGTCATCATACTTGCCTGCAGTAGCTGGTGGGACACGGAATGGTGGTGTGGCAGCTGTTTGACTTCTTGAGTCCACAGTCTTGCTTTCTGCCTTAACAGGATTGGGGCAGTTCAGTTGGGTGATGTTGAGATGCTTTTGTTTTGAAATTAGTCAGAGCAGGAGGATGAATACATACAGCAGTTCTCTGTATGCTTATTGCTGTTCCCCAGCATGGGTCGTATCACTTAAAGTGACAGCAGGAGCCAGAAAAGGGGTGATCAATGTGCTATTGGCTTTGACGCACTGACTGTGATTCAAGATATTTTGACTTAAATGGAAATCCTCTGCGAACTGACAAAATATAGGCCACAAGAATATTGCGACCCAAGAATATTGTGGCAAACATATTGTAGACAAATATATTGAGTTTACAGATTATAGAACTGATAAAATATTGAAAAAAATGGGATAGAATATCATCAACAAAAGTTAAGTATATTGAGAAATATATATATTATATACAATTTATTTAAATTTTATACTACAAAATAATAATATAATTAAAATAGGTGTAATTATTAATGTAAATGATATATGCAAACATATATATATATATATATATATATATATATATAAACAATATTTAAACAATTTAAAAAACACATTCAAATTAAATTGAATCTATACACAAAAAAGTATATATCAAATGTGATTTAGAAAATAACAAATACAAGAAAAATAAAAATTAAATACAACATATTCTTGGTAAAGAATTTAAAAATTAAATAAAAACTAATAACAAAACAAAATAAACAACAGTAGAGAATTTGTTGGACTGTGATGGAATCTGATTTACTATTCTAACACCAATGTAAGCAAAATAAGGAAACATACTGCATTTGGAAGGGGTTAGGTTTATCATTCCCATTCCAATCTAAGCACAGTAGGCAAAGGGTTGGACTTTGGAGGGGTTAGGTTCACTATCCCCACTCCAATGTGAGTTAAGCAGGAAAAGTGTTGGATTTTGGATGCGCTAGATTTATTATTCCTACTCCAATTTGGTCACAACAGGGGAAATTATGAACTTTAGGGGGGTTTCATTTACTATTCCCACCCCAACATAAGCAAAAGTAGGGAAAGTGTTTGACTTTCTAGGGGTTAGATTTAATATTCCAGTTACAATATAAGCCACAGTAGGGAACGTTTTGAGATTTAGAAGGGCAATATTTACTATTTTCACTCCAATCTGAGCAACAGTAAAAACGCTATGGACTCTGGCGGGGTATTGGGTCTGGAATTGGTCAGACGTTGTTATTCTACAGGATTGCACCTTCATCTGGATGACCACTCCCCCAGTTTCCCATAAGATCCACAAAAATGTGGTCATTCTGGCGTTCTATAGGAGCCAAATTACCCTCGGAATCCATTATCTCTCATATCTAAACACCAGTGATCTACCAATATAACCAGAATCATAAGCCAAACAACAGAGGTCAGAAATTTGTAACAATATTTGTGAATTTTCCTTTACAAGCATTAAAAGGTAGAATAAGAGAGGACACAACTTCAACTGCTATCAGTGTATTTTGAAATTTAACTTTATTTTGAATTGTAATATTTTGAATAATGACTGCTCACTTCTACTTCTTAAATTGTCCTCAATTTCCCGCCTTTCATTGCTCACCTGAAATACCTGACAAATGCTCTCCAGTTTCTATTCTAGATTCTAGAGAATAGAAGGCACTCTAAAAATCCTACATCAGTTTCAGGAAGGTTTTTGAGTGCAGTTTTTGCATTTCGAGACTAATCATGTTAGCAATAATTAAAAGGATAATGTTTCTATCTTGAAATCATTTCACTTTTTCAATCTAATCACAGATAAACCAGAGCTAAAATTCCAAACTAAAAATCAAGGGAAAAAACAAGAGCAAAAGGAATCCTCTAGGGATTAGGAATGAGCATGCACAAAGCATATCTGAATTTTAAATGCCCAATCTCTCACTGGAGAATGAAATAATGATATATGCAAAAAAAGGCAAAGGTCTAAAGACTTTTTACGTACCTGAAACTTCATATAACTATTATACCTAAAGTGCTATTTCCAAGGCAATTAAAAATAAAGATACAAAATCCTTCAGGCTCCTAGTAGCTGGGGTGCACCAGCAACAATAAAAAGGTGCAGAGCCAGATGTGAAACTGATGTATCTAGCTTTTATATTTCACATTTCATTATAGCTATCCCCCATTTATCTAAGAAAAAACAGTCCGAACCAAAGGTGAAGCAGTGACTAAAATGGATAAAATTATTTGGCACATGAAAAATATATGAGAACATTGAACAGAAGATGCTAAAAAAGACTTACACTGAGTGGGTACATTTTTTTTCCATAATATTTTATTTAACTATCTGATTACAGAGGGGAAGATGATATTCTATGACCCATTCTGAAACAAGAACTGAAATGCTAATGCTTCTGATCTGCCCACCTTTAATATCAAAAGTAGACGGGAAATAGCCTTTACAACGCAGCTTGAACCACGGAGTGCCTTTACGACACAGTCTGAACCACAAATGTGTCTTTACAACACATTCTTTACCACGCAAATTGTTACAATGACTTGCCTCAGGGAAAGAGGTCTTGGACTGATGTTGTACTTTAGTTCAAGCATACAACCAAAGTAGACACATGGTAGTAGCAGAATGACATGCATGTAAAATTATGAAACTGAAAATTGCAAAGCCATATCACTGACAATATATATATATATATATATAGACTTCTGATTTTTGCCTAGTCTTTCACTGTAGCCGTCTAATTAGTGTATGGAAACAGACAGTTAAGACTCTCCGTAGCCAGATTCTAGAAAATAGAACGATCAAATCCCTTATAGAATGCTGGGCCTTTTGAATGTGTTATTGAATATGTTTGCAAAGTTTTGCTAATCAATTTGGTAGTATGGGCAACTTTCAGCAACATCATTCCTATTATAGAGATCTAGTTCCATCCCAATTGCTCCTCTGCTTTGACTCTTGTAATAACCGCAAATTCATTTTTTAATGGTGCCTAAATGCTTAAGTTGTATAAATGGGTGTTTTATAGCCAAAAGGTTTTCAATTTGCCTTGCTATTGTCAATATTTTAGACTAAAAATTATTCCAATTTTGATCCATGATGAGATACGTTGTTGTTTGAGCATCCACAATTATAAGTTTAAAACTAGAGACTTGAAGTCTACAGCTATTTTTAGGGTAGTAATCTTCCTCCCCAGACTATGGGCTTGATTTAGAAGTCGGCATAGAGAAACACTTCATCACAAGTGATGGATATCCTGTCCGCCGTACCACTATCACATTCTATCCTATGGAGATCGAAATACTCTGGGCAGGATATCCGTCATGTTTGTGATGGAGTATTCCCTCTGCCGACTCCTAAGTCAGGCCCTCTGTCTTGCATCTTAAGTTGGGGCTAGTATGGCTTCTATTTAGAATAAATGTGTTTGTTGTGAGGACCTGGTGGGCTGTCTGTCTGCGGAAACATCTACATTATTGTATAGTTCACAAGAAAAAATTCCTAATAACTTTGCCCCTGAATCATTTTTGAGGACCAAATCCGAAGATCTGTGCATCATCTAATGATGATATCCAACACAGTAACTTGTCTAAAGCGCAACTGAAAATCTTCCTCAAAACAATTAGCTTGGAGCACATCCTAAAGGCGGATGTTAAGGCCCAAAAAACTGATTTTGGAGCCTGTTGTTGCAATATTTAATAGGAGACGCATTTCTGTGTTATCTTTGTAACTTTTGATCTTGACCCTGTAACTTGTCTATAGGTTTCGTATGATCTATTAGCCCATGTACTCAGTGAAAGATGCTTGGGACACGAACCCTTACAATCAACGAAGATGACGATTCTGTTATAATGCCATTGACATGCGTTACCACACATTTCCTTCCATGTCTGCATTTGCTTATTGTTAAGAAGCATCTGCAAATTACTCTAATGCTTAATATTTCCACGTATAAAAAACACATTTATGCAAGTGAAAACCAAAAAGTTTTACAATACAATTGTGAAATTTTTAGATTTTTTGAGATATCTGAATGTAAAAAAAAGTTTGTATTTTGTATTTTTATGAAGTGCTGTATGTATTTTAAACTGCCAATGGTTGTTCAAGATCAAAAAGGAAAATGCATATGCCCAAAACATCTGTGGACTCGGGTCCCCACCCTCTAGGACGGTATGAAAGTGTGCATTAAACTTAGGAGGGACGGTGCACATTGGCATTTTCGATGTCTTGTGAATGCAATCCTTAATGACCAAATAAGATTGCTGGTACCGAAACTTAATTCAAAACATCAAGAAAATATACATTAAAAAAAATAAAACGACTAACATCCCAATTATATCAATGGGCAGAGAATAAGTGCCCTACATACCTCGATGTTATTGTAATAATAAAGTCACATTCCATTTCATTTCACTTAGAAAGAGGGAAGTAACTTTTCAACAGGTTGTCCAAGCTCGACCCCCTGGGAAAACATAAACAAATGATTAAAAAAAGTTGCATTACAGCTTCACACAACTTACAGCATTCTAAAGGTTGCTCAACTTCATGACTGTTTAGCTAATATATTCGGAGAAAATGTACTTATAATGTCTAATTTGTTCTAAATGCATTAACGGACGACCCCACGGATTTGTAATTCCACATTTAGACTCAAAGATCCTTCCACTACTCAAAACCCACATAAACCACAGTATTCTGCATACAGTTTCTTGTAAACAGACTTTTCTGGATTGTTTGGATGTTAGGTTTTGGGCTGTGGACATCTGAAAGATCCCAGGACTGCTGTGTTCATGAGTAGCAATAGAAGTAATCGGAGTAATTTCGGTGATTCCGCATTTCTCTTTGACGTGGAATTACCAATAACAACTCAACTATGCCTGCTTGCATAATTAAGAGTAATTTGGGGGAAAGAATCCAACCACAAGAGCACATGTAGGGAACATGAGAAGCTGCTCGCTATTGGTGTTCTGCTGCATGTAGCGCTATTCTTAAGTGCAAAGTGCCACCTGGAATCCATTTTGGATAGAAGTGTACATTTGGCGCTTAGGAAATAGCACAAAATGCCAGGAGTACATTTGGAGGAACCCTACCCCAAGTGTATATTTAGCGAGCGTAAGTGGATGCTTGCGCTCACTATTCATGCTCTTATGCAGTTACCTCTATTTCTTACCGTAAAACGCATGCTTGCGCCCATTTTGGAAAATAGTGTTAAATGCAGAATTACTATTCTTGCGTAATTCCACGTGATTACGCTACATGGATTTACACGAGTTACACCCACCCCTAGACTCATGTACATGTGTGAATGTATAAGGACAGCACAGTTAGAATAGTATGGATTCTACCTCAGTGTGACGAACATATCTGAAGATGTCACTTACAGTACGAATTTCTGCTGGTATCAACCATTCTTTCCATTGTGGCCTGAATCTCTCTGTGGTGGCTTTCTAGGTCATTAGGTCACTCGGTCTGAAATTCTCAGCGCCAGTCATGAGAACTATATAAATAAGCAACAAGGCTGAGGTTCCACCACTCAATTGTAGTGTGGCACAGGAATGAAGCAGCCATTTGCATATGTCTGTACTCATGTTGTACTGTATGAGTGTTGGTGCTGTTGTAATATCGCACCAAAGTTTTCTTTTGATTTAGTTCATTGGACAAATCGCTTACATTTTATAAGTAACAGGTCTCTATGTCACCTTCAGGTGTTCCATGTAATGAAAAATGGATTCTGCATGCCCAAGTGCCCGGTAAGATAGACAATTATTATCGCACTTTTTTATTAAAATCTGATACCATGGGGATGGGAAATAAAAGGTGAGATAATTATCGCCTATTGCAAGTTGTACCTTTTAAAATAAGGCATAACATGCAGAATTAGTATGTAACGCACCGAATTCTACATGTTTTGCTTTTTTTTCGTGGGCCTTGTTCTTCAATACATTTCGACAAGTTTAACTTGCTGGAATTTACCAGCAGCAGTGACCGGCTCAAGTAAACGTGGTGCGGTGGTGGGGCGAGGCGGGGGCGAGGTGGGTGATAAACGAAGTTGACGGAATAGGTATAATTAAATAAAAAAAATAATACCTTTACCATCATCTGTCAGCTTCCCCCCCCCCCGCCCCCCCACCGTGCCTACCTGATCTGGCCGCCGCTGTTTATCAAAGGAAAATGCAGATTGTGCGATAATTATCACACAACTCGTAATTCCGATCCCTGTGCAAAGGATCAAAGTTTAGCCCTGCTCTTGTATTCAGGGCCTTAGACAGTATCTGTAGACTTCCCTCTAGTCTCTAGTCAGCTCCACACCATATCTGGCATCCGATGAGGTGCATCTATGGCAGCTATCAGAAGCTCCAGTGTAAGCAGTACGGAAGAGTTTAGGAGTCAGATATTTTTTGTGAAAATGGGTTAAACTGTAGTATTATTAGTGTGTAGTAGTAGTTCAATCTGGAATTTATTGAGACTTCTGCTAATGAGACCTACAGCCCTGAACCAATCTTCTTCCATGAAGTCTACGCCCATATCCATCTCAGTTGTGTACATAGGATGCCATGGCCCCTAATGCAAGCAAAGTAACTGGGCCCCCTTCACCTGTATTCCATCTGAGTCTGTCAGCTGCCACCAATACTCCTCAGCCTCCTTTCAACTGAGTCTGCAGCTCCCATATCAAAACTCACAACTAGTCTCATACACACACAATTGTACTTTCACTCCCTGCACTCCGTTTCTGCAAATCAACCCCATAACCCTTAAAAGAATTAACAAAGCAAATAGATTAGATCCTTGTAAAGTTCATGCACACAAATACATAAGATGTAGGGGCCCCAAACTCCTACTTCTGCCTTCACATAGGCGCATTACTCACTCTGCACTCACACAGGCTCAACCTTCAACCTGCCTTTATACAACATACTCTGCGCTCAAACAATGCAATGTTAATCCTGCATTCACACAGGCATATCTCTTACAATACACTCAAAACATATGGTGGCTTTTGTGCACTCACACAGGCACACTGCTCACACACAGGTACACGTTCATTAGGAAGGAGCAGAGTTTAGAAGATGGCGGAATAGGAGACACAGTTTGAAGATCTGGTGCATCGCACCATTAGTGTAATTCAAAGTTCTTCAAGTAAGCTTCAATATACATTGAGGTTATCTAATCTCTTTCAACTTTGCAAAGTGTCTGTTTGGCTAAGCACCTGCAGGCTAAACTGGTGTAAATTGTTGTTAGAGGCGTTTCTGCCGAGTTAAGGCAGACGCCTTGATATTTTTTAAAATTTGCCGCTTTCAGCTCAGTTTCCAGGCTCTTACCTGCTGCTGCGCAGAGCTCCCCCCCGCCCTGGTCCACCGCGGCTTTTCTTTGCCGATTGCGTGGAGGGCGGCTCTCTCACCCCGGCTAATCGTGCCGGTCCGGTGGAGTGCGGGCGCCATATTGGGAGGAGCCTGAAGGGCACTGGGACCAGAGTCAGCGGTCCAGTTGCCCGAGGCTCCCTCCCATAAAACGAAATGTGTCACAGGGAGCGCAGCGGACGTGCGCAGCGGGCGCGACGATGGCGCGCCTAAGGCGCGCCTAAGGCAAGCCCGTCTGCGCCCGTCCGTGCGCATCCGGGACCCGGGGCCACAGACCCTGATTGTATGGTTTCCTACTCTGCGGAGGAACTTGTGGCACTCAGACCAGTCGGTAAGCTCGTCCCGAGACTCCCTCCGTATGTTTTAAAACGCACTTCCCAGTTGGGCCTATCAAGAGCCACTGTGGATATAGACCCCTTCACTAAAGGTACATTACCTATAGGTCAGGACACCTTAAGCAAACAGAGGCTAGAGCTCCGTTGTTTCTACCTGAATACTAGGTCTTTGATCAAGCACCAGGTTGACTTATTTCTCCTACTGAGCAATGACCGCCCAGATATATTACTTTTAACAGAGACCTGGTGCACTTCTGATTCACTTCCAGACATACTGGCCTCACTTCCCTCTGACTATTATATCCTTCTGGCAAACCGCCCCTCAGGAAAAATGGGGGGGGGGGTGGCGGCCATTATTCGGAAAAACTATCAATTCAGAGAACTTCCATCGCTATCTCTCCTAGACTCTGAAAACATTGTTATCAAGTTAAATACTACTTGTGGAGCGTTAGTACTGATTTTAATATACCATCCTCCACAGTATATGGCTACTTTTCCCTCCCTTCTGGCAGAGCAATTGGCTTCCTGTGTTGTCAACTGTTCTAAGGTACTCTTAGTAGGGGACCTGAACTACTGGTTTGATAATTTCGTCTCGGACCCTCAAGCTGCAGAACTTAATGATTTACTCATGGATCTTAATTTAACACAGCAGATCCATGTCCCTACCCATCAGAAAGGCCATAGCCTAGACCAAATATGGACACTTAACCTTTCTTTAAAGTCGCTTACCTTATGCCCTTGTAGTTGGTCAGATCATTTTTTAATTCAATTCTCTCTTGTTTTAGAGGGGTCGATCAAACCAAGGCCACAAGTTGGCAGACAAATTCGGAAATGGAGGTCGGCGGATTTACCTGCCTTTCTTAATACTCTAACCACCTCCCTTCCCCTTCAGGACACAGATATAGAATCTAGCGATAAGTCGCTTTCACAGTGGTTATGCCTAGCGGCTAATTTACATGCCCCCTTAGTATCTGTCCCTACATCACGTGGGAAGGAAGCTCACAAATGGTTTACTCCAGAACTGAAACAATTAAAACTTAGCATTAGACAGAAAGAAAGGAAATGGAGAGCAAATTACCTATTAGAGGACAAGGAGATTTACTGTCTAGCAAGGAAACAATATCAAAAAACACTTTTAAAACATAAAACTGATTTTTTCTCTGCAAAGATCTTAAACTCCTCGAATAAATCTAAACAGATTTTTGAAATTATAAATGACCTCTGTAACGATGATAGGACAACTCTTCCTATCACCCCGACTCAAAAACTGTGTGATATGCTGAATGATTTTTTTCAGGATAAAATCATCAATGTTAAACAAAATATCACCAGTTCTTCTATTCTAAGTCCATTAGACGACATATTCTTCAACCCTCAAGTACTGGTCAGCATCCCTCCTGTTGACTTAAAAACTCTCTCAGAACTTATGGTCCGGGTGAAATCAGGCTCCCCCGATGACATCTGCCCTCCTCATATTTTTAAAGAAATAGGACTTGCTATCCCGCAAAGCATCCTGTTCTTATTAAATGATTCACTTGCACAGGGTAAAGTACCCAGCAGTTTTAAACAAGCTCTGTTGATTCCTCTGATAAAAAAAACAGGTTTGGACCCACACGACCCTGCCAGTTACAGGCCAATTTCTTTGCTGCCCTACCTGTCCAAAATCTTGGAGGCCCATGTATCCAATTGTGTCTCGAGTTTTATTGAAGCCACTGATTTCTAGAATCGAATCAGGCAGGCTTCCGTCCAGGCCACTCTACCGAGACAGTGATATTAGCGGTCCAGAATACCTTGAGATCCAACGCAGACAGAGATGTCCATCAGGCTCTGGTGCTCCTTGATTTGTCGGCCGCGTTCAACACGGTTGACCATACCATTCTTGTCAACCGTGTCGAGCAGGCCGGCATCAGGGGCACGGCTCTGAGCTGGCTAGAGTCTTTCATTTCAGAACGGACCCAGTCAGTCAGATTAGGGTCATTTACAGCTCCAAAAATTGTTTCCACCTGTGGTGTCCCTCAGGGATCATCTCTTTCCCCACTCCTTTTTAATTTATATTTACGTCCTCTACTGTACTCCCTGAAAAATCACAAAGTTACAATTTTCAATTATGCAGACGACCTGCAATTGGTCTTTACACTAGACTCCTCTACTGCTGTGGCAGACTTTCAGGACACCATGTCTCATATCCAGAAGTGGATGAACTTAAACTATCTCAAACTCAACCCGGGCAAGACGGAATTAATCCTGCCCGGGAAGAGCGAGATTAGTTGGGGTCCCCACTTCTGGCCACCTAACATGGGTATTCCACCTACTAAATCCCACACAGTTAAAAGTTTAGGGGTGACCCTCAGTGAGGATCTCTCACTAAAAAATCATATAGGGACGGTAGTTTCAACGTGTTTCTTTCAAATGAGAAAGATAAAGAAAATTTCCCAATTTTTAACTCACTCAGCCTTGATTCAGGCAATTGCTGCTTTAATTTTATCACGGATTGATTTCTCCAATAGCCTGTTTCTTGGCCTTCCTGTAGGGCAGATGAAGAGACTGCAATATGCCCAAAATCAGGCAGCTAGGCTCATTTTCAAACAACCTAAATGGCAATCTATTAGATCAGGGTTGGAAAAACTCCACTGGTTACCAGTGGCTCAGAGAGCTAGCTTCAAAGCTGGCTGCATTATCTTTAAAGCCTTGCAGGGCAAAGGCCCGAAATTTATTCGGAATTTAGTTTGCAAATATATCCCTCCACGAAACCTTCGATCCGCTCAACAAGAGCTACTGATAATCCCAGCATACAGGAAAAAGCGTCAGGGCGGCAGTAGCTTCCAATATCTCGCTCCGTTCCTATGGAACTCCTTGCCGTTAACCCTGAAACAGAGTAGGGATCTTCTTGATTTTAGGCAGGCATTTAAAATTCTGCTCTTTAGACAAGCTTATTGCAACTAAATTAGGATTTGACTTAATCTTGCTTAAGTACTCAAAGCTGTGTTGTGTTCTAAAGTTTCAATAGCGCCATGAAGCCTGCGGGCGTACGAGCGCTCTATAAATAAATAATTAACATAACATAACATAACATAATCTCCCATAAATCACACTTGGACCACCACTGCAGACTATGTGAGTTTGATGTTTGTGAACCTTTGTGTGGAAGAGTCTTGGCATCAAAAATGCATGCACTGCATCCCCAAATGCAATGCAGTGCGCGCAACGAAATTCGTTTGATTTATTTAAATGTTTACTTACCTGCAAACCTCCATTATCCATACATTACTAAGACATGGAACATATGTGGCAGTGCAGGACCAGTGCAAGTTTCCTTTGTAGACGTGGAATACGTGTAGAACTGAAGTGGCAGCTCATGTGCACTTCATTTAAAGACATGGAACAAGTATGCTGCTGTAGGGTCAGTCAGTGCAACCTTCCTTCTAAGGCATGGAACAAATGTGGTACTGCAAGGCCAATGCAAGCTTCGTTCAAAGATATGGACCAAGTGTGGCACTACAGGGCCAGTGCAAGCTTTTTTCAAAGGCATGGACCAGGTGTGGCACTGGGTAGCAACATTTAACGCCTCCCTTAGATACAACAAGCAAGCAGCATTTCAAATGTGGTACCAGTGTAAGAAACAGCACAGAGGAGTATGAGTGCAGGCTTGACTCCCACACATATCATGATGCCCACACACAAAACTGGTACAGCATCAGGCAGGAGTATATGCTTCCCTCGCAAAACCCAAAGAACACAGTTTGATCTGGGCAGAAACATTACAAGCTTACCTCGCATGCACCGAAGATGGACAGCATCTACAGCAGCTATACAAGCCAGTTTGTAAACACACAATGTGCAGCATTTGGCAGCAGTGTGTGTTTCCCATACACGCAGCAGGTACAAGATGCTAATCAGCATAAGCAGTTCAAGCTCAGGTATCCTCACATACAAAATAGGCATCACACTGGCAGCAGTTTCTAAGCTTATTTCAGGTACAGATTACCCAGAGCAGAGTATAAGGGTGGGTGAGCTACTGAAGGCTCCGTCCAGATGCTAGGCTCTGGTTCTGCTTGAGGTCCACTTGAGCCCACAAGTCCAAATTAAGTTGAGTTTTTTGTGGCTTCTCCTGCTACCGAGGCTCTGACCTCATGTGCTAATGAAAGAGAAAGCATGACACTTTAATGTCAAACAGGAGCGAGAGAGGGATACCAATCTAGTGACAGAATTACACAAAATGAGACCAGAAAGACTGGGATCAGTCCCGACATGGCCACTTGAATAAATAGTGTGATCCTAGGCAAATATTTTATTTTTTGGTGCCTCCTATTTTGTAGGTCACACCTAGGCAGCGCCAATGCACTACGCTAGGAGGGCCTTTAGCCATCGGTATGCTTTTTTTCCCCACACTCGCGCTGGCATCCACCTTGCAGAAGCGAGCAGCAACGCGTGTGGTAATTGACAACATATGGCTCTCGCGCCGCCGCTGCTCGCTCCCGCAAGGCGGATACCAGCACAAGCGCGAGTGCATTTGCCTGCTCTTTCGGGCCGCGGGGCCGCGTCACACTCCCTCACGATTGTTGTTTTATATTGAAACTGTATGTTCTGCACGAGCCTAGTTCCTTATTTAGCATCATTGTTCTAAAAGGCTTATCTTGTCTGAGCTGATTCTCTTGTATACGGCGAATCTAAAGCATAAAAAACAGTCTTGACGAATTTAATGACTAGCCCAATTCCCAATGTTGCTTTTAATTTGTTAGGGGTTCTGAAAAATATCAAGCCATGCCCCCGTCCTCCTTAAGAGTGAGGGGGCACTGGCTAGATGCAGCGTGTGTTTCTCTGAGTTGATGCAGCGAGGGGGAGAGTGCACGAAATGGAGCCGACATCAGTCATGTGCGTTAGCGGAGTAACAAATGGTTCATTCACGCTGCGCTACATTTAATCTGCAGAAAGAACAACAGAATTCGGCAATAGCTTGAAAAAGCTTCAAATCTTTCTCGCACGAATCATGGTTTAATTTATAATGTGCAGACTGATTGCTAGAGGGCAGTGCCTAGTGCACGATTGTTAAAGTGGACTCAGCAAGCTGTCCAAACAGACGATTTCACAGTCTCATTTAGAGAATACATAAAAAGAAAAAAAAGAAAACAGAATTACGGTTTCAGATCAAGAACAAACATACACGATTCCGCTCTGCTGTGTTCACCCTTGGCCTCAAACTACCAAAAATTATTTTGAAGAACAATTTCACATCGCAGACCCAGTAAAAGCAGATGGGATTGGAGGCCATCATTGCAGCTACTTCACTGGTGGACTAGTTAATGCCCTCAGGACGACCATGTTGTCATGTTGTAAATTACAGGCTAAACAGAATGCTCGCTCTCTGATGGACGAGTTGAAAGCTGATCAGGAAGACTAACATCGGCCCTCACTTTAACACATCGAACTTCCCGAGTGTCATCAGCTGCTAAAATAAGTGCACATTTACGTGCAAGATGAACCAACCCACACGCATATAATGCACCTTCGATGAGGCCATGGTCTCTGATTCCAAGTCTCACTGAACATGTTCCAAATAAAAAAAAAACAAGCATTGGCATAGTCAATTGGTCTCGCCTTTGGGACATTAGAAGTGTTTAGCCATGCAACAGTTGATGTTGCACCAAGCATATTGTGCAGCATAATTAAATACTTATAAGGTCCCAAAGGCGAGACCTATTGGCTATGCCAATGCTTGTTTTATTATTGCATATGAGAAAACCTTGAAATACGCTTAAATATATATAAATTCATGTTTAAAAACATCATTTTTAATAAACGCCTTTCAATGCAGTGATATATTCTGATGTACAAAGGAGAAACGCTAATCTAAGAAATAAACGTCTTTGAATTTTGAAGACTATTTATCATATTTTTACATAATATTTGCTGCACGATTTCCATGCATAATGTTCCCATGGCTCAACTCGTGCCTGTGCTCTTTGAGCCAAGGCAGGCACTTAGAGCTAAGGAAGACCTCTAGGTTGGCTTCCCCTTTTAATTTGTTGGTTCGACCACCTTTACTATAACACTGTGAATAACAGTTACTCCAGGTTCCCTCCTCTCAGTATCTTGCTCCTGGGAGCAATATCTTGTTTACCAAGATTCTGGACGGTTTCTACGCGTCTCAGAAAAATAACTGTCCCTACATCTGGTATTAATAAGGAATAATTGTGCATTAGAGATGCCAATAAATTGTTTAAAGTTAGTTTTGCATTTTTTTTGTTGCATAAAATGAAATAAACAAAACTCAAATACTTTCCTTTCCCAGTTCTAGCACTCTGTCCTAAGGAAGTGTATGTTCTTTCATTAACTGCCATCTTTGCCCTCCATCCTTTAGGTTGAATGCAGTGATTACAGAGAATATCTTCAGAAGCCAACCAGCAGCATGGGCATAACTTCTTCTTTGACCTCTGCTGGCACCAGGCAGCCAGGGTCGAATGGCACAATCTACATGTACATTCGGTGCGTACACAATGAGGCCTTCAGAAGATAAGGCTGCTCAAAGTCTGACTCCTGCAGCTGTGGCGGGAAACATCCTTTACAACGAAACTTTTACAACGCAGTGCTTTTACAACGCAGGTTTTACAATGAAAACCATTACAACGCATTGCACTGGGGGGCACTCTAGGATAGGGAATAGTTTTAATTTACTATCCAACACCTTCCCTACTATCCACGGGGACTGGAGTTGAAATAGTAAATTAAACTATTCACTATCCAGCACCCCAAAGCGCTATGCGTTGTAACAGCATGCGTTGTAAAAACTGCGTTGTAACAGCATGCGTGGTAAAAGCATGCGTTGTAATGTCATACATCCGCTGTGGCAATCAAACTGAGCTAATGGCAAGATCCCAGTGCTTGTAAGAGCTCCTACGGCTCTAGTAGGCTATGAGGCTGCAACCATTTTCAGACTGGTAGTGCTGCCATCAATGTTACATCACTGAACTCATACGGATTCTGAAAAACTCCAGTGACATACAAAGAATAAGTGTTGCGAATTAGCGACACCCATTCAGCAGGAGAGCGGTAAGGGTGTAGGCTGTAGCTGGTGTTGCATTTAGGAGCACATGGTCACAAATATATCACTAAACCATGGTGTGGTAGCCACTGTCATTTACATGCAGCACATTTTCCATTGAAATGACCAATACATTTGCACAGACATATCATTTTATTGATAAAACTATAGAGCAAACAAACAATAATGTGCGGAAATTGGGTTTCAGCAAATATTTGCTATTTGTGCATCATCAAGTAATATGTCTTAATTTGTTTTAACCCTATTAAAATCCTTGGGCCTGATTCATAAACGTAATCTTACATACTTGTGTAAGTTTACATTTTTTTGGGTACTCACAAACTATGAGTTAATAGTAAGTTTATGACTGCGGAGACTGCACAGTTGAGGCAGAGAACTCCACACTTAAAAAGATAAGAGATTTCTGCCTTCTTATGTGCAGCGTACTCTTCCCTGACTGACTGTGGAGTCTCCATGGTCATAAACTTACCATTAACTCATAGTACGTGAATACCAAAAAGAACGCAAAGTTACACAAAAGTGTAGGTTAAACTTTGTCAATAAGGCCCTTTGTTTCCATCACTCTTTAGAAAAAGAAAAAAGTGCTTCATTTGTACTTTCCTGCATATTTATTTTGAAATATTTAAACATTTAATTCATAGGTATTTCAATGTTGTTGTGTGTTAGAAGAAAACAACATGCTACATCCTTGCCTTTCACACCAGCACGATTTTCACTTAGGTCACTTTACAAAATCTTCACACTTTGCAGTAAGCAAAAGAAAACCCCAGTCCCCATGTTGAAAGAGTTATGTTATGTTAATTTCGATTTATATAGCGCCAAATCACCGACAGGTCTCTTAGCGCTTGCTTTGGGAGCCCGTCCTGGCTTTCCCTGCGAGATAACCCCTACTGGGCATCCCCAAGGTGAAGACCAGGCATCCCATCGCAGTGGGGCCATAATGGAGATTAAGCAAGCTATTCCCCAGAGTTGCAGAGTGTGAACCCATGATTCGAGTAGGCACCGAGGCGAGAATTATCGAGTCCGTGGACATTTTGAGCTCAAGACCCTGCCGCGTCGGGAATTGAACCCTGGTCCCGGGTCTGACCTCTGCATCAGGGTCTGCCTCCTCTAACCAGTGAGCCACACTTCTCCACTCCACTCCAGAGTAAGCGTCAATTTGTCAGAAGATTAGAATGACAGTTGACCACTGTCTTTCAGTGCACATCAAATGAAACAGGATCAAAACTAAATTTAAAGTCATCTTTTGATGCTCGTTCAATTTAGGAACTCTGGTATGGTTATTTAGTTGGCCTCTCAGGGCTCAAAGGGCTAGTGTAGTTGGGCCACCTCCTACTTTTTGTCCCTAGCGCATTGAACCGTCTGCACCACTGATAGCTACACTCCTGATCCATCTCCCACTTGAACAGGAGATCATTTAACCTGGGTCTTCTAGTTGCTAATAGAATACGATAGGGTTGATTCACAGTTTAATTTCCCATGACCAGGACCATTTTCAGAACCTCGGCCCTCATGTGCAAATCTTTTTGGGAGGTTGCAAACAGACCTAGTCACAGATTAGGGCCGTTTGTAACCACAAAAAAAGCATTTTGAAATGCACAAAAGCCACATTGCGATTTGGTAAATTAGTGTGGGGTTAGAGACTCAGCCCTCAAGAAGTTAACCACTCAAGTCAATATGTAATTGCACAGCCACTGCTTGTTCTTTGGAAAGGAATAAGCATTATACTTAAAGGAATACACAACATAATGCAGTACGGATTATCTCAGTTGTAACAAATTATACTGACTAGTACTATTTGGTTAGCAATTACTACAAGTATTTATCTTAAGGTGGCCTTAAGGGTCAAAAAGCAGTTTAGAAAAGTGAGGTATTTGTAAGGTAGAGTAAGTGGTATTGTGGTCTGTCATGGTGGTCAGATCATTCTATGTAGGTTCCAAGTTTCCTGATGGAGAAGTTGACATCTTCAGCTCACCGTGTATTGGCTGCTTCACAGCCCCTGTCTTCTGAGCAGCAGCTACCTGAAGCAAGAACACCTCCAGTGCCTCTCCTGAGCAGCTTGTCAGCTCTGTCTCTACACAGAAATGCCTAGGCACCCACTCCCCGCAGTCATTGGAGAAGTACCCACGTTTCTGGTTCTAAACCCGGCAAGGGGAGCTGGTAGTGGATACCAGAGCCCTGGACCCCAGAGAGCTTCTCAGGTGCTGCTAATGTGGAGACCCCCCTGGATTTCTGGTAGAGAAATCTTGGAACATGGCTGGGAGTCTCCGACCCTTCTTTATACTTAAGTGACAGATATAAGCTTTATATCGCCATAGTTCTGAAACCAGTTCTAGGCAATTCTGCCATTTTGCTTATTCCAGTTTGAATGAGCAAACTTTGTTACAAGTTGTGAGAAGGAAGGTCAGGGTGGAACTGGGAGTCATCTGGCAAGCAAAACTCCCAAAAAGGGAAGAAAGGGAAGAAAGGCTGTCCCACTTAACTGTCTGTTAACCTGTGGAGCATGGCCCTACCAGAGAACGATGTTCCATGAAAGGTCAGGGGATATCCCTTGTTTCAAAGTGGTCCTCTTTCTCCTCACCCTAACTCTCATCGTTCTTACCCACTTGAAAGGATCCTTGGAATGTCTTGGGAGAGTCCTGCAGTTCATATCTGCTGTCTGGGCTTTTCCTCTAACCCTGAACTTGAGTGCAGCAAATACAAAATAAACCTCAACGTGGCTACGGTCATCCAAGCCATGAACGCTTCATATAAACTTCCTCTACACATACCAAACAATGCATATATGGAAATAACATGTCCCATGTGCATGGGCAAAGGAGCTAGTTGTAGGGGGCTAGCAGACTCGTTTGAAAAAGGCTGGAGAGGCCAGTAGGTGACTCTCCCAGGCATGGACTAATAAAAGGGCCTGGGATTTCATTCTATATGATATCACTGTCACCACTGCCAGCCCTCTACAGTCCGGCAAGTGGACTGTCCTCAAGCTCGATAAAGAGGTGGCAGATGGTGTGCCTCTCTAGATACACAGCCCTGCTCTGGGTCTCACTCTGTTGCACAAAAGTACTCCCAGCACAAATGCATAAATGCGGTAGTGTTATGCTCCACTGGCCTTGCTTCTCCTAATTGCCGCAGGAAGATGGACTGCAGAAATTTTGCCAACAGAGGCGTGGGCAGCCAGCTGCTGCCCCAGCCTTTGTTCTTAGTCAGATGTTGTGATGTGGGCGGCTGAAAGAAGTCTTCTGCGCTTATTCCACTTTGCATTGTTCTTTAGCTGCTTTGAATTTGATTCCATATGTGAGCAGCAGGAAAAGAAAATGACATACCTTGTGTTGTTCTTAGTGTTTTTGCACATCTCTCACATTGCACATACTATCCTGAATGGTGCTTTTCTAACTTGTCAATATGCAGTAGTCAATGGTGGGAACTGCAGAATAGTCTAGATTGAATTTTTTCAGTTTTTATGTTGAACAATCGAGACCTCTTGTATATACTTTACTGCATACTTATATATATATATATATATATATATATATATATATATATATATATATAGTAAAGTAAAAGTAAAGTCCACATTTGTAAAGCGCACAATCACCCGTAAGGGTCTCTAGGCGCTGGGGGCCGTCGGGAAGATTAAGCGAGCTATTGCCCAGAGTCACATGGTGCTGGGCTAACCTGCCGCCGGAGCCGGGGATCGAACCGTGGTCCCCAGATTCCAGCGTCAGTCGCCCTGGCCGCGGCGCCACACTATATATATATATATATATATATATATATATATATATATATATATATATATATATATATATATATATATATATATATATATATATATATATATATATATATATATATATATATATATATATATATATATATATATATATATATATATATATATATATATATGTATATATATATATATATATATATATATATATATATATATATATATATATATATATATATATATATATATATATATATATATATATATATATATATATATATTCACTGAAAAAACCATAGGTTATAGACCATATATAGTTAGGAATTAGCATTTAAAAAACCTTATTTTACTCACACAAAACCATTGAAATTCCATATATAGTTAGTTGCACTAACTATATATTGCGCACCCGCAATCCACTGCTGATGATGTCACATATTACATCATTCATGACATGGTCAGTGACATCACTGATGACATCACTGATGACATCTCAAATGACATCACTGATGACATCACTGATGACAACATCCAGTGACTATGTTTCTGTAAAGTTAAAATATGTCTTACATATTGAAGAATGAGTGGATGTATAAGTGTCTGGACGAAGGATTTAGTAGGTGCATGACTGAATGTATGAGTGAGTGATTAAATGTGTCTCACTGAGTGCATGGGTTAGTGACTAAACTGTCTTAATTTGTGCATCATTATGTCTGTTGTTCTGTAAACTGCTGCATGTGTTGATCAGTAGCTATATGAGTAACTATATGGGTTATTGATTGATTGCCCAAGTATTTGCATGGGAGACTGAGTGTGTGTGTGGCTGGATGGGAGGTGTGTGACTCTGTACAGATCAATGTGTACTTGTATCAATGATTGTATAAGAGAGTAAGTATGTGTTAGTATATGGTTGAAAACGTAAGGTGCTCTATGTTTAACTGTATAGAGTAGAAAATGGAAGTGTGATTGATTCTTTACAGGACTGACTAGGTGTGTGAGTAACTCCATGGATGAGTGGCAGAGTGTGAGTGTCTGTATAGGTGTATGAGTGCATATGATTGTGTTGTAAACATGAGTGATTGTATGTATGAATGATTGTATGGGTGAATGAGTGAATGTGTGTGTAGACGTAGGAATCAGTGAGTACGTATGTAGTAACTAGTATTGGTGTGTCAATGGTTTCCAAAATTATACTCTGTTTTTAACACTGGGTGAAACAGAGGTTATATTAAAATGTGAGGAGATGCATTGTATTGTCACATGAATGATATCATCAGTGATGTGATCATTGATGTCAAGTGAGATGTCATCAGTGATGTCATTTGAGATGTCATCAGTGATGTCATCAGTGATGTCACTGACCATGTCATGAATGATGTAATATGTGACATCATCAGCAGTGGATTGCGGGTGCGCAATATATAGTTAGTGCAACTAACTATATATGGAATTTCAATGGTTTTGTGTGAGTAAAATAAGGTTTTTTAAATGCTAATTCCTAACTATATATGGTCTATAACCTATGGTTTTTTCAGTGAATTTTCAAGGTTTTGTAAATGCTAATTCCTAACTATATATGGTCTATAACCTATGGTTTTTTCAGTGAATTTCAATGGTTTTTTAATAGCAAATATCATAAGCTGTCGAATGTCAAGTACGTGGTAAGAATTTTTTTTTTCGTGTTTATGCACACTGATCTGCTTTGATTGCTGCCCCCCACCCCTCATTTCTATTAGGAGTACTCTCTCTTTGCAGATAGTGAAGGGTAGTTAACGCAGCCCTTTCCCCCTTTGTAATCCGTCGTGCCTGCTTCTCTCTCCATTTGATTGATTGTTCTCTTTGGTTCATTCTCTATTTACAAACAAGCACAGAGTCGCAATACTCTGTTTAGTCTTTGCAGATAGCGAAAAATCGTGTAAAAAAACAAAAGGAATCGAGCAAAATCAGTAGGCCACTAATGGGATCTCTTTTGACCTCGCTAAAATAGAAACATTAGGAACAACCTGTTGAAAATAGCAATGCGTATGTATATAAGCGGCGTTCATTTGTGTTCACAGTACCCCTTGTTGATTGTTTCAATCGAGCATTGAATTGTTCGAAGTTAATTCTCTTAACGATCTTCTCTACCTGCAAACGAGGAAGAATAGGAATATTCTATCTCCCTTTGCAGATAGTGAAGGGTAGGTAACGCAAGCCTTTAACACGTCGTACCTATTTCATTCCTCATTGATTGATTGATTGTCCGAACATTGACTGTTTGGGAATTAGTTCTTTTTGGAGGTATTCCCTGTTTGCAAATAAACGTAGGAAAATCTTTGCAAGTAGTGAAAGGGTACGTAATGCGGACCGTTCTCCCCCGTTGTAATCTGTCATGCCTATCTACTCCCCACTGATTGATGCACCTTTTTCACCCGGACCATTTACTAGAGATACGTCATCTGGCCCGACCAGAGAGCACCCCTAGTGAAAAGGACATATGCAATAATAACGAAGTGATCACTGTATCCTGTTAACAGAAACTTTACCATGAAACAACCTGGAAAGAAAAAAATAGGAAAACGAAAATCAGTAGGCCACTGATGAACATGAACTTTTATTAAACAACGAACAAAGAAACAATAACATAACGTAATGATAAAACCTATTAATGTCCTAGAAACAAGAAAACGTTAAAATATGCCAGTGGTGAGAGACCAGAAAAACAGTAAGAGAAACCAAATCACCCCTCGCTGTCCCACCGCCTGCCACGCCAAAAAAATCGATAGACTAGGGAAAATGCAAGTCAGTAGAACATCCACCCCCACTCTGGAAACTTCCAAGGTGGGGCAGGGTTCCGGCTACGCCCAGCCGGGAGCAGCCCATATAAGGCAGGTCCTGCTGCCACGCCTCGGCCAGGAGATCCTAACGTAGGGTGTAGCCGGAGGAGAGGCCGAGACCAGCGGGACCCGGCCAGGGGATTGCCTTTACAACGCTGAACAGTTGCAGGGGGGGGGAATGTCTCCTCGACCCTCCCCTCTCTCTCCCAGTCCGGCCGCGGTGGCCCTTGAGAGTTGCAGGTAGTCCCGCCACATGCTCTTCCGGTCCGACCACCAACGGTCGGGGGGCCGAGGCCGACGGGATCCGGCTGCAGCCGATAAACCAAGAAACCCGTTCATGGGGCCAGAGCCAGGGGCGTCCGGCCGACATCCACCGGAAGCCCGGCCCGAAGACGGACGGGACACTTCTTTCTTTTATAATGGCTGCGACAACACTGGAGGGGGATGTCTTGCACATGCCTCCGACCCCCCCCTCGTCCTCATCGCCTGGTCCGGCCATAACAAATCTCAAGCGAGACGCCGTGGGGTGCACTGGGAGGGAGAGACGGTGCGAACAGGCCTCTCCCGCCTCCCCAGGTGGAGGCTTCCCAGCTGCACCCTCAGCGCTCCAGGCGGTGGCATCCTAACAACTACAGTGCTGCACAGTTTCGGAACGACCTAGATAACGGTTCTTCCACTGTGGCCATGCTGCAACGTCTCGCCCGGCAGGGTGGAGCCCGTCCGCTCATGTGACCCCGCGATCGCCGGTAGCTGCCGAACTCTCAAAATGGCGGTCGACCTGGCAAGAGCGGGCCCAACATAAAGAAATGGCCCGGTCACTGGTTGACTCCACCACCGTAGTCCTCCACGACCTTGAAGATTCTAGAGGAGCCGCGGGAGTCTCCGACCCCCGATGGGGAATGACTGCCATGATCGCCCGTGGAGTGACGAAACTGTATCCGCGGGACGTCGGCGCTCCCATGCTGGCGCCAGCCTCACTTTGAATTACTACAATCCTGCAGACCTCACTTCCGGTGAAAGCACAGTGTAGGAAAAATTATTGCACCCCCTCCCCTTTTTGACTGATAGTTCAAACCACCGATCCTTTCCTTTGCCCTTTTAACGGAACTTTGGACTGCCTCCCCCTCTTTTACATTTTCTAGAGAAAACAAAACATTAACCACTACATTAGCATAGCAGTTGACACCAGAACTGTTTTCAAATTGAAAACCAACAACATCTTCAACAGAATCCTTTTTGTTTCTGCTGTGACCCTGCTACAGCACAGGCATTGTCCCCAGCAGTAATTCTGCAATGCCGGTAAGAATAGCTGTGGTGCCTACTGGACTTACTCACCCCCGCGGCGCCCCACGCCGTTATTTGCTGGGCGGCAACTTACTAGACATCACTTTCGTGCCATCTAGATTTCAGCGCGTTCTGCTGCCTTGGAACTATTCGCACAACAGACCGCTACTGACAAGAATATTTCATTATTGGTGCTGTCAATTTCAATAAATCTATTGGATAATTAAAAAGAAATTGCCACGGTCTCTTCGTTGTTTAAATGTTTTTACTGTTTTTGTTTTGTTGTATATATTTATATGTTATTAAAGTTTTATATTCCTACTACTTTGTTGGAGTGCTATATATTTTTAATGTGACACATAATTGTAAAAACTTTGATGTACAAAGAGTCATTCCTGGAATCTTCCGCTTCAGGCTCGGTCCCCTCCCCAATCACAATACAGGATGGTTTTCAGATAGTAGGAACGCGTGTGCTGTGACGGATCACATCGGGTGTGGGCCTTGATCTACTATAACTCCTTTGAAGAGGGGTGATTCTTTACAGCTGGGGCCATAAACTACATCTGCAGGGCTAGCTGATAGCCTAGGACCGGCCTGGACATTCGGACACAGAGGAAGAGGAGTGTCAGAGGGTGCGGTAGTGAATAGGGCGAAAGGGAGGTGTCGGGCGGGCACAGAGTGTGATTCTCAGGGAAGAGCAGCGCAGATGGGGGAAGGTTTATTGCCCATGCATAAGACAGAGAGCGGTGGTGACCAGTGCCTGGGGGAGATGCTTACGAGGGTGAGGAGCCATGCTACGAATCGACAGCGTGCAGAGAGTGGGTCTGGTCAAGACATCTAAAATGGCTGCCGTGCACGACAAAAGTGTGGCATTTCAAAAAAGGCAAGATGGCGCAGACAATGTTTTTCAACACTTCCTCATTTCCTTCGAATCGAACGTTAACAGACGTTGGGGCATATTACCAAAGTTAAGCGATATTTATCGCTAACGATGCTTACCAACCAATTTTTTACCACTAAGCATCGTCAGAAATTATCGAAGATAAACCTTACTATTATCAAGGTTTATCGCAAATGCGATAATAAACGGCCGCAATGCATGAATATCGCTAAAAACTCAGCGATATTCATGCATTACCGAGCTAATACTCTTAGCCATGTTATCCACCTCCCATTGGATAACATGGCTAAGAACTGCTCAGGGCAGGTGTTACTTTTTGGAGATATTCGCGCTTAGCGCGAATATCTCCAAAAGTTGGTAATAGGAGATAGATATCTTGCATGTTGTAATGCAAGTTATTGTGGTATATGGAACTCATACCATAATCTCTCTGATCCTTTTGGGACCGCCTAAAAAGGCCTAGGGGGTGAGGAGTACTCTACTTTGCCCCCTTTTCACGTTCCGAACTATTTTATTTTACTCTCTTCTGTAATTACACAAAATACCAGCGATAAGATGCATCGGAGACACACAGTGAGAGAAAGGAGGCCGGAGATGAAGAAGACATGTCAAATACACATTGGAGATAATATAGTGGCAGAAGGGAAGTAAATATGAGTAAACTTACCATGTAACATAAAAATGTTGCACTCTATACTATAAGTCTCATTTTATACTACAATCACTTCGCTACAACCTCATAAATTAAAAATAAAAATAAATAATGTCTCAAACAATTTTTGATTTCTAAATATAAATTTATTCTTCAGAATTTTCTAAATTTGAAACAACTAGTAACATGTCCTCATCAGTAATTTCCTCTTCAATCATCTCATCTGGAATCTCCTCATTAAAAGTCTGCAATGATGATTCTTGTAACTCTATGGTCTCCAAACACTCGATAAATTCGCCATCAAGAGATTGATCAAAAAAATCATTCAAGTCATCTCCTCCTTCTGACAATATTTCATTATTGGTGCTGTCCATTTCAATCAATGTAGTGGAATCATTCAAGTCATCTCCTCGTGACAATATTTCATTATTGGTGCTCTCAATTTCAATCAATGTAGTGGAATCATTCAAGTCATCTCCTCCTTGTGACAATATTTCATTATTGGTGCTGTCCATTTCAATCAATCTAATGGAATCATACAAGCCATCTCCTCCTTGTGACAATATTTCATTATTGGTGCTCTCAATTTCAATCAATGTAGTGGAATCATTCAAGTCATCTCCTTGTGACAATATTTCATTCTTGGTGCTGTCCATTTCAATCAATCTAATGGAATCATACAAGTCATGTCCTCCTTGTGACAATATTTCATTATTGGTGCTCTCAATTTCAATCAATGTAGTGGACAATTCAAAAGAAATTGCCACGGTCTCTTCATTGTGAGCCATTTTATTTTGAAATTGCTTGCTGTAAATTGCAGAAAAAAATAATCACTTTCATTTATCGTTTTTAGTAATACATAATATAAAACTAACTTCATCAAGTATTTAGTATAACAGAAGGACTGCAAATAAATAACAGAAAACATTTTTCAAATTATCTTCAAGTGTACAACATAGTTCCCCTTACAAATTAACAACTCACCTTTTTAAAAGTAGCAGAAGTGTTAGTACTGTGTAAATCAAACACCAGAAATTCACCACCAAAAATTCCTCACAAATGTACCTCAGACAGTAGTATCACAAAATGGCTGTGGTTTCCTCTCATTTGACATATATACATAACCAATTAACTTTCATCACACACAAATACAAAACCAAAGTAACATTTTAATTGGTTCTAAATTTCAACACTTTCAAATGTGTTTTCCCCATGCAATTTTCCATAGGACATTTACATACGTCTACAGCCTGAATGGCTGAACGGAATTACACCAAACTTGGCAAAATGGTACATCAAACCTAAGAGGTCAGGAAGGATCTACTATGCCCCCTTATGGTCATTTCCCCCTTCGCTTTGGCCTCCTCTTGTCTCTCAATCCTACCGAGGGACAAGATGGCGGCCGCTACGGACTGTTTGGAATGTTGACAGACGCCGGAGAACCAATCAGCTTCGCAAAGCTCCGTAACGCGAAAAGTACGCGAAGCGGAGCGCTGTTACAGATATATATCTTTTTTTCAACGTTAATTTCTCAAAATCCACTGGAGCACATATATTGAGACCTAGCAAAGGCACATCGGGCTACCAGTCCCTAATATTTTGCCAAGTTTCGTGCAAATCCATTCAGCCGTTCGATTATTATTATTTTGTTTTTTTTTTGCCCCGCGGGGCCCTTTTAAAACCTCCACATCAAACCTAGGGGGTCAGCGAGGATCTACTATGCCCTCTTATAGTTATTTCCCCCTTTGTTTTGACCTCCTCTTGTCTCTCGATCCTACCGAGAGACAAGATGGCGGCCGCTACGGACTGTTTGGAATGTTGACAGACGCCGGAGAACCAATCAGCTTCGCTTCACAAAGCTCCGTTGCGCGAAAAGTCCGCGAACCAGAGCGCTAACCGGTCCGCTGTTACAGATATATATCTTTTTTTAAACGTTAATTTCTCAAAATCCACTGGAGCACATATATTGAGACCTACAAAAGGCACATCGGGCTACCAGTCCCTACAATTTTGCCAAGTTTCGTGCAAATCCATTCAGCCGTTCGGGCTAAAAGTGAGGCCAACCGCCCTATGGAAAACTCAATGTTAAAAACACGTTTTGGGACCTCCCTTTTTTCTCGGCCCCCACTGGACGAACCCCCCCCAAATTTTCAAGGGCTGCTCAGAAACAAAATGTGCCATTTTCCTGAAAATTTCAGCCGATTCCGTCCACAAACGCCAAAGTTATTAGACATAGAATTTTCAAAAAACCCATAGAGAAAAAATCCTAACTATATATACCTACTGGCGACCGCCAGTAGGTAATATATATATATATATATATATATATATATATATATATATATATATATATATATATATATATATATATATATATATATATATATATATATATATATATATAATATATATATATATATATACAACCAAGAGTTTGCCTGCTGTAGAAAACACCACATCGCTGGTAAGTATTCTGCCAAATCTGTTTATTGAAGGCAAGCAGTAGCATGCAAGCATATCAGTCCACCAAATTGAAGTCCAACCCGACGCGTTTCACTATTGCTTCTTCAGGGGCATCGGACTTGAGCATAGCGGCAGAATGAGTTTGGGCGGGAGCTCCTGTATTCAAATACCGCGCCTCAGTGGGCGTGGCCTGCGAAGCACGGCCTGCTGGTACCTGGAGTGCCCACGTTATTCTTATTAAGTTCATCTGCCGTTATCTCACCCATAATGAAAACCATAAAATCCCAGTGGATTGTGGCATGAAGTGCTCGCACTGCCACGGCTGATCACACAAAAATAAACGGCACCAGTGTCCTTAAGCAAATCCGCCGGTTGACGGAACTGCAGGAGTGCAGAAACTGCACCAGGGCGTCTTCCGCGGCTCAGGCCAGCCGCCTAAATACAACCAAGAGTTTGCCTGCTGTAGAAAACACCACATCGCTGGTAAGTATTCTGCCAAATCTGTTTATTGAAGGCAAGCAGTAGCATGCAAGCATATCAGTCCACCAAATTGAAGTCCAACCCGACGCGTTTCACTATTGCTTCTTCAGGGGCATCGGACTTGAGCATAGCGGCAGAATGAGTTTGGGCGGGAGCTCCTGTATTCAAATACCGCGCCTCAGTGGGCGTGGCCTGCGAAGCACGGCCTGCTGGTACCTGGAGTGCCCACGTTATTCTTATTAAGTTCATCTGCCGTTATCTCACCCATAATGAAAACCATAAAATCCCAGTGGATTGTGGCATGAAGTGCTCGCACTGCCACGGCTGATCACACAAAAATAAACGGCACCAGTGTCCTTAAGCAAATCCGCCGGTTGACGGAACTGCAGGAGTGCAGAAACTGCACCAGGGCGTCTTCCGCGGCTCAGGCCAGCCGCCTAAATACAACCAAGAGTTTGCCTGCTGTAGAAAACACCACATCGCTGGTAAGTATTCTGCCAAATCTGTTTATTGAAGGTAAGCAGTAGCATGCAAGCATATCAGTCCACCAAATTGAAGTCCAACCCGACGCGTTTCACTATTGCTTCTTCAGGGGCATCGGACTTGAGCATAGCGGCAGAATGAGTTTGGGCGGGAGCTCCTGTATTCAAATACCGCGCCTCAGTGGGCGTGGCCTGCGAAGCACGGCCTGCTGGTACCTGGAGTGCCCACGTTATTCTTAATAAGTTCATCTGCCGTTATCTCACCCATAATGAAAACCATAAAATCCCAGTGGATTTTACAGCAGGCAAACTCTTGGTTGTATATATATATATATATATATATATATATATATATATATATATATATATATATATATATTACCTACTGGCAGTCGCCAGTAGGTATATATAGTTAGGATTTTTTCTCTATGGGATTTTTGAAAATTCTATGTCTAATAACTTTGGCGTTTGTGGACGGAATTGGCTGAAATTTTCAGGAAAATGGCACATTTTGTTTCTGAGCAGCCCTTGAAAATTTGGGGGGGGTTCGTCAAGGGGGGGCCGAGAAAAAAGGGGGGTCCCAAAACGTGTTTTTAACATTGAGTTTTCCATAGGGCGGTTGGCCTCACTTTTAGCCCGAACGGCTGAATGGATTTGCACGAAACTTGGCAAAATTGTAGGGACTGGTAGCCCGATGTGCCTTTTGTAGGTCTCAATATATGTGCTCCAGTGGATTTTGAGAAATTAACGTTTAAAAAAAGATATATATCTGTAACAGCGGACCAGGCAGCGTCCCAGGACGCGTACTTTTCGCGCAACGGAGCTTTGTGAAGCGAAGCTGATTGGTTCTCTGGCGTCTGTCAACATTCCAAAAAGTCCGTAGGGGCCGCCATCTTGTCTCTCGGTAGGATCGAGAGACAAGAGGAGGCCAAAACAAAGGGGGAAATAACTATAAGGGGGCATAGTAGATCCTCGCTGCCCCCCTAGGTTTGATGTGGAGGTTTTAAAAGGGCCCCGCGGGGCAAAAAATAATAATAATAATAATAATCGAACGGCTGAATGGATTTGCACGAAACTTGGCAAAATATTAGGGACTGGTAGCCCGATGTGCCTTTGCTAGGTCTCAATATATGTGCTCCAGTGGATTTTGAGAAATTAACGTTCAAAAAAAGATATATATCTGTAACAGCGCTTCGCGTAACGGAGGTTTGCGAAGCTGATTGGTCATTCTGTCACTGGGCTATAGTTGGGCTACATCTGGCTGATATTTGGGCTACATTTGTTTTTTTTGTCTCTGGCGGCCATCTTTGGGCTACATTGGGCTACATTGGGCTACATTTGGGCTCCAACATATATATAGGCCAATGTAGCCCAATATATATTTTTCAAAGTTAATTTTCGTAAAAACCACTGGAGCATATATCTTGAGACATAGCAAAGGCACATCGGGCTACCAGTCCCTACAATTTTGCCAAGTTTCGTGGAAATCCATTCAGCCGTTCGAGCTAAAAGTGAGTCCAACCGCCCTATGGAAATGAAGGAAATGAATGGGTAATTTGTAATTAGCAAATAGCTAATCGCAAACTAGGAATGGTAAAGAATCGCTATTTATTCCTTAAAGTTCGCTATTTAGGAAATGCAAAAAACTTTGATGATACATATGGCGGTTCATCTCTAACAAGATAAGAAGCATAGGGATAGATTTATGATGACTGACGCATCACCAGGGATGTGTTAGTCATTCTGTGCCGCTGTTCCGTCACCTATGGTGTGCTGCATTTACAATGCGGCGCATCATGGGGCAAAAACAGCACAGATGCGTGATGTATCTGTGCCGTAAAGGTGGCGCATTGCTGGAGTTGTATCGCAAGTGTGATGAAGCTCCAGCAAGGGTCGGGGGTGCCCCTGTCGCAGGGTTTCTGTTCTCACACAGAACTGTGGACAGAGGATTGGAACCTCGGCGAATTAGGGTGTCCCAAAACTCACGTTAGTAATCAAAAACCCCTTAGCAAGCTAGGTACAGTGTCACATTGGATATAACAAACTCTCAATGTTTAGACAATCCAGAATATGAACTTATAGTACCTCAGGATACGTGGAACTCATGAACAGTCGGTCGTGATATATTTCTTAGAAACCAGAACATGGAGTTAAGAAGAACACATGTGTATTTGAAATGTTTATTTACTAATGCCGTCTTCTCAGGCGTAGTATCTTAGATAATACAAGTACACATATTATCAGTAGCAAAATTACCAGCATAGTTTCTAGTACATAAAAAGCGAATGGTGATAGTATGTTAACATGCTGTAAATGAATAAGAGTTAGCAACACTTATAAGCAGCCGCGGGCCGTGGAGGGAGTTACGGTGAGGCAGGGAGGCGGGGAGGGGGAGAAGCAGGGTGGAGAATACAAGTACACATATTATCAGTAGCAAAATTACCAGCATAGTTACTAGTACATAAAAAGCGAATGGTGATAGTATGTTAACATGCTGTAAATGAATAAGAGTTAGCAACACTTATAAGCAGCCGCGGGCCGTGGAGGGAGTTACGGTGGGGCAGGGAGGCGGGGAGGGGGAGGGGCAGGGTGGAGAGGGCTCCACCCTGCTTCTCCCCCTCCCCGCCTCCTTGCCTCACCGTAACTCCCTCCACGGCCCGCGGCTGCTTATATCTCACCCTCCCTAATACACATATTATATTATTTGCTAAGAAGGTCTCTTTGTGTTGGTTTAGGGCGTGCCCATACTTTAGTGTCTTAGATTTGAAGGAATCACATCAGCATACACCAGCTCTCTCTTCATGTGAACCGCATCAAGTGTTGTGTATGTGTGTTCGGCAAAGCAATATAAAACCCGCCTCATGCCCAGAATTGGCAGAAGTTGCACTTATGTTATGAGTATGAAGTCGTGGAGATCAGACCTCATAACAATTCTGTATCGTGTTGTTCTTGAAACTTTAGCACTCGCTGTACAGATATAGTTTAACAAGCAAAGCAGATAGTAGAGCAATAACATATTATTCTCATGTAAACCACGATGAACTACTAGGTTGAAAGCTAAAGCAACAACTAAGTGTCGTGTGCAGAAGTTGCAAAAAAGGAAAAATGGCGTTTAAACCGGTAATGAGTCCATGCTAACTTAACACGGTGTAAAGATATCCAGGACCTAGATGACACCTCCCCATGATCCGGAAAGGAACTGAATAAGATAATAGAAGTGCCATCTCATGAGAGCAGATTGCAAGTTTATATGTGGACGGTCCGCAAGGTAAAGCATTAAAAACTAGGAAAATGTAATGCTAAAGAAAAATAAAACAGCCAAGTACTTTATCGAGTCTTAAGCCAATAGGCAAGGTAAATAATAAAAACTTGACAAATAAGTCAATGAATTGTCAATGAAATGCTAGTACTCAGCATATCAAACATGAAAAAGGTCTATGACATAACTGTGTATGCAAAATAAGCTGCAACAGCCTCCAATAGGAAGTCACCGTCTTCATCCGAAAACAGTTCAGCCATCCAATTTAAAAGCGGAAAAGAACATACGTGCTCTCCCAGCACCGGATCCTCTATCACCATCAGAGGACAGCTCGGTGGGTTTTCAACAAAGCTCTGTTCCAAGAAAGACTGTGCTGCCGCCAGTAAATTCCAGGGACCAATTAGTCCATGCCTCAATGCCACAGCCATAATCCTTTCGCCAGGACAAACCAACTCGTGAGTAATGATAGGAGTCATGAGCTGATTAAAGTCGACGTCAGGAGAAACCGGTCCGCAGAGACACAAATCAATGGCCCAATCGAAATCACAGGTCAGGCAGTGAAATACAGGCTGGACACAGGTGAAGTAGGAGAATCGAAAAGATAATCCATATGCCGTGCTTAATATCGCCAACGGCATTGTGCCATAATATTCTAGCATGCGATTGCGGAACAGTGTCAGCAGCTGCAGGGCGGGAGGTTGCATAGGAGGGACATCCATATTTAAAAATGTAAAAAAGCACAAGAGCGTCCGCTGGTAATGCAAGTAAAAATGGCAATCCACGAAGCAGAGTGGAGAAAATAGAATGAAAGAAAGCAGGGATGACTCCAAAGATTTTCTCAAATGAAGTCACGAGACCACTGGTAACAACTTTAAAAAAGTGCGCCAGGGCCTTTGTGGAGGATGCGTTAAAGATAGTCCGAACCATCTTGCTGAAATTGAAAGGCAAATCTGAATTGAAAAGGGTCTGCACCTCTGTACGGGTGTTCGCTATGTGAAGCACGAAAGTTTCACGGGCCGAACTCAAGGCCACCTCTCTCTGAGACAAAAGAGCTCTTATTCTTGCCATGCCGTTGAAATCTGCTCCCAAGGTTGGTATTTGTGGCCAGATTGAAAACTCCCTATGTTCATGTGTGGGAGGAAATAGAACATTTCTGCAGCAAATAACCCGTTCACTTACTGTTACGATAAAAGGAATACTTTTAATTAACCCAGAACAATCTTCATTATTGAGCATCAAATAACTACCATTTTCCAACAATTTGAACGTGGGGATGATAGCAGGAACTGGCGTGCCTTGCAACACGCAAGCCATATTTGGTCGGTGTTTGTTGCATGAACCGTGTAACTGTATGTGCCTACACATTAGTGAATGATCTGGCGTCTCAGTGCATTCCTCTCCATTCAGATAAACTTCTTGATCATCTTTGAAACATCTGTATGTGTATGGAAGCGACCAGACCTCATGAAGAAAAGCACTACCTAAAGGTTCATAACGACCTATTGGTATATATTTCATACAATTTGAAAACTTATATAAAGCAAAAGGCAGCGTTATTAAACCGTGGATAAGGCACGTTGCCAAAAAACCCGCAATCCTCTGCTGATGATGTCACTGAGCATGTCATGAATGATGTAATATGTGACATCATCAGCAGTGGATTACGGGTAATAGTATCTCTAGTTTACTCCCCTATAGCTGTCTTTCTTTTAACATAAGTGTCTGTTTCCTTCCCTTATACTTACTGTTTTTGGTTCGCTTCCGGTTCGCGTACCGGCGAGCGAACTGGGAAGCGAACTAAGAGAAATAGAGGTTGGCACAGTTCCAAATATTGTACCAATTTTTTAATAACGGGGAGGTAGTTCTGAAAAGAACTTTTTTTTTTATTGTTTTTGTTGTTTTATATATTTTTTATTATTTTTCGGAACATTTTTTTACTTTTTTTGAATTTTTCTGAACAGTTTTATATTTTTTTGGGTTTTTCTTGGAGGGGGCAATGAAAACGATTCATTGTAAAGGGCTCAACAGGAGCAACAAAACAAAAAAAAAGTATTTATTATTTTGGGCGTTTCGTACAAACTTGCATATGATAGTCAATAGCTCTGTTGAACAGAGTGATGCTTCTTTCTCCGTAGCAAATGAATCCATCGCAAAATACGCAGATGTGTTTTACTTCACCAAATCTCATTTGTATATTTGGCACCATCTCCCTGCCCTCTGGTCCCGTTACTTCCGGTACAACAGATCTTCTGGCCATAATAGGGAGATTATCTAGGTCGTTCCGAAACTGTGCAGCACTGTAGTTGTTAGGATGCCACCTAGTCATATGGCGATGCATTGTGTAGTTTCCGAAACTGTATTTTTTCTCGGTTCCTCTGGACAGTCTATCTTGACATATAAGGCAAGTTACGTATCTTGCATTTACTTTTTTCTGACCTTTGGGAATTTAAAAAAATTGCCAAATGAAGTTTTCTTTCCGGTGAGACGTCCTGGGCTCCTCAGGCAAAAACTGCCTCTCTTCCTGCTCTTCCTCGTCTTCCTCTTCTTCCTCTTCTTGCTGAATTATAACTTGAGCAGGTGGTCCACTCTTCCTTGGATGTGGTGGAGGTGGTGGGGAAGCACCAGCTGAAGCTACTAAAGAAGCCATTGCTCAATGATCACAAAGGGTCTTTCTCTCACAATGATGAAAGTCAGAGTGAGGAAAGAAGGAGGGATTTTCATCATTTGGGAAAAACAAGAGTTCTCAACCAATGAAAAGTGTTCATTTTAGATTATATGACCTAGTCTTACATCATTAGGAAACCAAAAGTGAAATGAACCAATGAAAAGTGTTATTACCAAGTCACATGACCTGCTGTGTTTACGTTAAGCGCTTTGCAGGGCCTCCCGGTTTGCTTCCAGAAACCTGCGCTTTGCGACTCGCTTCGCGTACCAGTTCGCTAACGTAGCACGTCATATGACGTATCACGCGACAACGTGAAACGTCATGCGGACGGGAGGTGTCACGATGTTGTTTTCTAACGCGGCACTTGCGGTAAAGAAACGTTTACCGGCTCGCGGTCTATTTCGCGGCATCAAGGTCAGATAACGGGAAGCTTCCCGATTCGCGAAGCGGGAACGAAGAAAAAAAAATATTAAAAAAAAAAATTATTCATAAACATATAAAATATATTTTTGGATTTAAAGAAGAATACATTTTACAGCTACAGATATTAACTGTTAAAAAACCAATGAAATTCACTGAAAAAACCATAGGTTATAGACCATATATAGTTAGGAATTAGCATTTACAAAACCTTGAAAATTCACTGAAAAAACCATAGGTTATAGACCATATATAGTTAGGAATTAGCATTTACAAAACCTTATTTTACTCACACAAAACCGATGAAATTCCATATATAGTTAGTTGCACTAACTATATATCGCGCATCCGCAATCCACTGCTGATGATGTCACATATTACATCATTCATGACATCACTGATGACATCACTGATGACATCACTGATGTTTTTTTGCGTGGGTAGCGCCCGGTTCGCGAACCGGGAAGCGTTCTGGGCAGCGTACTATAATGAAAAATGAATGATAGACTTTTCAAATACTGTATGTTAATTGATTGTTGGTTTTGTTGATTATTTTTTTATTTTTTTATTTTTTAAGCAATTATTTATTATTGTGATTGTGTTTCAAAATTTAATAACATTTCTAACATTTAACTAGTTTATGAATTACATATAAAAATGATTAAAGACTCAAACAATTTTTTTATTTTACATACAATTTTATTTTTCAGATTGTTTTTCAAAATTTAAAAGAACGTCTAGCATTGGACTGTCCGATATGTCCTCTTGTTGAGTGAACATAAGTTCCCACATTTGACCGTCATCATAATGGAGTAAATGATCGACAGATTCTACACATTGAAGTAATTCATAGTCCCGTGACTCATCCATGAATTCTATGTCATCAATGGGTTCCATAACTTGTTCATTGTTGCTGTCCAGAACAATTTCGAAGGAAACATTCTGCTCACCTTCCATTTTATTGCTGAAATTTGCATAAAAAATAAATATATCAGTAGTGATAGGACACTGTTGGGTTTAAGTTCAGACAGGTACTTGTGAGTTTATAACAGAGAAGTAATCTATGGGCACTGTATGGTTTCAGGCGTGAAGTAGTACTATTAAAAAGTGCCTGTGAAGAAGCCTAAGTAAATTCATAATTATACCACAGAAACCTAAATCAATCCATAATTATAATAAAGAAGCCTTTCTCAATGTCTAACTCTTACAGAGGGATAGTATATAACTATCTGAAAATGTTTTCAAATTTATAAAATAATATCTCACCTTCTAAAAACAAGTTTAAGTTGTGAGTGAAAATGATCTTGCAATGTAATTCAGGAAGTAGTAGTCAAAATGGCTGTGTTTCTCTCTCTTTCTTTATATATATTCAGGTACATAACCAATCAAATGTCAGGTAAAAAAAGTAGAAAATGAAAGTAACATTTTAATTGGTTGTCAATTCCAACACTTCAGATGTGTTTTGAGAAGTAATTTACCTCAGGGTATTTAGAGAGGTCTACAGGCTAAATGGTTAAATGGAATTCCAATCAAATTTGTGAAAATGGTAGGGATTGGTATGTAGTATGAGCTAATCTATATTTGGTGAAATTGTCTCCAGTGGCTTTTCTGTAAACTACTTTCCCACCTTTTTTGATGGTGCGCTTCCCAGGGAGCGACCCGGTACGCGAACTGTTGAGCGCCCCGGTTCGCGAACCTTAAGCGTTACGGGAGTCCACCATTTTGTGTTTCGGTCGAATTAAGATACAAGATGGAGGGCAAATAATGTTCAGAATGGGTAGAAGGGGGCACGGTAGACTTATCTTGACCCCCTAGGTTTTCTGAGGGTGGCTGAGGAGGCCCATATGTGCGAAAAAAAAACATTTTTTTAAAAATTTAGCCAGGTTAGCTCCCGGTTCGCGTACCGGGTAGCGCCCCAGGGAGCGTACTTTTTTGAAAATTAGTGAAAAATGTTAGAGTAAAATAATAATTGTGAGTGATCAGATGTAGGGTAGCTCTGAGAAGAGCTTTTGGGTTTATGGTACATTTAGGTACTTATAAGTAGGTACCAATGCACAGTCTTAAATTCAGAATGAAAATTCTGTTGCCCTCATCTGAGAAGTGAACTCCATCTCCTCTGTAGATATCTTGCATGTAGTAACGCAAGTTATTGTTGTACATGGAGCCCATTCCATGGTCTCTCATGTAAGCTGAAACAGATTTGTTTACATGCTTCCTCGACTTCTCAATTTGTGGACAAAATTGGTTTGACCACCTCCATTTCTGTCTTTGGCATATATTTGAATATACCAAGGCAGTTTGAGGAAAAAGTGCCATCAATTGCTCAAAGGTGTCCTTTAAAAGCATTTCCAGACCTACCCCAGTCAAAGTGCCCAAATCATTACCTCCACAGTGCACAATTAACAGGTCAGGTTTTGGCAAATGCATAAAGGTTTTCACCAATGGTATCAATTGGTGACATTTTAATCCTCTGTGGCCAAACCACTTAATTTCCACATCTTGTAAATTGAGGTTAGGTAAATTTCTGTTCTTAGCATACCTGTGAGCCCAGTGGATATAACTATGTCCAACAATCCAGACAGAAAACATGGTGAGAGAAGGTTCTGCTGCAGTCAGATGAAGTGTGGCAATGAAATGGCAGTTGAAAAAATGAGAGTTTAAAATGAAAAAAACTGTGGAGTTTCTGTGTTAATGAAGCAGTAACAGTGATTGGTGGATTTTGATTGCTGAAAACAGAAAGTTAGGGTGCATGGATGAGTTCTTTGAAAGATGTATTTTGAATGGTCAATAAAAAATCATTAAATGAAAGATTGCAGTGGATACGCAGGTGCACTGAGAGTTCAGAGTTCAATTGCAACATTGTTGTGTGAACTTGCAAACACCAGAGGTCTTCCAAGAGGTGGTTGCCATGCAGAAAAGGCATGAAATGGCAGAGGGGGGAAGGGTTTTCATTTGAAAAAAAGTGAGGGAAGAGTTTTGATTGGGTGACATGAGAGATATGTGTGAAGAATTACAGCATTTCTGTGCTTTTGATAGCTGCAGACTCTGGAGTGCATACCTTTTGCTCTGCTGAAGACAAATTGGTGTGTTTCTGAGACTGTTTTCAAACTCAAAGTATTTGCTAAGGTGAGAAAATATTTCTTTAATTTAGATAGAGAATAGTGTGCTTTAAGGAGAAAATTATGAAGAAAGTTGTGTTTTTCAAATGTTGCTTTGTCTCAAGTGTTTTACAAATAGATTTTGTTTCTTTGAGAAAATGTAATTGGAGAAAATGTGAAGTATTAGTACTGACAGGGTGTTTTTCTGCATAGGAGCTGTGGAGTCTTTTCAAATTATGACTTGAAAATCGTTTTTGAGGAAAATTAATGGTTATAATATTTCTGACAAGGACATAATGGTGTATGCTTCTTTATAATGCAATTGACTGTCTCTGATGTTATTTTTCCCATTTTAATGTAAGACCTTTCTCTGTGGCGCAAATTGCTTGTAAATATGCTCCCACCTGTGCATGGCAAATTTAGATTTTGAATGTTTGTGTTACATAGCCATGTTAAAAGTGATACAAACATGCTGCAAAGGCAATCAAAAAACGCTTTTATGTGTCTTAAGGACATTTTAAGTAATTTTCCCATGTGCAGTGTTTTGAAATTATGATTTGAAAATCGTTTTTGGGGAAAAGGAATTGTTTTTAAATTTATGACAAGGACATAATGGTGTATGCTTCTTTATAAGGCAATTGACTGTCTCTGATGTTATTTTTCCCATTTCAATGTAAGACCTTTCTCTGTGGCGCAAATTGCTTGTAAATATGCTCCCACCTGTGCATGGCAAATTCAGATTTTGAATGTTTGTGTTACATAGCCATGTTAAAAGTGATACAAACATGCTGCAAAGGCAATCAAAAAACGCTTTTATGTGTCTTAAGGACATTTGATGTCATTTTTCCCATATTACATTAAAAGACCTTTCTCCGTGGGGCACATTCCTTGTAAATATGGTTACACTTGTGCATGGTAAATTTAGATTTTGACTGTTTGAGTCACATAGCCATGTTAAAAGTGACCCAAAAAAAATGCAAAGGCTTTAAAAAAACACTTTCATGTGTCTTAAGGACATTTTAAGTCATTTCCCCATGGGCAGTGTTTTGTAAGTGGCGCAAAAGAGGCATACACCTATCATAAATCTGTCCCTAGCATTTTAAATGATTAATTCATGATGACGATAAGGTGTGGCCTATCCAGAGGTTTGTTTAAGGTGAGGCCTACTCAGGATTGCAGATTAAAGTTACGCTTGATGAGGAATACAGAGGAGATAATACATGTAAAGCTCTACCAATGAAGTAAGTGATGTCCACTTCATTGCGCCAGTCATCATAAATGTATCCCTAAGCTTCTTATCTTGTTAGAGATCAACCGCCATATGTATCATCAAACTATTTTGCATTTCCAAAATAGCGAATTTTAAGGAATAAATAGCGATTCTTTACCATTTCCCGTGCCTCTGCTGGTGTCAATGATATTGACGATCTTGACCTGGCCACAGGAGTTGATGTTGGATATTCCTCCAAATCCCGTATTTCCGCCCGGCTGTAATTAAGTGGATGCTTCCTGGTCATATGCCTATGCATTGTATAGTTCCCATAACTATACTTCTTATCAGTCCCTCTTGATAATTTATCTTTGCAGATGAGGCAGGTGACATACCTCGCATTCACTTTTTTTTGGCCTGGAGGGATTGAATAAAACTGCCAGATGAAACTGGCTTTCTTATGGGAAACCCGGGGCACCTCTTCCAAGAACTGTGGTTCTTCTCCTTCCTCTTCCTCCATTTCTTCCTCTTCCTCCTGTGTGTTGGTCATGACCTGGGGAGGTGGTCCTCTCTTCCCATGAGGAGGTGGAGGTGGTGGTGGGGGTGCACCAGCTGAAGCAACTACTGAAGCCATTTCTGAAGTATTAATAAAGGTCTTCCTCTCACAATGATGAAAGTCAGAGTGAGGAAAGAAGGAGGGGTTTTCATTATTTGGGAAAAACAATAGTTCTCAACCAATGAAAAGTGTTATTTTTAGGTCACCTGACCTAGCCTTACATGATTATGAAACCAAAAGTGAAATGAACCAATGAAAAGTTTTATTAACAAGTCACATGACCTCTCACGCTCATGTTACGCGCTGCGGAACGCGCCCCGGTTAGCTTCCGGGTCGCTGCGCTTCGCGCCTCGGTCCGCGCCCCGGAGCACTTCCGGGTGCGCTAACGCGGTACGTCACAAGACGCATTACGCGGCAACGCGATACGTCGCGCTTTCGCGACGCGTCACGATGTTGATTTCTTACCGGTTCGCGGACCGGGTCGCGGCATCAATTTGAGCTAACGGAAAGCTTTCCGGTTCGCGGACCGGGAGCGAAACAAAAAAAATATTTAAAAAAAATTATTAATAAACATATAAAATATATTTTTGGATTTAAAGAAGAATACATTTTACAGCGATAGATATTAGCTTTTAAAAAACCAATGAAATTCACTGAAAAAACCATAGGTTATAGACCATATATAGTTAGGAATTAGCATTTACAAAACCATTGAAATTCACTGAAAAAACCATAGGTTATAGACCATATATAGTTAGGAATTAGCATTTACAAAACCTTATTTTACTCACACAAAACCATTGAAATTCCATATATAGTTAGTTGTACTAACTATATATCGCGCACCCGCAATCCACTGCTGATCATGTCACATATTACATCATTCATGACATGGTCAGTGACATCACTGATGACATCACTGATGACATCTCAAATGACATCACTGATGACATCTCAAATGACATCACTGATGACATCACTGATGACAACATCCAGTGACTGTATTTTTCTGTAAAGTTAAAATATGTCTTACATATTTAAGAATGAGTGGATGTATAAATGTCTGGATGAAGGATTTAGTAGGTGCATGACTGACTGTATGAGTGAGTGATTAAATGTGTCTCACTGAGTGCATGGGTTAGTGACTAAACTGTCTCAATTTGTGCATCATTATGTCTGTTGTTCTATAAACTGCTGCATGTGTTGATCATTAGCTATATGATTAACTATATGGGTTATTGATTGGTTGCCCAAGTATTTGTATGGGAGACTGAGAGTGTGTGTGGGTGGCTGGGAGGTGTATGACTCTGTGCATAGATGTGTGAGCAGTTGATTCACTAGATGTATGGGTCCAAAAGTGCATGTGGAAACAGCTGTATGGGCGGTTGACTGTGTGCATGAGTGTATTGCTGAGTGAATGGATATCTCAGTGCTACATGTCAAAGTAAGTACATATGTAAAACACAGTACATGTGAGAGTTGACATATATAAATAACTGTGCATAAGAGCCAGTGAATGTGTGAGTGGCTGTATGGATCATTGTGAACTTGTATCAGGGATTGTATAAGAGAGTAAATATGTGTTAGTATATGTTTGAATAAGTAAGGTGTGTATAACTGTATAGTTGAGAAAATGGAGGTGTGATTGATTCTTTGCATGACTGACTAGGTGTGTGTGTAACTCCATGGATGAGTGACAGTCTGTGAGTGTCTGTTTACACTTAGTGTATCTAAGGTTATATTAGAGTCTGAAGAGCTTCATCGTATTATCACATGAATGATGTCATCAGTGATGTCATCAGTGATATTATTTGAGATGTCATCAGTGATATCATCAGTGATGTCATTTGAGATGTCATCAGTGATGTCATCAGTGATGTCACTGACCATGTCATGAATGATGTAATATGTGGCATGATCAGCAGTGGATTGCGGGTGCGCGATATATAGTTAGTACAACTAACTATATATGGAATTTCAATGGTTTTGTGTGAGTAAAATAAGGTTTTGTAAATGCTAATTCCTAACTATATATGGTCTATAACCTATGGTTTTTTCAGTGAATATATATATATATATATATATATATATATATATATATATATATATATATATATATATATATATATCTTTTTTTTTTATTTATTTTTTTATAACGCTAAATGGATACTTTGAGAAATGAATTGTTCAAAAAGACTCAAATGTTGTCCTAACTAAGCTTACTGCGATAAGTAATTGAATGAAAAGTAGTAATGACTTATTTTAATAATGTTACTTGTTTTTAAATGGGCACTATGCACTTTCACGTAAATCACCATGATTGAGCAGGCAAAGTAGTGTTATTTGCACACTACAAAATGGCGACCACAATATAGCCAAAAAATATGTCTTTCGTTTATGTTTATGGAGGGTGTAGGTAACCAATGGCTTTAAAATGGTGATCTTAACTGCACAGTAACGTTACACTGACGAAGCCTGTGAAGGCGAAACGCGTCTGTAAGGGGTGAGGGGGGTTTGGTGATTAAAAATTTTGCAACTGGATACCAGCGTGCCGGCCTTTCTTTTTCGGAATCCGTATGGGACACGAAAAGTGTGTAGCGATATTGGAGCGTCTCACCAACGCTGGCGTCTCTGGCACCCGGGAAGCACTGGAGCGACGGCGGTGATTAGAAACCGTGCCTCAAACTAATATGACCGTTGGCCCCGAGGAAATATAAGCAACGATACCGAGAGTACATCGGAAAAAGTGCAGCGGCTTACAGGCTGAACTCCACACGACAGCGGGAACGAACCGGTTTGCCGGACGAAGACGGGTGAGACGCCAGCGGCCGCTGACGACGACCTGAAACGGACGGCGAGCTTGGTGAGTGAACGCCAACCTAAATGTTTTGAACATCACGCTTAGCCTCATTCCCGAAGGTTCCGTAAAAAGTTAACACCAAACCCCGAACCGCAGTGACACCGTCACCACCCCCTTGCTAAACTTCTTAACGCAGTAAAAACAGTGCAAGTCAATCAATATGTCTAATGAAGATGGTATCTCAGGAGAAAGGGAATCGGCCGCTAATTTTATGTTTAGAAGCTCCGCTATTAGACAAACGCAGCCAAATAAAACAACAATGACAACTACCACCGGAGGTGTGCTTAAGACACTATTTTCGAAATTGGAAAAAATGCAAGAAAGAGAAATTCGAAAGTGGTGGGAGGCCACCTCATTGGAGAGATATATTGACTGTGGAAGAATCCCGAGAGGATTACGCATATACACCGTGCCATCATATGAGAACCCGGACCCAGCATTACTCAGAGATTGGGCAGAGTATACTGCAGATTCGGCTAAAGGAATGGTGTGGATGCTAATAAAGTATGCGTGGAGCGACAGAGACAAATGTCTCAAGGAAATAGCGGATCTTGAAGAAAAAATCGCAAAAGAAAAAGATTCCAAAGAAAATGAAGAATTAAAAGATACCATGAACCAAAGGATTAAGAAATACGAGTTAACCATCCGCAAACGCAAACAAGCGAAATTCCTCAGAGATGAACAAGATTACCTCACAGGTAGGATTCTTACATTTGCTAAGAAGTTCGATGCCACAAGAAAACGTATGGCACAGGCGAATGTGACACCTACTGATGAGGAAACTGAGGAATCAGAAGTCTCAGAAGGCGAACAAACTGAAATAACGGAAAGAACTGTGACAACCAACGATCCTTTTTTCGACGAGTTCGAGGTAATCAAGGAAACCCGTCTCCGCCCCCAACAGAGAAATCATCCACCGGCACCTCAACAAAAACAAAGAGGAGGACGAGGAGGGGCAAGAGGAGCAAGAGGTGGGGGCCAACAGGCGGCGGCATCCCCAAGAGTAACCAGGAGCGGACTGAACCGCAGGAGATAATGGACAAACAAGAAAATAATGTTATTAACCTTTCCAAAAGAACTTTAACGGATGATGAGACCTCCATCCTTAAGAAAGGATTAACTTTTTGTCCGGCTAGTGACTTTGATCCAGTCAAAACACGGATCGATTTATTCAAATACACTAGAAAACTGAAGTTCAAAAAGATCTTTCTTCAGAATCCTATTAACGAAAATGCGGCACCTAACCTTGAAGTTTCCATTGAAACCCCAAGTGAAAGTCAGACGTGTGAGGAATTGGCAGACGTCCTTTTGACACCAACTCAGGAACTAATGTCGAACTCAACGACTGGGGAGATTCCATTGCAAAGTAACATTGTACAAAAACGTGACCCTAGTCACTTGAAAAACAAATCAAAAAAACTGCCCATCACCAATTACGATGCAATAGATCTTTTCAATGAAGCAGTTCTAGAGGATCTAGATAAAATAGCTTCTGGAACAAGAAACAAAATAAACAACAAAAGATCAAATATAACGAAAAGAGAATGGCAAGCTATTAGATCATTGAAAGAGGACACTACAATTGAAATCAAACCTTCTGATAAAGGAGGCAACATTGTGATATTTGACCGGGAGCATTATCTAACAGAAGCCCACAGACAGTTAAAAGATAAAGAATGTTATACTCCTATACAAAGAACAGAGTACAACAAAAGCATTTTAACTTTTCACAGCATGTTAGAAAACTGGCAAAAGGAGGGAATGTTATCAATGGACGAATACCTCTTTTTAAAATGTGAAGCGCCAATACTACCAACGTTTTACCACCTACCAAAGGTGCACCAACATGCAAAAAGACCTCCAGGGCGCCCAATAGTGTCCTCCATAGGAAGCCTTCTCGAAAATACTTCCAGATTTGTGGACGCTTATTTGTCCCCATTTGTAAGGAGCCTTCCATCTTATTTGAAAGACACTCAAGACTTTTTAAATATCATGGACAATGTTACTTGGGATTCTGGAATGTTGTTAATCACATTAGACGTGGTGAATCTATACACCTGTATCAACCACGAACAAGGATTATGTGCTGTGAAATGGTTTTTAGACACCAAACCTGAACATTTCAGTACCCACAACGCAATGATTTTGTCCATGATTAGATTTTGCTTGTATAACAATATCTTTTTATTTGATGGGACCCTATACAACCAGAGAAGAGGTACTTCAATGGGCTCGTGCTTCTCCCCCAGCTATGCAAATTTATTCGTGGGATGGTGGGAGAAGCACGAGGCTTGGAGTGACTCCAATCGGCAATGGACCGATAAAATACTTATGTGGACGAGGTACATTGACGACCTCTTTATAATCTGGCAGGGTGATCGTCAATCAGCAGAAGAGTATATTACCAAACTCAATGTTAATACGCTCAATCTAAAGTTTACCAGCACTATCAGTACTAACTGCATTAACTATCTAGACCTTGAGGTATTTGTGCATAATAACATCTTGCACACCCGGCTGTATAGAAAACCTACCGCGGGTAATGCGGTCTTGCATGCTAAATCTTACCATCCAAAAAGTCTTATAAAAAATGTACCGTATGGCGAATTTCTACGCCTTAAGAGAAATTGTTCTCTTAATCAAGACTATATGCATGCTGCTACTGAAGCCAAAAATAGATTTGAATGTAGAGGATACAACAGCAATATCCTTTATCAAGCCAGTGAGAAAGCCTCTAAAGCAAACAGGAGGGATCTCCTAGTTCCAAAATTAAAAACAGAGGCACCTGATGAAATCCGTATGATAACGGAATTCAATACAAAATCAGGTGAGATAACCAATATCTTTCAAAAACACTGGCACTTACTGACTGCTGACAAAGTCCTTAAGAAAAATCTGCCCAAGAGACCTTTAATAACGTACAAAAGATGTCCGTCTTTGGCAGATCATTTGGTCCACAGCCATTTTAAATCAGTGGCCAAACCCATCAAAATTTCAAAATCGGTTGGTTTCTTCCCCTGTTTAAAATGCAAGGCATGTACATTTAGTGAAAAAACATCTGAATACCCAAATCGCACAGGCGATAATAAACCCAACTTAAAAATAAAGCAGTTGCTTAATTGCAACTCGGAGTACACTGTGTATTGTCTAACCTGTCCATGCAAATTGCGATATATTGGTAGTACCATCAAACCCGCCAAACTCAGGATTCTCGAACACATGCGGGCCATTACCAACAACGACAAAGCATATCCAGTAGCCCGCCACTTTGCTCTACACCATCAAAGCAAGTGGGAGAAACTAAGCTACTATTGCATGGATCAGGCCCCCAAATTAGAACGGGGAGGTGACAGGGAAAAGTCCCTACGCATCTTAGAATCCAAACACATTATCAATCTTAAAACTATTACTCCTTGGGGTTTAAATAATAATGAAGAACTGTGGGTTCATTTGTAATCAGTATGGGGTCACAAATGGGGAATAGGTAGTAGACTATGAAACAGAACTAGGTAACAGCTCTACTTCCCCCATGACATCCAATGCCTTGTCTATTTTGTATTTCTGATTTGCACTGTTGTTAAAACCGCCCATTCAGGGCCTAATAACGCTAAATGGATACTTTGAGAAATGAATTGTTCAAAAAGACTCAAATGTTGTCCTAACTAAGCTTACTGCGATAAGTAATTGAATGAAAAGTAGTAATGACTTATTTTAATAATGTTACTTGTTTTTAAATGGGCACTATGCACTTTCACGTAAATCACCATGATTGAGCAGGCAAAGTATTGTTATTTGCACACTACAAAATGGCGACCACAATATAGCCAAAAAATATGTCCTTCGTTTATGTTTATGGAGGGTGTAGGTAACCAATGGCTCTAAAATGGTGATCTTAACTGCACAGTAACGTTACACTGACGAAGCCTGTGAAGGCGAAACGCGTCTGTAAGGGGTGAGGGGGGTTTGGTGATTAAAAATTTTGCAACTGGATACCAGCGTGCCGGCCTTTCTTTTTCGGAATCCGTATGGGACACGAAAAGTGTGTAGCGATATATATATATATATATATATATATATATATATGTCAGAAAAGCATCTCCATTTTACCGGGGCCCCCGGACCTGCAGGGCGAGCTCTCAAAGCCAGGAATGGAGATCCTGGCACACGAACTTTCATTCCGCCAAAAACAGAGCCCAACACCGACTGATAGACAGGCTTGACTTTTATTTCGTCATGGCAAGCGGAGAGAAAACACCCATTCCTTACGCGTTTCAGCCGTGAGGCCTTGGTCACAGGTGAGTGTAATGTTCATATTGTAGTTCCCAGTGGTCACGTGGCTTGTATTGCACTGCAAGCCCCAAAATGCAATGTTCCTTTCATTTGAGACACGGCATAATTTCCATACTGCATGTTATTTCGTGCATTCACAATGTCCCAATAATTGCACAGAATCGTGTCAGCATAGTGCAGGTTACTCCGCTGGCCAAAAATGTTTGCTAGTCCTGCGGTGCCGTCAGAGAAAGAGAATCTTTCCCTTCTCCCTTTCTCGAGTGGAAAACTGCCAGATAGCAATGGAAGTCCTTTTGCTGGCGCATCCACGAGCGGTCCATGCCCCTCAATAAACATCAGAAAAGCATATATATGTATATATATATATATATATATATATATATATATATATATTTTCAACTCCTCCTCACTTCGGATTGTCGCTGCCGCCTTCCAGAGCAGCGGGTGTCTCGTCCACAAAAAGAACCTCCAAAGTCAGGTTCTTACCACACTTCTACCTCTCAAGTAGTTGCCCACAAGATTGACGAGACTGTGTGCTGGCCAAAGAAATGTATTTTTAGTCAGCCCTCGGACGCGTTTCGCCTGACCCGCAGGCTTGTTCACCGAAGCTTCATTACATATTCCTCGCCATTTTAAACAACGTGTTTCACAAAACGATCATGTGATCCAAACTACTGGATGAAGCAATAGCGAAGAAAGACTCGTAGTTTTACATAGAGCTTTTCACATACCAATGACTTGTGTCAAAAAATAAAATAAGCACCTGGCAAATTAAAGCTTAATATGAAGGCACATACGAAATACATTTAAATAATTGAATTCATTTTCGTAAATATACTTTTTTGATACATTTTGTGGCGGGCAACTAAGGCAGAACACGTCAAAATACATGCAATGAAGTATATAGCAGATCTCGAAAATTGCCTCACGCCATGATTGTATTCGATCAACGCGCCTTCAAAATTATTAATGGTGAATTTAGCCCCAGTGGGCTGCATTTCTCTGTCTAATCTTTGAAAATTGCTATACCATTTTGCCAGATTGATTTAATATAAACTCTATTTGCAAGACTGCCCAAATGGGCATCCAATAAATCAATATTGCCTCCAGTAGTGGACCATGATTTGTGCAGACATAGTGCTCAGACATACTTGTGCAACAATAACAACATTTATTTTAAAAATTGAGGTTATCACTGCTCTCTCTACATATTCTACAACACTAATCTATAAGCTTTTCAGTATCCATTGGGGCCTGTGACCACTCATTTGCCTCCTACAGATGTGTACTCAGATCCTCTTCTACATTCAAACCTCCCGGGGCCTTCGAATTGAGCTCTAAAATGTATCGAGACTCCAGGCGTCTTAATTTCTTCAACCTGTCTCCACCTCTTACATTTCGTGGCACACAATCAATCACAAAATAGCAGAGCCCTGCCTCATTTTTGTTGTGTTTCATTTCGAAGTGGCGAGCCACCGGGTAGGTTTTGTCAGCATTGCGGATCGCCCTCATGTGTTGCAAGATTCTTATATGGACCGGATGAATCGTACTGCCAACATACTTCAGACCACATGGGCACTGGAGCACATAGACAGCATAATCCGTCTTGCAATTAAAGAAGCCTCTTATTTGTTTAGTTCTTTTGGACAGGCCTACTGCATATGACTGTGTATTGACACCTAACTTGCAGGCTTTACACTTCGTGCATCTTAGGAACCCTGGTTTCTTTTTTAGCCAGTCAGTCCCCCCTCCCTTCGATTTCTGCTTTGGTGGAAGCATATTTGAGACAAGCATCTGTTTGAACGATCTCGCTTTTCTAAAGGTGATCGCTGGTCTCTTTTCGACTATTCCTTGAAGGATGGGATCATTTGCTTTCAGATGCCAGTGCCTGTTAAGGATTTTACTCACTTCTTTGTGTTTTCTATTGTAATAGGTGATCATTCTAAATTTTTTCTGTTTTTATGTTGAACAATCGAGACCTCTTGTATATACTTTACTGCATACATATATATATATATATATATATATAGTAAAGTAAAAGTAAAGTCCACATTTGTAAAGCGCATAATCACCCGTAAGGGTCTCTAGGCGCTGGGGGCCGTCGGGAAGATTAAGCGAGCTATTGCCCAGAGTCGCATGGTGCTGGGCTAACCTGCCGCCGGAGCCGGGGATCGAACCGTGGTCCCCAGATTCCAGCGTCAGTCGCCCTGGCCGCGGCACCACACCTCTCCCATATATATATATATTGTGCGTAAGATCAAATTGCACAAGTTTCATAAAGGAAAACCAACAGCTCAGGAAACCAAGCATCTTAGACAGAATAAAAAGGACACGGACCTTTTAACTGTCAATGATCTCACTGCCTGTGAAGTATTAAACAATCTGAGATCAGAAGGTAACATGGAAACTGAAACAACGGATAACACACTAACCCAGAGACTGGCCAATGTTGAGATTGAACAGACTGCGCCTAAAAGTAGCTTTAAGTTGGCTTCGAAATGTGTTCCGCAAACTGCGGTGGATTCGATCGATATCTTTTCCGATATAGTCACCAGGGATCTGATGACCATGAGAACCACTCAAGCAAAACGGGAGATTCAATTCAATACCACCAAGGAACAAAATACAGCCATTAAGTCCATTATGGATGATGAAACTATAGTGTGCAAACCCTCCGACAAAGGAGGCAACATTGTTGTCATGTCCAGGACTAAATATGTGGCAGAGGCCATGCGGCAACTACAGGATGTTTCCTGTTACTCTACAATAAAGAAACAAGATTATCTGTCTAGCATAAATGATCTCCATGTTTTACTCAAAAAATGGCATGACAAACAGATGCTTGACCTTGACGAATATCTTTTCCTTAAAACTACTAATCCTGTGTTACCTTGTTTTTACCACCTCCCCAAGGTCCATAAGAACATACAAGATCCCCCTGGGAGACCCATAATCTCCTCTATGGGCGGACTGACGGAGAACCTCTCCAAATTCCTAGACCACCATCTGTTTAGTTCTGTGTTGTCTCTGAGATCATATATCAGGGACACTACAGACTTCATAGAAAAGGTGGAACTTTTGAACTGGCAACCATCCTATACATTGATTACCCTGGACATAACAAGTTTGTATACTTGTATAGAACACAATCAGGGTCTCCATGCTATAGAGTACTTTCTCAATAAGAGAGAACTAAAGTTTGCAATGCACAATAAGATGCTATTAGAACTAACCTCATTCTGTTTATGCAATAACATCTTTCTTTTCCAGAATACCATATATCGCCAATTGACTGGTATAGCGATGGGTTCCTGCTTCGCCCCCAGCTACGCAAATTTATTCGTGGGCTGGTGGGAGGAGCAGGTAGCCTGGACCCCCAGATTGTCCTCCTGGAATTCTAAGGTGGTACTATGGAGCAGGTATATTGATGACCTGTTCCTAGTATGGGATGGTACCATTGAGGAAGCTAAACAGTATATTGATATGCTGAATGACAATGAATTCAATTTGAAATTCACTGGTGACATCAATAAGGAAAGGGTAAACTATCTGGACCTGGAGGTGAGCATTAGGGATGGGCATCTTTGCACTAATCTATACCGCAAACCGACAGCAGGAAATAGCGTTTTACACGCGTCCAGCAGTCATCCTGGTAAATTAATTAACAGCATCCCGTATGGGGAACTCCTACGGTTGAAACGTAATTGTAGCCAGGACGATTCATTTGAGGAAGCTGCCAAGGAGTGTATGGAGAGATTTGTGGTAAGAGGATACAGCCCCCATGTTCTAAAAGAGACCCTGAAGAAAGTGAGGAGTATCTCTCGGTCTAGTCTTTTCACTAAAAAATCGATCTCCAGCACGGAAGGCAAATTCCGCATGATCACCTCTTACTCTGCAGACTCCCACAAACTGCGTGAGGTATTGGCAAAACATTGGCATATTCTACAATCGGATCCAATTATTGGCTCGGATATGCCAAATGTGCCATTACTCACATACAGAAAGGCGAGATCACTACGTGATCAAGTGGTCCACAGCTATCTACGACCTATCGAGAAGCGACAGGGCACATTGAAGGAAGCCCATGGCTTCTTTCCGTGTGGGAAGTGCAAAGCCTGCTCTGCAAGTAAAAGAACTTTGAATTATGAGGTTCCGGGACATAATAGAGGGAAAAAGATCAACAAATTTATGTCTTGCCACTCTGACCACGCGGTTTATTGCCTAGTGTGTCCATGCATGTTGAGATATGTGGGAAGCACGATCAATCCTGTCAAATTAAGGATATTGGAGCACATGCGTGCAATAGCTAATAAGGATTTCACTTATCCTGTAGCACGCCACTTCTCTATAAGACACAACAGCGACAGGAATCTTTTGAGATATTTCTGTTTGGACAGGGTAGAAGCAAATCCTAGATGGGGCAATAGATTGCTTGCCTTGAGGAGACTCGAGTCACGCTATATCATAGACCTAGAAACAAAAGCACCCAAAGGGTTGAACATGGGAGAGGAACTGGCCTCACACTTGGGTTGATAATGATGTGAAATATACAATGATGTGATATATGAAATGAACCATTATTAATATTGACCTGATGATGATTTACCTATTGTCTGATGACCTTTTGAGAATCATTGATGGATTTTTGATGAATTTTTGATGGTTTTAAATTGTGTGGAGATCAGGGGTGTATGATTCTACTTGTATTAACTTAGTTAATACACATTGCTTGATATTGAGTTCCACCTTGAGTGGGCAGTCCATTGGGCTGCCAATGCCGATCCACGGCAAGATTTTTTCTGAGGCTTCGATCAATGACCAATGATATGACAGATAGATTGAAACCTGTCATCATCTTAGCCGTGCAGTGCAGATATTAATGGTTGTCTGTCTTAAATCTATGCGGGTAATGAATGGGATGATGAATTTGCCGATACACGGCGTAAATTGTGGTGTGACACCTTTACTAGCAATGTTTGAATTTTCAATGAATTTTCTATGTATTTGCACATTATAAGATGGCGCTCATGAAGCGCCTCTGCTCAGTCTCTTGTCTATGCCCATGACCTGTGGGAAACATAGATAACGACCTTGTTTTGGTCGCGCTGTTGTAAAATACTGACGAAGGGAGCGTTGTCTCCAGAAACGCGTCTAGCGGAATAAATTTACCCCTGCTGTAAGCAACTGTCGTGCTGCGAGTGCTTTTTTATCCTTAATTGACCCGGCTGGGTATTTTTCTGGGATATTCTGAGCTTGTGTATATATATATATATATATATATATATATATATATATATATATATATATATATATATATATATATATATATATATTTCCGCACTTGTACTCCTGCATAGACGCCACGCCATCAATCCTCGGCTGACAATCAACAAGAACACGGAAGACCCAGAGTGCTGGTGAGTTTTTTATTAACAGCACACCATGGCAGGATAACGTTTCGCCCTACACAGAGGGCTTGGTCACATGGTGCACCGAAAGAGTTGCGTGAATTTAAAGTGCTAGTGCAGTAACAACAACCTCATTGATTGGTTGCTCCTGAAACCATTAGAATATGCAACACAGCTGTTAAATTAATCATTTAAAGGTACATTGGCGGGCAACCAAGGCTATCTTAAGTCAGGTCTTTAAAAGTATATCTGTTTGAATACAGTACTAAAAATCCGGGTACATATGTAAGATGTAGGATTTAGGATTTCTAAAAGAGAGGGTTAACTGGGAATTCCCACAGTGCATGTTCATTCATTACAATGCGTGTTGCTGTACAAATTTTCATGTATATTACAATTCAATCAAAATTACAACCGCACCTAATGCACTAGCCCCTAGTTGGCACTATGACGGCCCTCTAACTTAATTGTAAAATATATACACAAATTTCATCTATATACATCTATATACAATAAGTATCTTACAAAATATTACCAAAACTTGGACAGTTGACTAGAAATGTACACCGGATAACGAACGACCCAAAGAAACAAAGTGGCACATATCTTAGATCATTGATGCCACATATGCCCAATCTCGTTGTTACTACTACTATGATAAACAAGTGAGAATTTAAAAAAAGAAGAACACAATTCTTCCTGGATTTGAAATTTGTAAAATGCAGCTATACACCTAGTGAGGATTTTTTTACAGTACTGAAAAGCATGACTTTATAAGCATGACATATAAGAATGATAAGACTTCATGGCCTAAAGTTCAGACACAAAGAGCAAAAACAGGCAAGCACAATGCAGTTAACTGATGGGGGGTATAAGTAAATGCTAGGAAGACAGACAGAAATATATACTATAAACATGTATAGCAGTCCTCCGTGGAATTAAGACTATATATATATATACTTATATGTGGGCTCAGAGCCCACCCCCTGTTTTCATTTGTCTGTTTCAGTGTCCATTAAAAATACTTGCGTGCTAGTGGTTAGCCCTACCTCTAGTCCCTCCTTTTTATCTCTGGTTTCCTCCCACAGGCACAGGGACCAACTACTGTACAGTTACGCTAATTTGGGAGACTATTTTATTTGTTTTCTGCTCCCCCGTCCCTCATCCCTCCTGCCATGTCTCCCACCTTCTCCCATGTGCTACATGCCCACTCCCACCTACCCCAACGTATCCATGTTGGAGATCCATAACATTTATATTGATCTCCCTGTTGTCCTCATCTCCCTACAGCTTCTTGTCTTTTCAACGGTGATGGAAAACAAATACTGTTCCACTAAATTCCTTGACATGCATTTCTTTTTTCCTTTAATCTTCACTAAGCGCACGAATAGCACGAGTTGCAGGAACTACATATGCCATCATGCCAAGCACTTTCTCACCTCGCGTTGATATCACCACCATTCCAGCTGTGCATGCCGCATTTTCTGTGAGCCCTAGCGTTGTTGTTGTTGACGCCATATACAGATGCCAAGTGGAGGATCACAAGGAGGCGGCTGGAGCTCAGAAGACGGCAGCAGGCGGCAGTGTAACACAGGCTTAGCTGACCCTCACTTTAGCAGCCAGTAGTGCGCAATTTACAAATCAGGCAAACACACCAAGATTACTTAAATTCTTCCTTCTCCAACTCCGTCCATTTCATAAAGCCTTGAGCGATGCTTCGCTGGTAGGCCCTGCGCCACTTTATCTAAGACAGTGCATTTACAAGTGCTTGTTTAATTTTAGGTGCTGCCTCTAGATAAAAGCTGTCTCAAACATATTAGTGGGGGGAACGCTTCTCTTTCCTTCCTGTAGGGCAGAGGCAGAGTGCATTTCCTCCAAGCTGTGAGCACACTTTTCACCAGCTGAGACCGTGTACACAGTCTTCGGGTGCTGTAGGAGAGAAGGCACCCAACCCACATCTTTCACTCTCACTCCAGCACACACACCTCTCCCGCCTTTCTCACCTTTAGCCAGATTTGCGTCTTTAACCCGCTGGTCTGGGACTGCAGTTTAAGCGCCGTCTCTAAATAAAAGCTGTCTCAAGCATATTAGCCGGGGAAATGCTGCTCTGTCCTCGCTGTTGGGCAGGGGCAGAGTGAAGTTTCTCCGGGTTGTACACACGTTTAGCCAGCTGGGACTGCATAGCAATGTCCCAGGGCTATTACTGCTGCCTTCAGAGGATGTGCTTGGGTGGCTACTCTTCTGCCAAGGCGCCATTCACTTTTCCTTGAATGGCATCTCTTGAGTCCCCATTCTGAGGAGTCTGGGAGTACTGCACCATTAGTTATGCACTGAAGGACTGATACCACAGACATTGGTAATTCCTGGATGTGGGAGTACTGTGACATTCTCAATGGCACCCAAGGGAGCCCCATACAACACAGGAATTACTGGAATCAGTGTTACTTCTGCTGATTACTGCTGTAGTTCCCCATTTCCTTCTGGTTACCCACTGGGAAATGTCATCAGCTTCTAGCTGGTTACCTCTCTCTCTGAGGTTTACTAGGGAATTACACGGCACCCAGAATAGGGGTTTTAGTAGATGTTGTCCATTGAATGCTCATGCCTATCGTCAGTTTCATATAACACGTATAAAGCTTCTCACCTGGTTTGTTCTTCTAGGTGTTGCAGGAAGAATCCACCTTTCAGTTACAGGACGACGTTTAGGGATGCCCAGGGAAATCGGAGCACTGGTGTGGAAGTGGAACTACTGTTGACTCCTCCTCGAATCCAGGGCTTGGATGTTAAACCCTATTTTGTTTGGCTGAGCTCGTGTAGTCTTGCTTGTTTCCTCTGTGCCTTCCATCCAGAGGTTCACTATGTTCTTCTATTTTGGGAACCATTCATTCTGTCAGTGATTTAAACAGGCTACTTGGCCTTGCCAAACACACACATCCATTTGGCACACTTGAGCCACGTGACACGGGTTTGCAACATATTTGAGCATAATTCTTTCAGTGTTATGGCATGTCTGAATGATGGCCAGCTACAACTGTCTAGAACACAGTTTTCATATTTGGAAGAAGCCAAATATTTTCACTTGCCACCTGGTGGTTCAGCACTACATTTCCGTAGGTATTACGGCCTTGAGAAATGCAGTCCTTTTTACAATCTCGGGGAATTTCCGGGACTCGTCATTGAATAGCCACTCGATGCTTGACAACTGTAGGAATGTTCACAAAGTGTGTGATGCATTGTGAGTCACAAGCAGGGTGGGACAGCCCTTTCCCACTCTTTCTCCTTGAAGATTGCAAGCGCCCCCAATGTGTTCACTGCAGCTCAGAATGACAAATCGCAAGGCACCTTTGCACATTACGAATTGTAGCTTTACCTTCTGCAAAGCACAGTGATCACTTTGTAAATACAAGGCACGTGCCCTGTTGCTTAAACATGATGGTGAGGAGTTTGATAAGTGTGCTTTCAGTCTGAACATTTTTACTCTTTTGCACCCGTGTCCATATACTCTTTTGCTTCTGGAAAAGTCCACATCATAAGTTGGATACATGGTGTGGTGTCAGACATGGTTCCTCATCCGAATAACTTTCAATACGATTACTTGTGGTGTGATTATTATTGGTTAACATCAATAATTTAACTTTTTCTTTCCCTTGGGTGCTCTGCTTACCATCTATTGATGTTCTTCAGATTAGCCATTCCGGTTTTCTTTAATTCTCTGCCTGCTTTTTTCAGTGGTTCATGTGCTTGCTTGATTAAAACCGTCATCTATTCACTATACAAAACAAGCATTTGCAATGCAATAGGTCTCGCATTAGGAAAGTTTGAGCTATTGGTATTGTAAATGACACATTTTTTATTTATGTGTTGGTTTTGAAAATAGCGAAAATAGCTTTGTCATTTACAATGCCAAAAGTTTTAACTTTCGCAAATGTGACACCTATAGCATTTGTAATGCAATATGTGTTGTATTTACGTGACTTAGATGTATTGATATTACAAATAAAAAGGGTGCAGTGTGTGTGTGAGGGTGCAGTGTGTGTGTGTGAGGGTGCAGTGTGTGTGTGTGAGGGTGCAGTGTGTGTGTGTGAGGGTGCAGTGTGTGTGTGAGGGTGCAGAGTGTGTGAGGGTGCAGAGTGTGTGAGGGTGCAGAGTGTGTGAGAGTGCAGAGTGTGTGAGAGTGCAGAGTGTGTGAGAGTGCAGAGTGTGTGAGAGTGCAGAGTGTGTGAGGGTGCAGAGTGTGTGAGGGTGCAGAGTGTGAGGGTGCAGAGTGTGTGAGGGTGCAGAGTGTGTTAGGGTGCATAGTGTGTGAGGGTGCAGAGTGTGTGAGGGTGCAGAGTGTGTGAGGGTGAGTCTCCTGGGAACATAAACTATGGGAAAATGAATATTGGGAAACATTACATACGTGCAGGAGTTTGCATGGCAATATACAAAATAAAGAAACATAGAGGTAAATACCAGCTTTAAAAAATCCATTAAGTTGCTAGAGACGCACAGCAGCTGTGATTTCATGTAAATAAAATAAAACAAGTCACTGCGAACACGCTGTGTAGCCAATAAATTATATGTCTGCCCACAAGGCTGTAGTCAGACACCCTTTCATGCACAGGACTTAAGTCTCAAACAATCTCTTGCCAGTGTTGTCAAAGTCAGGACTAGCTCCCCCTGGATGATTTCTAAAGCAGGCCTTTTGAGTGTAAATATTGGCGCTGGGGGGTTAAGTGTCGCTGGAGATCCTTCAAATCTCAGGCAGGAATCCCTGCAGGGCTGGCTCCGCTTTTCATCCTTCAAGCGAGGCTTACATTACACATAGCTCTGAGAGGCTATTAGTTAGTTGGTGCGCGCTGCCTAACTGGTCTAATCAATGGTCAACAGGGGAGAGGCAGATTCTGTATCTAAAGGAAGTGTTCATATAGTCTGTCTGCAGGGAAAAAAGTCGAGGTGCTGCAGCGACATGTTCAAGATCACACAGTGTGCCTCTCTGATAGCAGCCATAGCATTTCCAAAACTGTTTTATGTTTAAAAAAATCTTAATGGGCGTAGGATGATAACATATTCAGAAGTGGGTGCTTGAACAATATATCCAAACTTTTAGCACTGAAAACATCTATGTGTGTTTTTAGGTGTTTTAGTGGAAGAAATAATGGATGGTGCTATGAACAAAGTTTCTGGCAAAGGAGTTAGCTGATTCTTCTAAAGTAAAGGGATTACATTCAGGAGGGATGTCCCACAGAAGTGAGAAGAGGAGACAGATGGTGCAGGCGCAGTGGCATTGGGACCCAGGTGTACGAAGGACTGACAAAACGCAAATTTTTTTTTTTAACTATCCTTCCTTGCTTGCACTAGGGCCCAACTCACCGTTGCTGAGCCAGCGTAGCTTTGCACCTGGGAGCAAGAGCCCCAGGATGAAGAATATTGAAGCAGAGGGAACACCTTAGTTTGGGCCTAGGATGATGGGTAGGGCAAGATGGGGGCTTACGTTTTTTAACATGTCAGAAGAAACTCCCCTTTCTCAAGAAGTAGCTATCATTAATGCAGCAGGTGCATTACCACTGGGACCCAGGTGTCCAAGGGGCCCACTTGTGGCATATAGGTTACCTGTATTCTGGTAACATGAGGCCACAGGTTCTGGAACGTGGTAATGTAAGAGAGCAGGTACTGACAGTTGGAGGTGATACCACTAGGCATTGGGTGTAACTGGCTTGCCCTCCAATATATCCTTAAATTACCTTTCGAGTCTACTTTACACGACTACGTCACAAATAGGACTGTCCGTCTTTGGGGCAAGGGGTGAAAGAAGAGTAATGAAAGAGGCAGAGGAGAAAGGCTGATAATCACGGCTGCAGGTATCATCAGTTCAGTAGCTGGCATTGCATGCCCAGGAGTGTGTGTGGCTTACAACGCCCCAATTATGGAGACTCTGATTTCTGGTCACTATATTTTTTTGTTCGATGTATTTGCTCTTGTATAAGTCTAACAAATACTGTGCATTTTGTGCTACAGGTCAAATGTAATGATCTGAAAAGACTCATAACTGCGCTAAGTCCTGTTCTTCCCGCTTAACCAACCCTTGCCATTATGTTTCTTAGGGGACCCAAATTCAAAACATTTTGTTTAGAGGTGTTCAGAACAAAAATGTTTGAAAACTTTTGCCATAAAGCCAAACACCACCTTGAAAAAGTCTCATTTCACGTGTCTTCTTTAGTTTTGAAGATTGGAAACTTGATCGAGTAGAGAGGGCAACAAAAGTAGACTTACTGTCTGGTTTTCCTCTGGTTGCTCCTCACGGGCGAGCAGTTGGGTCTACTAATAGCCGTTCTAGCATCAGGAGGACAGCCACAAACATCCACATGTACGTCAACCCGGAAACACTTTGGTAGGCAGGTCACAGGAACTATTTCCTGTGAGAATCAAAAGACTAGTACGCAAGCAATAGAGTAAGAACTGTGCTAAGAATTGCGCGGCCACATTGGAATAGGCCGGTTTCTTTAAATTAGAAAAGTGACTTTTCGCCAATGGACAAGAAACTTGTTTTAAAGAAAATGAAATTCGTTAAACACCTCCTTATGCGAACACATAAACGTAGTAGGGCTTTTTACCACCTTCATTTTCAAAATTAAATTGTACATGCCTCCATTATTCTCGCGCAAAGTATCGTGTCACATTTTTTACATGCTCTCGAAAAGACTATATTTTTGGGAACGAATAAATGAAGGGTTTTACAGTGTTTGTTTTCTGTTTGATTGACAGGTTTTGAACCAATCGGTGCAGTGCTCTCTTTCTGAACCCTGCCGTGTATAGGGGCGGGAGTTCGCCTGTACTTCCGTTGTGGGAGGCGGTCTCTGTTTCTTCTGCTGCTGCTTGTGAAGGGCATCGAGCCGGTCGCTGTTGAACGAAGGTGAGAGCTAGAGGGGTCTTTTGAATGAGAGTGTTGTTGCAGATGGTCCTCGAGAGTTTTCGAGTTCTAAGTGCTGTCACCAATTGCTGGGGCCACGACGCACCCTGCAGTTAGAAATGATAGCGGACCAGAGAGGGAGCATGTCTAAAAGGAGTACTGCCTCCTGATTGGCTGAGGAGCCGACGCGGGAATCGAAACTAGTGGTGCGCGCGCACCAGAGGAGCGGGGGCAAGGGAGCGCGAAGACGCCGAGACGAGGTAAGGGATGTGTGTGTAAGCGCCGGGGGTTCTCTGTGTATGTGTGTGCGTGCGTGCGTGTGTGTATGCGGGGGGGTTCTGTATGTATGTATGTATGTGTGTGTGTATGCGTGGGGGGGCTGTATGTGTGTTGTGCATGTGTTGTGAAGAGCCTGTTGATGCGCGCGACCTGATCCCGGCAGGCTGCTGCTGCTGCTGCGTGCGCGTGACAGTCTGTTGTCCTCTCCGGCTCCCTTTGAGTCCTTGAAAGCCGGAATGATAACAATAGTCTCGCTCTGCGACAGCAGGCCTTTGGCCTGCAATCGCAGGGCGAGACCTAAAAAGTACATTTTCTCAGCAAACGTAAATAGGTACTTTCTCCCGTACTTAAACAAGACATAATAGACTTCTCATCACAATGTCTGCAATTTAGTGTCACCTTTCTTTGGCAAGTAGGTCTGCTTTTCAGAGTAGGGCCCGACATTTCAATATAACAGTTTATAATGACATTATGTCATTTCTTTTAACTAATGTTAATCTCCCAATATTTTGAGTTTTCTATAATCGCCTGCCATTTTATATTTGTCCTGGCTGTCAGTCTGATAAAAGCTCATATGGCAAAGGTAAATTAATTGCCAGTGTTCTGGCTTTTACTCTAATCCTTGAAAGTACCACCAGAACTCGTGTCATAATAACCGATTAACAAAATGAGCAAATCGAGGTTTAGTTTGTGTGATCATCGATGTCGTTGCACTAAATCACCAGGATATACTCACACTTCTTTTCATTTTGATTTTAATAAAACATTAAGAAATTCAAAAGAAGTTCCCTTTCTATCCTTTTGAGTTGCCCTCTAGCTCCACATATTTTTCTTATCATAACAATATCACAGACGTTGGGCCCTGTTTTTATCTCTCTTAGAGACAGTACAAATGTATGTTCATAACAACATCTCTCTTTGTAAACAATACATTTTAAACATGTAAGGTTTTGTTTTATACTGTATCCCGCCATTTCATAAGCACAAATGTCATTAGGTGTTGACTCTGCATGTTTTTATTTTGATATTTGGACAAGTCTTTGCATATTATAAGGTTTTATAAATGTGTGCGCAATGAAAGGCTGCCCTTTTTGTACTTATGTTTCATCCTTTTTAGGGCTCGGGCCTAAGCCACCACGAGGCGGAGCTTCCGAGCTCTTATGTGTTCAAAAAAAAAATGCAGAAAGGGGTCCGGCTGGCACATTCCTTAGTTTTTTATGGCATCTGCCTAGTGATTCGTCTTTGCTGTGCTGTGTATTTAGTAGTGTTGACGTGATAGGCTGTAAGTAATTTACGCGTGCCCGATGTGGCATATTCTGTGCGAGAACGAGCACGGCAGAGTGATTAATCTTAATTAGGAGCTGTCAGAGTGCCCGTGTAATGAAATCCAGATGGTTAAGAGAGGTGTCCTGCTTGAACTTTTCACACATCACGAGCGCTGACTCCTTCTCAGTTCTTATCTCTCGCTGTGTGATTCACTGCCGTGTGAAGTGGAGGGGGCAGCCGGGCAGAGCATGTGCCTAAGGCTCGGAGATTTCTGGACTCGATGTCTGGCGCGGGGATGCTTATCTATGCCCCTGCGGAATGTGCTCGACCAGCCAACCACGGAGGGCCGGCACGGCGGAGGCCTGGCCTAGGGCAATGTGTTAGTTCTGCAGATGGCGTAGTGCAGAGTGGTAGTGCGTAGTGCAGAGTGGCAGTGCAGAGTGGTAGTGCGTAGTGCAGAGTGGCAGTGCAGAGTGCAGAGGCGTAGTGCAGAGGCGTAGTGCAGAGTGCAGAGGCGTAGTGCAGAGGCGTAGTGCGTAGTGCAGAGGTGTAGTGCAGAGGCGTAGTGCAGAGTGCAGAGACGTAGTGCGTAGTGCAGAGGCGTAGTGCAGAGGCGTAGTGCAGAGTGGTAGTGCGTAGTGCAGAGTGGTAGTGCGTAGTGCAGAGTGGTAGTGCGTAGTGCAGAGGCGTAGTGCAGAGTGCAGAGGCGTAGTGCAGAGGCGTAGTGCGTAGTGCAGAGGCGTAGTGCAGAGGCGTAGTGCGTAGTGCACAGGCGTAGTGCAGAGGCGTAGTGCAGAGTGGTAGTGCGTAGTGCAGAGGCGTAGTGCAGAGTGGTAGTGCGTAGTGCAGAGGCATAGTGCAGAGTGGTAGTGCGTAGTGCAGAGGCGTAGTGCAGAGGCGTAGTGCAGAGTGGTAGTGCGTAGTACAGAGTGGTAGTGCGTAGTGGTAGTGCGTAGTGCAGAGTGGTAGTGCGTAGTGCAGAGGCGTAGTGCAGAGTGCTGAGGCGTAGTGCAGAGGCGTAGTGCGTAGTGCAGAGGCGTAGTGCGTAGTGCAGAGGCGTAGTGCAGAGGCGTAGTGCAGAGTGGTAGTGCGTAGTGCAGAGTGGTAGTGCGTAGTGAAGAGTGGTAGTGCGTAGTGCAGAGGCGTAGTGCAGAGTGCAGAGGCGTAGTGCAGAGGCATAGTGCATAGTGCAGAGGCGTAGTGCAGAGGCGTAGTGCGTAGTGCAGTGCAGAGTGCAGAGGCGTAGTGCAGAGGCATAGTGCAGAGTGCAGAGGCGTAGTGCAGAGGCGTAGTGCGTAGTGCAGAGGTGTAGTGCAGAGGCGTAGTGCAGAGTGCAGAGGCGTAGTGCAGAGGCGTAGTGCAGAGTGGTAGTGCGTAGTGCAGAGTGGTAGTGCATAGTGCAGAGTGGTAGTGCGTAGTGCAGAGGCGTAGTGCAGAGTGCAGAGGCGTAGTGCAGAGGCGTAGTGCGTAGTGCAGAGGCGTAGTGCAGAGGCGTAGTGCGTAGTGCAGAGGCGTAGTGCAGAGGCGTACTGCGTAGTGCAGAGGCGTAGTGCAGAGTGGTAGTGCGTAGTGCAGAGGCGTAGTGCAGAGGCGTAGTGCAGAGTGGTAGTGCGTAGTGCAGAGTGGTAGTGCGTAGTGGTAGTGCGTAGTGCAGAGTGGTAGTGCATAGTGCAGAGGCGTAGTGCAGAGTGGTAGTGCGTAGTGCAGAGTGGTAGTGCGTAGTGCAGAGGCGTAGTGCAGAGGCGTAGTGCAGAGTGCAGAGGCGTAGTGCAGAGGCGTAGTGCAGAGTGCAGAGGCGTAGTGCGTAGTGCAGAGGCGTAGTGCGTAGTGCAGAGGCGTAGTGCAGAGGCGGAGTGCAGAGGCGGAGTGCAGAGGCGTAGTGCGTAGTGCAGAGGCGTAGTGCAGAGGCATAGTGCAGAGTGGTAGTGCGTAGTGCAGAGTGGTAGTGCGTAGTGCAGAGGCGTAGTGCGTAGTGCAGAGGCGTAGTGCAGAGTGCAGAGGCGTAGTGCGTAGTGCAGAGGCGTAGTGCAGAGGCGTAGTGCAGAGTGCAGAGGTGTAGTGCAGAGGCGTAGTGCAGAGTGCAGAGGCGTAGTGCAGAGTGGTAGTGCGTAGTGCAGAGTGGCAGTGCAGAGTGGTAGTGCGTAGTGCAGAGTGGCAGTGCAGAGTGCAGAGGCATAGTGCAGAGGCGTAGTGCAGAGTGCAGAGGCGTAGTGCAGAGGCGTAGTGCAGAGGCGTAGTGCAGAGGCGTAGTGCAGAGTGGTAGTGCGTAGTGCAGAGTGGTAGTGCGTAGTGCAGAGGCGTAGTGCAGAGGCGTAGTGCAGAGTGCAGAGGCGTAGTGCGTAGTACAGAGGCGTAGTGCAGAGTGCAGAGGCGTAGTGCAGAGGCGTAGTGCAGAGGCGTAGTGCAGAGGCGTAGTGCAGAGGCATAGTGCGTAGGGCAGAGGCGTAGTACGTAGTGCAGAGGCGTAGTGCAGAGGCGTAGTGCAGAGTGCAGAGGCATAGTGCGTAGTGCAGAGGGGTAGTGCAGAGGCGTAGTGCAGAGTGCAGAGGCGTAGTGCAGAGTGCAGAGGCGTAGTGCAGAGTGGTAGTGCGTAGTGCAGAGTGGCAGTGCAGAGTGGTAGTGCGTAGTGCGGAGTGGCAGTGCAGAGTGCAGAGGCGTAGTGCAGAGGCGTAGAGCAGAGTGCAGAGGCGTAGTGCAGAGGCGTAGTGCAGAGTGCAGAGGCGTAGTGCAGAGGCGTAGTGCAGAGTGCAGAGGCGTAGTGCAGAGTCAGAGGCGTAGTGCAGAGGCGTAGTGCAGAGTGCAGAGGCGTAGTGCAGAGGCGTAGTGCAGAGTGGTAGTGCGTAGTGCAGAGTGGCAGTGCAGAGTGGTAGTGCATAGTGCAGAGTGGCAGTGCAGAGTGGTAGTGCGTAGTGCAGAGTGGTAGTGCAGAGTGGTAGTGCGTAGTGCAGAGTGGTAGTGCGTAGTGCAGAGTGGTAGTGCGTAGTGCAGAGTGGTAGTGCGTAGTGCAGAGTGGCAGTGCAGAGCGCAGAGTGGCAGTGCAGAGTGGCAGTGCGTAGTGCAGAGTGGCAGTGCGTAGTGCAGAGTGGCAGTGCGTAGTGCAGAGTGGCAGTGCGTAGTGCAGAGTGGCAGTGCGTAGTGCAGAGTGGCAGTGCGTAGTGCAGAGTGGCAGTGCGTAGTGCAGAGTGGCAGTGCAGAGTGGTAGTGCGTAGTGCAGAGTACAGAGTGGTAGTGCGTAGTGCAGAGTGGCAGTGCAGAGTGGTAGTGTGTAGTGCAGAGTGGCAGTGCAGAGTGGTAGTGCATAGTGCAGAGTGGCAGTGCAGAGTGGTAGTGCGTAGTGCAGAGGCGTAGTACGTAGTGCAGAGGCGTAGTGCAGAGGCGTAGTGCAGAGTGCAGAGGCGTAGTGCGTAGTGCAGAGGGGTAGTGCAGAGGCGTAGTGCAGAGTGCAGAGGCGTAGTGCAGAGGCGTAGTGCAGAGTGTAGAGGCGTAGTGCAGAGTGGTAGTGCGTAGTGCAGAGTGGCAGTGCAGAGTGGTAGTGCGTAGTGCAGAGTGGCAGTGCAGAGTGCAGAGGCGTAGTGCAGAGGCGTAGAGCAGAGTGCAGAGGCCTAGTGCAGAGGGGTAGTGCAGAGTGCAGAGGCGTAGTGCAGAGGTGTAGTGCAGAGTGCAGAGGCGTAGTGCAGAGTGCAGAGGCGTAGTGCAGAGGCGTAGTGCAGAGTGCAGAGGCGTAGTGTAGAGGCGTAGTGCAGAGTGGCAGTGCAGAGTGGTAGTGCGTAGTGCAGAGTGGTAGTGCAGAGTGGTAGTGCATAGTGCAGAGTGGTAGTGCATAGTGCAGAGTGGTAGTGCGTAGTGCAGAGTGGTAGTGCGTAGTGCAGAGTGGCAGTGCAGAGTGCAGAGTGGCAGTGCAGAGTGGCAGTGCGTAGTGCAGAGTGGCAGTGCGTAGTGCAGAGTGGCAGTGCGTAGTGCAGAGTGGCAGTGCGTAGTGCAGAGTGGCAGTGCATAGTGTAGTGTAGTGCAGAGTGCAGAGTGGTAGTGCGTAGTGCAGAGTGGCAGTGCAGAGTGGTAGTGCGTAGTGCAGAGTGGCAGTGCAGAGTGGTAGTGCGTAGTGCAGAGTGGCAGTGCAGAGTGGTAGTGCGTAGTGCAGAGTGGTAGTGCGTAGTGGTAGTGCATAGTGCAGAGGCGTAGTGCAGAGTGGTAGTGCGTAGTACAGAGTGGTAGTGCGTAGTGGTAGTGCGTAGTGCAGAGTGGTAGTGCGTAGTGCAGAGGCGTAGTGCAGAGTGCTGAGGCGTAGTGCAGAGGCGTAGTGCGTAGTGCAGAGGCGTAGTGCGTAGTGCAGAGGCGTAGTGCAGAGGCGTAGTGCAGAGTGGTAGTGCGTAGTGCAGAGTGGTAGTGCGTAGTGCAGAGTGGTAGTGCGTAGTGCAGAGGCGTAGTGCAGAGGCGTAGTGCGTAGTGCAGTGCAGAGTGCAGAGGCGTAGTGCAGAGGCATAGTGCAGAGTGCAGAGGCGTAGTGCAGAGGCGTAGTGCGTAGTGCAGAGGTGTAGTGCAGAGGCGTAGTGCAGAGTGCAGAGGCGTAGTGCAGAGGCATAGTGCAGAGTGCAGAGGCGTAGTGCAAAGGCGTAGTGCGTAGTGCAGAGGTGTAGTGCAGAGGCGTAGTGCAGAGTGCAGAGGCGTAGTGCAGAGGCGTAGTGCAGAGGCGTAGTGCAGAGTGCAGAGACGTAGTGCGTAGTGCAGAGGCGTAGTGCAGAGGCGTAGTGCAGAGTGGTAGTGCGTAGTGCAGAGTGGTAGTGCGTAGTGCAGAGTGGTAGTGCGTAGTGCAGAGGCGTAGTGCAGAGTGCAGAGGCGTAGTGCAGAGGCGTAGTGCGTAGTGCAGAGGCGTAGTGCAGAGGCGTAGTGCGTAGTGCACAGGCGTAGTGCAGAGGCGTAGTGCAGAGTGGTAGTGCGTAGTGCAGAGGCGTAGTGCAGAGTGGTAGTGCGTAGTGCAGAGGCATAGTGCAGAGTGGTAGTGCGTAGTGCAGAGGCGTAGTGCAGAGGCGTAGTGCAGAGTGGTAGTGCGTAGTACAGAGTGGTAGTGCGTAGTGGTAGTGCGTAGTGCAGAGTGGTAGTGCGTAGTGCAGAGGCGTAGTGCAGAGTGCTGAGGCGTAGTGCAGAGGCGTAGTGCGTAGTGCAGAGGCGTAGTGCGTAGTGCAGAGGCGTAGTGCAGAGGCGTAGTGCAGAGTGGTAGTGCGTAGTGCAGAGTGGTAGTGCGTAGTGAAGAGTGGTAGTGCGTAGTGCAGAGGCGTAGTGCAGAGTGCAGAGGCGTAGTGCAGAGGCGTAGTGCATAGTGCAGAGGCGTAGTGCAGAGGCGTAGTGCGTAGTGCAGTGCAGAGTGCAGAGGCGTAGTGCAGAGGCATAGTGCAGAGTGCAGAGGCGTAGTGCAGAGGCGTAGTGCGTAGTGCAGAGGTGTAGTGCAGAGGCGTAGTGCAGAGTGCAGAGGCGTAGTGCAGAGGCGTAGTGCAGAGTGGTAGTGCGTAGTGCAGAGTGGTAGTGCGTAGTGCAGAGTGGTAGTGCGTAGTGCAGAGGCGTAGTGCAGAGTGCAGAGGCGTAGTGCAGAGGCGTAGTGCGTAGTGCAGAGGCGTAGTGCAGAGGCGTAGTGCGTAGTGCAGAGGCGTAGTGCAGAGGCGTACTGCGTAGTGCAGAGGCGTAGTGCAGAGTGGTAGTGCGTAGTGCAGAGGCGTAGTGCAGAGGCGTAGTGCAGAGTGGTAGTGCGTAGTGCAGAGTGGTAGTGCGTAGTGGTAGTGCGTAGTGCAGAGTGGTAGTGCATAGTGCAGAGGCGTAGTGCAGAGTGGTAGTGCGTAGTGCAGAGTGGTAGTGCGTAGTGCAGAGGCGTAGTGCAGAGTGCAGAGGCGTAGTGCAGAGGCGTAGTGCAGAGTGCAGAGGCGTAGTGCGTAGTGCAGAGGCGTAGTGCGTAGTGCAGAGGCGTAGTGCAGAGGCGGAGTGCAGAGGCGGAGTGCAGAGGCGTAGTGCGTAGTGCAGAGGCGTAGTGCAGAGGCATAGTGCAGAGTGGTAGTGCGTAGTGCAGAGTGGTAGTGCGTAGTGCAGAGGCGTAGTGCGTAGTGCAGAGGCGTAGTGCAGAGTGCAGAGGCGTAGTGCGTAGTGCAGAGGCGTAGTGCAGAGGCGTAGTGCAGAGTGCAGAGGTGTAGTGCAGAGGCGTAGTGCAGAGTGCAGAGGCGTAGTGCAGAGTGGTAGTGCGTAGTGCAGAGTGGCAGTGCAGAGTGGTAGTGCATAGTGCAGAGTGGCAGTGCAGAGTGCAGAGGCGTAGTGCAGAGGCGTAGTGCAGAGTGCAGAGGCGTAGTGCAGAGGCGTAGTGCAGAGGCGTAGTGCAGAGTGGTAGTGCGTAGTGCAGAGTGGTAGTGCGTAGTGCAGAGGCGTAGTGCAGAGGCGTAGTGCAGAGTGCAGAGGCGTAGTGCGTAGTACAGAGGCGTAGTGCAGAGTGCAGAGGCGTAGTGCGTAGTGCAGAGGCGTAGTGCAGAGGCGTAGTGCAGAGGCGTAGTGCAGAGGCATAGTGCGTAGGGCAGAGGCGTAGTACGTAGTGCAGAGGCGTAGTGCAGAGTGCAGAGGCATAGTGCGTAGTGCAGAGGGGTAGTGCAGAGGCGTAGTGCAGAGTGCAGAGGCGTAGTGCAGAGTGCAGAGGCGTAGTGCAGAGTGGTAGTGCGTAGTGCAGAGTGGCAGTGCAGAGTGGTAGTGCGTAGTGCAGAGTGGCAGTGCAGAGTGGTAGTGCGTAGTGCAGAGGCGTAGTACGTAGTGCAGAGGCGTAGTGCAGAGGCATAGTGCAGAGTGCAGAGGCGTAGTGCGTAGTGCAGAGGGGTAGTGCAGAGGCGTAGTGCAGAGTGCAGAGGCGTAGTGCAGAGGCGTAGTGCAGAGTGTAGAGGCGTAGTGCAGAGTGGTAGTGCGTAGTGCAGAGTGGCAGTGCAGAGTGGTAGTGCGTAGTGCAGAGTGGCAGTGCAGAGTGCAGAGGCGTAGTGCAGAGGCGTAGAGCAGAGTGCAGAGGCCTAGTGCAGAGGGGTAGTGCAGAGTGCAGAGGCGTAGTGCAGAGGTGTAGTGCAGAGTGCAGAGGCGTAGTGCAGAGTGCAGAGGCGTAGTGCAGAGGCGTAGTGCAGAGTGCAGAGGCGTAGTGTAGAGGCGTAGTGCAGAGTGGCAGTGCAGAGTGGTAGTGCGTAGTGCAGAGTGGTAGTGCAGAGTGGTAGTGCATAGTGCAGAGTGGTAGTGCATAGTGCAGAGTGGTAGTGCGTAGTGCAGAGTGGTAGTGCGTAGTGCAGAGTGGCAGTGCAGAGTGCAGAGTGGCAGTGCAGAGTGGCAGTGCGTAGTGCAGAGTGGCAGTGCGTAGTGCAGAGTGGCAGTGCGTAGTGCAGAGTGGCAGTGCGTAGTGCAGAGTGGCAGTGCATAGTGTAGTGTAGTGCAGAGAGCAGAGTGGTAGTGCGTAGTGCAGAGTGGCAGTGCAGAGTGGTAGTGCGTAGTGCAGAGTGGCAGTGCAGAGTGGTAGTGCGTAGTGCAGAGTGGCAGTGCAGAGTGGTAGTGTGTAGTGCAGAGTGGTAGTGCGTAGTGGTAGTGCGTAGTGCAGAGGCGTAGTGCAGAGTGGTAGTGCGTAGTACAGAGTGGTAGTGCGTAGTGGTAGTGCGTAGTGCAGAGTGGTAGTGCGTAGTGCAGAGGCGTAGTGCAGAGTGCTGAGGCGTAGTGCAGAGGCGTAGTGCGTAGTGCAGAGGCGTAGTGCGTAGTGCAGAGGCGTAGTGCAGAGGCGTAGTGCAGAGTGGTAGTGCGTAGTGCAGAGTGGTAGTGCGTAGTGCAGAGTGGTAGTGCGTAGTGCAGAGGCGTAGTGCAGAGTGCAGAGGCGTAGTGCAGAGGCGTAGTGCATAGTGCAGAGGCGTAGTGCAGAGGCGTAGTGCGTAGTGCAGTGCAGAGTGCAGAGGCGTAGTGCAGAGGCATAGTGCAGAGTGCAGAGGCGTAGTGCAGAGGCGTAGTGCGTAGTGCAGAGGTGTAGTGCAGAGGCGTAGTGCAGAGTGCAGAGGCGTAGTGCAGAGGCATAGTGCAGAGTGCAGAGGCGTAGTGCAAAGGCGTAGTGCGTAGTGCAGAGGTGTAGTGCAGAGGCGTAGTGCAGAGTGCAGAGGCGTAGTGCAGAGGCGTAGTGCAGAGGCGTAGTGCAGAGTGCAGAGACGTAGTGCGTAGTGCAGAGGCGTAGTGCAGAGGCGTAGTGCAGAGTGGTAGTGCGTAGTGCAGAGTGGTAGTGCGTAGTGCAGAGTGGTAGTGCGTAGTGCAGAGGCGTAGTGCAGAGTGCAGAGGCGTAGTGCAGAGGCGTAGTGCGTAGTGCAGAGGCGTAGTGCAGAGGCGTAGTGCAGAGGCGTAGTGCGTAGTGCACAGGCGTAGTGCAGAGGCGTAGTGCAGAGTGGTAGTGCGTAGTGCAGAGGCGTAGTGCAGAGTGGTAGTGCGTAGTGCAGAGGCATAGTGCAGAGTGGTAGTGCGTAGTGCAGAGGCGTAGTGCAGAGGCGTAGTGCAGAGTGGTAGTGCGTAGTACAGAGTGGTAGTGCGTAGTGGTAGTGCGTAGTGCAGAGTGGTAGTGCGTAGTGCAGAGGCGTAGTGCAGAGTGCTGAGGCGTAGTGCAGAGGCGTAGTGCGTAGTGCAGAGGCGTAGTGCGTAGTGCAGAGGCGTAGTGCAGAGGCGTAGTGCAGAGTGGTAGTGCGTAGTGCAGAGTGGTAGTGCGTAGTGAAGAGTGGTAGTGCGTAGTGCAGAGGCGTAGTGCAGAGTGCAGAGGCGTAGTGCAGAGGCGTAGTGCATAGTGCAGAGGCGTAGTGCAGAGGCGTAGTGCGTAGTGCAGTGCAGAGTGCAGAGGCGTAGTGCAGAGGCATAGTGCAGAGTGCAGAGGCGTAGTGCAGAGGCGTAGTGCGTAGTGCAGAGGTGTAGTGCAGAGGCGTAGTGCAGAGTGCAGAGGCGTAGTGCAGAGGCGTAGTGCAGAGTGGTAGTGCGTAGTGCAGAGTGGTAGTGCGTAGTGCAGAGTGGTAGTGCGTAGTGCAGAGGCGTAGTGCAGAGTGCAGAGGCGTAGTGCAGAGGCGTAGTGCGTAGTGCAGAGGCGTAGTGCAGAGGCGTAGTGCGTAGTGCAGAGGCGTAGTGCAGAGGCGTACTGCGTAGTGCAGAGGCGTAGTGCAGAGTGGTAGTGCGTAGTGCAGAGGCGTAGTGCAGAGGCGTAGTGCAGAGTGGTAGTGCGTAGTGCAGAGTGGTAGTGCGTAGTGGTAGTGCGTAGTGCAGAGTGGTAGTGCATAGTGCAGAGGCGTAGTGCAGAGTGGTAGTGCGTAGTGCAGAGTGGTAGTGCGTAGTGCAGAGTGGTAGTGCGTAGTGCAGAGGCGTAGTGCAGAGGCGTAGTGCAGAGTGCAGAGGCGTAGTGCAGAGGCGTAGTGCAGAGTGCAGAGGCGTAGTGCGTAGTGCAGAGGCGTAGTGCGTAGTGCAGAGGCGTAGTGCAGAGGCGGAGTGCAGAGGCGGAGTGCAGAGGCGTAGTGCGTAGTGCAGAGGCGTAGTGCAGAGGCATAGTGCAGAGTGGTAGTGCGTAGTGCAGAGTGGTAGTGCGTAGTGCAGAGGCGTAGTGCGTAGTGCAGAGGCGTAGTGCAGAGTGCAGAGGCGTAGTGCGTAGTGCAGAGGCGTAGTGCAGAGGCGTAGTGCAGAGTGCAGAGGTGTAGTGCAGAGGCGTAGTGCAGAGTGCAGAGGCGTAGTGCAGAGTGGTAGTGCGTAGTGCAGAGTGGCAGTGCAGAGTGGTAGTGCGTAGTGCAGAGTGGCAGTGCAGAGTGCAGAGGCGTAGTGCAGAGGCGTAGTGCAGAGTGCAGAGGCGTAGTGCAGAGGCGTAGTGCAGAGGCGTAGTGCAGAGTGGTAGTGCGTAGTGCAGAGTGGTAGTGCGTAGTGCAGAGGCGTAGTGCAGAGGCGTAGTGCAGAGTGCAGAGGCGTAGTGCGTAGTACAGAGGCGTAGTGCAGAGTGCAGAGGCGTAGTGCGTAGTGCAGAGGCGTAGTGCAGAGGCGTAGTGCAGAGGCGTAGTGCAGAGGCATAGTGCGTAGGGCAGAGGCGTAGTACGTAGTGCAGAGGCGTAGTGCAGAGGCGTAGTGCAGAGTGCAGAGGCATAGTGCGTAGTGCAGAGGGGTAGTGCAGAGGCGTAGTGCAGAGTGCAGAGGCGTAGTGCAGAGTGCAGAGGCGTAGTGCAGAGTGGTAGTGCATAGTGCAGAGTGGCAGTGCAGAGTGGTAGTGCGTAGTGCAGAGTGGCAGTGCAGAGTGCAGAGGCGTAGTGCAGAGGCGTAGAGCAGAGTGCAGAGGCGTAGTGCAGAGGCGTAGTGCAGAGTGCAGAGGCATAGTGCAGAGGCGTAGTGCAGAGTGCAGAGGCGTAGTGCAGAGTGTAGAGGCGTAGTGCAGAGGCGTAGTGCAGAGTGCAGAGGCGTAGTGCAGAGGCGTAGTGCAGAGTGGTAGTGCGTAGTGCAGAGTGGCAGTGCAGAGTGGTAGTGCGTAGTGCAGAGTGGCAGTGCAGAGTGGTAGTGCGTAGTGCAGAGTGGTAGTGCAGAGTGGTAGTGCGTAGTGCAGAGTGGTAGTGCGTAGTGCAGAGTGGTAGTGCGTAGTGCAGAGTGGTAGTGCGTAGTGCAGAGTGGCAGTGCAGAGTGCAGAGTGGCAGTGCAGAGTGGCAGTGCGTAGTGCAGAGTGGCAGTGCGTAGTGCAGAGTGGCAGTGCGTAGTGCAGAGTGGCAGTGCGTAGTGCAGAGTGGCAGTGCGTAGTGCAGAGTGGCAGTGCGTAGTGCAGAGTGGCAGTGCGTAGTGCAGAGTGGCAGTGCAGAGTGGTAGTGCGTAGTGCAGAGTGCAGAGTGGTAGTGCGTAGTGCAGAGTGGCAGTGCATAGTGGTAGTGTGTAGTGCAGAGTGGCAGTGCAGAGTGGTAGTGCATAGTGCAGAGTGGCAGTGCAGAGTGGTAGTGCGTAGTGCAGAGGCGTAGTACATAGTGCAGAGGCGTAGTGCAGAGGCGTAGTGCAGAGTGCAGAGGCGTAGTGCGTAGTGCAGAGGGGTAGTGCAGAGGCGTAGTGCAGAGTGCAGAGGCGTAGTGCAGAGGCGTAGTGCAGAGTGTAGAGGCGTAGTGCAGAGTGGTAGTGCGTAGTGCAGAGTGGCAGTGCAGAGTGGTAGTGCGTAGTGCAGAGTGGCAGTGCAGAGTGCAGAGGCGTAGTGCAGAGGCGTAGAGCAGAGTGCAGAGGCCTAGTGCAGAGGGGTAGTGCAGAGTGCAGAGGCGTAGTGCAGAGGTGTAGTGCAGAGTGCAGAGGCGTAGTGCAGAGTGCAGAGGCGTAGTGCAGAGGCGTAGTGCAGAGTGCAGAGGCGTAGTGTAGAGGCGTAGTGCAGAGTGGCAGTGCAGAGTGGTAGTGCGTAGTGCAGAGTGGTAGTGCAGAGTGGTAGTGCATAGTGCAGAGTGGTAGTGCATAGTGCAGAGTGGTAGTGCGTAGTGCAGAGTGGTAGTGCGTAGTGCAGAGTGGCAGTGCAGAGTGGCAGTGCAGAGTGGCAGTGCGTAGTGCAGAGTGGCAGTGCGTAGTGCAGAGTGGCAGTGCGTAGTGCAGAGTGGCAGTGCGTAGTGCAGAGTGGCAGTGCATAGTGTAATGTAGTGCAGAGTGCAGAGTGATAGTGCGTAGTGCAGAGTGGCAGTGCAGAGTGGTAGTGCGTAGTGCAGAGTGGCAGTGCAGAGTGGTAGTGCGTAGTGCAGAGTGGCAGTGCAGAGTGGTAGTGCGTAGTGCAGAGTGGTAGTGCGTAGTGGTAGTGCGTAGTGCAGAGGCGTAGTGCAGAGTGGTAGTGCGTAGTACAGAGTGGTAGTGCGTAGTGGTAGTGCGTAGTGCAGAGTGGTAGTGCGTAGTGCAGAGGCGTAGTGCAGAGTGCTGAGGCGTAGTGCAGAGGCGTAGTGCGTAGTGCAGAGGCGTAGTGCGTAGTGCAGAGGCGTAGTGCAGAGGCGTAGTGCAGAGTGGTAGTGCGTAGTGCAGAGTGGTAGTGCGTAGTGCAGAGTGGTAGTGCGTAGTGCAGAGGCGTAGTGCAGAGTGCAGAGGCGTAGTGCAGAGGCGTAGTGCATAGTGCAGAGGCGTAGTGCAGAGGCGTAGTGCGTAGTGCAGTGCAGAGTGCAGAGGCGTAGTGCAGAGGCATAGTGCAGAGTGCAGAGGCGTAGTGCAGAGGCGTAGTGCGTAGTGCAGAGGTGTAGTGCAGAGGCGTAGTGCAGAGTGCAGAGGCATAGTGCAGAGGCGTAGTGCAGAGTGGTAGTGCGTAGTGCAGAGTGGTAGTGCGTAGTGCAGAGGCGTAGTGCAGAGTGCAGAGGCGTAGTGCAGAGGCGTAGTGCGTAGTGCAGAGGCGTAGTGCAGAGGCGTAGTGCGTAGTGCAGAGGCGTAGTGCAGAGGCGTACTGCGTAGTGCAGAGGCGTAGTGCAGAGTGGTAGTGCGTAGTGCAGAGGCGTAGTGCAGAGGCGTAGTGCAGAGTGGTAGTGCGTAGTGCAGAGTGGTAGTGCGTAGTGGTAGTGCGTAGTGCAGAGTGGTAGTGCATAGTGCAGAGGCGTAGTGCAGAGTGGTAGTGCGTAGTGCAGAGTGGTAGTGCGTAGTGCAGAGGTGTAGTGCAGAGGCGTAGTGCAGAGTGCAGAGGCGTAGTGCAGAGGCGTAGTGCAGAGTGCAGAGGCGTAGTGCGTAGTGCAGAGGCGTAGTGCGTAGTGCAGAGGCGTAGTGCAGAGGCGGAGTGCAGAGGCGGAGTGCAGAGGCGTAGTGCGTAGTGCAGAGGCGTAGTGCAGAGGCATAGTGCAGAGTGGTAGTGCGTTGTGCAGAGTGGTAGTGCGTAGTGCAGAGGCGTAGTGCGTAGTGCAGAGGCGTAGTGCAGAGTGCAGAGGCGTAGTGCGTAGTGCAGAGGCGTAGTGCAGAGGCGTAGTGCAGAGTGCAGAGGTGTAGTGCAGAGGCGTAGTGCAGAGTGCAGAGGCGTAGTGCAGAGTGGTAGTGCGTAGTGCAGAGTGGCAGTGCAGAGTGGTAGTGCGTAGTGCAGAGTGGCAGTGCAGAGTGCAGAGGCGTAGTGCAGAGGCGTAGTGCAGAGTGCAGAGGCGTAGTGCAGAGGCGTAGTGCAGAGGTGTAGTGCAGAGGCGTAGTGCAGAGTGGTAGTGCGTAGTGCAGAGTGGTAGTGCGTAGTGCAGAGGCGTAGTGCAGAGGCGTAGTGCAGAGTGCAGAGGCGTAGTGCGTAGTACAGAGGCGTAGTGCAGAGTGCAGAGGCGTAGTGCAGAGTGCAGAGGCGTAGTGCAGAGGCGTAGTGCAGAGGCGTAGTGCAGAGGCATAGTGCGTAGGGCAGAGGCGTAGTACGTAGTGCAGAGGCGTAGTGCAGAGGCGTAGTGCAGAGTGCAGAGGCATAGTGCGTAGTGCAGAGGGGTAGTGCAGAGGCGTAGTGCAGAGTGCAGAGGCGTAGTGCAGAGTGCAGAGGCGTAGTGCAGAGTGGTAGTGCGTAGTGCAGAGTGGCAGTGCAGAGTGGTAGTGCGTAGTGCAGAGTGGCAGTGCAGAGTGCAGAGGCGTAGTGCAGAGGCGTAGAGCAGAGTGCAGAGGCGTAGTGCAGAGGCGTAGTGCAGAGTGCAGAGGCGTAGTGCAGAGGCGTAGTGCAGAGTGCAGAGGCGTAGTGCAGAGTGCAGAGGCGTAGTGCAGAGGCGTAGTGCAGAGTGCAGAGGCGTAGTGCAGAGGTGTAGTGCAGAGTGGTAGTGCGTAGTGCAGAGTGGCAGTGCAGAGTGGTAGTGCGTAGTGCAGAGTGGCAGTGCAGAGTGGTAGTGCGTAGTGCAGAGTGGTAGTGCAGAGTGGTAGTGCGTAGTGCAGAGTGGTAGTGCGTAGTGCAGAGTGGTAGTGCGTAGTGCAGAGTGGTAGTGCGTAGTGCAGAGTGGCAGTGCAGAGTGCAGAGTGGCAGTGCAGAGTGGCAGTGCGTAGTGCAGAGTGGCAGTGCGTAGTGCAGAGTGGCAGTGCGTAGTGCAGAGTGGCAGTGCGTAGTGCAGAGTGGCAGTGCGTAGTGCAGAGTGGCAGTGCGTAGTGCAGAGTGGCAGTGCAGAGTGGTAGTGCGTAGTGCAGAGTGCAGAGTGGTAGTGCGTAGTGCAGAGTGGCAGTGCAGAGTGGTAGTGTGTAGTGCAGAGTGGCAGTGCAGAGTGGTAGTGCATAGTGCAGAGTGGCAGTGCAGAGTGGTAGTGCGTAGTGCAGAGGCGTAGTACGTAGTGCAGAGGCGTAGTGCAGAGGCGTAGTGCAGAGTGCAGAGGCGTAGTGCGTAGTGCAGAGGGGTAGTGCAGAGGCGTAGTGCAGAGTGCAGAGGCGTAGTGCAGAGGCGTAGTGCAGAGTGTAGAGGCGTAGTGCAGAGTGGTAGTGCGTAGTGCAGAGTGGCAGTGCAGAGTGGTAGTGCGTAGTGCAGAGTGGCAGTGCAGAGTGCAGAGGCGTAGTGCAGAGGCGTAGAGCAGAGTGCAGAGGCGTAGTGCAGAGGCGTAGTACAGAGTGCAGAGGCGTAGTGCAGAGGTGTAGTGCAGAGTGCAGAGGCGTAGTGCAGAGTGCAGAGGCGTAGTGCAGAGGCGTAGTGCAGAGTGCAGAGGCGTAGTGTAGAGGCGTAGTGCAGAGTGGCAGTGCAGAGTGGTAGTGCGTAGTGCAGAGTGGTAGTGCAGAGTGGTAGTGCATAGTGCAGAGTGGTAGTGCATAGTGCAGAGTGGTAGTGCGTAGTGCAGAGTGGTAGTGCGTAGTGCAGAGTGGCAGTGCAGAGTGCAGAGTGGCAGTGCAGAGTGGCAGTGCGTAGTGCAGAGTGGCAGTGCGTAGTGCAGAGTGGCAGTGCGTAGTGCAGAGTGGCAGTGCGTAGTGCAGAGTGGCAGTGCATAGTGTAGTGTAGTGCAGAGTGCAGAGTGGTAGTGCGTAGTGCAGAGTGGCAGTGCAGAGTGGTAGTGCGTAGTGCAGAGTGGCAGTGCAGAGTGGTAGTGTGTAGTGCAGAGTGGCAGTGCAGAGTGGTAGTGCGTAGTGCAGAGTGGTAGTGCGTAGTGGTAGTGCGTAGTGCAGAGTGGTAGTGTGTAGTGCAGAGTGGTAGTGCGTAGTGCAGAGTGGTAGTGCGGAGTGCAGAGTGCAGAGTGGTAGTGCGTAGTGCAGAGTGGCAGTGCAGAGTGGTAGTGCGTAGTGCAGAGTGGCAGTGCAGAGTGGTAGTGCGTAGTGCAGAGTGGCAGTGCAGAGTGGTAGTGCGTAGTGCAGAGTGGCAGTGCAGAGTGGCAGTGCAGAGTGGTAGTGCGTAGTGCAGAGTGGTAGTGCGTAGTGCAGAGTGGTAGTGCAGAGTGGTAGTGCGTAGTGCAGAGTGGTAGTGTGTAGTGCAGAGTGGTAGTGCGTAGTGCAGAGTGGTAGTGCATAGTGGTAGTGCATAGTGCAGAGTGGTAGTGCGTAGTGCAGAGTGGCAGTGCGTAGTGCAGAGTGGCAGTGCGTAGTGCAGAGTGGCAGTGCGTAGTGCAGAGTGGCAGTGCGTAGTGCAGAGTGACAGTGCGTAGTGCAGAGTGGCAGTGCGTAGTGCAGAGTGGCAGTGCAGAGTGGTAGTGCGTAGTGCAGAGTGCAGAGTGGTAGTGCGTAGTGCAGAGTGGCAGTGCAGAGTGGTAGTGTGTAGTGCAGAGTGGCAGTGCAGAGTGGTAGTGCATAGTGCAGAGTGGCAGTGCAGAGTGGTAGTGCGTAGTGCAGAGGCGTAGTACGTAGTGCAGAGGCGTAGTGCAGAGGCGTAGTGCAGAGTGCAGAGGCGTAGTGCGTAGTGCAGAGGGGTAGTGCAGAGGCGTAGTGCAGAGTGCAGAGGCGTAGTGCAGAGGCGTAGTGCAGAGTGTAGAGGCGTAGTGCAGAGTGGTAGTGCGTAGTGCAGAGTGGCAGTGCAGAGTGGTAGTGCGTAGTGCAGAGTGGCAGTGCAGAGTGCAGAGGCGTAGTGCAGAGGCGTAGAGCAGAGTGCAGAGGCGTAGTGCAGAGGCGTAGTGCAGAGTGCAGAGGCGTAGTGCAGAGGTGTAGTGCAGAGTGCAGAGGCGTAGTGCAGAGTGCAGAGGCGTAGTGCAGAGGTGTAGTGCAGAGTGCAGAGGCGTAGTGTAGCGGCGTAGTGCAGAGTGGCAGTGCAGAGTGGTAGTGCGTAGTGCAGAGTGGTAGTGCAGAGTGGTAGTGCATAGTGCAGAGTGGTAGTGCATAGTGCAGAGTGGTAGTGCGTAGTGCAGAGTGGTAGTGCGTAGTGCAGAGTGGCAGTGCAGAGTGCAGAGTGGCAGTGCAGAGTGGCAGTGCGTAGTGCAGAGTGGCAGTGCGTAGTGCAGAGTGGCAGTGCGTAGTGCAGAGTGGCAGTGCGTAGTGCAGAGTGGCAGTGCGTAGTGTAGTGTAGTGCAGAGTGCAGAGTGGTAGTGCGTAGTGCAGAGTGGCAGTGCAGAGTGGTAGTGCGTAGTGCAGAGTGGCAGTGCAGAGTGGTAGTGCGTAGTGCAGAGTGGCAGTGCAGAGTGGTAGTGCGTAGTGCAGAGTGGTAGTGCGTAGTGGTAGTGCGTAGTGCAGAGTGGTAGTGTGTAGTGCAGAGTGGTAGTGCGTAGTGCAGAGTGGTAGTGCGGAGTGCAGAGTGCAGAGTGGTAGTGCGTAGTGCAGAGTGGCAGTGCAGAGTGGTAGTGCGTAGTGCAGAGTGGCAGTGCAGAGTGGTAGTGCGTAGTGCAGAGTGGCAGTGCAGAGTGGTAGTGCGTAGTGCAGAGTGGCAGTGCAGAGTGGCAGTGCAGAGTGGTAGTGCGTAGTGCAGAGTGGTAGTGCGTAGTGCAGAGTGGTAGTGCAGAGTGGTAGTGCGTAGTGCAGAGTGGTAGTGCGTAGTGCAGAGTGGTAGTGCGTAGTGCAGAGTGGTAGTGCATAGTGGTAGTGCATAGTGCAGAGTGGTAGTGCGTAGTGCAGAGTGGTAGTGCGTAGTGCAGAGTGCAGAGTGCAGAGTGGTAGTGCGTAGTGCAGAGTGGCAGTGCAGAGTGGTAGTGCGTAGTGCAGAGTGGCAGTGCAGAGTGGTAGTGCGTAGTGCAGAGTGGCAGTGCAGAGTGGTAGTGCGTAGTGAAGAGTGGCAGTGCAGAGTGGTAGTGCGTAGTGCAGAGTGGTAGTGCGTAGTGGTAGTGCGTAGTGCAGAGTGGTAGTGCGTAGTGCAGAGTGGTAGTGCATAGTGCAGAGTGGTAGTGCGTGGTGCAGAGTGGCAGTGCGTAGTGCAGAGTGGCAGTGCAGAGTGGTAGTGCAGAGTGCAGAGTGGCAGTGCAGAGTGGCAGTGCAGAGTGGTAGTGCGTAGTGCAGAGTGGCAGTGCAGAGTGGCAGTGCAGAGTGCAGAGTGGCAGTGCAGAGTGGCAGTGCAGAGTGGTAGTGCGTAGTGCAGAGTGGCAGTGCAGAGTGGCAGTGCGTAGTGCAGAGTGGCAGTGCGTAGTGCATAGTGGCAGTGCGTAGTGCAGAGTGGTAGTGCAGAGTGCAGAGTGGCAGTGCAGAGTGGCAGTGCGTAGTGGCAGTGCGTAGTGCAGAGTGGCAGTGCGTAGTGGCAGTGCGTAGTGGCAGTGCAGAGGCGTAGTGCAGAGTGCAGAGGCGTAGTGCAGAGGCGTAGTGCAGAGTGCAGAGGCGTAGTGCAGAGGCGTAGTGCAGAGTGCAGAGGCGTAGTGCAGAGTGCAGAGGCGTAGTGCAGAGGCGTAGTGCAGAGTGCAGAGGCGTAGTGCAGAGGCGTAGTGCAGAGTGGTAGTGCGTAGTGCAGAGTGGCAGTGCAGAGTGGTAGTGCGTAGTGCAGAGTGGCAGTGCAGAGTGGTAGTGCGTAGTGCAGAGTGGTAGTGCAGAGTGGTAGTGCGTAGTGCAGAGTGGTAGTGCGTAGTGCAGAGTGGTAGTGCATAGTGCAGAGTGGTAGTGCGTAGTGCAGAGTGGCAGTGCAGAGTGCAAAGTGGCAGTGCAGAGTGGCAGTGCGTTGTGCAGAGTGGCAGTGCATAGTGCAGAGTGGCAGTGCGTAGTGCAGAGTGGCAGTGCGTAGTGCAGAGTGGCAGTGCGTAGTGCAGAGTGGCAGTGCAGAGTGGTAGTGCGTAGTGCAGAGTGCAGAGTGGTAGTGCGTAGTGCAGAGTGGCAGTGCAGAGTGGTAGTGCGTAGTGCAGAGTGGCAGTGCAGAGTGGTAGTGCGTAGTGCAGAGTGGCAGTGCAGAGTGGTAGTGCGTAGTGCAGAGGCGTAGTACGTAGTGCAGAGGCGTAGTGCAGAGGCGTAGTGCAGAGTGCAGAGGCGTAGTGCGTAGTGCAGAGGGGTAGTGCAGAGGCATAGTGCAGAGTGCAGAGGCGTAGTGCAGAGGCGTAGTGCAGAGTGCAGAGGCATAGTGCAGAGTGGTAGTGCGTAGTGCAGAGTGGCAGTGCAGAGTGGTAGTGCGTAGTGCAGAGTGGCAGTGCAGAGTGCAGAGGCGTAGTGCAGAGGCGTAGAGCAGAGTGCAGAGGCGTAGTGCAGAGGCGTAGTGCAGAGTGCAGAGGCGTAGTGCAGAGGCGTAGTGCAGAGAGCAGAGGCGTAGTGCAGAGTGCAGAGGCGTAGTGCAGAGGCGTAGTGCAGAGTGCAGAGGCGTAGTGTAGAGGCATAGTGCAGAGTGGCAGTGCAGAGTGGTAGTGCGTAGTGCAGAGTGGTAGTGCAGAGTGGTAGTGCATAGTGCAGAGTGGTAGTGCGTAGTGCAGAGTGGTAGTGCGTAGTGCAGAGTGGTAGTGCGTAGTGCAGAGTGGCAGTGCAGAGTGCAGAGTGGCAGTGCAGAGTGCAGAGTGGCAGTGCGTAGTGCAGAGTGGCAGTGCGTAGTGCAGAGTGGCAGTGCGTAGTGCAGAGTGGCAGTGCGTAGTGCAGAGTGGCAGTGCGTACTGCAGAGTGGCAGTGCTTAGTGTAGTGTAGTGCAGAGTGCAGAGTGGTAGTGCGTAGTGCAGAGTGGCAGTGCAAAGTGGTAGTGCGTAGTGCAGAGTGGCAGTGCAGAGTGGTATTACGTAGTGCAGAGTGGCAGTGCAGAGTGGTAGTGCGTAGTGCAGAGTGGTAGTGCGTAGTGCAGAGTGGTAGTGCGTAGTGCAGAGTGGTAGTGCATAGTGCAGAGTGCAGAGTGGTAGTGCGTAGTGCAGAGTGGTAGTGCGTAGTGCAGAGTGGTAGTGCGTAGTGCGTAGTGCAGAGTGGTAGTGCGTAGTGCAGAGTGGTAGTGCGTAGTGCAGAGTGGTAGTGCGTAGTGCAGAGTGCAGAGTGGTAGTGCGTAGTGCAGAGTGGCAGTGCAGAGTGGTAGTGCGTAGTGCAGAGTGGCAGTGCAGAGTGGTAGTGCGTAGTGCAGAGTGGCAGTGCAGAGTGGTAGTGCGTAGTGCAGAGTGGCAGTGCAGAGTGGCAGTGCAGAGTGGTAGTGCGTAGTGCAGAGTGGTAGTGCGTAGTGCAGAGTGGTAGTGCAGAGTGGTAGTGCGTAGTGCAGAGTGGTAGTGCGTAGTGCAGAGTGGTAGTGCGTAGTGGTAGTGCATAGTGCAGAGTGGTAGTGCGTAGTGCAGAGTGGTAGTGCGTAGTGCAGAGTGCAGAGTGGTAGTGCGTAGTGCAGAGTGGCAGTGCAGAGTGGTTGTGCGTAGTGCAGAGTGGCAGTGCAGAGTGGTAGTGCGTAGTGCAGAGTGGCAGTGCAGAGTGGTAGTGCGTAGTGCAGAGTGGCAGTGCAGAGTGGTAGTGCGTAGTGCAGAGTGGTAGTGCGTAGTGGTAGTGCGTAGTGCAGAGTGGTAGTGCGTAGTGCAGAGTGGTAGTGCATAGTGCAGAGTGGTAGTGCGTAGTGCAGAGTGGCAGTGCGTAGTGCAGAGTGGCAGTGCAGAGTGGTAGTGCAGAGTGCAGAGTGGCAGTGCAGAGTGGCAGTGCAGAGTGGTAGTGCGTAGTGCAGAGTGGCAGTGCAGAGTGGCAGTGCGTAGTGCAGAGTGGCAGTGCGTAGTGCATAGTGGCAGTGCGTAGTGCAGAGTGGTAGTGCAGAGTGCAGAGTGGCAGTGCAGAGTGGCAGTGCGTAGTGGCAGTGCGTAGTGCAGAGTGGCAGTGCATAGTGGCAGTGCGTAGTGGCAGTGCAGAGGCGTAGTGCAGAGTGCAGAGGCGTAGTGCAGAGGTGTAGTGCAGAGTGCAGAGGCGTAGTGCAGAGTGCAGAGGCGTAGTGCAGAGGCGTAGTGCAGAGTGCAGAGGCGTAGTGTAGAGGCGTAGTGCAGAGTGGTAGTGCGTAGTGCAGAGTGGCAGTGCAGAGTGGTAGTGCGTAGTGCAGAGTGGCAGTGCAGAGTGGTAGTGCGTAGTGCAGAGTGGTAGTGCAGAGTGGTAGTGCATAGTGCAGAGTGGTAGTGCGTAGTGCAGAGTGGTAGTGCGTAGTGCAGAGTGGTAGTGCGTAGTGCAGAGTGGTAGTGCGTAGTGCAGAGTGGTAGTGCGTAGTGCAGAGTGGCAGTGCAGAGTGCAGAGTGGCAGTGCAGAGTGGCAGTGCATAGTGCAGAGTGGCAGTGCGTAGTGCAGAGTGGCAGTGCGTAGTGCAGAGTGGCAGTGCGTAGTGCAGAGTGGCAGTGCGTAGTGCAGAGTGGCAGTGCGTAGTGCAGAGTGGCAGTGCGTAGTGCAGAGTGGCAGTGCGTAGTGCAGAGTGGCAGTGCGTAGTGCAGAGTGCAGAGTGGTAGTGCGTAGTGCAGAGTGGCAGTGCAGAGTGGTAGTGCGTAGTGCAGAGTGGCAGTGCAGAGTGGTAGTGCGTAGTGCAGAGTGGCAGTGCAGAGTGGTAGTGCGTAGTGCAGAGTGGTAGTGCGTAGTGGTAGTGCGTAGTGCAGAGTGGTAGTGCGTAGTGCAGAGTGGTAGTGCGGAGTGCAGAGTGGTAGTGCGTAGTGCAGAGTGCAGAGTGGTAGTGCAGAGTGCAGAGTGGCAGTGCAGAGTGGTAGTGCGTAGTGCAGAGTGGCAGTGCAGAGTGGTAGTGCGTAGTGCAGAGTGGCAGTGCAGAGTGGTAGTGCGTAGTGCAGAGTGGCAGTGCAGAGTGGCAGTGCAGAGTGGTAGTGCGTAGTGCAGAGTGGTAGTGCGTAGTGCAGAGTGGTAGTGCAGAGTGGTAGCGCGTAGTGCAGAGTGGTAGTGCGTAGTGCAGAGTGGTAGTGCGTAGTGCAGAGTGGTAGTGCGTAGTGGTAGTGCGTAGTGCAGAGTGGTAGTGCGTAGTGCAGAGTGGTAGTGCGTAGTGCAGAGTGCAGAGTGCAGAGTGGTAGTGCGTAGAGCAGAGTGGCAGTGCAGAGTGGTAGTGCGTAGTGCAGAGTGGCAGTGCAGAGTGGTAGTGCGTAGTGCAGAGTGGCAGTGCAGAGTGGTAGTGCGTAGTGCAGAGTGGCAGTGCAGAGTGGTAGTGCGTAGTGCAGAGTGGTAGTGCGTAGTGGTAGTGCGTAGTGCAGAGTGGTAGTGCGTAGTGCAGAGTGGTAGTGCATAGTGCAGAGTGGTAGTGCGTAGTGCAGAGTGGCAGTGCGTAGTGCAGAGTGGCAGTGCAGAGTGGTAGTGCAGAGTGCAGAGTGGCAGTGCAGAGTGGCAGTGCAGAGTGGTAGTGCGTAGTGCAGAGTGGCAGTGCAGAGTGGCAGTGCGTAGTGCAGAGTGGCAGTGCGTAGTGCAGAGTGGCAGTGCGTAGTGCAGAGTGGTAGTGCAGAGTGCAGAGTGGCAGTGCAGAGTGGCAGTGCGTAGTGGCAGTGCGTAGTGCAGAGTGGCAGTGCGTAGTGGCAGTGCGTAGTGGCAGTGCAGAGTGGCAGTGCAGAGTGGCAGTGCAGAGTGGCAGTGCAGAGTGGCAGTGCAGAGTGGCAGTGCAGAGTGGCCGTGCAGAGGGCAGAGTGGCAGTGCAGAGTGGTAGTGCAGAGTGCTAGTGCAGAGTGGTAGTGCAGAGGGCAGAGTGGCAGTGCGTAGTGCAGAGTGGTAGTGCATAGTGCAGAGTGGTAGTGCGTAGTGCAGAGTGGCAGTGCGTAGTGCAGAGTGGCAGTGCAGAGTGGTAGTGCAGAGTGCAGAGTGGCAGTGCAGAGTGGCAGTGCAGAGTGGTAGTGCGTAGTGCAGAGTGGCAGTGCAGAGTGGCAGTGCGTAGTGCAGAGTGGCAGTGCGTAGTGCATAGTGGCAGTGCGTAGTGCAGAGTGGTAGTGCAGAGTGCAGAGTGGCAGTGCAGAGTGGCAGTGCGTAGTGGCAGTGCGTAGTGCAGAGTGGCAGTGCATAGTGGCAGTGCGTAGTGGCAGTGCAGAGGCGTAGTGCAGAGTGCAGAGGCGTAGTGCAGAGGCGTAGTGCAGAGTGCAGAGGCGTAGTGCAGAGTGCAGAGGCGTAGTGCAGAGGCGTAGTGCAGAGTGCAGAGGCGTAGTGTAGAGGCGTAGTGCAGAGTGGTAGTGCGTAGTGCAGAGTGGCAGTGCAGAGTGGTAGTGCGTAGTGCAGAGTGGCAGTGCAGAGTGGTAGTGCGTAGTGCAGAGTGGTAGTGCAGAGTGGTAGTGCATAGTGCAGAGTGGTAGTGCGTAGTGCAGAGTGGTAGTGCGTAGTGCAGAGTGGTAGTGCGTAGTGCAGAGTGGTAGTGTGTAGTGCAGAGTGGTAGTGCGTAGTGCAGAGTGGCAGTGCAGAGTGCAGAGTGGCAGTGCAGAGTGGCAGTGCATAGTGCAGAGTGGCAGTGCGTAGTGCAGAGTGGCAGTGCGTAGTGCAGAGTGGCAGTGCGTAGTGCAGAGTGGCAGTGCGTAGTGCAGAGTGGCAGTGCGTAGTGCAGAGTGGCAGTGCGTAGTGCAGAGTGGCAGTGCGTAGTGCAGAGTGGCAGTGCGTAGTGCAGAGTGCAGAGTGGTAGTGCGTAGTGCAGAGTGGCAGTGCAGAGTGGTAGTGCGTAGTGCAGAGTGGCAGTGCAGAGTGGTAGTGCGTAGTGCAGAGTGGCAGTGCAGAGTGGTAGTGCGTAGTGCAGAGTGGTAGTGCGTAGTGGTAGTGCGTAGTGCAGAGTGGTAGTGCGTAGTGCAGAGTGGTAGTGCGGAGTGCAGAGTGGTAGTGCGTAGTGCAGAGTGCAGAGTGGTAGTGCAGAGTGCAGAGTGGCAGTGCAGAGTGGTAGTGCGTAGTGCAGAGTGGCAGTGCAGAGTGGTAGTGCGTAGTGCAGAGTGGCAGTGCAGAGTGGTAGTGCGTAGTGCAGAGTGGCAGTGCAGAGTGGCAGTGCAGAGTGGTAGTGCGTAGTGCAGAGTGGTAGTGCGTAGTGCAGAGTGGTAGTGCAGAGTGGTAGCGCGTAGTGCAGAGTGGTAGTGCGTAGTGCAGAGTGGTAGTGCGTAGTGCAGAGTGGTAGTGCGTAGTGGTAGTGCGTAGTGCAGAGTGGTAGTGCGTAGTGCAGAGTGGTAGTGCGTAGTGCAGAGTGCAGAGTGCAGAGTGGTAGTGCGTAGAGCAGAGTGGCAGTGCAGAGTGGTAGTGCGTAGTGCAGAGTGGCAGTGCAGAGTGGTAGTGCGTAGTGCAGAGTGGCAGTGCAGAGTGGTAGTGCGTAGTGCAGAGTGGCAGTGCAGAGTGGTAGTGCGTAGTGCAGAGTGGTAGTGCGTAGTGGTAGTGCGTAGTGCAGAGTGGTAGTGCGTAGTGCAGAGTGGTAGTGCATAGTGCAGAGTGGTAGTGCGTAGTGCAGAGTGGCAGTGCGTAGTGCAGAGTGGCAGTGCAGAGTGGTAGTGCAGAGTGCAGAGTGGCAGTGCAGAGTGGCAGTGCAGAGTGGTAGTGCGTAGTGCAGAGTGGCAGTGCAGAGTGGCAGTGCGTAGTGCAGAGTGGCAGTGCGTAGTGCAGAGTGGCAGTGCGTAGTGCAGAGTGGTAGTGCAGAGTGCAGAGTGGCAGTGCAGAGTGGCAGTGCGTAGTGGCAGTGCGTAGTGCAGAGTGGCAGTGCGTAGTGGCAGTGCGTAGTGGCAGTGCAGAGTGGCAGTGCAGAGTGGCAGTGCAGAGTGGCAGTGCAGAGTGGCAGTGCAGAGTGGCAGTGCAGAGTGGCCGTGCAGAGGGCAGAGTGGCAGTGCAGAGTGGTAGTGCAGAGTGCTAGTGCAGAGTGGTAGTGCAGAGGGCAGAGTGGCAGTGCAGAGTGGCAGTGCAGAGGGCAGCGTGGTAGTGCAGAGGGCAGAGTGGTAGTGCACAGTGGCAGTGCAGAGTGGTAGTGCAGAGGGCAGAGTGGTCGTGCAGAGTGGCAGTGCAGAGTGGTAGTGCAGAGGGCAGAGTGGTAGTGCAGAGTGGCAGTGCAGAGTGGTAGTGCAGAGGGCAGAGTGGTAGTGCAGAGTGGCAGTGCTTAGTGTAGTGTAGTGCAGAGTGCAGAGTGGTAGTGCGTAGTGCAGAGTGGCAGTGCAAAGTGGTAGTGCGTAGTGCAGAGTGGCAGTGCAGAGTGGTATTACGTAGTGCAGAGTGGCAGTGCAGAGTGGTAGTGCGTAGTGCAGAGTGGTAGTGCGTAGTGCAGAGTGGTAGTGCGTAGTGCAGAGTGGTAGTGCATAGTGCAGAGTGCAGAGTGGTAGTGCGTAGTGCAGAGTGGTAGTGCGTAGTGCAGAGTGGTAGTGCGTAGTGCGTAGTGCAGAGTGGTAGTGCGTAGTGCAGAGTGGTAGTGCGTAGTGCAGAGTGGTAGTGCGTAGTGCAGAGTGCAGAGTGGTAGTGCGTAGTGCAGAGTGGCAGTGCAGAGTGGTAGTGCGTAGTGCAGAGTGGCAGTGCAGAGTGGTAGTGCGTAGTGCAGAGTGGCAGTGCAGAGTGGTAGTGCGTAGTGCAGAGTGGCAGTGCAGAGTGGCAGTGCAGAGTGGTAGTGCGTAGTGCAGAGTGGTAGTGCGTAGTGCAGAGTGGTAGTGCAGAGTGGTAGTGCGTAGTGCAGAGTGGTAGTGCGTAGTGCAGAGTGGTAGTGCGTAGTGGTAGTGCATAGTGCAGAGTGGTAGTGCGTAGTGCAGAGTGGTAGTGCGTAGTGCAGAGTGCAGAGTGGTAGTGCGTAGTGCAGAGTGGCAGTGCAGAGTGGTTGTGCGTAGTGCAGAGTGGCAGTGCAGAGTGGTAGTGCGTAGTGCAGAGTGGCAGTGCAGAGTGGTAGTGCGTAGTGCAGAGTGGCAGTGCAGAGTGGTAGTGCGTAGTGCAGAGTGGTAGTGCGTAGTGGTAGTGCGTAGTGCAGAGTGGTAGTGCGTAGTGCAGAGTGGTAGTGCATAGTGCAGAGTGGTAGTGCGTAGTGCAGAGTGGCAGTGCGTAGTGCAGAGTGGCAGTGCAGAGTGGTAGTGCAGAGTGCAGAGTGGCAGTGCAGAGTGGCAGTGCAGAGTGGTAGTGCGTAGTGCAGAGTGGCAGTGCAGAGTGGCAGTGCGTAGTGCAGAGTGGCAGTGCGTAGTGCATAGTGGCAGTGCGTAGTGCAGAGTGGTAGTGCAGAGTGCAGAGTGGCAGTGCAGAGTGGCAGTGCGTAGTGGCAGTGCGTAGTGCAGAGTGGCAGTGCATAGTGGCAGTGCGTAGTGGCAGTGCAGAGGCGTAGTGCAGAGTGCAGAGGCGTAGTGCAGAGGTGTAGTGCAGAGTGCAGAGGCGTAGTGCAGAGTGCAGAGGCGTAGTGCAGAGGCGTAGTGCAGAGTGCAGAGGCGTAGTGTAGAGGCGTAGTGCAGAGTGGTAGTGCGTAGTGCAGAGTGGCAGTGCAGAGTGGTAGTGCGTAGTGCAGAGTGGCAGTGCAGAGTGGTAGTGCGTAGTGCAGAGTGGTAGTGCAGAGTGGTAGTGCATAGTGCAGAGTGGTAGTGCGTAGTGCAGAGTGGTAGTGCGTAGTGCAGAGTGGTAGTGCGTAGTGCAGAGTGGTAGTGCGTAGTGCAGAGTGGTAGTGCGTAGTGCAGAGTGGCAGTGCAGAGTGCAGAGTGGCAGTGCAGAGTGGCAGTGCATAGTGCAGAGTGGCAGTGCGTAGTGCAGAGTGGCAGTGCGTAGTGCAGAGTGGCAGTGCGTAGTGCAGAGTGGCAGTGCGTAGTGCAGAGTGGCAGTGCGTAGTGCAGAGTGGCAGTGCGTAGTGCAGAGTGGCAGTGCGTAGTGCAGAGTGGCAGTGCGTAGTGCAGAGTGCAGAGTGGTAGTGCGTAGTGCAGAGTGGCAGTGCAGAGTGGTAGTGCGTAGTGCAGAGTGGCAGTGCAGAGTGGTAGTGCGTAGTGCAGAGTGGCAGTGCAGAGTGGTAGTGCGTAGTGCAGAGTGGTAGTGCGTAGTGGTAGTGCGTAGTGCAGAGTGGTAGTGCGTAGTGCAGAGTGGTAGTGCGGAGTGCAGAGTGGTAGTGCGTAGTGCAGAGTGCAGAGTGGTAGTGCAGAGTGCAGAGTGGCAGTGCAGAGTGGTAGTGCGTAGTGCAGAGTGGCAGTGCAGAGTGGTAGTGCGTAGTGCAGAGTGGCAGTGCAGAGTGGTAGTGCGTAGTGCAGAGTGGCAGTGCAGAGTGGCAGTGCAGAGTGGTAGTGCGTAGTGCAGAGTGGTAGTGCGTAGTGCAGAGTGGTAGTGCAGAGTGGTAGCGCGTAGTGCAGAGTGGTAGTGCGTAGTGCAGAGTGGTAGTGCGTAGTGCAGAGTGGTAGTGCGTAGTGGTAGTGCGTAGTGCAGAGTGGTAGTGCGTAGTGCAGAGTGGTAGTGCGTAGTGCAGAGTGCAGAGTGCAGAGTGGTAGTGCGTAGAGCAGAGTGGCAGTGCAGAGTGGTAGTGCGTAGTGCAGAGTGGCAGTGCAGAGTGGTAGTGCGTAGTGCAGAGTGGCAGTGCAGAGTGGTAGTGCGTAGTGCAGAGTGGCAGTGCAGAGTGGTAGTGCGTAGTGCAGAGTGGTAGTGCGTAGTGGTAGTGCGTAGTGCAGAGTGGTAGTGCGTAGTGCAGAGTGGTAGTGCATAGTGCAGAGTGGTAGTGCGTAGTGCAGAGTGGCAGTGCGTAGTGCAGAGTGGCAGTGCAGAGTGGTAGTGCAGAGTGCAGAGTGGCAGTGCAGAGTGGCAGTGCAGAGTGGTAGTGCGTAGTGCAGAGTGGCAGTGCAGAGTGGCAGTGCGTAGTGCAGAGTGGCAGTGCGTAGTGCAGAGTGGCAGTGCGTAGTGCAGAGTGGTAGTGCAGAGTGCAGAGTGGCAGTGCAGAGTGGCAGTGCGTAGTGGCAGTGCGTAGTGCAGAGTGGCAGTGCGTAGTGGCAGTGCGTAGTGGCAGTGCAGAGTGGCAGTGCAGAGTGGCAGTGCAGAGTGGCAGTGCAGAGTGGCAGTGCAGAGTGGCAGTGCAGAGTGGCCGTGCAGAGGGCAGAGTGGCAGTGCAGAGTGGTAGTGCAGAGTGCTAGTGCAGAGTGGTAGTGCAGAGGGCAGAGTGGCAGTGCGTAGTGCAGAGTGGTAGTGCATAGTGCAGAGTGGTAGTGCGTAGTGCAGAGTGGCAGTGCGTAGTGCAGAGTGGCAGTGCAGAGTGGTAGTGCAGAGTGCAGAGTGGCAGTGCAGAGTGGCAGTGCAGAGTGGTAGTGCGTAGTGCAGAGTGGCAGTGCAGAGTGGCAGTGCGTAGTGCAGAGTGGCAGTGCGTAGTGCATAGTGGCAGTGCGTAGTGCAGAGTGGTAGTGCAGAGTGCAGAGTGGCAGTGCAGAGTGGCAGTGCGTAGTGGCAGTGCGTAGTGCAGAGTGGCAGTGCATAGTGGCAGTGCGTAGTGGCAGTGCAGAGGCGTAGTGCAGAGTGCAGAGGCGTAGTGCAGAGGCGTAGTGCAGAGTGCAGAGGCGTAGTGCAGAGTGCAGAGGCGTAGTGCAGAGGCGTAGTGCAGAGTGCAGAGGCGTAGTGTAGAGGCGTAGTGCAGAGTGGTAGTGCGTAGTGCAGAGTGGCAGTGCAGAGTGGTAGTGCGTAGTGCAGAGTGGCAGTGCAGAGTGGTAGTGCGTAGTGCAGAGTGGTAGTGCAGAGTGGTAGTGCATAGTGCAGAGTGGTAGTGCGTAGTGCAGAGTGGTAGTGCGTAGTGCAGAGTGGTAGTGCGTAGTGCAGAGTGGTAGTGTGTAGTGCAGAGTGGTAGTGCGTAGTGCAGAGTGGCAGTGCAGAGTGCAGAGTGGCAGTGCAGAGTGGCAGTGCATAGTGCAGAGTGGCAGTGCGTAGTGCAGAGTGGCAGTGCGTAGTGCAGAGTGGCAGTGCGTAGTGCAGAGTGGCAGTGCGTAGTGCAGAGTGGCAGTGCGTAGTGCAGAGTGGCAGTGCGTAGTGCAGAGTGGCAGTGCGTAGTGCAGAGTGGCAGTGCGTAGTGCAGAGTGCAGAGTGGTAGTGCGTAGTGCAGAGTGGCAGTGCAGAGTGGTAGTGCGTAGTGCAGAGTGGCAGTGCAGAGTGGTAGTGCGTAGTGCAGAGTGGCAGTGCAGAGTGGTAGTGCGTAGTGCAGAGTGGTAGTGCGTAGTGGTAGTGCGTAGTGCAGAGTGGTAGTGCGTAGTGCAGAGTGGTAGTGCGGAGTGCAGAGTGGTAGTGCGTAGTGCAGAGTGCAGAGTGGTAGTGCAGAGTGCAGAGTGGCAGTGCAGAGTGGTAGTGCGTAGTGCAGAGTGGCAGTGCAGAGTGGTAGTGCGTAGTGCAGAGTGGCAGTGCAGAGTGGTAGTGCGTAGTGCAGAGTGGCAGTGCAGAGTGGCAGTGCAGAGTGGTAGTGCGTAGTGCAGAGTGGTAGTGCGTAGTGCAGAGTGGTAGTGCAGAGTGGTAGCGCGTAGTGCAGAGTGGTAGTGCGTAGTGCAGAGTGGTAGTGCGTAGTGCAGAGTGGTAGTGCGTAGTGGTAGTGCGTAGTGCAGAGTGGTAGTGCGTAGTGCAGAGTGGTAGTGCGTAGTGCAGAGTGCAGAGTGCAGAGTGGTAGTGCGTAGAGCAGAGTGGCAGTGCAGAGTGGTAGTGCGTAGTGCAGAGTGGCAGTGCAGAGTGGTAGTGCGTAGTGCAGAGTGGCAGTGCAGAGTGGTAGTGCGTAGTGCAGAGTGGCAGTGCAGAGTGGTAGTGCGTAGTGCAGAGTGGTAGTGCGTAGTGGTAGTGCGTAGTGCAGAGTGGTAGTGCGTAGTGCAGAGTGGTAGTGCATAGTGCAGAGTGGTAGTGCGTAGTGCAGAGTGGCAGTGCGTAGTGCAGAGTGGCAGTGCAGAGTGGTAGTGCAGAGTGCAGAGTGGCAGTGCAGAGTGGCAGTGCAGAGTGGTAGTGCGTAGTGCAGAGTGGCAGTGCAGAGTGGCAGTGCGTAGTGCAGAGTGGCAGTGCGTAGTGCAGAGTGGCAGTGCGTAGTGCAGAGTGGTAGTGCAGAGTGCAGAGTGGCAGTGCAGAGTGGCAGTGCGTAGTGGCAGTGCGTAGTGCAGAGTGGCAGTGCGTAGTGGCAGTGCGTAGTGGCAGTGCAGAGTGGCAGTGCAGAGTGGCAGTGCAGAGTGGCAGTGCAGAGTGGCAGTGCAGAGTGGCAGTGCAGAGTGGCCGTGCAGAGGGCAGAGTGGCAGTGCAGAGTGGTAGTGCAGAGTGCTAGTGCAGAGTGGTAGTGCAGAGGGCAGAGTGGCAGTGCAGAGTGGCAGTGCAGAGGGCAGCGTGGTAGTGCAGAGGGCAGAGTGGTAGTGCACAGTGGCAGTGCAGAGTGGTAGTGCAGAGGGCAGAGTGGTCGTGCAGAGTGGCAGTGCAGAGTGGTAGTGCAGAGGGCAGAGTGGTAGTGCAGAGTGGCAGTGCAGAGTGGTAGTGCAGAGGGCAGAGTGGTAGTGCAGAGTGGCAGTGCAGAGTGGTAGTGCAGAGGGCAGAGTGGCAGTGCAGAGTGGTAGTGCAGAGTGCAGAGTGGCAGTGCAGAGTGGCAGTGCAGAGTGGCAGTGCAGAGTGGCAGTGCAGAGTGGTAGTGCAGAGCGGTAGTGCAGAGGGCAGAGTGGTAGTGCAGAGTGGCAGTGCAGAGTGGTAGTGCAGAGTGGCAGTGCAGAGGGCAGAGTGGCAGTGCAGAGGGCAGAGTGTAGCCAGTAACTAACTTTTTAGGACTGCCATTACCCAAGACCTACTGATTTGAACAAACATTTTATGTTTAATACACTTACTAACAGGAGTTTTTAAAGAGTCCTCTTCATGCATTACCCCGTTATTGTGTCATTCACGTTTCTTCCCGCCCACTACATATGACTTTGCAGAAATTGACCCACTAAAGCCATTGCTAACTTCCCAGTAACTGCCCTTGCACATCCATGAAGTAGTTCCGTTCACTGCCAGTAATAAACGCAATACGTGCTTTCTGAGAACAATTGTTTTTATATATTAGCCAATTTTTGTATATGAATGGGTGCCTGGCCGTTTCCATGACAATGGAGTTTTGCAAAAGCAACAACAAAACAAAACAAGCACTCACAGAGCTAAAAGTCTGGCAACAAACGCCAGCCCTATAGGCTTCGGCTCTGCTTGTTAGGGCTCGGGCCTAAGCCACCACGAAGTGGAGGCGGAGCTTCCCAGCTCTTATGTGTTCAAAAAAAAAATGCAGAAAGGGGTCCGGCTGGCACATTCCTTAGTTTTTTATGGCATCTGCCTAGTGATTCGTCTTCGCTGTGCTGTGTATTTAGTAGCGTTGACGTGATAGGCTGTAAGTAATTTACGCATGCACAGGCTAGCGACGACAGCGCATATCTACAGGATAGCAATGACAGCGCATATCTACAGGCTAGCGATGACAGAGCATATCTACAGGCTAGCGATGACAGTGCATATCTACAGGCTAGTGAAGGCAATGCATATCTACAGGCTAGCGATGACAGTGCATATCTACAGGCTAGCGATGACAGAGCATATCTACAGGCTAGCGATGACAGTGCATATCTACAGGCTAGCGATGACAGAGCATATCTACAGGCTAGCGGTGACAGTGCATATCTACAGGCTTGTGAAGCCAATGCATATCTACAGGCTAGCGATGACAGCGATGACAGTGCATATCTACAGGCTAGTGAAGCCAATGCATATCTACAGGCTAGCGATGACAGTGCATATCTACAGGCTAGCGATGACAGAGCATATCTACAGGCTAGCGATGACAGTGCATATCTACAGGCTAGCGATGACAGTGCATATCTACAGGCTAGCGATGATAATGCATATCTACAGGCTAGCGATGACAGCGCATATCTACAGGATAGCAATGACAGCGCATATCTACAGGCTAGTGAAGCCAATGCATATCTACAGGCTAGCGATGACAGTGCATATCTACAGGCTAGTGAAGCCAATGCATATCTACAGGCTTGCGATGACAGTGCATATCTACAGGCTAGCGATGACAGAGCATATCTACAGGCTAGCGATGACAGTGCATATCTACAGGCTAGCGATGACAGTGCATATCTACAGGCTAGCGATGATAATGCATATCTACAGGCTAGTGATGACAGCGCATATCTACAGGATAGCAATGACAGCGCATATCTACAGGCTAGTGAAGCCAATGCATATCTACAGGCTAGCGATGACAGAGCATATCTACAGGCTAGCGATGACAGTGCATATCTACAGGCTTGTGAAGCCAATGCATATCTACAGGCTAGCGATGACAGAGCATATCTACAGGCTAGCGATGACAGCGCATATCTACAGGCTAGCTATGACAGTGCATATCTACAGGCTAGCGATGACAGTGCATATCTACAGGCTAGCGATGATAATGCATATCTACAGGCTAGCGATGACAGCGCATATCTACAGGATAGCAATGACAGCGCATATCTACAGGCTAGTGAAGCCAATGCATATCTACAGGCTAGCGATGACAGTGCATATCTACAGGCTAGTGAAGCCAATGCATATCTACAGGCTTGCGATGACAGTGCATATCTACAGGCTAGCGATGACAGTGCATATCTACAGGCTAGCGATGACGGTGCATATCTACAGGCTAGTGAAGCCAATGCATATCTACAGGCTAGCGATGACAGCGATGACAGTGCATATCTACAGGCTAGTGAAGCCAATGCATATCTACAGGCTAGCGATGACAGTGCATATCTACAGGCTAGCGATGACAGAGCATATCTACAGGCTAGCGATGACAGTGCATATCTACAGGCTAGCGATGACAGTGCATATCTACAGGCTAGCGATGATAATGCATATCTACAGGCTAGCGATGACAGCGCATATCTACAGGATAGCAATGACAGCGCATATCTACAGGCTAGTGAAGCCGATGCATATCTACAGGCTAGCGATGACAGTGCATATCTACAGGCTAGTGAAGCCAATACATATCTACAGGCTAGCGATGACAGTGCATATCTACAGGCTAGCGATGACAGAGCATATCTACAGGCTAGCGATGACAGTGCATATCTACAGGCTTGTGAAGCCAATGCATATCTACAGGCTAGCGATGACAGAGCATATCTACAGGCTAGCGATGACAGCGCATATCTACAGGCTAGCGATGACAGTGCATATCTACAGGCTAGTGAAGCCAATGCATATCTACAGGCTTGCGATGACAGTGCATATCTACAGGCTAGCGATGACAGAGCATATCTACAGGCTAGCGATGACAGTGCATATCTACAGGCTAGCGATGATAATGCATATCTACAGGCTAGCGACGACAGCGCATATCTACAGGATAGCAATGACAGCGCATATCTACAGGCTAGCGATGTCAGAGCATATCTACAGGCTAGCGATGACAGTGCATATCTACAGGCTAGCGATGACAGTGCATATCTACAGGCTAGCGATGATAATGCATATCTACAGGCTAGCGATGACAGCGCATATCTACAGGATAGCAATGACAGCGCATATCTACAGGCTAGTGAAGCCAAAGCATATCTACAGGCTAGCGATGACAGTGCATATCTACAGGCTAGTGAAGCCAATGCATATCTACAGGCTAGCGATGACAGTGCATATCTACAGGCTAGCGATGACAGAGCATATCTACAGGCTAGCGATGACAGTGCATATCTACAGGCTTGTGAAGCCAATGCATATCTACAGGTTAGCGATGACAGAGCATATCTACAGGCTAGCGATGACAGCGCATATCTACAGGCTAGCTATGACAGTGCATATCTACAGGCTAGCGATGACAGTGCATATCTACAGGCTAGCGATGATAATGCATATCTACAGGCTAGCGATGACAGCGCATATCTACAGGATAGCAATGACAGCGCATATCTACAGGCTAGTGAAGCCAATGCATATCTACAGGCTAGCGATGACAGTGCATATCTACAGGCTAGTGAAGCCAATGCATATCTACAGGCTTGCGATGACAGTGCATATCTACAGGCTAGCGATGACAGTGCATATCTACAGGCTAGCGATGACGGTGCATATCTACAGGCTAGTGAAGCCAATGCATATCTACAGGCTAGCGATGACAGCGATGACAGTGCATATCTACAGGCTAGTGAAGCCAATGCATATCTACAGGCTAGCGATGACAGTGCATATCTACAGGCTAGCGATGACAGTGCATATCTACAGGCTAGCGATGATAATGCATGTCTACAGGCTAGCGATGACAGCGCATATCTACAGGATAGCAATGACAGCGCATATCTACAGGCTAGAGAAGCCAATGCATATCTACAGGCTAGCGATGACAGTGCATATCTACAGGCTAGTGAAGCCAATGCATATCTACAGGCTAGTGATGACAGTGCATATCTACAGGCTAGCGATGACAGAGCATATCTACAGGCTAGCGATGACAGTGCATATCTACAGGCTTGTGAAGCCAATGCATATCTACAGGCTAGCAATGACAGAGCATATCTACAGGCTAGTGATGACAGCGCATATCTACAGGCTAGCGATGACAGTGCATATCTACAGGCTAGTGAAGCCAATGCATATCTACAGGCTAGCGATGACAGTGCATATCTACAGGCTAGCGATGACAGAGCATATCTACAGGCTAGCGATGACAGTGCATATCTACAGGCTAGCGATGATAATGCATATCTACAGGCTAGCGACGACAGAGCATATCTACAGGCTAGCGATGACAGTGCATATCTACAGGCTAGCGATGACAGAGCATATCTACAGGCTAGCGGTGACATTGCATATCTACAGGCTTGTGAAGCCAATGCATATCTACAGGCTAGCGATGACAGCGATGACAGTGCATATCTACAGGCTAGTGAAGCCAATGCATATCTACAGGCTAGCGATGACAGTGCATATCTACAGGCTAGCGATGACAGAGCATATCTACAGGCTAGCGATGACAGTGCATATCTACAGGCTAGCGATGACAGTGCATATCTACAGGCTAGCGATGATAATGCATATCTACAGGCTAGCGATGACAGCGCATATCTACAGGATAGCAATGACAGCGCATATCTACAGGCTAGTGAAGCCAATGCATAACTACAGGCTAGCGATGACAGTGCATATCTACAGGCTAGTGAAGCCAATGCATATCTACAGGCTTGCGATGACAGTGCATATCTACAGGCTAGTGAAGCCAATGCATATCTACAGGCTAGCGATGACAGTGCATATCTACAGGCTAGCGATGACAGAGCATATCTACAGGCTAGCGATGACAGTGCATATCTACAGGCTTGTGAAGCCAATACATATCTACAGGCTAGCGATGACAGAGCATATCTACAGGCTAGCGATGACAGCGCATATCTACAGGATAGCAATGACAGCGCATATCTACAGGCTAGTGAAGCCAATGCATATCTACAGGCTAGCGATGACAGTGCATATCTACAGGCTAGTGAAGCCAATGCATATCTACAGGCTAGCGATGACAGTGCATATCTACAGGCTAGCGATGACAGAGCATATCTACAGGCTAGCGATGACAGTGCATATCTACAGGCTTGTGAAGCCAATGCATATCTACAGGCTAGCGATGACAGAGCATATCTACAGGCTAGCGATGACAGCGCATATCTACAGGCTAGCGATGACAGTGCATATCTACAGGCTAGTGAAGCCAATGCATATCTACAGGCTAGCGATGACAGTGCATACCTACAGGCTAGCAATGACAGAGCATATCTACAGGCTAGCGATGACAGTGCATATCTACAGGCTAGCGATGATAATGCATATCTACAGGCTAGCGACGACAGCGCATATCTACAGGATAGCAATGACAGCGCATATCTACAGGCTAGCGATGTCAGAGCATATCTACAGGCTAGCGATGACAGTGCATATCTACAGGCTAGCGATGACAGTGCATATCTACAGGCTAGCGATGATAATGCATATCTACAGGCTAGCGATGACAGCGCATATCTACAGGATAGCAATGACAGCGCATATCTACAGGCTAGTGAAGCCAAAGCATATCTACAGGCTAGCGATGACAGTGCATATCTACAGGCTAGTGAAGCCAATGCATATCTACAGGCTAGCGATGACAGTGCATATCTACAGGCTAGCGATGACAGAGCATATCTACAGGCTAGCGATGACAGTGCATATCTACAGGCTTGTGAAGCCAATGCATATCTACAGGTTAGCGATGACAGAGCATATCTACAGGCTAGCGATGACAGCGCATATCTACAGGCTAGCTATGACAGTGCATATCTACAGGCTAGCGATGACAGTGCATATCTACAGGCTAGCGATGATAATGCATATCTACAGGCTAGCGATGACAGCGCATATCTACAGGATAGCAATGACAGCGCATATCTACAGGCTAGTGAAGCCAATGCATATCTACAGGCTAGTGATGACAGTGCATATCTACAGGCTAGTGAAGCCAATGCATATCTACAGGCTTGCGATGACAGTGCATATCTACAGGCTAGCGATGACAGTGCATATCTACAGGCTAGCGATGACGGTGCATATCTACAGGCTAGTGAAGCCAATGCATATCTACAGGCTAGCGATGACAGCGATGACAGTGCATATCTACAGGCTAGTGAAGCCAATGCATATCTACAGGCTAGCGATGACAGAGCATATCTACAGGCTAGCGATGACAGTGCATATCTACAGGCTAGCGATGACAGTGCATATCTACAGGCTAGCGATGATAATGCATATCTACAGGCTAGCGATGACAGCGCATATCTACAGGATAGCAATGACAGCGCATATCTACAGGCTAGTGAAGCCAATGCATATCTACAGGCTAGCGATGACAGTGCATATCTACAGGCTAGTGAAGCCAATGCATATCTACAGGCTAGTGATGACAGTGCATATCTACAGGCTAGCGATGACAGAGCATATCTACAGGCTAGCGATGACAGTGCATATCTACAGGCTTGTGAAGCCAATGCATATCTACAGGCTAAAGATGACAGAGCATATCTACAGGCTAGTGATGACAGCGCATATCTACAGGCTAGCGATGACAGTGCATATCTACAGGCTAGTGAAGCCAATGCATATCTACAGGCTAGCGATGACAGTGCATATCTACAGGCTAGCGATGACAGAGCATATCTACAGGCTAGCGATGACAGTGGATATCTACAGGCTAGCGATGATAATGCATATCTACAGGCTAGCGACGACAGAGCATATCTACAGGCTAGCGATGACAGTGCATATCTACAGGCTAGCGATGACAGAGCATATCTACAGGCTAGCGGTTACAGTGCATATCTACAGGCTTGTGAAGCCAATGCATATCTACAGGCTAGCGATGACAGCGATGACAGTGCATATCTACAGGCTAGTGAAGCCAATGCATATCTACAGGCTAGCGATGACAGTGCATATCTACAGGCTAGCGATGACAGAGCATATCTACAGGCTAGCGATGACAGTGCATATCTACAGGCTAGCGATGACAGCGCATATCTACAGGCTAGCGATGATAATGCATATCTACAGGCTAGCGATGACAGCGCATATCTACAGGATAGCAATGACAGCGCATATCTACAGGCTAGTGAAGCCAATGCATATCTACAGGCTAGCGATGACAGTGCATATCTACAGGCTAGTGAAGCCAATGCATATCTACAGGCTTGCGATGACAGTGCATATCTACAGGCTAGCGATGACAGAGCATATCTACAGGCTAGCGATGACAGTGCATATCTACAGGCTAGCGATGACAGTGCATATCTACAGGCTAGCGATGATAATGCATATCTACAGGCTAGCGATGACAGCGCATATCTACAGGATAGCAATGACAGCGCATATCTACAGACTAGTGAAGCCAATGCATATCTACAGGCTAGCGATGACAGTGCATATCTACAGGCTAGTGAAGCCAATGCATATCTACAGGCTAACGATGACAGTGCATATCTACAGGCTAGCGATGACAGAGCATATATACAGGCTAGCGATGACAGTGCATATCTACAGGCTTGTGAAGCCAATGCATATCTACAGGCTAGCGATGACAGAGCATATCTACAGGCTAGTGATGACAGCGCATATCTACAGGCTAGCTATGACAGTGCATATCTACAGGCTAGCGATGACAGTGCATATCTACAGGCTAGCAATGATAATGCATATCTACAGGCTAGCGATGACAGCGCATATCTACAGGATAGCAATGACAGCGCATATCTACAGGCTAGTGAAGCCAATGCATATCTACAGGCTAGCGATGACAGTGCATATCTACAGGCTAGTGAAGCCAATGCATATCTACAGGCTTGCGATGACAGTGCATATCTACAGGCTAGCGATGACAGTGCATATCTACAGGCTAGCGATGACGATGCATATCTACAGGCTAGTGAAGCCAATGCATATCTACAGGCTAGCGATGACAGCGATGACAGTGCATATCTACAGGCTAGTGAAGCCAATGCATATCTACAGGCTAGCGATGACAGTGCATATCTACAGGCTAGCGATGACAGAGCATATCTACAGGCTAGCGATGACAGTGCATATCTACAGGCTAGCAATGACAGTGCATATCTACAGGCTAGCGATGATAATGCATATCTACAGGCTAGCGATGACAGCGCATATCTACAGGATAGCAATGACAGCGCATATCTACAGGCTAGTGAAGCCACTGCATATCTACAGGCTAGCGATGACAGTGCATATCTACAGGCTAGCGATGACAGAGCATATCTACAGGCTAGCGATGACAGTGCATATCTACAGGCTAGCGATGACAGAGCATATCTACAGGCTAGCGATGACAGTGCATATCTACAGGCTAGCGATGATAATGCATATCTACAGGCTAGCGACGACAGCGCATATCTACAGGATAGCAATGACAGCGCATATCTACAGGCTAGCGATGACAGAGCATATCTACAGGCTAGCGATGACAGTGCATATCTACAGGCTAGCGATGACAGTGCATATCTACAGGCTAGCGATGATAATGCATATCTACAGGCTAGCGATGACAGCGCATATCTACAGGATAGCAATGACAGCGCATATCTACAGGCTAGTGAAGTCAATGCATATCTACAGGCTAGCGATGACAGTGCATATCTACAGGCTAGTGAAGCCAATGCATATCTACAGGCTAGCGATGACAGTGCATATCTACAGGCTAGCGATGACAGAGCATATCTACAGGCTAGCGATGACAGTGCATATCTACAGGCTTGTGAAGCCAATGCATATCTACAGGTTAGCGATGACAGAGCATATCTACAGGCTAGCGATGACAGCGCATATCTACAGGCTAGCTATGACAGTGCACATCTACAGGCTAGCGATGACAGTGCATATCTACAGGCTAGCGATGATAATGCATATCTACAGGCTAGCGATGACAGCGCATATCTACAGGATAGCAATGACAGCGCATATCTACAGGCTAGTGAAGCCAATGCATATCTACTGGCTAGCGATGACAGTGCATATCTACAGGCTAGTGAAGCCAATGCATATCTACAGGTTAGCGATGACAGAGCATATCTACAGGCTAGCGATGACAGCGCATATCTACAGGCTAGCGATGACAGTGCATATCTACAGGCTAGTGAAGCCAATGCATATCTACAGGCTAGCGATGACAGTGCATATCTACAGGCTAGCGATGACAGAGCATATCTACAGGCTAGCGATGACAGTGCATATCTACAGGCTAGCGATGATAATGCATATCTACAGGCTAGCGACGACAGCGCATATCTACAGGATAGCAATGACAGCGCATATCTACAGGCTAGCGATGTCAGAGCATATCTACAGGCTAGCGATGACAGTGCATATCTACAGGCTAGCGATGACAGTGCATATCTACAGGCTAGCGATGATAATGCATATCTACAGGCTAGCGATGACAGCGCATATCTACAGGATAGCAATGACAGCGCATATCTACAGGCTAGTGAAGCCAAAGCATATCTACAGGCTAGCGATGACAGTGCATATCTACAGGCTAGTGAAGCCAATGCATATCTACAGGCTAGCGATGACAGTGCATATCTACAGACTAGCGATGACAGAGCATATCTACAGGCTAGCGATGACAGTGCATATCTACAGGCTTGTGAAGCCAATGCATATCTACAGGTTAGCGATGACAGAGCATATCTACAGGCTAGCGATGACAGCGCATATCTACAGGCTAGCTATGACAGTGCATATCTACAGGCTAGCGATGACAGTGCATATCTACAGGCTAGCGATGATAATGCATATCTACAGGCTAGCGATGACAGCGCATATCTACAGGATAGCAATGACAGCGCATATCTACAGGCTAGTGAAGCCAATGCATATCTACAGGCTAGCGATGACAGTGCATATCTACAGGCTAGTTTAGCCAATGCATATCTACAGGCTTGCGATGACAGTGCATATCTACAGGCTAGCGATGACAGTGCATATCTACAGGCTAGCGATGACGGTGCATATCTACAGGCTAGTGAAGCCAATTTATATCTAAAGGCTAGCGATGACAGCGACGACAGTGCATATCTACAGGCTAGTGAAGCCAATGCATATCTACAGGCTAGCGATGACAGAGCATATCTACAGGCTAGCGATGACAGTGCATATCTACAGGCTAGCGATCACAGTGCATATCTACAGGCTAGCGATGATAATGCATATCTACAGGCTAGCGATGACAGCGCATATCTACAGGATAGCAATGACAGCGCATATCTACAGGCTAGTGAAGCCAATGCATATCTACAGGCTAGCGATGACAGTGCATATCTACAGGCTAGTGAAGCCAATGCATATCTACAGGCTAGTGATGACAGTGCATATCTACAGGCTAGCGATGACAGAGCATATCTACAGGCTAGCGATGACAGTGCATATCTACATGCTTGTGAAGCCAATGCATATCTACAGGCTAGAGATGACAGAGCATATCTACAGGCTAGTGATGACAGCGCATATCTACAGGCTAGCGATGACAGTGCATATCTACAGGCTAGTGAAGCCAATGCATATCTACAGGCTAGCGATGACAGTGCATATCTACAGGCTAGCGATGACAGAGCATATCTACAGGCTAGCGATGACAGTGCATATCTACAGGCTAGCGATGATAATGCATATCTACAGGCTAGCGACGACAGAGCATATCTACAGGCTAGCGATGACAGTGCATATCTACAGGCTAGCGATGACAGAGCATATCTACAGGCTAGCGGTGACAGTGCATATCTACAGGCTTGTGAAGCCAATGCATATCTACAGGCTAGCGATGACAGCGATGACAGTGCATATCTACAGGCTAGTGAAGCCAATGCATATCTACAGGCTAGCGATGACAGTGCATATCTACAGGCTAGCGATGACAGAGCATATCTACAGGCTAGCGATGACAGTGCATATCTACAGGCTAGCGATGACAGCGCATATCTACAGGCTAGCGATGATAATGCATATCTACAGGCTAGCGATGACAGCGCATATCTACAGGATAGCAATGACAGCGCATATCTACAGGCTAGTGAAGCCAATGCATATCTACAGGCTAGCGATGACAGTGCATATCTACAGGCTAGTGAAGCCAATGCATATCTACAGGCTTGCGATGACAGTGCATATCTACAGGCTAGCGATGACAGAGCATATCTACAGGCTAGCGATGACAGTGCATATCTACAGGCTAGCGATGACAGTGCATATCTACAGGCTAGCGATGATAATGCATATCTACAGGCTAGCGATGACAGCGCATATCTACAGGATAGCAATGACAGCGCATATCTACAGACTAGTGAAGCCAATGCATATCTACAGGCTAGCGATGACAGTGCATATCTACAGGCTAGTGAAGCCAATGCATATCTACAGGCTAGCGATGACAGTGCATATCTACAGGCTAGCGATGACAGAGCATATCTACAGGCTAGCGATGACAGTGCATATCTACAGGCTTGTGAAGCCAATGCATATCTACAGGCTAGCGATGACAGAGCATATCTACAGGCTAGTGATGACAGCGCATATCTACAGGCTAGCTATGACAGTGCATATCTACAGGCTAGCGATGACAGTGCATATCTACAGGCTAGCGATGATAATGCATATCTACAGGCTAGCGATGACAGCGCATATCTACAGGATAGCAATGACAGCGCATATCTACAGGCTAGTGAAGCCAATGCATATCTACAGGCTAGCGATGACAGTGCATATCTACAGGCTAGTGAAGCCAATGCATATCTACAGGCTTGCGATGACAGTGCATATCTACAGGCTAGCGATGACAGTGCATATCTACAGGCTAGCGATGACGGTGCATATCTACAGGCTAGTGAAGCCAATGCATATCTACAGGCTAGCGATGACAGCGATGACAGTGCATATCTACAGGCTAGTGAAGCCAATGCATATCTACAGGCTAGCGATGACAGTGCATATCTACAGGCTAGCGATGACAGAGCATATCTACAGGCTAGCGATGACAGTGCATATCTACAGGCTAGCAATGACAGTGCATATCTACAGGCTAGCGATGATAATGCATATCTACAGGCTAGCGATGACAGCGCATATCTACAGGATAGCAATGACAGCGCATATCTACAGGCTAGTGAAGCCAATGCATATCTACAGGCTAGCGATGACAGTGCATATCTACAGGCTAGCGATGACAGAGCATATCTACAGGCTAGCGATGACAGTGCATATCTACAGGCTAGCGATGACAGAGCATATCTACAGGCTAGCGATGACAGTGCATATCTACAGGCTAGCGATGATAATGCATATCTACAGGCTAGCGACGACAGCGCATATCTACAGGATAGCAATGACAGCGCATATCTACAGGCTAGCGATGACAGAGCATATCTACAGGCTAGCGATGACAGTGCATATCTACAGGCTAGCGATGACAGTGCATATCTACAGGCTAGCGATGATAATGCATATCTACAGGCTAGCGATGACAGCGCATATCTACAGGATAGCAATGACAGCGCATATCTACAGGCTAGTGAAGTCAATGCATATCTACAGGCTAGCGATGACAGTGCATATCTACAGGCTAGTGAAGCCAATGCATATCTACAGGCTAGCGATGACAGTGCATATCTACAGGCTAGCGATGACAGAGCATATCTACAGGCTAGCGATGACAGTGCATATCTACAGGCTTGTGAAGCCAATGCATATCTACAGGTTAGCGATGACAGAGCATATCTACAGGCTAGCGATGACAGCGCATATCTACAGGCTAGCTATGACAGTGCACATCTACAGGCTAGCGATGACAGTGCATATCTACAGGCTAGCGATGATAATGCATATCTACAGGCTAGCGATGACAGCGCATATCTACAGGATAGCAATGACAGCGCATATCTACAGGCTAGTGAAGCCAATGCATATCTACAGGCTAGCGATGACAGTGCATATCTACAGGCTAGTGAAGCCAATGCATATCTACAGGCTTGCGATGACAGTGCATATCTACAGGCTAGCGATGACAGTGCATATCTACAGGCTAGCGATGACGGTGCATATCTACAGGCTAGTGAAGCCAATGCATATCTACAGGCTAGCGATGACAGCGATGACAGTGCATATCTACAGGCTAGTGAAGCCAATGCATATCTACAGGCTAGCGATGACAGTGCATATCTACAGGCTATCGATGACAGAGCATATCTACAGGCTAGCGATGACAGTGCATATCTACAGGCTAGCGATGACAGTGCACATCTACAGGCTAGCGATGATAATGCATATCTACAGGCTAGCGATGACAGCGCATATCTACAGGATAGCAATGACAGCGCATATCTACAGGCTAGTGAAGCCAATGCATATCTACAGGCTAGCGATGACAGTGCATATCTACAGGCTAGTGAAGCCAATGCATATCTACAGGCTAGTGATGACAGTGCATATCTACAGGCTAGTGAAGCCAGTGCATATCTACAGGCTAGCGATGACGGTGCATATCTACAGGCTAGTGAAGCCAATGCATATCTACAGGCTAGCGATGACAGCGATGACAGTGCATATCTACAGGCTAGTGAAGCCAATGCATATCTACAGGCTAGCGATGACAGTGCATATCTACAGGCTAGCGATGACAGAGCATATCTACAGGCTAGCGATGACAGTGCATATCTACAGGCTAGCAATGACAGTGCATATCTACAGGCTAGTGATGATAATTCATATCTACAGGCTAGCGATGACAGCGCATATCTACAGGATAGCAATGACAGCGCATATCTACAGGCTAGTGAAGCCAATGCATATCTACAGGCTAGCGATGACAGTGCATATCTACAGGCTAGCGATGACAGAGCATATCTACAGGCTAGCGATGACAGTGCATATCTACAGGCTTGTGAAGCCAATGCATATCTACAGGCTAGCGATGACAGAGCATATCTACAGGCTAGCGATGACAGCGCATATCTACAGGCTAGCGATGACAGTGCATATCTACAGGCTAGTGAAGCCAATGCATATCTACAGGCTAGCGATGACAGTGCATATCTACAGGCTAGCGATGACAGAGCATATCTACAGGCTAGCGATGACAGTGCATATCTACAGGCTAGCGATGATAATGCATATCTACAGGCTAGCGACGACAGCGCATATCTACAGGATAGCAATGACAGCGCATATCTACAGGCTAGCGATGACAGAGCATATCTACAGGCTAGCGATGACAGTGCATATCTACAGGCTAGCGATGACAGTGCATATCTACAGGCTAGCGATGATAATGCATATCTATAGGCTAGCGATGACAGCGCATATCTACAGGATAGCAATGACAGCGCATATCTACAGGCTAGTGAAATCAATGCATATCTACAGGCTAGCGATGACAGTGCATATCTACAGGCTAGTGAAGCCAATGCATATCTACAGGCTAGCGATGACAGTGCATATCTACAGGCTAGCAATGACAGAGCATATCTACAGGCTAGCGATGACAGTGCATATCTACAGGCTTGTGAAGCCAATGCATATCTACAGGTTAGCGATGACAGAGCATATCTACAGGCTAGCGATGACAGCGCACATCTACAGGCTAGCTATGACAGTGCACATCTACAGGCTAGCGATGACAGTGCATATCTACAGGCTAGCGATGATAATGCATATCTACAGGCTAGCGATGACAGCGCATATCTACAGGATAGCAATGACAGCGCATATCTACAGGCTAGTGAAGCCAATGCATATCTACAGGCTAGCGATGACAGTGCATATCTACAGGCTAGTGAAGCCAATGCATATCTACAGGCTTGCGATGACAGTGCATATCTACAGGCTAGCGATGACAGTGCATATCTACAGGCTAGCGATGACGGTGCATATCTACAGGCTAGTGAAGCCAATGCATATCTACAGGCTAGCGATGACAGCGATGACAGTGCATATCTACAGGCTAGTGAAGCCAATGCATATCTACAGGCTAGCGATGACAGTGCATATCTACAGGCTAGCGATGACAGAGCATATCTACAGGCTAGCGATGACAGTGCATATCTACAGGCTAGCGATGACAGTGCATATCTACAGGCTAGCGATGATAATGCATATCTACAGGCTAGCGATGACAGCGCATATCTACAGGATAGCAATGACAGCGCATATCTACAGGCTAGTGAAGCCAATGCATATCTACAGGCTAGCGATGACAGTGCATATCTACAGGCTAGTGAAGCCAATGCATATCTACAGGCTAGCGATGACAGTGCATATCTACAGGCTAGCGATGACAGAGCATATCTACAGGCTAGCGATGACAGTGCATATCTACAGGCTTGTGAAGCCAATGCATATCTACAGGTTAGCGATGACAGAGCATATCTACAGGCTAGCGATGACAGCGCATATCTACAGGCTAGCTATGACAGTGCATATCTACAGGCTAGCGATGACAGTGCATATCTACAGGCTAGCGATGATAATGCATATCTACAGGCTAGCGATGACAGCGCATATCTACAGGATAGCAATGACAGCGCATATCTACAGGCTAGTGAAGCCAATGCATATCTACAGGCTAGCGATGACAGTGCATATCTACAGGCTAGTGAAGCCAATGCATATCTACAGGCTTGCGATGACAGTGCATATCTACAGGCTAGCGATGACAGTGCATATCTACAGGCTAGCGATGACGGTGCATATCTACAGGCTAGTGAAGCCAATGCATATCTACAGGCTAGCGATGACAGCGATGACAGTGCATATCTACAGGCTAGTGAAGCCAATGCATATCTACAGGCTAGCGATGACAGTGCATATCTACAGGCTAGCGATGACAGTGCATATCTACAGGCTAGCGATGATAATGCATATCTACAGGCTAGCGATGACAGCGCATATCTACAGGATAGCAATGACAGCGCATATCTACAGGCTAGAGAAGCCAATGCATATCTACAGGCTAGCGATGACAGTGCATATCTACAGGCTAGTGAAGCCAATGCATATCTACAGGCTAGTGATGACAGTGCATATCTACAGGCTAGCGATGACAGAGCATATCTACAGGCTAGCGATGACAGTGCATATCTACAGGCTTGTGAAGCCAATGCATATCTACAGGCTAGCAATGACAGAGCATATCTACAGGCTAGTGATGACAGCGCATATCTACAGGCTAGCGATGACAGTGCATATCTACAGGCTAGTGAAGCCAATGCATATCTACAGGCTAGCGATGACAGTGCATATCTACAGGCTAGCGATGACAGAGCATATCTACAGGCTAGCGATGACAGTGCATATCTACAGGCTAGCGATGATAATGCATATCTACAGGCTAGCGACGACAGAGCATATCTACAGGCTAGCGATGACAGTGCATATCTACAGGCTAGCGATGACAGAGCATATCTACAGGCTAGCGGTGACATTGCATATCTACAGGCTTGTGAAGCCAATGCATATCTACAGGCTAGCGATGACAGCGATGACAGTGCATATCTACAGGCTAGTGATGACAGTGCATATCTACAGGCTAGCGATGACAGAGCATATCTACAGGCTAGCGATGACAGCGCATATCTACAGGCTAGCGATGACAGTGCATATCTACAGGCTAGTGAAGCCAATGCATATCTACAGGCTAGCGATGACAGTGCATATCTACAGGCTAGCGATGACAGAGCATATCTACAGGCTAGCGATGACAGTGCATATCTACAGGCTAGCGATGGTAATGCATATCTACAGGCTAGCGACGACAGCGCATATCTACAGGATAGCAATGACAGCGCATATCTACAGGCTAGTGAAGCCAATGCATATCTACAGGCTAGCGATGACAGTGCATATCTACAGGTTAGAGATGACAGTGCATACACTCACAAGGAGACCACAGCCAGCTGAGGTGCAATCTTCTCCCACTCACAAGAACGACATCACAGGCAGCAGCAGTGCAAGCTTCTTACACTCACAAGGAGACCACAGGCAGCAGAGGTGCAAGCTTCTCACACTCACAAGAAGGACATCACAGGCAAGTGGTGCAATATTCGCACACTCACAAGGAGATCACTGGCAGTACACACCAAATGAACACACTCCATAACACATAGCAACAATACATGGGCATTTACAATGCCATTAGCTCAAACTCAAATAAATCCGAGCCCGATTGCATTTCTAATGCTTGTTAAACTTGGTAACACAATCCACACAAATACACTGTACACCATGTCACATAATTCCAATCAGCATAATTTCCCTCAACGCCATACACTTCTCTCCAGACAATTCACCTTGACACGTTTCCATTCCATACCACATAATTCGACAACAAACCACATATTTCAACTCAACTACACAATTACACAACACACCAAGTTCATCCAATCCACACCACAGAATTCCACATCATGCCACAATATTCAATAGCACACCAAATAATTGAACGCCACAACATACCACCACACAAGACAAAATGCCATTCCACATGATTACAGTCTATGACAAACAATCCCATTCTACATTATTAGAGCACACTCAATTCCACATAACTACTATCCACATATTTCCACTTCATACCATGCCACATAATTCTGCTACACAAATCCACTCCAAACCACACACAATTCCACAACTAACAATTCCAATCCAACACGCATAATTCCACTCCACACCACATACATCCACTCCCCTCCAAAACACAGTGGTAAATGGTATTTTCATTTACAACGTCAATACCTCTAACTCACACAAATGCGAGACCAATTTGCATTGCAAATGCTTGTTTGCTATTGCTGCCACCAAATCTACAATAAGAATAAACACTTCCTGAAACGCACAGGAAGCAGCCTTTGAAAGTTCTATTTAATGCCAGGTAACCTAGCTAGGATTGTGGCGCAACACTTCAGGTTTTGCATTTTTGATGCATGCATCGCCCCTTACAATCCATTCTCTTGTTTCTTTTCATGCTTCCTAGTTTATGCACTATGCCTTTTGTGACATTGTTTGTGATTTAGGCCGTTCTTCTGCTGCCTTCTTGGAGTCATCTTCTTAGCGCCAATTTCTGACATCACTTAAGAGGTATCGTCAAAAAACTACAGCTGCTATGGTGAATTGAATGCAGAGATGCCGGACCTCGAGAGCCATAGAGGACACCTTTCTCTGTGGCAAGAATCACTAGCTGTAGTAGAGACACTAAATAACAACGTTTGAATTGGAGTGTTGTTGGCTCACAATCTTGTATCGAAAGCTGGAGCTTTTCTAGGGCCATTCATTTTTCCATCCTCTCTCCAAAATAGTTTAATCAGTAAAACAATTCTAGGTACAACCAATGGAATATTTGGTCTAAGTACGTTCATATTAACTTTTCATGTGCAGACAAAGGACAAATGAAAGAATCCCTTCACAAATACCCCTTTTCAATCACCAGTACCTAAACACCAACACGTCATTGTCATTCACTTCCTTTTCACCACCTTGCTCCCAGATATGGAGTGTCTCTATTGCTTGCCTGTTGTGTTTCCCATCGCGTTTCCCATCGCAATGCAGCGTCCTTGCTTTTTTAGTCTGATGCTATATGCCTAGCTTCAAGTCTTCCTAGATGAATAGTACCCCTGCTTTCATTGGACATTATACTTCCTTAAAGTCTCGACTTAAGTACTCCAACGGCAAATCTCAGTGCTTCTGTGAGTCTTTCTCCTTCATTTGAGCTGTTAGAGTCATCTTTTTCATTCTTAGCATTAGAATGTATATGACGTATTAGAGTGGATGCAGAAGCACCACCATCTTGGAAAGGGCCAACTGTCCCACAACTGAGATAGGGAGACAAAGTCACAAAAGCCCTGATCCCCCTCATTACTGTTAGCACTCCAGATCTACTCTTATCTCTGGAAGTGTTCTCATACATGATACCTTCCACTTCTAACTTCTAGGTATTTAAATGAACATGGCCCCCACAGTACTGGCACACTCAACATTGCAAGCAGTTCCCTATCCTACCATTTTAGTGGGAATAAGCCAAATGTGTCCCTGTTGACAGTAGGTCAGATGGGAGGCTGAAACTATCCACGTCGCTATCACTTCGGCTAACGCCATCCCTGGGTCAACTATTTAAAAAAGTACAGCATCAGCATATAGTGAGAAGCTGTGCTGTGTATTGTGACACATTTACCTCTCTGCAAAATCATACTTTCCTAATATAAAAAATAATAATCAGGATCTGTGCTAAATGAGATCAGCAAGGCACTGCCCTGTTGGGTGCCCCCCCCCCCCTCTCAATCTGCCACTGGGAAGAGATCATATAACCCATAAAGACCCGGGCAGGGACCTCTCTATACAGCAGTTTATTTCAAGTCACCACTTCAGAACCAAAATTCAGTGCTGAGTAGGATATTCCCATTCAAGCGGGTCAAATGTGTTACTTCATGATGAAAGATACCACAGAAGGCATTGGACCATCTTTAGAGGTAATTGGAGGAGTAAGTAATTGCATCTCAGTTTTTCAAAAAGCTAGGTGTACTGTTGTGTATTCTTGAGAACCATGAGTGACACAACAAGGAGATAACTCTTACAGTATGACGTGCATTGTTTAGTTGATTATCTAAGTCAAAATGAGTAAATGCGGGGGTTGATACCTGTCTTAACATAAGGCACCACAGTCAGCTACCGAATCACTACCCATGCTTTCTGTGCTTGAAAGAAGATCCCAGTTCCGGCAGCTTTTTCTGGCCAGATCTGGGATCCGGTTGACCCAGAGGCAAATACAGAATTTGCTCTGTTGTCATTTTCTGACAATAAGACGCATTTCTGCAGCATTCACACATGTGGGCATATTTAAAAGAGGGTTGCACAACCGGAATGTCACTTTTTTTTTACGTTCCGGTGGCGCACACCATATATACAAAGTGGCGTTAAGCCACTTTTTGTGGCGTAACATGTCTTTGTAAATATGGTACCCTTACACGCAGATACCGGCACACAACCAGAATGTCACTTTTTTTGACGTTCTGGTAGCGCGCACCATATATACAAAGTGGCGTTAAGCCACTTTTTGTGGCTTAACATGTCTTTGTAAATATGGTACCCTTTCACGCAGGTATCTGTGTGAAAGGGGCGTGCAATGAGTGTTGCTGTGGGAGTTACACAACAACACCCATTGCTTTACAAGGAGGTGTAAATCTGAGGCAGCGCCAAAAATGAACGCCATGCAAAAGCAGGCGTTAGAATGGCACGACGAGGAGAAATACTTTTATTTTTCCTCATTTTTGCTTTTTCTATGTGTGCTGCATTGTGCAGCACACACAGAAGGAGCAAAATACAGTTAATGATTGTTTATGTGCATGAAGGCACACCTTCCTGCACATTGACAATCATTCCATGCAACGCAGGCATCTTTGTACTATGGCTCAAGGGTGTCTACATAGGTACAACACAGGGGTGCACCATATTGTTGTAAATACGGCGCATCCTTGCCTTTTGGAAATGGCAAAGAGTGACACTGCAAAATTTGCCGATGCGCCGCACTCCGTCATTTCTTTGTACATATGCCTCATTGTCTGCAATCTTTTTCAGAGCAGAAACATGCAGGGGGCTTTCTTATTTACACTTCTAGCTGGACCCAACACAAAGTTCTGATTAAAAGGGTTATCTGGCCTCCTTTTGTTTGAGTGTAATGGGAGCCATCTGGCGCCTAACACCTAGACACCAAAGCAATGGAATGCAAACAAAGGCACGCAACATGTTATCACTATACAAGTACTTAAGAGAAACTATGATTTGGAGGCAGGTTTTTAACTTTGTTCAACTTGCTTTGTAAGAGATTTCCTTGCACTGTAATAATACAGGATGTATCTGTCTGCATAAATGAGTACACGACTATTGATGAAAATGGCACACACACTTTTTTTATTTAATCAATTTTTAGCACTACTGATCCTACTGTAGGATGTCAGAATGCTTTAAATCACCCACAGAGGCACAATAAATCATACATATGTGTAAATTAATGTACAGGAAATGTCATATAAGACAACGGTGGTTATAACATAAGATGTAGGAATCACATATTAACCATACTTGTAGACATTATATACATTATATGTTAAAAGTGGATGGTCATGAGTAAATCAAAGTCAGGATATATAATCTAATGCAGTCAATGTGGTTTTCTGTAGTAATAAGAATATATTACTTCCCAAAGGAACCCTTCTGTACAATCTTAGAAGGACAATAGATTTAAAAAACAAAAATAAGGATCTAAACCCATGACTTACAGTATACATGCAGCTTCTAAATGTAGGTAAATAGATCACTGTGCTATATTAGAAGACCTGCAAATTATGTACTGGAGGTAACAAAATGATCTCGGTGTCAAAAGCAGTAGCCCACTTACCTACCTAAATAAAAAAACACATCTGTAATTTGCATGTTACAAGATTTGCTTTGCAGCATGCACATTAACCCTCTAAGCTACTTTATGAGGCAACAATGTGACTGGACAAAACACAGAACTTTACACTAAACAGATCGCTTCTTCTTATATTCACTGTTTGTATTTTAAATTGATTTTAATATTTATTATGTGTCTGCTCTGTATGTTTTTGAGATCACACAGCACAATGGCACTTTGTTAACTTCTCCGCTACGATTACTGCTCATAAAGGTTCCCTGCCTGCACTAATTTGTTGATTTGCACTTGATCTGTTTCCCTGGTCCGCCACGGCGTGTTCCGCTTGAGCAGAGGGAAAAAGTGCAATTACTTTTGAGGCTCGGAAAGACGACTGCAACCCCCATTTTGTTGTGCGGTCGGCAGTATTGTCTTTCAAAGTCTTCCCTTATTTCCCTTGAAGCCTGAGGACTACTTAAGAGAAGTCCTGCCAGAGATGCACAGCACCAAACAAGACACCCCTCTCTATTTTCTCTGATTGTATTTTAAATAGATTTTAAAATGGATTTCTTGGCTCTGTAAGTTTTTGAGTTTGCACACCAAAAAGACACTTTATTATCCTCTCAACTACAATTACTGCTCATCAAGCTTCCCTGCCCGTACCTCAGCCTGTGTCGCTTGAGCGGAGGTAAACATTTGAGGCTCGGAAAGATAACTGCGATCGCCATTTTATAGTGCGGTCGGCAGTCTATTCTTCAGAAGTCTTCCATAATTTCTCTAGATGCCTGAGGGCTACTTAATAGGTATCCTGGAACGGATGCGCTGCTGGCGCACCGAAGGAACTCCACAGGCAAGCCCGTCTGCGCCCGTCCGCATCTAAACGCCGCCAGAAACCCTGTTCCTTTTTAAGAAAAGGGTAGAAAATTGCCTCCCATACCATACACTAGCTTGAATCTTGAAGGTATCTGTGAAAGGTCTATCCTGTTGCGTATCCAGAGTCTACTATGCACCTCAGTACTATATTTTGAACAAGATGGCCCTCATACATGCAGTTTTTGCAATGTTGTGTGTTCACTCCCTACCCTCAGAAAATTTGCCTCTTAGCAACAATATTTCTGGTCAGCCTGAGCACAAAATAGTCACTTTCCTTCAGGACGTAGCAGTAGAACCACCACCACCACAGAACCTCGAGCCAACTCTGCTACTTGGTCTCTACTGTAACAGCAGCTCTATTCCAAAGCATACCTTCGAACTATGGGATCTTCTTGCTACTGACAAACCGTATATCTGCCTTATCTCGGAAACATGGCTTCATCCTGCAGCACTTCTCTGTATAACGATAGCATTCACCTCTGAATAAAGTCTGATTAGACAAGACAGAGGGTCCAAAAGTGGTGGAGGTGTTGCCATTGCCTAGCGCAACCCTGCAAAAATTACTCTATTGGACTCACTTCTTACAGACTGGGTGGAGCTTTGTGTTTTAGAACTAAAGACACTCTCTGAGTTAATTTGGAAGGGTGTTTTAGTCTACCACCCTCCAGATCCCAAAAAAGATTTTAGTAACAAATTGATTGAATGTTTGGCACCACACATCCTGGCATCAGACAACGTCATAATGGTTAGGGATTTCAACTACCATGCATAGCTGGATTCTGATCCAGAAACTACACGTCTGCTCTCAGACCTGGAATCCCTAGGACTGTATCAAAATGTCTTAGGTCTCACACATATAGCAGGTAACACTCTGTACCTTATATTTACAAATTCACCAAATCTACAGGTAGATTCCTTCGCTCCACTGGTCTGGCTGGACAGACCATTTCTTTATTATTTTCAGCTCCATATGGGAGAACCCTTGGGCCACAAGGCAATAACACCCAGAATGATAATACCATGAAGGAAGGTGTCACCTCCATCTTTTACACCCATAGTTTTCCCACCGCACATCCAGATATTATTCTCGCTCTGTAAGATTCTACGAGAGCTTTTACCCAGGCATTAGATAACATTGTTACTGAAAAGCTTTGCTGCCCCAAAACAAAGAAATGTATTTATCCCTGGTTCTTGGAGTACCTTAAAGTGGGAAAAGCAGCCTGTAGAAAGTTGGAATGGAAATGGAGAACCACTAAAACTCTTGCTGACAAACTTACTTATAAAACAGCTCTGGACACCTACCATAAAAACATAAAGAAGCAGGAAGGACCCACATAGTGGATAGAATTAATGATGTAGGAAATGCAACAAAAGAATTATATAAGATTCCAAAGGAATTCACTAAACCCTCAGCTTGTGATTTCCCATTCCAGCATCCCGGTATCTCTGCAATGACCTTGCAGACCATTTTAAAGAAAATAATCTCCAAAATCTACCACACCCTTATAAATGATCCGACATGGAAAGGGCCAGCCTCACGTGCCCAGTCAGACACTAATCACCTCACCCTTCTGGATTCAGTCACCTCTGAGCAAGTTTAGCTCTTGATAAATAAGATCAAAACAGGCTCACCTGAGGATACCCCTCCTCCCTACATCATGCCGGTTCTGAGCCCAGCACTTCTCCCTACAATCACGGATCTGAACAACCAGCCTCTGAGCACCGAAACTCTTCGTATAACTTGAAAAGCAGCCCACGTCAGACCCATTTTAAAGAAACCCATGGCAGATCCTCTAGAGCAGTGATACTCAAAGTATGACCCGGGGGCCCTATGCGGACCTCCTGATCTTCACATGTGGCCCGGTGCTTGAAGAGCAGCACTAGACTGCTGTTTACTTTACAAAGCACTAATATTCATAAAGATATACAATAAATGGGAAGCAGTTATTTACATTCAAACCGAAGTAAAACAAAAGAAGTACAGAAGCTGTCCTGCACCACTTAACTTTAAGAACACTTTAATTTTTAAAGACATCTTGCAATAAACGTACCAAAATAAGGTAACGGAAGTGTATTTCATTAACCTACAGAACCATCTCACCTTAGTACATCAGATTATAAAAGTGCAATGCTATTTTTTTTTAAGTGACAGTTTTCAAACATGAATTTAGAAACATTCATGCCCCCCCTCTACCCTGACAACAATGCCAATAGGCAATGTGAAATAAAACAATTGCCTAGGATCACACATTTGGGTCAAGTGTGGAAGCGGGAATTGATCCCAGGTGCAATCCATCCACTAGATGGTCATGTGTTGCCATTAATGCGCCCCTCAGTCACACCACAGAAGAACTTTTTGGCCCCTGGGAAAATGTTGGCAAGTGCCCATGCTCTAGAGCTTGTTCATTATAGGCCAATATTGGTGCTACCTTTTTTGGTAAACATTATGGAGACTTTAGATAACAAATAGCTTACGTCTTTCCTGGAAAGTCACTGCTAGACCCCCTGGACACAGGGCACCCAGCCATATTGGTACTACTAGACACAATCGCCCACTCTATCCTGATCCAAAGACTGGTAGAGATTGATGTTGGCGGAAAAGCCCTTGGCTGCCTCAAAAATGTTTTGAGGGATAAGACCCAAACGGTGCAGCAAGAGCTCTTCAACTCTTGAACCATAGCCAATGACAAGGGGATGTTGAAGGGCTCATCATTGACCCCCACCCTTTCTAACATCTACATGGACCCCGTGGCTCAAGTGATACGATCATGGGGGTTCAATGTTATCTCATATGTTGACGACACGCAATTTATAATCTCTATGGGGTCTAATCCTGAATCCACTAAAATCAGATTCAGTGAATGCATGGAAAAAATTGGATGTCCTCCAACTGCCTTCAATTGAACAGTGGAAAGACTGAGATCTTGCTTTTTAGCAAAGCTCACACCTTTTGGTTCGAAGACTGGTGGCATCTAGAGATGGGGTTAGCCCCTACCCTTAAAAGGTAGTAATAAATCTGGGCTTCCTGACAGGCGATAACCTCTCCTTGAAAGAACAGGTAAACTTCTTCTACGGTTCCTGTTTCGAGATTATATGCCTTTCTTAGCAAAGTTTTCCAGTGGCTGTCCCTACAGACCAGAAAATCCCTCACTCAGGCATTTATTGTAAGTCACCTGGACCATAGCAACTCCCTTATGGTAGCTGCGAATGATACTCTTTTAGCTAAACTTCAGGTAGCACAAAATATGTCTGCCTGCCTTGTATGCAATCTGCCTCCCCATTCCCCCGCAGAGCCCACGCTCAAATCTCTGCATTGGCTACCTGTAAAAAGCATTCCTCTTCAAACTCTTCTGCCTACTACACAAGTCCTTATTTAGAAATGCCCCCCTTCACCTGCATAACAAGCTGGAGCTTTACGTGTCAATGTGCAACCTTAAGTGCCACATACATACAGCCCGATAAGGGGATAGAACTTTTTCATATCTTGCCCCCCATCAGTGGAACAGGCCACCCTTACATATTTGATCCTGTCCTGACCAAGCACCATTCACAACATTTCTCAAAACCTAACTCTTCTAACGCTTTCATTTTTTTTACCTGTTAACAAGCAATAGCACAGACAGACCCTCTTGAGGGTGATTGTTCACACTTTATAAATGTAAATCACATCAAATAACATAACTCTCCCAGAACTGTGATTACCACTAGCATCATTATACCAGTAATATATTCCACTCAAATTGCTGGGCACACAATGATCTCTTCAGCAGGTGTCTGTAAGATATTTTAAAATGCAGCCTCTTGTGACCAATTAAGTAATCGAGAACAGATTTACTGTCACATATGTCCTTGTTGCCAATTTCTTTGCAGCAGATTGTTTTTAATAAATATATAAGTTGACTGCCTGACTCTGCTTCACAAGCTCTGTCCTTCATGAATCCACACCCTTTCCTCTGCCACACTAATTTATGGGTTCCTGGAGAAATTTGTTCCAATTCCAGCACTTCATTCATACCCGTCTGACATATCTTTTTCCCAGCTTCCTACAATGCACTATGGTAGACTTGCCAGTCCCAATTCATGCTCCGAACAATTTGTCAATTCCCTTCACCAGCATAATTGTCCCTTCACCTAAACGCCTCCTATGTTAGCTGACACACAGATTAATTCTGCGGCAACAAATGATGGATGGAATTCTGAATAAATCAAACATTCACCCACAGTCAAAAGATCTGGGTTAAATCCATTGTTCTTTTGCCAACTTTGCCACACCAGTCCACCATCTTGTTGTGTTTGCTCTGTTTACTCTAAGTCGCCATTGGTATGTCCAGACGTGGGTCCCTTGCTCACTGTGCCACTGGATTTAAGCTAGCTTGGCTGAGGTGGGGTGATACCCTGAAACCGGTTCCAGGATGCTTGTTTATGGTCCAGAGAGAACCTTGCCTGGCAGTTCAAGCTGGATTGGTCTCATGCGGAACAGGGTCAAGACTGATTTCCATATGGCTGGGTCCAAACGAACAAGTTACTTACCTTCGGTAACGCTTTTTCTGGTAGATACAATATCTGCCTGTGGATTCCTCACCTTGTGAATATCCCCCTTGCGTCAGCAGCATTCGGAATTTTTCTTCGTAGCACGCCGGCGTGGACTACGTCACAGGAGCACGGCATCGCGTGCGACTCCGTCTGACGTCACCGACTCCCTATTAGACCCACGTCGGCGTGATGACGTCAGTTCCGCCCTTTTTTCCGTGCCTTCGAGGCACCCGGACGGACCAACGACAGTAAATATGCATATATACAATGTACACAGTACATACACACCAAAATAGCACACAGTGCATAGCAAAGGTAACAAACCCAAAATATATACAACAACAAAACCAGGCATAGCAGAGTGGACAACGGGGAGGCGGGTGGGCATGTGAGGAATCCACAGGCAGATATTGTATCTACCAGAAAAAGCGCTACCGAAGGTAAGTAACTTGTTCTTCTGATAGATACATCTGCCGTGTGGATTCCTAACCTTGTGAATAGAGACCCACAGCAGTCCCTACTCCCGGTGGAGGGTGTCCACTCTGCTATACCAGGAAATCTTGGAGAACAGAGCGCGCGAAGTGGCCATCCCTCCTCACCTCGGAATCCAAGCAGTAATGCTTCGCGAAAGTGTGGAGGGAGGCCCAAGTCGCAGCCCTGCAAATGTCCTCAACAGGAACACCTCTAGACCAAGCAGATGTTGCAGACTTTGCTCTAGTTGAATGTGCTCTAATACCCTCAGGAGGGTCCTTACCCGCCAGAGAGTAGCAAATCTTGATGCACAGGATTATCCATCTGGAAAGTGTGCGCTTGTGCACCGCTCTGCCCTTCTTGCAGCCAGCAAAACCCACGAAGAGCAGATCGTCAATACGATAGTCTTTAGTCCTATCAAGATAGAAACTAACTGCTCTCTTTGGGTCCAAGCGATGAAGCCTCTCCTCCTCCTTGGAAGGGTGTGGGGGAGGATAGAAGGTAGGAAGGGTAATGGACTGTCCTAGATGGAAGGGAGTTACCACCTTAGGCAGAAAAGCAGCGCTGGTCCTAAGAACCAGTCTTTCAGCATGAATGGTCAGGAATGGGGGCTTAGAACTAAGAGCCTGAAGCTCACTCACCCTCCTTGCCGAGGTGATTGCAACCAAGAAGACCGTCTTAAAAGAAAGAAGTCTCATGGGACACTTGAGCAAGGGCTCGAAGGGAGAACCTATCAAATAGGTCAGCACAAGATTCAAATCCCAATGAGGAATAACAAAAGGAGTAGGAGGGAATCTATTAGTGAGACCCTTCAAAGATCTTAAAACCACTGGAGACTTAAAAAGAGAAGGCTGATCCGGCAAGCAGAGAAATGCCGACAAAGCCGAAAGATACCCCTTGACCGTGGCCACAGCAAATCCTTGCTGCGCCAAAGAAAGAGCAAACTGCAAAATGTCAGACAAATGAGCCTTCAAAGGGTCAACATCTCTCTCCCTACACCAAGAGACAAATTTAGACCACCTATACGTATAAATGGACTTAGTGGAGTCACGCCTGGCAGAAAGAATGACATCCACCACATCGTGAGGGAGAGAAAAGGAATTCAAGTTGCCCCGTTCAATCTCCAGGCATGAAGGTGTAATGTCTGGAGGTGGGGGTGTAGAACCTGCCCCTCCATCTGAGAAAGGAGGTCTGCCCTGTGAGGGAGACGGAGCGGCGGGTGAGAGGAGAGGTGGAGAAGGTCTGTGTACCACACCCTTCTTGGCCAATCCGGGGCGACCAATATGACTTGGGCCCGGTCCTGGCGAATCTTCCTCAGAACCCGAAGAATCAAGGGTATGGGAGGAAACGCGTAAAGGAGTTGATTCTTCCAACTCAACTGAAACGCGTCCCCCAAAGCTCCTTGCATCGGAAACTGGAGACTGCAGAATGACAGGCATTGAGCATTCTCGCGAGTGGCGAACAAGTCCACCCGAGGAGTCCCCCACATCTGAAAGATGTCGTGAACCACCTCCGGGTGAAGCCTCCACTCGTGGTCGGCAGAAAACCGCCGACTGAGACTGTCTGCACGAACGTTCAGAACTCCGGCCAGATGATTTGCCATCAGACAAATCTGATGGTCCTGAACCCAGGACCAGAGACGCAGAGCCTCTCTGCAGAGACACTGCGACCCCACTCCTCCCTGCTTGTTGATGTACCACATCGCGGTCGTGTTGTCCGTCAGGATCTGAACCGACTGACCGCGAAGGGAAGGGAGGAAGGCCTTGAGCGCCATACGTATCGCCCGCAACTCTAGAAGGTTGATATGAAGCAACCTTTCCTCTGGAGACCAAAGACCCTTGACCTCCAGATCCCCCAGATGAGCACCCCACCCGAGAGTGGATGCATCCGTTATCACTGTGGCCACTGATGGAGGAAGTTGAAAAGGCTTTCCTTGTGACAGATTGCCTTCCACACTCCACCAAGACAGATCCGCTGCAGTTTCTCTGGAGATCCTCACTGACTCCCTGAGATCTCCGCCGTGCTGATACCACTGCCTGCGGAGGCACCACTGGAGTGCCCTCATGTGCCAGCGTGTATGATTGACCAACAGAATGCAAGAAGCCATCAGACCGAGCAGACGAAGGACCTTCAGGACTGGAACAACCGCTCCATTGTAGAATAAAGGAATCATTTCCTGTATGTCGTGAATCCTTTGAGGTGGAGGGAATGCACGACATACAGTAGTGTCCAGTACCGCACCTATGAACAGGTTGCGCTGGGAGGGCACCAGGTGAGACTTGGGTACATTTATCGAAAAACCCAACCTGTGCAAAAACTGAGTTGTCTCTTGCAGATGATGAAGCACATTCTCCGGCGACTCCGCCTTGATCAGCCAGTCGTCCAGATAGGGGAACACAGGAATCCCCGATCTTCTGAGATGCGCAGCCACCACTGCCATCACCTTGGTGAAAACTCGAGGCGCAGTAGTAAGCCCAAAAGGAAGGACCGCAAACTGGTAGTGTTGCGATCCCACCGTAAAACGGAGATACTTCCTGTGCGACTTCAGGATTGGGATGTGAAAATACGCATCCTGCAAGTCGAGCATCACCATCCAGTCTTCTTCCATCAGCGCTTGAAGAACCTGTGCAAGTGTGAGCATTTTGAACTTCTCCTGTTTGAGATAGAGGTTCAAAATCCTGAGGTCCAGGATTGGCCGAAGTCTGCCATCCTTCTTGGGTATCAGGAAATACCGGGAGTAGCACCCCTGACCCCTTTCCTGCTCTGGAACCACCTCTATCGCACCTTTTCGGAACAGTGCCAGGACTTCTTCCTGCAGGAGAAGAAGATGGTCCTCCGAACAATAACCTTGGCAAGGAGGGTAATTGGGAGGGAACTCCTGAAAAGGAAGTGCATACCCATTCTCTACGAGATTGAGAACCCAAAGATCTGATGTAACCGATTCCCAATCCCGTAGAAAATGAGTAAGCCGACCCCCTACCGGACCCACATGATCCAGAATGGTGGATCTAGGGCTGCTTTGCTGATGTAGGTGGGGGTTGGGTATTATTGCAGGAAGTAGAGGAAGAGGAGACTTGACGACCACGTCCATGACCCTTCTGTCTACCTCTATAAGATTTTTACTGCTGCTGCTGTTGTTGCTGGCCTTGTCTGAAGGGACGAAGGGAGGATCTACCAAACCCTCTAAACTTCTTAGTGGTAGAACCTCTTGTCTGGAGACCCAAAGATCTTGCAGTAGCCCGGCTATCTTTGAATCTTTCCAAAGCCACATCCGCCTTCTTCCCAAAAAGGCCTGTCCCATCAAAAGGCAAGTCCATCAACGTGGATTGTACATCAGTAGAGAAATCGGAGGATTTCAGCCATGCTGCCCTTCTGGTGGCAACAGTAGAGCCCATAATCCTGGCAACAGAGTCCGCTGTGTCCATGCCACTCTGAATTACCAAGCGGGCTGCAGCTTGAGTATCAGAGACCACTTCATTAAAGTTTTTTCTATCATCCTCTGGAAGCTTAGAAGATAACTGTTTCACAGAGTCCATCAATGCATGAACATATCTCCCCAAAAGGCAAGTAGCATTAGTAGATTTTAGAGCCATGCTACCTGAGGAGAAAATCTTCTTTGCAGACTGATCCAACTTTTTAGAGTCCTTGTCTGCTGGCACCTGAGGAAAAGAACCTGCAGACCTGTTGTAACAAGCGGCCTGTACTACCAGACTCTCAGGTGAAGGATGTGAAGAGAGAAACTCGGGGTCACCAGGTGCCACCCTGTAATGTCTTGCTACAGATCTGGAAACCGCAGGAGCAGTCAATGGTCTCTTCCAGACCTCCATTATTGGTTCAGTTAAAGCCTCAGTAAATGGAAGGGTAGGCTCTATAATAGATGAAGGAGAGTGTAAAACCTCAGTGAGGATGTTAGGTTTGTACTCAACAGTAGGTAAGGTTAGATTGAGTAGATCTGCAGCCTTCCTAATAACAACATGGTAGGGTGCAACGTCCTTAGATGGTGCATCAGAAACTGATGGTAAACCCCACTCAGGAGAGAGTTCCAGACCACTAGCACTATGCAGGTCTTCAAAACAGTCCCCTTGATCTAGAAGTTCACCTTCCTCTACATCAGAATCTTCATACCTCTTTTCCTCCAAGAGACGCTGAGCCCTGCGTCTCGACCATTCCATACGAACCGAAGTCGATGGATCCGGTAACGACTCCGACGGAGCCGGATCCGGCGTCGAACGAGGAGCCGGGGCAGCTGGAGGACGAGACTCACGGACTGGCGTGGCACCTCGATCCAAATCACGAGGTCGATCCGGAGCCGGCGAAGCCGTATGCGGAGTCGATGACCTCGGTGGAGCCGTACCGAGCCAAGGTGAATAAGGCGCCGGCATAAACGGCATAAAAGGAGCTGGGGCGTAATTTTGAGGAATGCCCAAGTTGTAAGCTAATGGACCCATGGGACCAGCCGGTGCACCAGTGGGGTACATTGCTCTCGAATAAACTCCAAACATCGCATTAAGGAAATGCGAGGGGTCCTGCCAAGGCCCAGGAAAAGGAGGGTACGAACCTACTGGTTGTCCTGAAGGAGGTTGCTCCGACATCGGTTCATTCTGACCCTCTTGATCCACAGGGACTACTACCGGAGTCGGAGCTCGAGGAACTTCCTCTTCTTCTTCATGCTCCGAAGAATGGTGTGACTCCGGATCTGGTTCCTGTTCCGGAACCGGGGAACCTCCAAGAAACTGCAAAGGAGAAGGAGATACGAAGTCCTTATGATGCTTACGAGACTTCTTCTTCAAATCCGAAGACTCTTTTCCAGAATGATGTCTTGAGCCATGTTTTCTCCTCTTGTGCTTCCTCTTCGAGGAGCTCGAAGCATGACCCGAAGCCGACTTGGATCCAGACCTCGATCTCTCTCTGGATCTCGACCTCGCCCTGGACCTCGAAGCCGACCTCGATCTCGACTTCGAACGCGACTTCTGTCTCGACTTCGAGCGTCTGGATGTCGACCTCGAAGATCTCCCAGTCTCTCTCCCCTTTACCTTCGCAAGAAGAAGTTTAGCTTCACGTTCTCGTAACGCCTTAGGATTCATCTTGAAGCAGGATCGACAGTTTTTAACATCGTGGTCCGATCCAAGACACCATAAACAATCGTTATGCGGATTGGTGATCGACATCATGCGAGCGCATGACCCACATTGTTTGAATCCTGTCTTCCTCGACGACATTCTCGACGAAGAAGGAATAGTTAAAGATGAAATAGTAACACTATAATAGTAGAAGATACTAAGTATCGCAGAAGATCCCAGAAACCGTTAGCGTCGACGACGCGGAAAAAAGGGAACTGACATCATCAGCCGACGTGGGTCTAATAAGGAGTCGGTGACGTCAGACGGAGTCGCGCGCGATGCCGTGCTCCTGTGACGTCGTCCACGCCGGCGTGCTACGAAGAAAAATTCCGAATGCTGCTGACGCAAGGGGGATATTCACAAGGTGAGGAATCCACACGGCAGATGTATCTATCAGAATGGGATGGCATAGTGAGCAAAAGAACAATGGATTAAACTCAGATCTCTTGACTGGGGGTGAGTGGTGGAAACGTTTCAGCACTCTGTTCATCATCTTGTGTTTGCAACACACAGATTCAGGTTACAAATTGTGTTTAAATCATTGCATTGGAATTCTACTGGAGTAAAGAGGAGTTTTGGTGTATTTTATCTTGGACATTTAGATAAGGCCGTCCAAGTGAAAGCTGTTGAAAGTTGGGTGGCTCAGTTTCAATTGAAGGATGGATGAATGGTTGGATGGATGGAGGGAGGAAGTTTAGCTCCCTCGAATGGGGAGGGGAAAGAATGAAAAATGTGCATAATCATATGTACATTTTTAAGTGAATAATTGAAATAGAACTTCTAAATTTGATCATGGCATCTAGGTACTTTCCGGTCACAGCTGGACATTTTCTAAGCAAGTTTTATTCTCAGCAGACATTATCTGTCTAATTATTGCTGCTGTGAATTGCACAGCCACGTAACATTATGCAAAGCGCCGTGAGGCCAATAGCCCCTCTACTATTCCATTTGTAGCGTATGTAAGGGTAGGCCAAAATATCCTTGTTTCAATTTGTAAAATCTTGCTTTACAACTGTGATACACCACAAGGCAACAAGCACTGGCAAATCCAGTCTCCTTTGCTTTCTCAATATTGATCTAGCGATGCAATAGGCTTTGCCAATATCCAACTAGCCATGTTAGTAGTATAGAAAGCAATGAGAACCTGATTCCTATACTTTTAGGATGTGAAATATATAAAACAATGCTCTCCTTGTTTGTCATATATTTAACATGGCTGGTCGTTGATATTGAAGGCCTCAGCAATTCAAATGACAATAAAACCATGGAAGGGCTGGATCTCAGTAGGGAAATGGAAGAATATTCAAGAATTACCAAGTCCACCTTCTGGCACCTGGCACACCCTGGAGAAACATCATGAGTGAGGATAGGGCGGAGAGAGAAAGTTTAAGGAGAACATCCAGGGCATTACCAAGATTGCCATCTGGCATGCCGCAGAGGAGCATCAGATGGGAGGACATTGGGGGAGAGACTGGGGGAGTCAGCAGGGAGTGTCGCAGTAAAGAGGGCAAGTGCACTTTGAAAATCAAAATATACTCTCTCATGGAGTTCTAAACAAGTAATTATTTTTAAACAAGCAGGAAAACTAGTTCCTTGCAGCCAGCAGTGGACAGCAACTCCCTAGCCAGTCACAATGAATGTTAAAAATGCTATACTCCAGGGGAAGGACAAACATAGAGTAGGAAGCATTGCCATCAACAAAAATCATGAGCAAGGGCAGACTATGTGAATAGAATGCAGTCTGTGATAAACAGCTGCAGACACTGGTGATGGAAGTACATGTGTGGGGGAGTCAGTGCTGTCACCCCCTCACCCAAAATAACCATGCTGGAATTCAGAAGGTGAATGGGCACTAAATATGACTTTAAGTTTAGTTTTTATCTTGTTACATTGGTTTGTGTTCGAAACCAGAGATCAAATGTCAGGCTATGTCTTCTGAGAAAATTGCTGCTTATTATTTTAACATAGAAATTGCGCTTCACTTTTCTATCCTCGATTGCAAAGTTAGAGGATTCAAAGTAGGACACATCAAGACACTTGCTGATGTGAATATGATAAATATTTGCAGAAACCAGATTTCAACATATTATTTGTGTACTGCATAGATTTATCAGTAAAAATAAATGCACGTAAGTGCGAATTCTTTGGTCATTTCAATGGAAAATGAGCTGTCAGTAAATGTAACATTAATGCCAGCACCCCCACTTTGAAAATTGGTCTAGCACCACTGGCTGGTGCAGTCCGTAGCGAAACCACAAAAAAAGAGATTTTGAGGCAGGTTTGATGTCAGACACAAACTGAATCCTGTAGAGGGGGATGTATGACGTTACAACTCATACTTTTACAACGCATACCATTACAACGGATTTTTTACAACGCAAAAACCATTACAACGCATGTTTTTACAACGCAGGTACCTTTACAACGCATACCATTACATCGTAAGTATTGCTAAGTATATATTCATTTTTTTATTTTAATTTAATTAAAATTAATATTATTTATTTTAATTTAATGTCATTTAATTTTTTTATTTTAATTAATTTAATTTAAATTAATTATATTAAATTATATTAATTAAATATATTATTTAATTTAATTTAGTATATATTAATTATTTTTTTTAATTATTTAATATTAATATTATTTATTTAATTTAATGTAATTTAATTTAATTTAATTTAATTTAATTTAATTTAAATTAATTATATTAAATTATAATAATTAAATATAATATTTAATTTAATATATATTAATTTTTTTAATTTAAATTAATTAAATTTAATATTATTTCATTTATTTTAATTTAATTTCATTTAATTTAATTTTATTTCATTTAATTGATTTAATTTAAATTTAATTTATTTAATTATTTATTTTAAATTTATTTTAATTTTATTTTATTTTTACCCTGTATCCCTGTACCCCAAAAACCCAAAATTGACCCTGAACTCTAAAAATACCCCTGTACCCCAAAAACCCAAAACTGACCCTTAACCCTAAAAATACCCCTGTACCCCAAAAACCCAAAACTGACCCTGAACCCTAAAAATACCCCTGTACCCCTAAAAATACCCCTTTACCCAAAAACTGAAAACTGACCCTGAACCCTAAAAATACCCCTTTACCCAAAAACTGAAAACTGACCCTGAACCCTAAAAATAACCCTTTACCCAAAAACTGAAAACTGACCCTGAACCCTAAAAATACCGCTTTACCCAAAAACTGAAAACTGACCCTGAACCCTAAAAATACCCCTTTACCCAAAAACTGAAAACTGACCCTGAACCCTAAAAATACCCCTTTACCCAAAAACTGAAAACTGACCCTGAACCCTTAAAATACCCCTTTACCCAAATATAACATTTTAAATATAATTATAAAAATACCCCTAAAAAAAAACCAAATATATAACATTTTAATTATAATTATATACTTACCAATACTTACGTTGTAATGGTATGCGTTGTAAAGGTACCTGCGTTGTAAAAACATGCGTTGTAAATACATGCGTTGTAATGGTTTTTGCGTTGTAAAAAATTCGTTGTAATGGTAGTGCGTTGTAAAAGTTGCGTTGTAAAGGTTGTTTCCCGTAGAGGGATATCATATTATTGTTGGTAGGCTTGAAGGTAGCACATTCCCCATGGACCACATACGTATTGGAGTTTCACCGAAGTAATATTCTATTACTGATACCAAGATACTAATAAGCCCTGAAGAAATTCGGGAAAGTTGTTTTCCTGAAAGAAACATGTTGGCTAGACGTCTTTTTTGTAACTATATGTTTCAAGAGAGAAAATAAAGGATTGAAGTGGTTTCTATAAAGATACCTCGTCTTGAATCTTATTGGAAAGAAATATATATACACTTTCTTGGTGCACCATTCAATCCAAAGTATCAGGTTTGATGTCAGGTTTGATGCCAGCTTGTCTATTACCATAGAGATAAGCTGACGAGCTTTCAATCTGTAGGTCCCTCAGTGCAATTTCACTTCACACAGGTATAAATACCATTTCATTAGATATAAACATTTCAAGTCAGAAAAATACTTTAAAATGATGAAACCATCAGAACATTTAAATTAAACTGGGTATTACTCTGAACGATGATCTGTTTGATCGCATACTACAGTGCCACAGTAACTTCGCCGAAAAACCTAAGGTGGAAGAAGCTGTTGTAAAGTCATCTTTCCATATTAGTAACTCATCAGAGTTGGTCCTCACTTTTCAATCTACTATGCTGTTCATTAGCCAGTGGATGAACAGCAACCATCTTAAGCTCAATCCGGATAAGACGGAGTTAGTTCTCACCGGTGGAATTACTAAGAACCCCTGGGGCTCTCATTTCTGGCCCAAGGAACTTGGCCAACTTCCCTCGCCATCGACTTCGGCCAAAAGCCTGGGGGTCTTCATCAGCCAGGACCTCACAATGAAGGCTCAGATAGGGTCAGTGAACTCCACCTATTTTTTCCAACTCAGGAAAATAAAAAAGATCTGCAGGTTCCTTACCTATGAAGCTCGAATTCTGGTGATTCTGGCTATGGTCATGTCGCATGTTGACTACGCCAATTCACTTTACCATGGCATTCCCCTCTATCTTTCCAAACATTTACAATTGGTTCAAAACCAAGTGGCTCGTTTGCTTGTTCACCATCCCAGACATCTTCATGTTACCCCCCTCTTGAAGCAGCTCCATTGGCTCCCAGTAATCCAGCGCTGCGCTTTCAAGGTTGGGTGCCTCATTTTTAAGTACCTTAATGGGAAAAGTCCTAAATTTGTGAACAATTTGATTCACAAGCATTTTTCCCACGCTTAATCTGCGTTCAGCACACAAGCTACTTCTGTCCACCCCTTCCTACAGATTAAAGCGCACTGGTGGTGCCAGGTTTGCTGTCCTGGCCCCCATGTTTTGGAACTCTCTCCTTCCCGAAATACGCCTCTGTACCACTCTCCCCAGTTTTAGAAGTTGTCTTAAAACTTGGTTATTTCACCAGCTTTCTAATTGCACACTTGAACTCGGGTTCTAAAACATTGCAGTGCCAAGAAACCTCCTTGGTGTATGTGCGCTTTACAAATTTATTTTAACATAATATAACATAACAAAGTATTATACATCCGGTCATACTCTGCAGCCCAAGTATGCAGCTTTGATATTACTAGTAACGATATCCTTTGGAGCACACACACATATTTCCTATGGTTCTGTGGTCCTGTCCATGCCGAAAGAAGTAAGAAAGATGTACAACTGAGCAGCGGCGGCCGGCACAGGTTAGTGCGGTGAGGCCAGGAGGGCAGGGCGCGGCAGCCGATGTACAACGGAATAGGTGTTATTTATTTATTTAATTATTCCTATTGCATCGTCTGTCGCTTTCTCCTCCCTCCCACCCTACACCGCACCGCCCCACCGCTGATTACAGGAGTAGCTCCTGCTACATGCTATCTATGTCCTCTCGCGTTGGGGTAAAGTGGATTTTCTTGTATGCGGTTACAGAAAAGCAAGGTGCTATTGAAGATTGAAAAGCTGGCATATGAGATGGTAGACAGGGATTGACACTTTCTAAACACTGGGGATCCAGTTGTTCGATTTTTAGAAAAAGTCTTACATGTTGTTTGTCAGAAGCAGTGCCACATTGGAGAGGAGGTTGAGGTGTGGAGGCAGCAGTGGCCGGCACAGGTAAGCGCGATGGGGCAGGGCATGGCAGGGGGGAAGCTGATGGAATAGGAATTTAATGATATCTATTCCGTTGTCTGTCGACTTCCCCCCACAACCCTCCCCCTCTGCCCCTCCGCCCCCCCCCCGCCTCACAGCGCTTACCTGTGCCGGCCGCCACTGTGAGGAGGGGGATTTGATATTCTTTGTTTGGGGCTCATTAAGTCTAAATAATTATTAAAGTTGTTTCATAACGTAGAAATGTTAATAACAGTATTGAAACCTAAAACAACCTCCACTTTTTTTCTAAATTTGTACTGCTTTTATTTGATTAGTTTGAACGAAAAGTGTTTTTTTAAATTGTATTCAATGTTACCACCCTCTATTTCAACGTTTGCCATAATGACTGTATGCCATTTAAATAACAAACCTGGAATGAAACTGTATAAGTAACGGAGTGCTGTACATCATTTTGAGCAGAGGTCTATTAAAAGTGACCCACTACTAATCATTTTTGAAATGGCAATTTCAGATACTAATTAACAGACACAGCATTATGAAAAATCTTTTTGACCTAGTTACCCCTAAAAGTTTTTGACATGGACCGTGTCAGACTGTTTGGTATTTGGTCCACGTGCCTGGAGGCATATGGTTGCATCCACATCATTTCGTTGAAGTGAATATTGGACAGATCATGTTGTTTAAAAGGGCCGCTCGAGACAGTTGTTGCTGCTCATGTACAGGGGCGGACTGGGAACCAAAACCGGCCCTGGCAAAGTGCTTGGCCGCCCCCCCCCTCTCCCCCCGGGCGGGAGGGGGGCGAGCGCTTTGCCAGGGCCACTTTTCAGCCGATTTTGTTACAGGGCCGATTTTGCAGCTATGCTGCAAAACCGGCTCTGCAACAAAAACGGCCCCCAGGGCCCAAAACCGGCCCCCACCCTTGCGGCCGACCGGGGGATTGCCCGGTGCCCACAATGGCCAGTCCGGGCCTGCTCATATATCTTGGGTGTGGCTCAGGGCCTTATCACAATGTCACACAAAACGGCAGACAGTTGTGTTTGTGCCCAAAATTTGAGGGTGGGGAGGGTGGGGGGGGATTGATGACCAGTGCAAACCTAAAGCCTTTAAAACTGCCTCCTATTTTTGGCATTCCTCCGTCTTCAGACAAATGGATCTTTGCCACCGTGATTGCACGGAGCTGTAATAAATTGCATTTCAAACAGAATCATCAACTTTCAGTATCTTAGTGTTCAGTCAATAATGAGAGGTTTGAGATTGTTTTAAAGATTTATTTCTCATTAAGATATTAGTATGTTTTTGTCATTTTTATTCAAACTAGTTAGATTACAGAAATATTGAGAAAAAGTTTTGTTAGAGCCAGCATTAAATAGACAGTGTGTTTCATAAAGAAAATAGGTGCATATTTACAAAGAAATGACAGGGCAAAAAACTAGGAGAAATAAAAGTATTTCTCCTTATTGCACCACCCTAACGCCTGCTATTCAATGGCATTTGTTTTTGGCGCTGTCTCAGATTCACAGATCTTTGTAAATCTGAGGCAGCATCAAAAAGCAATGGGTGTTGCGGTGGAATGCCCACAGCAACACCCATTTCATGCAGACACCTGCGGGAAAGGGTACGGTATTTACAAAGCGATGATAAGCCACGCAAAGTGGCTTAGCGTCTCTTTGTAAGTATGGAGCTGCGCATTGCACCACTGGAGCATGAGAAAAAGTGACATTCCGGTGGCGCAATGTCCTTTTAAAAAAGCCCCATAGTCCCTATCTTAATCTAAGAGCCTTAACTTAAATACGAACCCATCAAGAATTCTCTTGGTAAACAGCAAGATTCTGCAGCTTCTTATTAGTCAAACAATAAACTTCCCATAAAGAATAGTTCTGAAAACCGCAGTCGACTTCCAGTAGCAACTGTTAATGTATCAAAAGAAATTAATCACAGCAGTAGCTATGATCAAGTGAGGAGAAAGTCTCCCCGCAAAAGGGTCAAAGTAAAATGGAATCACTGTTAGCAGTAGCACACAACAGTTCGGACAAGAATAAGGGAAAATAATGCATAAGGCATTGAGGGTTAGACGGCATGTAAAGGAATGGATTGGAATAGATTATCCAACTCTCTAACTAGGAACAAGTATAAATGAAACCAAATTAATTTGCAACATTCAGCACTGTTTAGTCATCCTTGTCCAATGGAAACAGGTCTTCGGAGGGTCTGTCGTCTCTCTGGTCCCATTTCCCAGGGTAAGCATCCACACCTGTGAGCAGTTATCTAAAACTTTCTAAATGTCTTGCACTAGATACATGAGGGAAGATTTTCATGAGATTCTTTGCAGACCTATTATGTTAGCTGTTGTCAGTAACCCATTGTGTGGGCCAAGGTCTAGTCTAAAGCAATGAAATATTTCTATCAGAAAGTCTTGATGAAACCATGCAAAACAATACATTCAGAAAGCTTAACATTACTAATACTCTATTCATTATAAAATATAGTGAAATATATAATGTAACGAAATCAGATGGTGTGAGGAAGCAAACAATTACATTTCTCTTAGAGCAGCACATTTTAAAGTGATGAACAGTTTTTGCAGTCAGATGATTAGGCCAGCAGTTCTAAAAGGCATTTTATTTAGATGTCAGGGGCATGTGGGAGGCCCTGGACAAATACCTAGACACATATGACCCGCCTTAAGCAATACTAACTTATAGTAACCATGGTGCGCAACATACCCCTCCCCCCCCCAGCCAAGTTTGTATCGAGGGAAAGCAAACTTCTTGTATTCTTTTTCTCTTATTCTCTTTTTCTCTCCTCCCAAATTCTCACCCCTTCCCCTTTCACGGGGGCAAGTGGATAGCGTGATAACAAGCCTAGCACGTATAATCTGTAATATGACGCCACTAAAATAGCACATTCTGGCTGAAACCCTGTAATGATAAAACAACGATGACTGTATGTTTTATGAGTTGTATGTAATGTCGTTTGGAAAAAAGATAATAAATTTTTTTTTTAGATTAAAAAAAGAAGTCGAAAGAAATTTTCAGGCCTAACCATTTAAGGGCCTACTACCTTATGTAAGGTGTGCAATTATTTTACACGTGCAAGAAAGAATCTTCTCCTACGGTTTAAAGCTGCATAACTTATTTATCATATTTTAAAGAAGACATTTCTATGGTTTTTCCTATGGTTAAACACATTTTCTAATGTCAGGTCACATTTTCTTCAATGTTAACCGAGGTCAATTTTCATGAGAAATTTAGACTTTAACAGTCCCTCCCTTCTAATTATTTTTAAATCATCACTCAATAAGGTTTTACTTGCAAATTCGTTTCAGAATGCACTTTCGTCATCAGTCGAATCCACTTGTTTTTTTTATGTGTCCATACATTTTAGAGCTTTCATGTAGTCATCGTTCATAATGCCAATCATTAATTAGTATTGGATCATGCACGTACCTTTATCATATGCAGAGAGACCTGATGTGCCGGCGATGCAGTGAACTGGCAATGAAGCAATCTTCGGACCAGGCTCCCAGCACCGGTGGCTTATGCCACACCACTGTTGCACCTGACAAGGCTTTTCTGTGAAATGGGCTTGAGGTGGCTCCTCGCCCAATGCAAAGACTGGTCCCACGGGTGGTACGGCTCGATGCTGCCTTCAGCCCAGCTTGATGAGTGATGAAGCGACTGGCCGGGGGTGGAGGGACCGGATCGTTGCTGACTTTGAGAAGTGCCTGCAAGTGGTTGCTGGTTGGATAGGCAGGGATTGAGGCCTGGTGGAGGGACCGGATCGTTGCTACCTTCGAACCACCTGATGATTATGTGAGGCGACTAGCAAGTGGTGGAGGGACCAGAGAGTTGCTGCCTTCAAGAAGTGCCTTTGGTCGGATAGGCGGGGATTCGAAGCCTGGTTGAGGGAGACCAGTTTGTTGCTGCCTTTGGCCTAGCCTGCTCTTTGTTTGCGGTGACTGGCCGGTGGAGGAGGGTGAGCCCATGGTGCGTGTTCGACCGGGTGAGTGGCGCCTGGCATGTGCACAGTCCTAGCGGGCTACCTCCTACCACATCTGACCAACTCTCAGGGAAGTGCCTGCTGGTCAGATAGGAGGGGTTTTGAGGTCACACAGACTCTCTTGGGGTGCGTGGGACTGTGGAGCGGCTCCGGGAATGATGGCAGTGAGTGGATCAGCCGGTGGTACACTGTTGGCATTGCAATCGGTATTCCTCCTGGCTAGATGGTCGTGTGCGGAACAGATGGTTTGGTGACCCTTGCTGGGCCTACTAAAGTGAGCTTGGCCCCACTCAGAGCCACTCTCAACGCTTCGGCCAGGCTCATCACAGGCTCCAAAAAGCACGACCACATTAACCCCGACCTTATGCAACTTATTTGGCAGTCTATTGAAGCTAGGATACGTCATAAGATAGCTTGTTTGACGCATAAAGCCATACATTACAACACACCGGCTTACTTGGCGAAAAAGCTTGTACTTTCTGGCTCATGTCAGAATATAAGAAGTATGTCCAACCTACTTTTTAAATCTCCTAAATTCAAAAAGAAAAGAACTTACAATCATGCCTTCTCCGGTCTTGCTCCATGAATTTGGAATGGTGATCCGCCCTATGTCAGATCCAATCCTTCCACTTCATTTTTCAAGAAACATGTCACATGGATATTCCTGAGTGCACATTAACAGCATCAGTCTGTACTCCTTCCCATGTCTACAGATTTGATACTTATTTTACTCTGTTGTTTCGATTTATTTTATGCCTCTCTGTTAAATTGTTATTTTGCTCTATGGCTCTTCTGTAACTGTAATGGCTGGGCTGACTACCCTGCCCCGGACCTTAATTGATTGCCTCCTATGTTTGACAGTGCGTTGACTTATCTACTTCATATGTACCATTGTGATGGTGTTATTCATGCTTTCTTCACTTTGTACAGCGCTCTGATACCCGCAAGGGTCATGTACATGCTTTATACAACTTTTCAAATAAATAAATATATATTTTATATAATTCCTTCGATAGATATTCCTGGCTTGTGTGTAAAAAATATTTAGAAACTCAGTAGTAGAGCATAAAGAAATATCACAGAAAGTCCCACTACTGCTATTGGCATTCCTTTAGCTTTCAATATACCTTTCTCTGCTGTTGAAAACCAGCTCTCAATCATGGTTAATCCTTTTCCAAAACTTTCTTACCAACTTGGGGCTTGTTTACGGAGTCCATTTTGTTTTTAATGCAGTGGCTGCGTAATCAGGGCACCACACTGCTCCAAATCTACAAACTGACGCATTGGATCCAATGTGACAGTTTGTAGAGCCCTGCATCACATTATACCTGTGCCAGGTTTAATGTATGCAGGATAGGCATTCCGATGCAAAAAAGTAATGTAGAAGTGGCATAGTGAAATTACATAATTTCACTGTATCACTCTACGACTTGACTGAGTCAAAATACTTATACCTGCTCAGACCAGGCGTAAGGATTGACACAGGGCTTTTACAATAGGATTCACCCATGTGTTCTGAAGCATTCCTGAAGTTACGTCAGTTTTATGACCAACTCCAGCAATGCGTCACTTTTGCACCAACAGATGTGTCAGAATTTTTGACGCATCTGTTAAATCCTTGCGCCATGGAGCCCTGTATTTTCAATACAGTGCATCTATTGTGTTGCAAGGACATTTGACCGAGGCGCAAGGAAACTGACGCATCAGTGCTGTTGCATCAATTTCTTGTAAATTATGCCCTCGGTGTTTCCAATTCATGTAATCGGGGTTCTAAAAATGAAATGATCTTTGCATAACTCTCTATTTCTTTGCTTACATTAGGTATGAATGAGCAGCAGTGAGTTAACTTAAGCATCTGACAAACTCCTTTTTTGCTAGTAGTTTATCTAAAGCAAGACGGTCCTGCAAAACCATGGACCTTATAGCTACTAATTCTTTGTTATTTACAAGCAAAGCTCAAGATGGGATGGTCGCCATTTTGTCGACAACTGTTGCTAACTTCCTAATCTTGTCATCATTTCCAATGACATCTACAGGTGTAATTATGGCTCCAGATATGTCTCCTACTGAATCAGTTCCAGTTTTTGTACTACGTTTCTGTCTAAGTGCTGGTGTTATTTTAGTGCATCTAAGCTTGTAACATGATACATCTTTGAATTAATATGCCTAAATAGCAAGTTCCTTTCCAAACAGCTGGTAACAGGAAATAAGTGCTGGGCCCACAAATATAGTAGACCCCTAGACTGCATGCTCATCTCCTGTAATATCTGCCAAGATCCCATTTATCAATTCAAATGTGTGTTCGCAACTACTACTCACTACATTTCTTGTCATTTTTGGGGTTCTTTTTTTATTAACGCAAATATCCCCCTTGTGCTGGCTGTCTAGTCTGAATTTAGGGTAAACTATATTCTTTCTGAATGTATTTTCTTTTTTCTTCCATGTGCTCTCTAAAACATTGCCCTTTCTATCTGTAATTTGTGTCACGTTAATGTACTTTTCTTCTACAGCCATTATGTATGCCTTTTCTACCAGCCACATCAAACAGGTTAAATTGTTTTTTATGCCTTTACACTATAGGTGATTGTGGAAAGAAATAATACCAAAGAGTGTCCATCTCTTAGGCGTGTGGGTGTAAGTTCATGCTTTTTATCAAGGACACTCTAGAAAGTACTAAATCATGGTTAGAATCGAAATATTCAAAATGTCGTTGTCTACAAGACGTACCTCCTCAAACAGAGGTGGGTAAATTAGGACAAACATAGCAATCCTTTGCGCCAATAGCACTAGTGTATTCTTGAATTGATCTAGAACAAACATTAGTAAAACATTCATCCTTTAAATAACTTACAAAAGCATTACTAAGAGAATTTCCTCTACGCTCAAATGCGTGTGTATCAGTAAGGTTCTTTAATTTAAGTTCTGACTCAGGTGTCAAATAAAACCCTATTGGTACTACAGTGATCATTATTAAAGTTATTACAAAAATGTATCCCATGATACATTTACACCTATTTCTAATGCAACACTTTCTCTATGAGTCAAACAAAAGCTTAGTTCAGTGGTTTTAGTGAATCACTTCTTTGATACAGTTGGTGTTCTTTTTTTTTCAGCTGTTCAGATTTCTAAATAGTCAATTCTTAAACCTACTCCGTGTTCTTCTAATTTGTTATCTCTAAGGCCCACATGCATCAAGGGTTTTTGCATTCGCAAACGGTGTGAAAGCGCAATTTATTTGCGATTTCTTAAATTGCGATTGCATTTGAGAAATCGCAATTTTGCGATTTCTTAAATGCAATGCATGATTTTAAAAAAATTGCGAATTCGCAAATTGGAAGTGGTAAATTACCATGAAGTTAACCTTCATGGTAATTTTCTAAAACTTTCAAAAATGCACAAAAGTACATTTTTGAAAGTTTCATTTTAAACACACACATGCCCTTTGGGCATGCGTGTGTGAAAAAAGCACTTTAAGGTACATTTCAGGTGTGCGGAGGGGGGGTCCTTTGGACCCCCCTGCACCCTTGAAATTGCATTCTCATTTTGCAATTCCTTAATTGCGAATCGCAAAATGAGAATGCCTTCACATTCATTCCTATGGGCCTCTAGGCCCAGAGGAATCAATGGAAAGGGATTCCTTAATTGCGATTTGCAAATTTTTAATGCATAGCCATTTGCGAATTCTTAATTGCGATTCCTTAATTTTCGCAATTAAGAATTCGCAAACGGGAATATTGATGCATGTGGCCGTAACTCTTTAGTAGATTTTTCTCGGGGCTAGATTAGTCTCCTGTAAAACAATTAACTAAAATATTAAACCTATCAAGTTCTCACTGTCTTCCCAACTTCTTTTATTTCAAAACTTTTCCAAAATTTGCTTCTGGTATCTTTTAGTTTAGGATTTACATTGCATAAATCTTCTAGTGTAACATTTAGAGCAGTGTTCACGTAATAGGTGTGGAGTATATGCAACAAGTTATTCATGCTATTTTGGCTCTCCGTCTTATTTGTTGATTTGGATCTATATCACTTTTGTTGTCTGTTTCGTCTTCTTCAGGCATGATCTGTGGAATCCGAGCTACTAAGATACTCCTCCTTGGGTTTTAATGTTCAGAACTCTTTGGCCACTCTGCTTGTTGATTTGCTCTCCCTACTCGGGTTCTTGTTGGTTCACCTGGATCATTCTCGTCTCCTTGCATCCCTCCTCAAGCACTCTCAACTTGTGGCTCGACCTTTGCTTCCCTTTTGTTAAAGATCTTAATGCCACTATGTGTCACTTCGGGCACATGCACTTGTCTCTACGTTTGCTGATCTTCAGCGCTTTCTTCTTCTGGTGGCTGGACTGGTACTGCTGGTCTGGGTGGTCTTTCTTCAGGTGGTGCGACCACCAAAGATCTTCCTCCAGGATTGAAGACCAAGGGCACTTCTTCAGGTTTGCTTACATTTTTTGTTGTGTGAAGCATCAATCCAATTTGCAACTCAAGCACACTTAAAGCATTGTTCATTGTTAAAATCACTTGGAAGGGGCCTTTCTATTTGGGGTCAGGAAACATCTTTTGGCATGCTTCTTGAGCACGACCCAATCACCAGGACTGAGGTTGTGGCACATTTCTTGGCAGAAGTCTGGTGTGGCCGCTGATACCTGATGAGAGACAGAACGGACCATGTCAGCCAATTCTTTGCAGTAATGTAAGATTATGTCATCTGTAATATTCACAAGGGCATTTGCAGGCCCAGCAGGTAGTCTCATTGCCCTGCCCATTTAAATTTCATGTGGTGATAGTCCTGTCTTTCTGTTTGGGGTACTTTGAATGCTTATTAACACATGAGGTAACGCATCTGCCCACGTTAGGGAGGTTGAAGCACAAATCTTTGCCAATTTGGACTTGATAATAATCTGCTCCACGATACCTGATGCTACCGGTCTTAAACTTCAATGTAATTTTTGCTCAATCTGTAAGACTGCACAGATCACCTGCAGCACTTCATTGTTGAAGTGTGTTCCTAAATCTGACTCAAGAGAAATCTGCATGCCTTACCTAGGGATCAGTTCTCGCAATTACTGCTTTGCTACAGCCAGGCTGCAGTTTCTTCTCGTAGGGTAGGCTTCCACCCATATTAAGCAAATACAGAAAATCACAAGGATATATCTCAACCTATGTATGTACAGGAATCTCATTAAAATCTACCTGCATCCTGTTAAAATGACTACCTGATCTCCCTATGTGCGTCAAAGTGACATGTTATTTTCCTTGCATTCAGTTGCTGACATATTACACACCTGTAAACACAAGGAGATGATGGATGGAACGGTGAAACTTTTCAGACACTCATCCCCATCACAAATCTGGGTTGAATACATCATTGTTCTTTAGCTCACTTCGCCACCCCAGATCAGACACAGCTATATGAAAATCAGTCTTGACCCTGTGCCTCATGGGAACAGTCCAGCCCAAACTGCCAAGCCATGTCTTACCTGAACCAGAAACAAGCATCCTGGGACCGGTTTCATGCTAACAGCCCTCATCAGCCAGGATAGCTTGAATCCAGTGGCAAAGTGAGCAAGAGACCCATGTATGGGCATACCCTGCCAACTTAGGGCAAACAAAGCAAACACAAGGAGATGATGAAAGAAGCGCTGAAACTTTTCAGACACTCACCCCCAGTCACAGATCTGGGTTGAATATATTATTGTTCTTTAGCTAACTACGCCACCCCAGACCAGACACAGCTATATGCAAATCAGTCTTCACCCTGTACCTCATGGGAACAGTCCAGCCCGAACTGCCAAGACATATCTTCCCTCGACCGGAAACAAGCATCCTGGGACAGGTTTCGGGCTAACAGCCTTCATCAGGCAGGATAGCTTGAATCCAGTGGCAAAGTGAGTAAGTGACCCACGTCTCGGCTCGTGGTTGGACGGGGTAGGTGTAAGGGTTGAGGCACCTAAAAAGAACTCCCGACAAGGTGCGGGCTTCCAATGTTTACAGTCATTGGAGCGACTTTCCTTTTAATAGGAGGTCTTGATCAGGAGCAGCACAATGGACCGTCCTGACATGCATTATGTGTACTTTCTTTTATTGTTATTTATGTTTTCACGTGCACTTCACTATATACATTTTTTAATCCCGGTCCTGAAGAAGCACCAATGACCCTTACGGCAGGAGAGGCGCGAAACATGTTGATCACTTTACATTGGTACATTGTGCCTCTTGGGATTATACCCTTTCTATGGCTTCTGTTCTGTGAAGGGTGTTACCAGATTGAACTATCTTTCTAGGCCACCCTTTACCACTTTTAAACCACTATGCACATATTTGGTTACCCTTATGAGGACCCACAACCCCCCAGACACCTGCATGCACCATTCGGCATACCTTATAAGAACTCTGATAAAGAGACCCTTTGGGGGACACATAGGAATCGCAGTGCCGGCCCAACGAGGAACAAACCGCCTGATGATGAAGCATGACACCCCTCGGGGTGTGTGAGGGCAACAGGAGGCAAGACTTGTTCTTCCCCCTGACTGATGTGTCTGTTCCACCTAGGACTTCCCCTTTTTCCTTAGCCTTTCTGCTTTTGTAGGTGCATGGGTGACTCCCTGCCCCCTACCCTTGGAACAGTGTCCTCTTCTTCTTGTCTTGGCGCAATCATGTGGAGCATGGACACTGGACCATTAACCAGCTCCTAGGTCCCCCCTTTTTATGTCAAAACAGGGAAGACCTGCCACTACAGTATCAAGCATAGTGGAAAAATAGGCTTTAGGCTTTCGATTTCCTCCATACATCTGTGTCAACACTGAGAGAGCGTACCTATCCCTCTTGCTGCAAAATAAAGGGAATTCTTTCATCTAATCAGGCATTCCTAATGCCAGGGGCCCTAACACAATTTTCTTTTAGTTCCAGGAATGCTTTTGTACATTTGTTGTCCCATCGAATTGGATCTGACACATCTCTGTCTGTCAACCTCAGTACTGATTCTGCCATTAAGGAAAAGCTTGGTATCCACTGGTATCCGATTATTTCTCTCAAGATCCCTTTCTGTAACATATCTTCCATCACTGGTTTTGTTCCTGCAATGGTAAAATTAAATGGGGTGTTCTGGGGTAGACAGCAGTTGGCAGCACATGTATTCGGACTGGTTCTACACCTTTAATAAGTCAGGTGTATTTTCCTGTGAATACTTCTGTATTCATGGTTTCTCTCAAATGCTCAGGTAATGCTTCATTGGTCAATAAAGGGAGCATCCTTACTTCAGCTTGCTGTTTGATCAGTTTAAAATCTACATCCTCATTATATGTATGAAACATGACACCATCTGGTGTAGAATAAATGGAACAATTTAATTTACACACTAGATCTCTCACTAACAGACTTACAGGACTTGTGTCGCACACAACAAACTGGTGCTTTTCTCTGAACGTGCTTATTTATACTGGGACAGTCTCTGATACTGACTACTTCGATAGTATTCCCCAAGAGAGGTAGGTCTGTGACTTTCACTGTTCTCACAGTAGAACGGGTAGCTGCTGTATCGATGGGAAACGATACGGGGTGGCCAGAAATCTCAGCATCTACATACAGGTCTCTATGGTCTACCTCTAGGACTGCACCAAGTATGCAATCTTCCTCCCCTCTCATGCACCGTCATTGGGAATTATCAGAACAAGAGCCATTGGTCTCAAATACAGGGAATTGTCACAGTGAGTTCTTGCTTGAATTTTGGAATTGTTGTGCAGCATTCTGAAACTGCGGTATAGGATTTTGAAATTGAGGCACGCCAATAGAAATGAGTTCATAATTATTTTTTGCCTTTGGTTTAAGTTTAATCTAAGATTCCCCATCTGTGTGGGCACATGAGCTATCATTGGGACCTGTCCCTGCATTGGCATTTGCATCTGTTGCATGGGCATTTTTGGAACCTGCACCCCTCGTGGTGTTTGTATATTTTCTCTTGCATTTTGAGGATTAAATTAACATTCTGTCAATTAGGCTTTATTTCGATATGGTACATATCTTAAAAAGCATTACAAATAGATAAAAACAATTAAAAAGCCAATAGATACATAGAAGGCATACAATTCATGTTACAAATAGCACAAATAAATTACATAAGAACAGTCTAAAAGTACATATTAAACAAGGTGCAAAAGCCTAATAGATCTAATACGCCATGCCCAACCTAAAAATGTCGCCACTCCACATGCAAAGAGGGGCCGCGGGTCCGTTTTCAAGATTCGTAGAGCCTCCTTGTGGGATCTAGTCCCAAGCTCTCTACAGAGTGGCTTCAACCATCTGCGGTGAGGAGCTGCATAGGCCGGGCATTCAAACAACAGGTGGGGGACTGACTCTCTTCTGGTCTCACAGAAGGGGCAGAAGGGAATTGTCTGTGCCGGGACCTTCCACCTGGAGGTCAGATTACCAACTGGGAGTAGGCCTTCCCTAAATTTAAAATATAAAGCCCTGTCCCAGGGTTTTAAAATAATATCCAAATATGGCTCGCAGAAGTGCACCTCCTTGACCAAGAGGAAATCCATAGTGGACCTACACAAATTAGCGTTACTATTTCTGCCATCAAACACCCAACTCCAATATAACTTCTTCAAAGCTGACTTTAGCGGGGCAGTTCTGGATTAAATTGACATTCTTGCTTCCAATGCCCAACTGTATGACATATGTGATAAGCAGTAATCACTTCTCTTTAATCCATTTCTGCTTCATGCCCAGTTCATAGCTACGATATTTAGCATAAGCAGAATCTCATCAATAGATATATTTTGCCAGCAGATCACATTTTGAGTTATCCTGAAGAAATAGTGGCAACTAGGTAGACTCAATCACTGCACCACCCAATATAGCACACAATACGTTTCTTGACACCAAAATTGTGCTCCACAAATGCCCAGCTGTCAAGTGGTCATAAAACATATATAACAGAACACAAGCGATGAGAGGCAACACATAAGCACAAAAGATCAATTTAATATCAGGTCAACTGTCCCAGTGATTTTCAAAACCAATTTTAGATTTCAATATTGCTTGAATGTACTTTTTCATTTTCTTCTTTCTCAATATTGAAAGTATTACAAACAGATGCAATCAACGCGTTTCGCCCCTGTTATACTTGGCATCTTTTGACATGTTTCCTCTGAGTTTTTTGCTCTCTGACCTCCCGGTTCTGACTCTGTTTGTGCTGGCTTAGTGTTTCTGCGCACTTTTCTTACTGCTAATCAGGGGTAAAGTACAAATGCTCTTGTGGTAAAATGTGTTATGGATTTGTGTTTCCATGATTGGCCTGTTTGATTTATGTGTCAGTCCCTAGTAAAGTGCACTGCGTGTGCCAGGGCCTGTGAATCACCACTTTTAAACCACTATGCACATATTTGTAGCACGGGATTGTGCCACCCACACAAACAGCCCGTAAAAGGTAACTCAGACCCACCATTGAGGAGTCTGCTCGCAATTTGTAACTTCCATGTCGACTTGGCCAGTGCACAGACTTGCCAGTCCCTCACCTTCCATTTTCTTACATGTCAGCCACCCTTAAGGTAGGCCCAAGGTACCATTGTGGTCCGGGTGCAGTGTATGTGAAAGGTAGGACACTCCCTGGTGTGTGTGGCTTGTCCTGATAGTGAACTACGGCCAATTTTGTTTTTCGCTATTGCAAGGCTACCTGTCCCCTATAGGACAGAATGGGGAGTTTGTTGATAACCTCTTATAAACATAACTGGCCCTGGGAATTAGGTAGGAAAATAAAGTTTAGTATGCCTGAACTCAGAATCTAAAGATGCATCTTTTAGTGAAGGTGATTTTTACATTCTTTGTTTGAAAATACCACTTTTAGAAAGTAGGTATTTTCTTGCTCAGTCGTTCCGTGTGCCTCTGCTGAAATGTGGATTGCCTGTCTGGGTTTTGGATGACAGAAGGCTGGGGAGCAGGAGTGGCTACAGATAGTCTAGGTGGGTCAGGAAAGGGCTGAATAGACCTGGGCTGCAATTGGGAAAGGGAGAGGAGATTTCCTTGCACTTCAAAGGGCCTGGTCTGCCTCTGACCATGCCGTCTCCACCTCCTGCCAGGAAGTCACACCAGAGAAGGCAGAACTGGTACTGGCTGGGCACATACACTCTCTGCCTAAGAGATCAAAGGATTTTGTGATATGAATATTGGGGTCCAGACCCCTGACTTTTAGAACTCTTTTGATCAAGAAGACTGCCAAGAAGAAGAGCTTAGCTGTGTTGGCATGCAGTGGCTGCTTCTGTCTTGGGCAGTAAAAGGACTGGACTGAACTTTCTGTAATCTACTTTTGTGAGTTTCTCCAAGGGCTTGAGGTAGTGCTTGTGCCCTGTTCAAGAAGTCTCAGTAACAGCAAAGACTTCAAGCTCTTCTGCCCTCAGCACTGGGGACTGTGTGTTTTGTGCTGCAACAGAGGAAAAAGCAACCCGACGCTGTTTACAACGCCGCAGCTGATTCCGTGTCCTGAAGGCACCGCAGAAGGCACCGCCGGAACGCCGCACCGCGACCCTCATCTCACCGACGACACATGCTGATGTCGCCACTGAGCTGCTGCTCGCACCGCGACCTGTGGGCACCGCACACTGCACCGCCTCGCTTCACAACACCTTGGTATTCCCGACAACAACCCTCCACTCCAAAATCTACGCTGCTGCTTGCACCATGGTTTGAGAGCACTGCTCGTAAATTTACACAATGCACTGCCCTCATCCCGCACCGCAGCCCTGGACTACCGATGCCGGCACCATCGACTGCAGTTCGTCAGCTGACGACAGCGCTTCAGCCACGACTATGACACTGCTTGCACTGTGACTTGCCAGCACCGCGACGAGCACCGCCTTCACCTCGCACCGCGACCTTGGTCTCACCAACTACGCCATCTAATGCCACCACTGAGCCAAATCTCGCACCGCGACCTGAGGGCACCGCACACCGCACTGCTGCACTTCGCACCGCAACACCCAATGCCTGCTGACGCCAGCACTCCTGACTTCAAAAGAGGGGAGTTCGACCTGCAACACTTGTGACTTCAAGGGCTCTGACCACTCCTGCACCGACCTCCAGAACCAATGCCTGTGGATGCCGTGCTTTCGGAAACTCAACGAGAGTTCGCCGATGCCCTGCCTTTCTAAAAGGTACTGTTTGCGGGTCTTTCCAACACCGTAGCTGGCCTGCGACGCCATGGTCAGCCAGAACTGTTTGGATCTGTTTACATACGACGTGGTGATAGCCCCGGACGGAGCTATCGACATCAAGGAAATATTTTTTAAGCATATTTTGATAATTGAAGATTTTTAAGTACTGTATTGTGGATTTTTATCGTTTTTGGTCTTGTCTTAAATATATAGAAATATTGGATATTTTTCTAAATTGGTGTGGTGTCCTTTTCTAGTGCTTACACTGTATTACTGTTGGTTATGTGGAAATGCTTTACACACTGCCCTTAAGATAAGCCTGACTGCTCGTGCTAAGCTACCAAGGGAATGAGCAGGGGTTATTTTAGGAGTGTAACTCCCTTATCCTGACTACAGTGGTGATTTCTGCCTGTCTTTGGCACATGCCCTAGCCGACCAAAAATCCCATTTCTAACATCCCCAGACAAGGGCTTCTTCAGGGCATGAAAAGTCTTGTACTGGTAGTAATATAGGTAGTAGGCAGCAAAGGTCCTACCATAGTCCCAAATCCTTCACTACCCACTATATATATTCAAACCAATAATTTAAAGCGCCGGCGGCATCAACCGAGCCATGTGTTTCTTGAATAGCATAGACATAGATGCGGCGGGCCGGAAGGCATTGCCGAACAAAGTACTCTTTTCACTGGGATCACTGTCTCCTGTCTCTAATATAAGTCTGTACGAACCGAGAAATACATGGCTCGGTCGATGCTGCAGACCTTTTAAATTATTGGTTTGAATATATACAGTTGGTAGTGAAGGATTTGGTACCTTTGCAGGCCTATTCTGTTAGCTGTTGTCAGTATTCCATTATATGGACAAAGGTCTAGTCTAAAGCAATGAAATATTTCTAGCAGTAAGTCTTGATGGAACCATGCAAAACAAAACCTTCAGTGAGGTTAATATCACTAATACTCTATTCATTATAAAATATAGTGAAATACATTGTTAAAGAAATAAGGAAATCATATGGTGTGAGAAAGCAAAGAAATACATTTCTCTTAGAGCAGCACATTTTAAAGTGATGGACGATTTTGCAGCCAGATGATTAGGTCAGTAATTCTGAAAGGCATTTTATTTAGATGTCAAACACATTTTCAGGCCTAGTCATTTAGGTATGAGGGCCTACTACTTAATGTAAGCTGCACATTTATTTTAAACATTCAAGAAAGCATCTTCTCCTATGGTTTAAAGCTGCATAACTTAATTATCATATTTTAAAGAAGCATTTTCTATGGTTTTCTCTATAGTTATGACAAAGTTAATACATTTACTGAAGTCAGGGCACATTTTCTTCAACATTAACTAAGGTCAATTTTCATGAAAAACTTTGACTTTGAGAGTTGCAAAGGAGAGAGTTGGATACATTTTCCAAACAAATGGTTCTGTCTTCTTCATGTGCATGGCTGCAGAATGCACAACATGGAAGACACAAAACAGAGCTATGTGCTCATCCATAAATGGCTCTGAGGTGCCGCAGCTGATGAAGAGGTTCCTGTAGCTCCCCTGATCACAATGGTGCATGTCTTTGTTTTTAAGGTGTGCTTTCATTCTTTACTGTGAAATCCCCCAGACTCAACCCGTCTCTCCCTCCCAATGCTCCTCAGCGACATGCCGGATGGCAACTTTGGAGATGCCCTGGGTGTTCTCTTTAGCCTTTCTCTCCCCTCCTATCCTCGCTCTTAATGCTTCTCAATTGTGCACCACAGATTCCAATCTCCTGGGTTGGGGAGTCACCTTGGAAGGTCAGACATTGCAAGGTTGCTAGTCAGTGACAAGCATTCTTCATTCCTTGCATTGAAGAGAACTGTCATCCATCTTCCAGGACCTGAAGAGCTTCACTTCTCATTTACAGGGCAAAGCTTCCTTAGTGAACATGGACAATCAGGTGGCAAAGCTGATGTAAACCATAAGGAAGGATCAAGATGGTTAGTCAAGTTGACACAGGATCTCTGCTTGTGGGCATTCCATTCCCTTTCTTCTTCTCTGAGGTTTCTTGTCCTTTGCCTTCAATCTCTCCACCACCTTCAGCTCATGGCTTGGAGGTTTCCAAGGGCCGGGTTATACAGAGGGCCCTGTTCTAAGGAAGGAGCACTCAAGGTTCCATGCCCAGTTTAAGACAAGTGGTCTTCCTCCTTGGTCTTGTAATTCTTTCTGGATCTTTGATTTCTTGATGCAAGGGGTTCTCAAGGGTTTGCCTCCTTCTACCTTGAGTTCTGAATAGGCAACTATCCACAGTTTAGTGGATGGAAGCTGGAGGAGTGCCTTTGCAGGAAATCTGTAGGGCTACCTTTTGGTCTACCACTAATACTTTTGTACCCCATTTTCATTCGGATGAACACAGGTTATCAGGTCAGCTCTTTGAGTTCTGGGGCTTTGATTGCTGCTCTACTTTAATTTTTTTTTAATGTGCAACCCTTCCACTGCCAAATTATTTTGCGTTGTGTGACATACATACTTCAAAAGGTCAGTGAAAGGGCTACTAACATCTGTTTGCATTACTCCCTGCTTCCCATTTTGCATTGATGCATATTTGTAAACCTCCTTGATGTACGGATTTGAATGAGGAAGACGGATGAGGAGGTAAAGTCCTGAATACATACTGGTAAACTTTATTACCTCGAGTCCTAACCTTCTTCGTCTCAACCCCCTTTGCACCCTCCCTTGCTTCATTATCCAACTTTGGGCACCCAGCCAGAACTCTAGTGTTAGTGTACTTGTTGGTAGGTATAGTCAGACAATGCCCAAGGGAGAGTAAGTTATGGGCGAGAGGTGGGTCTTACAAATGAAAAGAGAAGAAAGACTCACAATCTGTTTTCTTGAGATCCCTCTTCTTCCAAACGGCATTATATAGGCTTGATATGTCAAGAGGGCGAGGCTGTCCGTGGCAGACCTCTGCATTTGCCCAGGTGGCTAGGTGGGTGGGGGTTGGTTTTGTTACTGGGGGTCGGTTTTGAAATATTGGCCCCCAGTATCAAAAGCAGCAGTGCTGACGGCTGGTTTTATTTACTAGCAGTGCTTCACACACCCCCACCCCTCCCCCCCAGGGGTTGGGGGCCGGTCTGACAAAATTGCCAGGGCTGCTTTGGGTTCCCATTCCGGCCCTAACAAGGGCTCGGGTTAATGAAGATTACCATTAGGCAATCAGGACATCCCTTATTATGTAACTACAATGTACAAAGAACAAAGGCATTTTCTCAGCTTTTTTGTCGTGCCACAAAGCAATGTAGTCTGGAATACCTTTCCGAAATGGAGAAAAACGGTGCAACCGAGTATTTGATCTGTGTTCACAACAGTATAAAGTTTATGTGTTGCGGTTTTAGGCGATGAAAGGGCAGCTCGTATTCAGTATTCGCGCAGTCATCGAACACTTTGATTACGAATTCCAAACAACGTGCCAATTAGCAGCGATTATCGCGGGCGTCAGGGTGAATTATACGGCGTCTGACTTGGAACGGGTTCATCTCGTGAAGAAGTCATTTCAGGCGGACCAGAGAACGGGCACAGACTGGATTTTAATGATTTTCACTCGCCTTCTAGCTGGCCCCTCGAGGTGAAAAGCTCTTTAAACCTGGACAAATTTGTCAGGCACCTGCTACGCAGACTGACTGCCCCTTTTCCTCAAGTGGCGAGCCTCCTAATTTCACAGACCCGTCTCCGGCATTATTTTTGTATTCTTTGTGAAATTGTAGCGTCGGCTAATAATTATGATAATGAACGACAACTCGGTGTCACTGCTGCATAATTACACCAGAGTGCCTTCTCCAAGGTAACAATTTCAAAGCAGAAACCCACAATGCATTGTGTTAATCAATGCTGTGCGAGCGCGAGGTGGTGGGAAATGCCCAATCAATGCCTGCAAGTGCCAGCTCAGAGCCACTTCCCTTAGATTGGATTGCCAATGTCTAGAGTCAGCCGAAGGCAGACTGGATATGTCACCCCGCTACAGGCTCATTAGTTCAACACAGCTGTTTCTGCGGATAAATTGCCGGCCTCTTGAGGTAAAAGGGGCACTTTTCTAATTGCCAGTTCTGCAGTAAAATTGCAAGCACCATTTGCCATTTTGTGTGCAAACTCAGGCTTTTAATAAAGGGATATGGAAATCCTCGGGTACCTTCTAAAAAAAAAAAATCTGCAAGCTAACTATTTGCCTAACTAAGATGGCTGCTAAGTCCACAGTCTGAATGTTATTGTCATGGAGGCAGGCTAACAAGGAAAGTACACAATCAAAATGAATGCACATATAAAGTTATTCAGGTTTCATGTTAGTGGTACATCACAGACTCACAAAATACAGGAGTAAAAATGTAATTCTGAGTAAAAGTTAGATGCATAACAAGAGTAAATGCCCAGAAGTGGAAGGTTTCATTGTTGCACTGGTCTTGTTGCACTGATTCTCCTCTCGCAGTTAATAAAATATAGATGGATCTCGCACTTAATTGGTTGAGTCCGCTCCTTCTCCAGTAGTCTCTCTCAGAGCTAGGGGTGGCTCCTCTGCTAATGCGGAGTGTTGCAGCACTAAGTATAAAAAGAAAATGATATAACGCAACAACGTTCAGTTATTATTATTTTCTTCTTCTGTAAGGAGTGAGCCAGGATGGGGCGGGCTGGGCTTGTCACAGGTAGAGGGAGGAAGAGTGGCTGCTGCTGCACCAGGTGTGCATGACAGTCTGGCCGTCACATGTATCTGTGTGTGCTGAGGTACCAGTTCCTTAAGGATTTAAGGGTCACATTACGAGTCTGTCAGACTTTAACCACCAGACTCACAGTGGGGCAGCGGTGGCACTCCTGCGGCTGCCTTATTACAAGGAGGCCATTCGGACCACCACCGCTGTGACAGGGAACTGCAGATCGCTGGCTATGGCGCAGCAGAAACGGGTATACAAAATACAAGGCTAGACTGCTGCAGTACACCAAGCATATTATAAGTTTTCCCACCGCCAGCCTTTTAATGGCGGTGGGCCCGCAATGAAAAGGCTGGCAGTGGGGAAACAACCATGCACCGCCGCCATGGGGATGCATTCAGGGGTGCAAAACATGTGCCCCCTATTTGCATGCACCCCAAGTTCCAGCACAGCATGGACCTCACAGTCCATGCCATGCCATGCTAGAACCGCTTTTGGGTTCCCACTGCAGTGCCCATTTTCAGGGTCCTGTTGTGGAAAAGCCAAAAGAAAAGCCTGCCAGACACGAGTTGAACTCATAATCTTTGGCGGTTCTCAGCCAGAGCAAAGCTGGCGCAACACCACCAATGTCATAATCAGGCTCTAAGAACAGTAATATATCACTGGAAAAGACTTTTCCATTGAGCCCTTTAAGACCTGGCATCCTTGGTGTGGTTTACCCCCTAACATTTTGGTTTCAGACCTCCTGTTTTTGCTGTCTTCGTTTTTGCTGGTCTTAGGACTCTGCGTACTTCACAAAGTGCTTCTTCTCTCTCCCTAAAATATGTTAGATTGACTCACACCCAATGGGCATATTTAATTTACCTGTAAGTCCCAAGTAAAGTGGCACTACCTGTGCCCAGGGCCTGTAAATTAAATTCCACTAGTGGGCCTGGAGCACTGATTGTGCCAACCGCTTAAGTAGTATTGCTGCAAGGCCTAGCTCTCCTGTACAATAACATTGGAGTTGCCTTATCACATTTTATAAGTGTAATTTCCAAATGAGAACATGTAACCAGTTCATTTTTGGTGTCTCTGGAATTAGAAAGAAAAATGTCGGATTTGAAATAAAAAATGACACTGTTAGAAAGTTGTCATTTTTTTGCCTTGGCCATTTGGTGCCTGCAGCTTGTCTCTGGGTGCCCAACTGGGTATAGTTGGCAGTTGGGCTTTGTTTATTCCTCCTAGATAGCCACAAACAATGGGGAGCATAGGTGTGAAAGATGGGCGTCACTGGCAGAATAGAAGGGAGGACCTCGGCCCAGTCCCACTTACATTTGAATAGGCTGTGTCCTGCCTCCACACATAGGGCTACATACCCCCATAGTTAGTCTGAGCCAGAAAGGCAGGGCAACTGTGCACTTCAAAGGCACTACTGGGTATAAATACTGGACATCAGACAGCAACTCTTCGGTACACTTCTTGATATGTGGATACTCTGCCAGGAAGAAGGACTGTTGTACATCTGTAAGGACTGCCACTCTGCTGGGCTGCTGCTCAGCTATGCTGACCTGCTGCCCTCTTTCCTGTGTGAGAAGGACTGGGGCAGCACCACTTGAGGCCAGTGTGACTCCAAGGGCTAGTTGGCTGGCTTCTTGATCTAAAGCATCAGGGACACAACAAGTTTCCAACAAACCTGCACCTGCACCTAAACTCTGGCATCCGTGAAGGCCCTCAGATCCCTTGTTGATGGCAGTCTCGACAATGATGACGAACTCTGCATCGCAGCCCCGCATGTCCTTGGAACCAACACACCGCCTGACTGTAGCCGCTTCGCCAATGCAGGGCTTCACATCCCAAGCCCCGTCGATAGGATCCTTGAGAACAACACAGGCCATTGCATTGCAGCCTCACCACATCCCAGAACCGACGTATCGTTTTGGCTGCACGATGCATCATCCACCTGGATCCTCACAATGCTTAAAAAACCCGGATTTAAGGTACTCTGTTCAGCTGGCCTAACTGGGTTCCTGCAGCCGGCCCATCCTCCATTGTGGTCTGGCTGAAGTTGTGACTTTGTCCCAGTCCAGCACGACCAGATATCCACAGTTGGCACTTTGTGCTGTTTGGTACTATTTTTAAATCTATAAAATTGAGTATCTCTGGTTCTACTGATTAGATTTATTTATGAAAGAAAGATTTCTTTTTCTAACTTGGTATGGGATCCTTTTCTGTGTAGTGTTTTCACTTTATCACTATTTAACATGTTGCACAAATACTTTGCACATTGCCTCTAGGTTAAGCTTGATAGCTCTAAGCCAAGCTACTAGAGGATTGAGCTTGGGATAATTTAGGGTTGCCTTGTGCCTCACCTTCACAGGGATTGTAATTGCTGCTTGACCAGGGGTCACACCCCAGACAACCAACAATGAAAGTGCATATCTATAAGGAAGTGACGCAGTGCAGTGTTAGCCTTCCTGGCTTAATGGCCCACTCCACCACTTCAAAAAACGCAGGGCTGCAACATATTTACAACAATATGGTGAAGCCTTGTGTTTACCTCTGCTCTGGCGCTAAACTTAGCAGCCTAGGCCTAACACAGTCACCCTTGCACCGTAGTGCATGGGTGTCTGCATTGAGGGGAAGTTTATTTATGTGCAGGAAGGTCTCCCTTCCTGCACATAAACAATCTTTAAATTATGTTTTCCAATGTTTATGTGTGCTGCTTAATGCAGCACACATAGAAGTTGCAAAACATCATTTTGGTTAGTGTTAATGTGCAGGAAAGGTCACATTTGGCCCCTAAAGTACCAAGACCCCTAAGAATCAGAATAACCCCCACCTCTAACAGATAGATCATCATACCAGATCTGTGAGAAGCTGGAGAGAACTTGGCGACAGGACTTTGATCCTGCCTCCAAGGATCTCCACCGTGATGCCGTTAAGCGATACCACAGGGCCCTCCAAAAGAGCATTTTTCAATAGTCTCAGAGCTTAAAACACAGAAAGACACCGTTGGTTCGTTGATTGCCTCCGACTTGCAATTTAACAAGCTGGCAAACTTCTTTGCCAGTAAGGTTGAGGACATTTATAAAAGCTTCCCTACAGTCCTTATTGGCCCCCCTGAGACATCTTGCGACTCCACCAATGGTATCCTTGAGGTCTTTCCCCCATCACACAAGAGGTTTTACTGACACTTTGTCCCAAGGTTAAGTCAGGCTTTCCTGCTGATCCCCTGAAGCCTGACCAATTCCCAAAAATTCTACCCACCATCATACACTCTCTGGAACTGGTGATCAATGGGTCCCTGAGTGCAGTGGTCGTGTCCAAGGCTTGGAAGCAGGCCAGGTTAATACCGCTGCTTAAGAAACCTTCCTTAAACCCCCAAAAACCTGAAAGTTTTTGGCCTATTTCCCTGTTACCTTGGACTGCGAAGATTACAGAGGCCTACATCAATTCTCTTCTCACAGAATATCTCACTGTAAATCACAGGCTCGACCCCTCTCAAAACGGTTTTCGGCCCGGCCATAGCACTGAGTCAGCGCTTTTGGCCGTGACTGAACATTTGTGGAAAGCCTTAGATGCGGGGCAGACGTCGGCATTGATCCTTTTGGATCTCAGTGTTGCGTTTGACACGGTGTCTCATGCCATCTTGCTGACTCGTCTCTCAGAGGCTGGAGTTACTGGCTCAGCATTTAAGTGGATGTCCTCTTTCCTCGCAGACAGGATGTTTCAGGTGGCTGCCCTCCCTTTTGCTTCTGGTACTTTTCCTATAGGCCAAGGGGTCCCAAAAGGCTCGTCCCTAAGCCCTCTGCTCTTTAATCATTATGTCCAACCTCTGGCTGGTGTAGCCAGGAGCAGAGGGCTGACAATGGTCTCTTATGCCGACGATACTCAGTTGGTGGTGGCTCTCACGAGTGACCCTGAGCAGGACACCAGGACATTTCAGGGCGATCTCTCGGCAGTTGCCGAGTGGATGACCATAAACTGTCTCCAACTGAATGCCAACAAGTTGGAGGTGTTGTTGGTGGGAGGGAGCCATGACCACTGGAACGAGCTGTGGTGGCCCAAGAGTCTAGGTACGCCCCCTGTCCCTAAGCCTGTAATGAAGAACCTTGGGGTCTGGATGGACACTTCACTCAATTTTCAGACTCAGACTAAAAAGGTGGCGGGAACTTGTTTCAGTCTGCTGCGCGGGCTCAAACCTATCCTGACCTTCTTCGATGCCATGACTAGGCAGATCATTATTCAGGCCATGATCTTGTCTAGGCTTGATTATGCTTGCTCTTTGTATTTTGGAGCCAACAAGTCTGAAATACAGAGGCTACAGAGAGTCCAGAACCCGGCAGAAAGATCCCTCCTGGGCCTGCTTAGAACCTGTGCAGTGACTAGTGCCATACATCACCTCCACTGGCTGCCTGTGGCCAGGCGAATCGAGTTTAAGGCACTGTGTATAGCCCACAAAATCCTGAGATTGGCATTCCCGCAAATTCTGACTGACCTTCTTTTACCTTATACACCCATGCGATCGCTTCGATCCATGGGACAATGCCTGGTAGTGATTCCCCGGGTGAGAAAGGTTCACGCTGGATACAGCTCTTTTCCTAATAGAGCTGCCATTCTCTGGAATTCTTTGCCGGCCCACATTTGAGGGCTCACTAATTATCTTCATTTTAGGAAAGTCATCAACACATTTCTTTTTCCTTTACTGTAGGCCTCCTGGGCTTTCTGTGCTTGCTATTCTCTTGTAGGCACCTTGCAATATTCCAGACAACCCTCATGGTTATTTAAGAGGTCTTAGACAACCTTAGAATGCTCTTTAAGTGGTAGCTGTGGAGAGCAGCCTTCAGGCTTAGTCCAGTAGGAGTGTAAAGCAGCATATTTGACCAGAATGCAATCTTACCGTAAAGATTACGTGAAAAAGAACCACACAAGGTTTTCATAAAAATATGTATTTATTATGCAATACTCTCTAATACCTATAGACATGTCCTACATGGAGATAAACACAATGCACACAATACTTTGCATAGAAATACATTAAATAGCACAAAATACACAGCGGACCCTGGAGGGGGGGCCAAACTATATACTAAGAAAGTGGTATACAAACCATGACTGGGGTCAAGACATTGTTGAGAGGACGTAGAAGTGCTAGGGACCCAAGGAACCACCCAAGGTGAGTGACTACGAACCCCATGGAGAGTGTGTGCAGTGTGGGAACACAACTGAGTGCTCTGAACAAGTCTACGTTGAAGTCGGGGTTGGATTTTTAAGGATTATGGACCCTTCCCAGTAGACACTGAGGAAAAGCTGTGGAAGACACAAGGTTGGAGAGCCACCCCACCTTTGGATATCCTAGTACCCACATTCCCTACACTAGGGAAGCCAGTGCATGGGTGTGAAGTGGTGTCGGAAACCGCAGTCAAACCCAATGGAGGACTTCAGGTAAGTGCCACTGCTGACGAAGGAGCAAGTGTCCAGTGGAATCCAAAGGTGTATTCTAATTGAGAGGTACCTGCAAGCATAGGGGATTGGGTCTATGTCACTCAGGAGTGACCAAGAGACTTGGAAGACGATGCCCTCTGATGTCAGGTGTTGCAGGAGAGATGACAATGACCTTGACTCTGCAGCTGTGAAGACCAGGCGATGCTGAGGAAGACCAGGAGCTGTGCACTAGTTGTCCCACAAAGGATGTCGAGTTCTGAAGGGTCGGTGTCCGGAGGGAGCACCAACAAGCCTTGGCAAATGCAACCAATGCAGGAGTTGAAGGAGCAACGTTGGGACCAGCAAGGTCCAGGGGACCCACCACAAGCAGAGGTGTCAAGGCAGGCCCGAGCATTCAGGGGAGTTCAAAAGAAACAAAGGTGACCCTCAAATGGACCCAAAGGCTGGAGGCACTGGAGTCACAAGAGGACATCAAGCAGTTCACCAAAAAAAGCAGGCCACGGTGCACATGATGCGAGGGCTACTTGGAGCTTAAAGATCTTATTGGAAGGAAGCCAACAAGACTTTGCAACTGCAAGTTGACGCAGTGCACAAGGGTTCAGTTATTGCAACCCCCACAAGAGATACTGGCCTCAAATTTGGTGAGAGGGCAGAGTAGGCCTCTGGAGCTGTAGAAAACTATCACCTGTGTTGCAGAACGTTATAGAGTTTGGAGGAGCTCAAGATCAACACACTAGTCGACTTAGTTGCAGTGCCTGCAAATGCAGGGGATTGACTCCTTCACTCACAGGAAGATTCCTTCAGCTGTCTTGGAAGCCCACAGGCGTTGGAAGGTTCCTGTATGGTGCATAGGCACAGACGATGCAGTAGACTGGAAGGGAGATGAAGTCGAGCCCAAACAAAGTACAGTGAAGTCCAGAGTGCCCAGACAGTAGAAGAAGAAGTGGTGTCTGATCTGACTCTTGTCCCACAGTGAATCTAGGGACTTACAACCAGGTAAACCCTTACATACCCTAAAGAAAGGGTTGGGTGAATCAGGGGACACTTCCAGGACAGTGTCTGGACACGGGGGAGGTTACTCCAATGCCCTTTGTCCAGTGTCGGACCAGAGCGGGAGCCAATCGCTGGCAGGACTAGTTTGTACTGGACTATGTACAGGGACACCAAATGTGCCTCTCATGCATACTTAGTGGAACTGGCAAGTGCACCTACCCGGTCACAATACACTAAACCCTGTCTGGGAGGGTTCAGTGACTAAATATCAATGGACTGAACATCGACTGCCCAGAATATCGATTAAAAAATATCGAGGGACAGAATATAGAATCCCTATCTACAAACAGGTAAGTACTAAAATATCGAGTACAAAATATTGATAGTTAAAATATAGTTAACTAAAATATCGAATTTTTTAAATGTATTAAAAATAATATAAAAGTAATTAAATAATAAACACAATTAAATTAAATAAAACATAGTTAAAATTATGTAACAAAGCTTAAAATGTAAAAATTATTCATGTAATGTAAAAAAACAACTTTTTTTAACATATATATTTACTTAATAATATTATAAAATAATTATCAATCTTAATTATAACATATTTAAAACATTATTAAAAATATATTTACATATATATATAAATAAACATATTATCTAAATATAAAAATAAATAATATATAATAATTTAAATAATTAAATTAATACTTTTTATGTTAATTAATAATTTACATTACATTAAATATAGCAAAATTAAAAACATTACATAGCTAAGGGAATAAAATTAGTATTCACACTCCAACAAGTGTAAAAGTTGAGAATTTGTTGGATAGTGGGAGGGTAAAAATTACTATTCCCACTCCAGTGAGTGCAACAGTAGGGAAATCGTTGGATAGCGGGAGGGTAAAATGTACTATTCCCACTCCAGAGAGTGGAACAGTAGGGAAAGCGTTGGATAGCGTAAGGGAAAAAATGTCTATTCCCACTCCAGAGAGTGCAACAGTAGGGAAAGCGTTGGATAGCGTAGGGGTAAAAATTACTTTTCCCACTCCAGAGAGTGTAACAGTAGGGAAAGCGTTGGGTAGCGTAGGGGTAAAAATTACTATTCCCACTCCAGTGAGTGCAATAGTAGGAAAAGCATTGGATAGCCGTGGGGGTACAAATTACTATTCCCACTCCAGTGAGTGCAACAATAGGAAAAGCGTTGGATAGTGAAGGGGTAAAAATTACTATTCCCACTCCAGAGAGTGCAATAGTAGGGAAAGCGTGAATAGCGTAGGGGTAAAAATTACGATTCCCCCTCCAGTGAGTGCAACAGTAGGAAAAGCGTTGGATAGCGTGGGGGTAAAAATTACTATTGCCACTCCAGAGAGTGCAACAGTAGGTAAAGTAATAATTTATTATTTAAATAAGAATACATTAATTATCAATACCAATAAAAAAATTAATTACAATTAATTACCAATCACAAAATATGTAATCATTAATTAATTATAAATACCCATAAATATTCCTTATTAAAAATGTGTTACCTATTAATACTTAATTAACAATCAATTAATTTTGAATATCAAAAATGTAATAAGTAATAATAAAAAAATACCAATGAATAATGAATTAACAAGAAATTGTTTATCAATACACCATTTAAAAAAAAATGTTTTATTTAATCATCATCAATTTGTTGTTATTTCATTGTTTCAATATTAGACAGTTTAAAAAGCAAATAGAAAAAAATCGAAGTACATTCAGTTAGAAATTATCGCTTTGTACTAATATATATCCGTATATATTTACATTACTATGAAAACAAGTATCTTCTTCTATCCTTATGGTATACAAGACACTTCAAAATCTTGGCAATATTATACATATCTATTCTTGATGGTCTGATGTTAATATGACTCTAGACCCATACTTCCCATCCTTTCATACGGAATCCTCCTAGCTTCAAATCAAGAAGAGGAAAGGAGAGACAGGGTACTCATAGCCTTTCCCAGCTAGTTACTTTCCAGTCTTTCTTTCCATTCTATAACTGGTGCCCAGATATGTTTCCCTTGCTGTCTTGCTTTATATCCTTTTTTCTCATATAATGCCTTCTCTAAGTTATACGTAGCAAGGAGCCGTGATAGCCATTGTTGAAACATTAGAGCATGGGTCTCCAACCTTTTTCCTAATAAGAGCTACTTACGAGCACAAAAAATTATCCTGAGCTACTAATATCATTAGTGTTGGAATAATGGCCACATCAGACTAGATTGTTAGTGTCCACCCTATGTAAAATTACAAGCAGGGATAACAAGTGCTTCAGGTAGGATTTCTAGCAGTAAGGAAAAGAAATGCTTTAGAATTCCTTTAGATGGATAATACATAATGGCAAAAGTTTAAATGCTCCTTGCACCAAGGTAATAATATTAATAAACCTCCCCAAAGTCGCATGATTTATCACTCAAATATCAGTCTTAAATAGATTTCAGAAATTCAAAATCAGCCGATCAGTTCTGAAAACACACACATTTTGTCTCCAGTACACACTTTGCAATGTTGGCATACGTACATTTAGTCAAGCAAAAGCTTCTAATTTAGTAGATTGGACTAGACACAGGAGAGCTACTTCCAGGTAGCTGGGGATCTACCAGTAGCAAATGAGCTACTCGTTGGAGAAGCCTGCATTAGAGGGTTTGAGTCCTTCCATAAAGATGCTATGCAAATTCTACTTATAGCCATTGCCAGGAATAGGAACTCTTGATCACCAACAGGACTTCCTCCTCTTACTCCCAACACCATTAATTCATTAGTTAGACTTATCCGGATCCTAAGTGATCTTGCCATAAACTGTTCTATTGCCCTTTTAAAGGGGTCTAAGATAATACATGAGGCAAACATGTGGATTGTGTCCGCTTCTGTGCTTTGACAGCGCGGGCACGTTATACCGCTTGTACCCCCCGAGCTAGCTATTCTTTTTGGTGTGTAATATAGCTCAAAAACAGTTTTGTAATGTTGTGCCTGGAGGTTCGCCACCTTTAATACTGTGCCTGATAATTTGATAGGGGACTTCAAACTCATCACCATTTATATCTAATTTTGTTCTCTACTTTTCGTTAGTTTTCGCCAGATCATCCTCTTTGTGCTGGCTCAGTTCCTCATATATATGTGTAATTGAGCATCCCTCCTGACATAATATTAGCTCCATAAGTGCTTCTCTTTCAAATATTTTGTTACCTCCTTGCTTCTTTAGAAGAGCCGACCTAACCTGCAGATATTTGAAAAAGTCTCTGTGCTCTACATTGTATAGATTTTGTGCTCTATTAAAAGTCATTATACCTGGTTTGTCAGTGAGATCCCCAATAGTTTTAACCCCTAACTCTTCCCATCGTCTCATTACATTATTATGAAACACCTCCGGTAATGAAGGGTTCTTGAATAGCGGGGTGTAATAGTTCATCCTCCCGAGCCCCAGCTTTTTACGGACTGACGTCCAGACCGTTATCACTGCCCCAAGTGTCTTAAACTTCACTTTTTTGTGATAGCTTGACTCACTGAACGTTAGAAGCCAGTTGTTTGCTCCAGTTATTAAAAGTTCATAGATATCTGACACGCCACCTTCTCCCCTCCATTTGTCAGAGGTAGAGCCTCCTAATAGCCCCCTCATATATTGTAGAACCGACACCCAGTAATGTGTCCTGAAATCGGGTACTGCCCAACCCCCTCTGTCTCTAGCGAGGGACATATATTTAATAGCCCTTCGTGTTCTACCTTGTGCCCAGATAAACCGGTTAGCAACTCCTTCGATCTCTTTAAACCAATTATTGCTCATTTTCAGAGGAATGGTCCTAAATAGGTACACATTTTTGGGAGAAATGTCATTTTTTATTATATTACAGCGGCCTACTATCGTCAGGTGCAGATTGTTCATTCTATCTAGATCCTTTCTGGATTTTTTGATAATCATTATTATTCCAAGGTAGGTAGCTGAATCTGTTACTCTCTGATCTGCCAATGTGATTTTATTGTTGGCCACTATTTGTGTCTTGCCTTGGTTTAATTTATACCCAGACAATGTCCCGTAAATATCTGCTTCTTGTTCTATTTCGACCAATGCTGTGACAGGATCTGCAGATGTGATTCCTAAGTCATCTGCATATTCTAGGATTTTAGCTTCATGCCCGTTCCGTATTATTGGGTGGATGTTTCTATTCAACTCTATTCTCCTGATAAAGGAGTCAATATAAAAAGCGAAAAGAAGCGGGGAACAGGGACACCCTTGCCGGGTTCCCCGTCGAATACTAATTACCTCGCTTGTCTCACCCATAGCTCGGAGCCTGATCTTGGGGTTTCTATATAATGCCTGTAAGGCCCTTATACAGCTTCTTCCAATGTTTACTTTTTCTAGTGCGGACTAGAGCAAGCCCCACGAGACCCTATCAACAGCTTTCTCGGCGTCAAGCAATATAAGGGCCATAGGATCTCGTGAGGCTGCCATTCCGTCAAATAAAACACACACTCTTCTAATGTGGTCTGCGGTACTCCTCCCTCGGATAAACCCATGTTGTCTACGAGAGATTACCTTCCCTATCACTGAGCTCAAACAGTTAGCTAGGATCTTTTAATATATTTTGGTGTCACTATTCATAAGATTAATTGGTCTATATGATCCCGGATCTGTTGGGGGTTTACCTTTTTTCAAAAACACCACCATTGTGGCTTCTTCCCAAGAGTGTGGGGGTGCCTCTCCACTCTGAACTTGAGTCATAAGTCCATAGATATCTTCTTTTAACGCTGGAAAAAGTTTCTTATAGAACTCAAGGGGGATAAGATCAGGCCCCAACGCCTTCCCAGCCGGTAGATCATTGATTGCCCCCTGGATTTCCTCTAAGGAAAACCCAGCTTCCATAGCTGCAGTATCCTCAATAGAGAGCTTCTCGAATAATGCCGACTCAATATAGTGGTCAATTTCCTCTCTGCCTGCATCCCCATCTGAGTCATATAATCTCTGATAAAATTCCTGAAAAACCATGCAAATCTCTTTAGGAGTGGTGGCGGTTACCCCAGTGCCTGAGACGAGCTCTGATACGTCCCCTCTAGTTGTGGCCTGTCGAGTTTTAACTGCTAGAATGCGCCCTACTTGCTCGCTATATTCATATTGGTCCTGCTTCCAGGCCAGAAATTTTCCAGCTGCTTTTACGGCAATCAGTTCCCCTGCCGTGGCTTTAGCTAGAGTCAGTTTCTGGCCAATTTCTTCTATACTATAATTCGAGCCAATCGCTCTGACCAATTCTTCTTCCAGTGCAGAAATTAGCTTTATCTTCTTGTCCATCTCTGTCTTTTCTGCCTTATTTCGTTTTATAGAATAACTCATGGTCTCCCCCTAATACATGCCTTCAAGGCATCCCAAACTATCCATGCCTGCACAGTCCCTCTGTTTATTTCAAGAAATTCCTTCAGCCCGCCTTCCATATGTGCAACATATTTGGTGTCTTGTAATAAAGCTCACTTAAATGACCAGCTGGTTTGCTGTCTCTGACCGTTTGGGATTGAAATCTCTAATACTATGGGGATTATGATCAGATATTATGCGTGGCAGCTTGCTTATTTTGGAAATAGAAAGAAAAAACGGAGAAATCAAAAAATAATCCAATCGTGCTAATGCCTTATGTGGTGCAGAGTAATATGTGCTGCCACCCCTGCTTGCATTTTGTTGTTCCCAAAGATCTATAAGCCTGTTATCATTCATGATTTGGATCAGAGCCTTATGACTTTTCCTCTTTCGTCCTACAAACTTATCAGGGTCTTCCTTCCATAAACCATTCAATCCATTAATATTAAAATCTCCGCACATTATTATTGGGAGAGGCCAGTTTGCCATCTGTGTGTTAATTTGATAAAATATCGTCGGATCATCAACTGTTGGGGCATATATCGAGCTTAAGGTAAAATTCATTCCCAAAGTTTGACACTCAACCATAGCCCAACGGCCGTAAGGATCCGTAAGGCATTTATTAACTAATATGGCCTTAGCCCGAGCAAGTATCGCCACCCCCTGTGTCCTAGTGCCCTGTGAGGTGCATGCTAATAGTTGGAAACCCAGCTGTTCCAGTAAAAATTTGCGTGATGCCTCAACATGCGTTTCCTGTAGGCATATGACATCAGCACGGAGGGTTCAAAGGTATTCTTTCACATTCCCCCGTTTGCCCGCATCGTTAAGCCCACGTACATTAATTGTGACTATCCGTATACCATTTTTCTAGTTTCTCTTGCTGTTTTCCTGTATACCTTGATCTGATTTTCTTTACTGCATGATGATGATTTTGTTTTCCCTTATCTCCCCCTCCCGCACCCCCCTCTCCCTCCCCTCCCCTCCCCCCCACCCTCCACCCAGCCAAATGAAGCAAGCAGACTTAAGGTCTCTATGATGGAGTCTGAGAGTCGGCATCCCTGTGCCACTTATTTGCCTAAATCTCGCCTGGGAGATGTGCTGAGTGTCATTTGCCCCTGTAGCCCAATGCTCTACCTCGCCCTCTACCTCACCCTTATGCTGTGCTCTTGTTTGCCATAGAATTCCCCCCCTTTTTCCTTCCTTTTCCCTCCTTCTCAAGTATATACATTCTCCCAGATTCTTGTGCTAGTGTCTGTAGGAAAGAGAGAGTGTCAGATCGAGCCAGCCGTTTCCTTCCTTCTTTTTTTTTTTTTTTTTTAGGGTGTAGATTTGTCATTTTCTGGTTTCAGCGTGTCCATATAAGCCTTAGCTTGGATCTCGGATGAAAAAACTCTTGAATTGTTTTTATAGATGATCTTCAGCCTTGCTGGATTCATTAGATAGGCTTGCAGGCCCATCGATCGACATGGTTCCACCAGCTCTCTCAACTGCGAGCGTCTCTCTACTGTAGTGTGACAGTAATCAGGAGTGGTGAAGAATGATTGATTCTCAAAAGAGCGTTTAGCATTTGGGCGGGCTTTAGAAAACACTTCTTCTCTAAGCAGAAAATTCCCAAAGTATATTAAGATCGCTCTCGGTCTTATCACCCCCTCCTGAGCTCTTGATTGACTTTTCTTCTGAGTTAGTGGAAAATGGTGGACTCTTTGGATTTCAGTTCTCCAATCCCATTGGCGTAGTTCTGGAAAAGCCCCCTTCATTAATTTCTGGGCATAGGTCCTGATGTCATTGCCTTCCACCCCCTCTTCAATCCCTAGAATCCTTAGATTATTTCGTCTCTGACGATTTTCGAGATCTTGTAGCTTCCATTGCACATCTGTTAATTGTTTATCATAAGTACTGAACTTGGCTGAGTCTATCACCTGGCATTCTTCAAGGAGGCTTGTACGGTCTTCCAATTGGGCCAGTCTTGTATTAGTATCAGTACATATTTTAGCTACTTTCGTTACTGCCCCTTGTAAATTCTTAGTTGCCAGTCTGTTCTTTTTGCCATCCATTCTTGCCTCTTCCTGGAACTGCTTGATTGACTCCAGAATGGTCCGTAGAGAGGGGGAATCTTCATCCACCCCTGTCGCCACCCGTTCTGTATGTTCAGTATACGAGCCCCTGGTAGCTGAATAATCCCATTTTAATGTTGGATCCAGATCGTCTCTGCTAACCCAACAGCTTTCACCGCTAACTTTCTCCAGGGAGTGGGAATCTCTTTGTTTCCTTGACAGTTTCTTTTTTCTTACCACAGTATCCTTTGATAGGTTTCCCTTGGCAGCCTCGAAGCTGGATGTAGAGCTGGAGAGCAGGGCCTCACAACTGTCTTCTGTCTCAGAGGGGGTAGCCTCGGACCCATCAGTAACTGAATAGAACTTGTCTCCAAAGTCCTGAGTATCATCGGGACCGCTGCTGGCTGCAATCTCCTGTACTAACGTATTCGTGGTTAGTTGCTCTCCATCTTTTGGGTTGGCAGAGGTTTCAGTATTTTTATTCAGTTCCCCCCTGCATAGTTCTTGTGGGAGTCGGGTCTGCTGGTCAGGTTGTTAGGCTGGTTGATATCGGTGCTCTCACCACCTCTATCTTGATCAAGACTGACTTCATTCTCTTCCATTTTATCAAGCAACAGAAGGTACAATTATACAGTGGGATACAATCATGTATCCAGTACATATAACACATAAAGGACAAAACCAAGGAAAATAAAGGGAGTAATTGCAGGCAATTATGTAACATGGGGACGCTGGTAAAGAATTCGAAATTAACCTAGCTGACCTCATGTAGTAAACACAGTTGGGTAACACAATGGGAAAACTAGTGTGTAACTACATAAACTGTTGACGGCGTGTCGATCCTGTACAAAAATAAAAGGATCATCATCAGGACTAAAAATACATTGCCTGAGTGTTAACCATACAAGCCTTGTGTTTGGCCGAGGCCAGGGGGACAGGGGGACGGACAATCAAGGAGTGGTCGTCAAGGAGGCAGTGTTCCTGGGTAATTCTTGAGTGTTGGTAAAGCGGTCACGGTGCCGCGGATCTATGAGGCATCGACGGGGCGGTAGCCGCTGAGGATTGGAAGTGGAAGGCTGGATTTTGGAAGGGGAACGTCCAGTGCGCTAGTTAATAGGCGAACTCTGGCGTGCTTAGGTTCCGGGAAGAATTGCGGTCATCGGAGACAATTGAAGATAGTCCTCCAGGGAACCTACGAGTCAGGTTCCGTGGGGTTCTTGGCAACAGAACTGTTGTTCGAGGTGAGGAGGAGTGAGAATACTACGGCGGGGAATCCCGTCTGGCAAGGATAGGCAAGGATAGGAAAACTTAGTGATCTGAATGGATCATCCTGTAACCGCTACCGGGCGCGATGGCTCATGTCATCGAGCCATCGCGCCCAGTAGCGGTTACAGGATGAATAGAATTAGAATAAAAGCTTAGGAGTCCTTAATATAATGAACAAACAGTCTGGAAGTCATACATTTCTGGCCGCCACAAACATAGGGTCACAGTTCAAAAGTTAGTGGGGGGTTACTGTGGTTCCTGAAGCCCCCCACAACATCGTGTGGCCAGCACAGGGAGCATGCCCCCAACGGCCACTGCCAGCTCCCTGCCTAGCCAGCATTCATCTTTACCGGTTACAAAGCCAGCAACTGCCGCTTTTTCCAAGTGGCATTTGCCTCAGAACAGGGTTGGAGGGGTGGGGGGAATGAAAAAATAAATAAAATAAACTTGCCTTTGAGCTTCCCTGCTGCTGCTGCCTCTCCTCCGTTCTCACTCGACACTGGTAGCACCAGAAGCATTCAGGCTCTCCCATCTAAGCAAGACCCGGCATGAGCAGCGTAGCGATTGGTCTGAACAGCCTTTTTGTTCACTCAGGCAGTGCTTGGGAGCCTGGGCATGTTCTCTACCTGGCTGTGCAACACAGCTGGGTGGAGAACATGCTAAGTGCACTTAACGGTTTGGTGGCTCAAGAGGGCCGGGCAAACATCATGCGCACTTTGAGAGTGCTTATCACTACTCCCCCTGCTCTGACCAGTCAGCCACGCCCTAGGTCTGAGTAACAGACAGAAAAATTAAATGGTAATAACGTCATGTTATCCTTTTCATTTTTTGCACTGCTCAAAGAGCAGTGGGGCGACGCTCTTCTGCCTTAGCGAAGGCACCACCACTGTTTACAATTCTTTACATAATCTATTTCATAAGGTTGATTGAGCGTCTTTCTGAGGAACTGAGATTGGGAACAGGGTAGGTGGTGGGAAAAATAAGGTAACAGAAATTAGAAGAGGACGAGAGAATGGAATTATAACTTCAAACTGTTCAGGGAGAGCATTTTAGCTGGTTTCAGAAACTCTGTTGATTATTTTGAATTTTAACCCAACTTTACAGCACACTCGGGCATTAGACGGTCAGCTTGCGCACTCCGGCATTAGACAGCTGACTTGGAGTAGCAAGAAACCCAGACAGCTTCTGAATTTTCCTGTTGTGTATATATGTAAAAATAGATGTTGCATCTTGTTTGGAAGCATATTGAGAGAAGCTTGCAATAAGAATATTCAATTTTTTTCAGTGATTTGAGTTGTGAAAGGCAATATTGTGACAGCGTGGGATTTATTGGATAAGTTGGATTTGATTTTGTCTGAAGCATGAACAATGTTCTACAGCATACCCGTTGATTATTATCTTCACAGAACTGCCTGATTGCCACTTACTTATGTATTCTGCCACCGAGTGATTACGACACAGTGGTCAGTCTTGACATTTTGAACTATTTCTTTAACTCTATAACCAACAGGGTCTTAGTTAACACATAGGGGGAATTTTTTTTTTACCCAATTTGCCAACAATTTCTTGTTACGGCAAAAAACGTCAATGAGTGCTCACTAGTTTGATGAAACCAGGATGTCCCAAAATGTCCTATGGAGGCATACAGATGGCCAATGGATGGAGCTCTAATTTCAGACCCCTAATCTAATGTAAATAATGAGTGGAACATATGAGAATTAAAAAAAAGTATCTGTTTCATGAGTATTGTGAGGCCTACTGAAGCACGCTATGCAAAAGGCCAGTTCTGAATTTTTATACAAGTAGCATACTGCAATTTAAAAGTATTACCAGTATGAAAGTAGAACAGGTGTGCAACTAAAAGCACTACTAGACCATAGCAGCTGGTGAAGATATTGCATATGTTTGCAGCAGCCTATCAAGCAATAAATGGGGATTTATTAAACACCTCCTTAACAAACTGAAGCAGAAGGGCAGAGTTGAAAATATAACAATAATGATACCATTAGCAACATATTGAGTTGTGCGAACTACTAAACTGTGGCCATGAGTATAGTCAGAAAAATATGCAATTGCAAAAGCAAAACTTTCCTTACAAATGCACAATAAAATCAGAGCTCATTATTACGGTTTATCGAGAACTCTCTTTAGTGAATGCTTCTGATGTGGACAGTGGCGGACGGTAATTTTAGCAGGGAGAGGGCGGACAAGACACACATACACACTAACTCTCACCCATGTATTCCCAAATGTGCACACACCCATCTATTCACAACACTCACTATAAAATATTCATGCATACATTCACGCACCAACCATTAATAATAAAAAATATCACACTTACCTGCAGCTCTGCCTCGGAGACCCCAAGAGGGTTGGTATTTCTGCCTTCTCTCATTGGCAGACCTAAGGTCGCCCGATGAGGGAAGACATCAGTCCCTCCCTTGTTACATAGTAGGATAGGGTCAGTGAGACTTTGTGACCCCATCCCGCTCTGTTTTCGGCGTTTTCGGCGCTGTGCCTCTGCAGCACGTCCCTAAGACGGGAGTTCCTGTGCGAAGTGATCTATACATCAGTGAATTTTACATTGTCTATCGCTCCACCATTGATCCGAGAACCCCTTTACTCCCCGACTTGACTTCGCCAGAATCTATTAGCGAACGCGTCATTGTGTACTTCTTTTCTAAATTCTACCCACCCTAAACCTTTGGATTCTGTGAGTGGGTCATACCGATGGCTGTCAGAGCGTGAATCTTTTATCCAGAACTATCGTTTCGTGAAGGCCCACTACACCTACACGGTCCTCGCCTCTTTTGAAATCCGGGTGAGGAATTACCCTCCGGGACTGTGAGCCAACCCTCCCTAGATATGAACTAGGGTTGTTCCTCTCGGACCTTTGTATCGTTGCAGACGTCTCTCTTGTGTATCCGGTGTGTCTTAAAGTTTCTACGACCTGGTTCACTACCTCTAGGTCATTGCTGTTGTCTTTTCCCTCTCCCTTCTACTGTGTGTCCTGATGAAGGTGTGGCCTATGATCTGGCCCCGCACCGAAACGCGCGTTGGCACTTCGAGTTTGTCCTGCTATCTGCTCTTCTAGTCTCCACCTGCGTGTTGAGACTATTTTGGACCGGATATCGTGTTCATTCTGGCAACTTAAGTGCGACATGTACTGGATGTTTGGAGATTGCATGGGTTTTGTATGAGGTGAATGTTACGATTGAATGAATGAATCAAATTTATATGTATATTGGTGACATTTCGTATTGCTAAATCATCAAAAAGTTTTTGAACTTGTCTTTTTATATCTATGTTTTATAAAAAATGAAATAAAAAAATGTTTTGAATTCGACACTTTGACCATGAAACCTTGTTCTTGAGCTGGCCCTGGTGAGCTTACCACTGATTATTTTATGTGGGGACTCTAATTGAGCCCATTTCTTTATCAGAAGGGGCGGATTGCTTTGTTGTATTGAATTAATCCATCCCGCTCTGTGACAAGGTGTCAGTGATTGACACCCGGCCCTGGGCACTTCAGGGCTTAAAACTGAAGAGCCCAGGTCCAAGGCAATCAGTGACATTCCCCCTCATCATGAAGGGGAAGGCCCCTAAGGTGCTGTGGCAAACTGAAGAGGTCACACCCACAGGACCTGCGACATCTTCGGCCATGCAAAGTTCAGCTCAGGGAGCTAGGAGCCTGCGCATTTAGAACTTGGCACTCCTGCCTGCATGACCTGAAAATAGACTATCTGTCAGGCTGACTTTTGCTCTGCCTGACAGACACTTTTCTTGATGGGCAAAAGGTGAGGGGCGTGGCCCCTCGGGCTAATGGACGGGTCGGGCTGGATGTATGTATGCATCTTTGAAAACTTGGAATTTATTTCAATTACCTCAAAGGTGTTTTCAAGAGGAGTTATCCTTTTCAGAAATACAAAATCTATTCAAATGTGAAAAGTGCAAATGAGTATTGGCATAGGCATAGAAATTTAGATACAGCTTTGCGTATATTATAGAGGTCACAGGATGGACATAAATGGATAGACATGAGAATATATTGAATACCAGGCTACAAAATATGTTTTATTTAATAGAAAATTACAGGCTTACCCTTTTATCTGGCAGAAGCCTCAGATACCACTCGTAAAATGTAATCACCCCTTTTGATATTAAGTCAGATGCAAGTGTTGATACCCTGTCTATGGGTTTATTGGAACATCTTTATTATGTATTCTTAGTATTTGTATTGAGTCCACAGTGATGGGACAGTGTTTGGAAGGGTGCAGCAGGTGAGTTATGAGGTGGGACAAATAATGGGCAACTCCAGAGTGAACCACAAGGGGGACACCATTGAAGTATTTTAGCCAGATCAAATGTTATTGAGGTGCATGGACAGGGAGGAGAAAATTATTTTTAGGACTTTTCTGCACTAAAAGAGTCAATGAAGGCCATTGTTAACCAGTACAACAGAAGATGAAAATGTTTCAACTATACTAACCAGACCTTTTAATGGACCGTAACAAAGAACATGGATTTAGGATGCACATTACATTTTTGGGTTATTGGATTGTCTCAGGATGTTGGAGTCGTGCTAGTATTCAACATCCAGCTTACAAAGAAGGCTCAGAGCAGCTGTCGGACAAGCCAAAAGTCCCCACTTCCTAATCCTTGTTCTGCGCACTGAGGGGCATATTACCAACAACTAGCGATATTTATCGCTAAATGCGCTTAGCGGCTTTTTTTTTATCGCTACCTATCGCTGGATATTTTAGTGGAGAAAACATGCTATTAGCAACGTTTTTCTCCATAGCGCTAAAATATCCAGCGATAGCGGCGTAATGTGAGAATATCGCTGAGAATATAGCGATATTCTCGCATTAGCGACAAAATTCTCTTAGCCATGTTATCCACCTCCCATTGGATAACATGGCTAAGAACTGGTCAGAGCAGGCTTTAGTTTTTGGCGATAGCGGGAATATTTCCATCGGTACGCCAGCCTTGTGAATAGGCGATAGGACGTTATCGACTGCTTTCAGTCGCTAACGGGTTGGGTATGCCCACTTTGCATGTCATTAGCGATAAATATCGCTGACATGCAAAGCGGGCTCCAAACCGCTCGCTATCGCCTTCAAGCTGTCGCTAACTGCTGTTAGCGACAGCTTGATAATAGGGCGATAGAATTTTCGCCGCTTAGAGGCCCAGAAAACGGCAGCTAAACCAGTGAAAAGTGCCTATCGCCCCCCCCTTGATAATATGCCCCTGAGACATTTCAAGTTCATGGAAAAGAAATAAAAACAAGACAGATGCATATGTCTCGAAGGTAAACAACTGCTTTTTACTGATCACACCATCATATATCGTGACAGTCCAGGATGGTGCTTCTAAACAAGTTCAGAGTACACTCAAGTTTGATAAAAGAAGGTCCCGCTATAAAAAGACATAAATTAATAGTGACCTTGTGTATGTGAAAAATTGCATCTCCTTTCTACTATTTCTCAAACTCACTCCCCCTTAAAAGAAAACCCTATTTAATCACGAATGAAGTGATAGAAAGTGCAAATAAAACAAAAACTTGCACATATTTGCAGACCAGAATTTTATAAGGTAAAAGTCCCTCTTTGGCAAGTATAAATGAACTGATTTAATTTAAAACAACATATGAATTTGAGTCTGCAAATATATCAGTCAACTCAATCAAGGCAATGTTATTCATGTAGTAAGAAGGCAGTTGAAAACGGCACGTTGTTCGGAGTATAATGAAAAGCCACACATGGGAAAAATATCTCAAAGTTATGCGTAAAGTTAAGCTAGCATCAACTTAAAATATGAACGAAATATTATTTTGTGTTATAAAAGTTACTAATTTAGTGAAAGGCTTTCTCATTCTTGGCAAGACAGTATCTCAAATTAGCCAATCTACTAGAGTATGAGAAATGAATGCTACTTTTGAAACTTTTTTAGATGGTGCAGGACATTAGCGATAGATTGACCCACAACTATGCTCCCTTCAGATAGACAGGAGCTGGCTTTCACCTTGAGTATGAATGCTTAAAAGGATGGTAAACTAGAACTGCATCTTCCCTGCCTTGCACAGTGATGTCATCAATCAAGTTATCAATGATGTCATAGAACATGTCATATGTGAGGTTATAAGCAGTACATGGCGAGGGCACGAGTTACAATTACTTTAGTTAACCATAACTGGTGAATTTAAGGGATTTTTATGGTTTAAAACGTTAAATTTTAATTGACATTTTCAACTATCTGTAACGTAGTTTTTTCAATGAATTTTCTGTGTTTTTCTTAATGCAAAGTAAGATGTTGTTATCCGACCTAACTATACCATCATGTTTACCTTTGTTTTTGTAAATGAATTTATTTCTTATTTTGTTTTAACCCCTTGCATGCTCGGGACAGCCCCCGGCTGTCATGCGTCATGGTGGGCGTGTGCGGTGGACGGTTGGGGGTCGTCTGATTCACACCCACGTCCACTATTCAAATAGCCTGCACAGCGCGAAAATTCACGCCGCATGCAAGAGGTTAATGAAAATACTTATTAAAATCGAGCATTTTTATTTAAATCCAATTGTCACGTGTTTGAGTCTTCTTTAACACTAATCAGCCACATAATACAGTCATACAGTTCCAGCTGAAAGTGCTTTAAAAATGGTAAGCTCTCCTGGGGTCATGCATTCAATAACCCAGGAGCCTTACCGTGTTTTTGTACGTTTTCCAGAGGCTGCTGCTCTCGTTGAAGCCCCCTACAACAATTTTATAAATTGTTGGTGGTGCCCTGCCAATCCTTGGGACACCACCATGAATACACTATATGAGGGAGCAGTGACCATTATTAAATAGGAAAGCGGAGAGGCTGCAATTTGTTCTTTTTTTTAACCTGGGTTCCCACGTCCCACCTGCTCCACCATCAGCCTATTTTTTTTATAAAACAAATGGCAGCACAGCAAGTCCAATCCAATGCTAAAAGTGTCTTTTTTTTTACGCCAGCCATGCACAGTATTGTCAACAATTATGACAATCCTGATGTGATCAGAGATGTTATAAATGTAGTCGAAGAATATGCCATAAGTGATTTAATATGCAAGGGTAAAAAAAGTGCATGGCATGGGTACAAGTTATAGTCACTTTAGGGCATTTGTTATAGTTACTTGAGATATAGCTATAACTGGTAAATGTCAGTGATTTTGTTAGTTTCAAATGGTGTGTTTTAAGTGACATTTTCATCTAACTATAACCTCCCTTTATCCTTTGTTTTTTCATGAATTTCTACGTTTTTTAAGGCAAAGCTAGATATTCTTCCAATTCCTAATTATAGCATGACTTCAGTGAATTTCTAGTTGTTTTAAAAAAAAGTAAAGAAAGATGTCCATTGCCATACACGGCAGGGTGGGGAGTAGATGCAGGGCCTGGCCTTGCTTTGTCCATTATGGTGCCACTGCCCATACATGCTGCCCCTGCCCCCTCCTCCTTGCCCTCCATTGTCCAGGTACATGCCCCTGCCCTTCACTCCAGCCGTTGTTCTACCACTGTTCCTCCCGCCTGTCCTGTATGGTTAGCTTGCTACTCCTACATACCTGCTCCCTGCCTTCTTTTGTTCGAGTCCATGCACATGCCACTCCCTTCTGCCCTGCATGGTCCAATGTGCTGCCACATCCTCCACGGTTAGCTTGCTGACCCTGCACAATTATGTTGCCCTGCATTGGCCACGTCTATGTACCTGTCACTGCCATCCTCCTTAGCCTTGCGCTACACTTGCTGACATGGCCCTGCTTCACTCCCGCCCTCTGATGCCTGTGCCCCTGCTCGCTTTCCTTGGCCCACCATGTTCAATTAGGCTGCTACTGCCCCTCCTGCCTACTCTGAGTGTTCAGTTGTGCTGGTCAGATTTCTGCTCCTGTCCCTACCCCCTTCACCCTGGCTTCTACTGTCTGAGTCTATGGCCCTATATCCCCCTCCAGCCCTCCATTGTTCATTGTGCTGCAACTCCCTCCTGCCCTACATGTTCTGTTTTGTTGCAACTGCCCCTCCTGCCCGGCCAGCATGGTTTGTTGTGAAGACCCTGCCCCTCCAACTGCCCTCTGTGGTCTGTGTCCAGCCCCAGACTCCTCCCTTTTTGCCTGCCATGGTTTTTTTGTGCATGTTGCTTTCCCCTTCCTCAGCCCATCATGGTCCCCTGTGCAGTCACTAACCCTCTCGCCCGCCATGCATGGTTTTTTGTGCTAGCACTGCCCGCTCCTGTTCTGGTTGCTATATGCTCCTGGCCCCTTCCCACCTTCCCGCTGTTGTCTGTGTGCATGTCCTTATAGCCTCCCTGTTATCGCCATTGTGTGTTGTGCTTCCACTGCCCATGCCGCCAACCCTGCATGGTCAGCTTCTTGCACCTGCCATGCCTCTTTCCCCTTATCCTCTGTTCACCATGTGTAGCCCCTGAACCCTCCCTCCTGCCCTCCGTGGTCTGTTGTGCTGCCACTTACCCCTCCTGGCTACCCGGGCTGCCCGGGGTGGCCCTTTATGCTGCCATTGCTCTTCCTGTCTGCCCTGTGTGATCAGTTTGTTGTCCCCGTCCCCTCCACTTTAGTTTAAGTCTGTGCCCCAATCCCCTACATCCTGCCCTCCATGGTCCACCATTGTGCTGTCACTCCTATCTAGCCTGTTCTGCATGCTCGGTTGTGCTGCCACTGCCCCTCCCACCAGCCGTGAATGATTAGCTTGTTGCCCCTACCTCCTCCAGCCCTCCGTTGTTTGAGTCTCTGCCCCTATCCTTCGATGGTGCATTGGCATTTCCCTGGCCCCTCACTCCTGCCCTACATGGTCCGTTGTGCTGTAACTGCTCCTGCCTGCCCTGTATTGGCAGCTTAGTGCCCTTGCCACCTCACTCCCCTCCCTCTGTTGTCCATGTGCATGCCCTGTTCCCTTCCTATTGCTTTGCAAGGTCTGTTGTGCTGTATTGCCCTCCCGCTTGGCCTGTGTGGTGTATTGTGCTGCGGCTAAGCCTGGCGCCTGCCCTGTAAGGTCAGTTTGGTGCCCCTGCCACTTCCCTCCTTCCCTCTATTGTCCAAGATCATGTCCTTGTCCCTTTCCTTCTGCCCTCCATGGTCCATTGTACTGTACATGCCAACATTTTGAACTTGGTAAGAGGGAGATTTTGAAAGAAAGAGAAGTCAGAGGAAATGATTGACGCATTGAAAAAGAGGATATTTTCAGTGGAATCAGGTCTTTTCGAATGTATTGTTGTACTACCACTGCCTCTCGCTCCTGCCCTCAATGGTCCGTTGGGTTGCCCCCCCGTTAACTTGCTGCCTCTGACGCTTTCTCCCGTACCTCAAAAGTCCAAGTCTGTGGCCGTGAACAACTTGATCACTAACATTCTGTATTTATTACAAAAGTGTGGGCATATTTGAAGTCATTTGATGGAATAAAAATGGTAAAACCTAAAGCATTTCTTTTAGAAATCATAAAAATGAGGGGGGTCTTCTTCCCAAAGAGACTGCGGTCAGTGCGCTAAAAAACTAAAACGAGGACACATTTTCTAAATTCATAAATAGTAACAAAGCACTTTTAAATTATTTGCTACCTTTATGTTTTTATTATCCAGTCTATCACTTGATCAATTGTTGAGAGAGGATGATGAATTACGGCCAGAGCTCTCAACTTTGGAACTGGGAAATCAGGTTTAAGTTTCGGTGTCGGCACAACATCCTGTGGTTCTGGGAAAACCACTTAATTGCCCTATGCGTAAAACCAAAATGAAATTGTCCTTGTGAAATGTAACTGATGCTCATGTAATGCACTCCAATATCTTTGGGTCACATCCACACGATGTAAAACTTTAACAACAAAAAAACAAATGAATGCCTTTTGCACACTTTTGCAATTGGGCTATGCTTAGGCTACATTTGGGTTCTGTTTTCTAGGTTGCAATCTTGAGAGACTTTTTTGTTCGGAAGGTCCTTCATTTCCTCATTTACTGTGCACTGCTCAAAAGGGGATATTTCGACACTGGATACCGGACTTTGCGCTCTGGATACTGGTTAACCATTCAGCACAGCCCATTACATTATTACACCACTTCATCAAAATTCTAGCTTAGCCAGGGCACCGGGGAACGATAACCAGCAGATGACCGAGACTGTGCTAAAGCGGTTGCTGACCTGCTGCACACAGGCTAAATGAGGTCCGGTAGAACAAGAGAGGCTTTTCCACTCAGGATAAGGGGGAGATAAGGCAAGAAAAAAAACACGGAGTTGAGCAAAGTGCTGAAATAAAACTAGCTACAATAGATCAGCGACAGAGCGAGATTACAGCCCGGACGAAACCCAGTAGTGCTACAAGCTCCAGTCAACCCAAGATCTATTCAAAATTCAACTTTCTAAGGGATCCAGGGTCAGCCCTCTTTTCAAGCACCGCAACCCTAAAAGGTCTGCAATCTCCAGCTTTCATCCCAAGCGCAGAGCTTAAAGAATCCAACGACGAAGGCAGGGCACCAGGCCAACTAATCCAGCAACTCCTAACCATGCTACAACCTACCGCGGAATACAAGCCTCAAGAAACCTCTACATTACTACCACAATTGGAGACCAGTGATGAGGACTGGGCTACCAAAAAAACTAAGGCTGCGAGTGACACTAAAGAAGCTTCAAGGAAAGCAGACGCTGAACAAGTCAGCGTAATTAACGCTAGTCTTAGAAATAACATCTTGTCCAGCAACCACAGCATCCCATCAAAAGAAAGGACTTACCAAATACTAAATCACCTACAACCACACCACCCGCGGTCCAAGGGTGTCTACTTATACAAAATAGAGGAGCAGGAGCATGGACACTGGAATCAAACCAGAAAGGATGGGGGAGGGCATTTATGTCTTACTTGAACACAAAAGAATGGGAGGACATGCTCGCAACATATTAACCAAACCATGAACAGGAACAGGAACAAAGGGTGGATACCACCACAGAACCCTCTGGGAATGCACTCTCCACAGAACAACCTAAAAAAGGGTGCAGAAAAGATTGCGCAAACAAATAAACAAAATGCTGGCATTTGGGCTTCCCTACTAAATACAATACAACTGGCCGTCAATACACTGAAATTTCAATCTGATAAGATGGAGCTCCAATTAACATTACTGAATACACTGGCAGTTTTTACTGCCGGCATTGATGAAAAATTGGGAAATTTGAATGGTCTAATAAGAGCACAATCCAGCTCCCAACTTAGATGCAATTGCGACCAGGTCATTATAAATTATCTACCCTGCCCTCAATGCTAAGCAGCCTGGTAAAGGACATCAAAAGCGTAACAGCAGGGAAAACAACAAAATGCCAGAACGATCTTAACAGCTTGGAGGGATCAGCCAATGATCAAACAACCAACAATATGCACAGAGGAAACATCAAGGTGGACACTGAGAAAAAGGGCAATCCCGGAAATGGAGGATCACCAAAACTTAATGCAAAGCAACGCCGCCAACTGAAAAGGAAGGGGCGCAACCAAAAGCCCATACAGAAGTAACAGCTTACTTCCCCATCTTCTCAGAACCAGCCAACAAAGGTGATTTTAACCCAGCTGATGTAAGCTCTGTAAAACAAGCACAACTGTCTCCAATCATCGCCAAACATCCCCCGGATCAAGAAGAAGCCCTAAATCAGGCTTCTACAATTAGGGCACATGGGGAAATTGGAGAAGATAATGGACAATATGTCACTTCTAGGGCCATTATGGAACACAAAGAAGCGAAAAAACAAGATTTCACTATCACTCCGTTAACAACAAACGCTGAGGCCCAAAAGCTAATCAACTTAACCTATAAAAACACCAACACGAGTTCAAACAGGCCCTGGCGAGAAGTTTGTAGAATGACAGATAGGTCAGTTGGGCCAAACCAAGAGCCATTGCTCAAAGAACTTAAAGGGCCTATCACACTTCCTAAAGGTAGCTACAGCTGGAGGTTCCCAGACATAGGAGTACAGCACGGGGGAAAGACAAAAAAAAACCTCCCCCACGTCAAGAAAACATAAGCCCATCCCTAGAAACTCCACGGCTGAAGTATTAAGCATTAAATTGGAAAAACAGTCCAAAGAAACAACCAGCAATATATTCCAATCTGAACCGTCGGCCACAGGAAACCCACTGCCGCCAGGAAAACAAAGAAGACACCAGGAAGCAGAGGTTCTGGTATTCTACCCTCTATATACCTCCAAGGGCGATCAGGACATACTAAATCGAGGCAACATCCTAAGACTAACTGCGTAAATACCTAATCTTGCTGGCATAAGGTCAACGGATCTACTCTTTATAGAGTTCATACATACCACCAACCCTCAATGCCTAGAGGCCACAAAAACAACGTGGACCACAAGTGAAACTTCAGACACAATCCTGGCCAAATTGGGCATATTCCAAAGTTGGGGCATTGATATTGCCCCCTTTAAAAAAACAGCCTATCCATCGCCGTTACTAAGTAATGCAAGCCCAAAACAAAAAACACGCCAAGCACACCTAAACTCTGTACTTAGAGGAGCATGGGGAAGATCTCGTCAACAGATTGCCAGCATCGACTGAGACTGACAAGAATCGGTTCCATGGGCAGCTGTTAGAATAAGCCAAGGCTTTAACAAGGAATAAATATCGCGTACCATCATTTTACGCACAGAGGAGCATTGGCGCGATCGGTAAATCAGAAGCCACAGCAGAGCTAAGGAGGCCCTTCTCAGACTATGCTCGTGGAATATAAATGGCTTAGCAACGAAAATTGAGGATCCAGATTTCCTGCAGTATGTAACAACTTTTGATATAATTTTCCTACAGGAAACCTGGCTCTTGGCTCCTCAGTATATTGTGGGCTATACCTGCTTTGCTACTCCATCAACAAGAATTAGCAGATTTGGCCATTGCTCTGGTGAGTTGGCAACCTACATCTCTACAACAAGCATACCTTCATCAACTCTTATGGACTCGATGTCAAATGCAACAATAGCAGTTACAATTTCAATCCTTCTCGAGGACGAAGAAACGGAGGTGTGCCTAATTAACTCATATGTCCAACCCAAACGTAAAGCGAAAGACTCCACAGCACTTGTAAATCAAGCAGCAAAGTATGCTACAGTGATGAAAAACATGATCCTTATTTTGACAGGGGACCTAAAAGAATATCTTATAAGTATGTCACAAGGAAAGGAGGTAGCTATACAAAATGGAATTCACATTATCGCTATGCAAAGTCATCCAATGTATAGAAAGAAGAAACACTGCAACCGTCGCCTACTTGCAGATCTAGAACATCTAAATCTTCGAGTTTTAAATGGAAGATTTCTAGACGATACTCCACCAGTTGACTCTTATTATTCCCCTACAACAAGCTCTATATTGGACTATACCTTTGCAAGTCTCATACTTTTTCCATATATATCTGGGTATAGAATGGGGGATAAGGGCGACAGCGACCACAGCCCCCAAGAATTTCAAATAACAGCGACTGTAGCAAGACCGATTAGCATGGACGCAACTCTGGGGTGCATCTCCACTTCCAATTTAAGAAGGATCAAATGTGATGAGGGGAGAAAGGAAGCCCTCTAGGGTGTGGTCACAAGTCACAAACCACCCTGCTGTGGTTTTGAGTCGTGGTTACAAGTCATCGACGCAACACTTCACTGAGGAACAAGGAACAATGATATGAGATGACAAAGATCACATTTGAAGTGGCATTTTATTCGTTAAGTCTTAAGTACATCAGAAAATGCATTTATCAATCGATCAGCCTGAGCAATGAAACGTTTGGAAGTCTGACTTCAATCTGTCAGGATTAAAAAACGCAAGTTCACATTTATTATGTGCAAGAGCCTAGAAAACAGGCCGGAATGAGGACCTGTAAAACGGTATAATTGAAATTAGTTAGGGAAAGCAGAACACTTCATAAAGTCTAGTGCCTAGAAGCCCCTTAACTATGGAGACTATCCCAGCAGGGCCTAATAGCTTAAGGGAACCTAAAAATGCAAGGAATTAGGTGTGAATGGAAAATACAGAGCATGGACAGAGATTTAAAAAGACAAAAGTATTATCTGGCTTAGGAAGTCCACCACCTGAGAGAGAGGAATTGACGTCCCAAGTCAGACAATCGGCTAGCCGGAGAGCTTGCATGCAAAAGTCACATCAGCAGAGCTCTGGCTTCAGATTTGACGGGCTGAATCTAATATACCTGAAAAATGCAGAACTAACACTGTTCTGACGCCTTTTCTGACGCACTTTCTGATGCAGGTGGTTTGACCACATGTGTTCTAGGACACCGGAAGGACATCTTTAAAGAACATTTTGTTACGTATATTTTAAAAGAGAACATTTTGTACATTTCTGACAAAAGAACATTTTGTTACGTACATTTCTAGAAATATATGTGAGAGCGGAACTTACGACAGGTGCTGAGGTGGTTTCCTCGAGGCAGAGGGCCGCGGCAGCGCCAGCAGGCCAAGACAATGGTTTCACGAGGCAGAGGGCCGCGGCAGCGCCAGCAGGCCAAGACGATGGTTTCACGAGGCAGAGGGCCGCGGCAGCGCCAGCAGGCCAAGACGATGGTTTCACGAGGCAGAGCTACGGCAGCGCCAGCAGTCTGTCAAGGATGAGTTCTCTCGGGGCCTCTCGACTCCAGGATACAACTGCCTTCCTGGTCTGGCACTGCCCCAGTTATAGGTCTGGTCCCCTTTGATGTCCGGACCCTCGCGCCTGGGGGCCGGGAGGTCCGGGATGAGGGAGTCCAGACACCCAGCAGGGGGGTGGAGCCAGCGCCCAGGGCGGCCGGGGGTGATCGACACCTGGCGGAGGAGAGCCGTTGACGATTCCTTCTCCCATTGACCCGCCAAGTGGTTGTTCTACCTCCTGGGGGGAGGTTGGTGCCTCGATGTCGGGGCCGGCCCAGGCCCAGGGTTAGGGTCGAGTTGAGGCCACGCGGCCTCGTGCTGTAGTACCCAAAGATGGCGGCTGGGCCGGGGTCATGGTGTGGATGGTGACCAGGGCCAGCCGGTTCCGGAGCTGGAGTCTTGTTGTGGATGGATTGCGGATTACTTCGAGGGTCGCCGGGGGCTCTGGCTGGGGATTCCGGGAGAGCCAGGGTCCGGGCCCCGTTGTGGGGAGGGGGGACAGCCCGACCACGCGGCCTGTCCAACATGCGTCCCCCCCAGCTGAAGGCGGGGAGAGTCAGCCATCCTCCTGGGGACTCTCCTCGCTGAGGCGGAAAAAGCGTGACAGGCCGTCTGCGTTGGCGTGGTCCTGGCCTGGACGATGTTCCACCGTGAAGTCCATCCCCTGCAGGGAGATGGACCAGCGCAACAGCTTCGGGTTCTCCCCCCGCATTTGCATCAGCCATTGCAGGGGTCGGTGGTCTGTTTGCACCCGGAAGTGGGTGCCGAAGAGGTAGGGTCGGAGCTTTTTGAGGGCCCAGACTACGGCGAAGGCCTCCCTCTCGATGGTGCTCCATCGCTGTTCTCTGGCCAGTAGCCGCCGGCTGATGAAGGCCACTGGTTGATTGACCCCCTCGGTGTTGAGTTGGGAGAGGACGGCCCCCACGCCATGATCGGAGGCGTCCGTCTGTACAATGAATTCCCGGCTGTAGTCGGGAGCCTGGAGCACGGGGGCCGTGCACATGGCGGTCTTCAATCTCTCGAAGGCTGATTGGCAGTCCGGGGTCCAGTTGACTGTTTTGGGGCTCTTCTTGGAGGTGAGCTCTGTGAGGGGCCCCACGATGCTGCCATAGTCCTTCACGAACCGCCGGTAGTATCCGGTGAGCCCCAGGAAGGCCCGGACCTCCGTTTGGGTCGCAGGGGGTTGCCAGGCCTGGATGGCAGCAATCTTGAGCTGGAGGGGGTCCACCAGCCCGCTTCCCACTTGGTGTCCCAGGTATGTCACGGACCCTTGGCCAACCTGGCATTTGCTGGCTTTGATGGTGAGCCCGGCCTGCTGGAGGGCGTGTAGAACTTCCCGCAGGTGACGGAGGTGGTCGGTCCAATGGTGGCTGTACACAGCAATGTCGTCCAGGTAGGCGGCGCTGAATTCTTCGAGGCCCGCCAGCACCTGGTTCACAAGCCGTTGAAACGTTGCCGGAGCGTTTTTCATGCCGAAGGGCATCACTTTAAAGTGGTAGTGACCGTCCGGGGTAGAGAAGGCGGATTGTTCTTGGGCCCTAGGGGTGAGGCCGATCTGCCAGTAGCCCGCTGTTACGTCGAAGATGCTCAGGTAGCGGGCGGCCCCCATCCGGTCAATTAGCTCATCTGCCCGGGGGAAGGGGTGAGCGTCGGTCCTGGTAACGGCATTCAGCCCCCGATAGTCCACGCAAAACCGGAGCTCAGGGGCAACGCCCGGGGCGGCCGCCTTGGGGACCAGGACGACGGGGCTGGCCCAGGGGCTGTCAGAAGGTTCGATCACTCCTAGGGTCAGCATCTTGGATACCTCGGTCTGGATGCAGGCGCGCACCCGGTCTGGTACGCGGTACGCCCGGTGTCGAATAGGAGGGCTGCCCCCGGTGTCCACATCGTGAAGGCACCAGGGGGTGACCCCGGGTGTGAGGGAGAATAGGGAGGCGAACCGCCTCAGGAGGGCTTGACAGTCTTGGCGTTGCTCCGGGGACAAGGCCTCGGAGAGTTGGACCCCTTCCACTGAGCCATCTCGCTCGAGGGTCCTCAGTAGGTCCGGAAGGGGCTCGGAGTCTTCTTCCGTCCCATTATCTGTAGCCATCAGGAGGCTGAGTTCCGATCGCACAAAATGGGGTTTGAGTCTGTTGGCGTGGAGGACCCGTAGAGGGTTCCGGGCGGTTTCCATGTCGATTAAATAGGTGACGGGCCCCTTGCGTTCGATCACCTTGAAGGGCCCGGACCATTTGTCTTGTAGCGCACAGGGTTCAACCGGGGACATCACCCAGACCTGTTGTCCCGGCTCGAACTCAATGGAGGAAGCGTGCTGATCGTACCATCTCTTCATGTCCTCCTGACTGGCTTCTAGGTTGGCTTTTGCGGTCTCTCGGAATCGCCGGGTCTGGTTGCGAAGGGCCAGGAGGTACTTGTAGACGTCCGGGGGAGTTTTCTGGGGGGTCTGCTCCCAACCTTCCTTGACTAGGCTGAGGGGGCCCCGGACGGGGTGTCCGTACAGGAGTTCAAATGGGCTGAAGCCGAGGGATTTCTGAGGGACTTCCTGATAGGCAAACAGAAGGCACGGGAGTAGCACGTCCCACTGGCGACGGAGGGGTTCTTCTAGGCCCATGATCATCCCTTTGAGGGTGCGGTTGAACCTCTCGACCAGTCCATTTCCTTGCGGGTGATAGGGGGTCGTGAATTTGTAGGTGACCCCGCATTGTTGCCAGAGAGACTTCATATATTTGGAGATAAAGTTTGTGCCCCTGTCGCTGACGACCTCTCGGGGAAACCCCACCCGGGAGAAGATCCCCATCAGGGCTCGGCCTACCACGGGGGCCGTCACAGTTCGAAGAGGGATGGCCTCGGGATAGCGGGTGGCGTGGTCCACTAGGACCAGGATGAACCGGTGTCCTTGGGCGGTTCGGGGGTCCAGGGGCCCCACAATGTCTATTCCCACTCGTTCGAACGGGGTGGTGACGACAGGAAAGGGTTGTAGGGGTGCTTTGATCTTTCGGCCACTTTTTCCGCTGGCCTGGCAGGTGGGGCAGGCCCTGCAGTGGTTGTTGACGTCCTTTCGCATTTGGGGCCAGTAAAAGTGGGTCACCAGGCGGTCGTAGGTTTTGTCTTGCCCCAGGTGTCCGGCAAGGGGGACATCGTGGGCTAAGTTCAGGAGAAAATCTCTGAAGCGAAGGGGCACTACCAGCACCCGACTGGCTCCTAGTTCTGCAATTCTCTGCTCGCTGTAGAGCAGGTCCTAGTCCCAGTAAACCCAGTGGGCCCCCGAGGTATCCCCTGTGCTCTGGGCAAGGGCTTGCTGCCGGAGTCCCTCGAGGGACGGACATGTTCTCTGCTCATCCCGGAATTGTTCCTGGGTGGGACCCCCCTCCTGACGCCACTGTGCCAGGTCAGGGACGTCCCGAAGCTGGTCGGATCCTTCTTCTGTTTGGGTCGAGGGACTGGCTTCTGGGGCGGCCTCCTCTTGGGTGAGCGCGGGAGGAGGTTCCGGCCACTCGGGCTCTTCTGGACTGGGGACCGCGCGGGCGGTCATGGACCGGGTCGTGACGCAGACCCATTCGGGAAGGCCCAGCATCCCCAGGTGTTCTCTCCGTTCGACGGCTGCCCAGGGAGAACTTTCGAGGTCGTTTCCTAGGAGGCAATCCACGGGGGCATCATCGCGGACAGTCACTTTTAGCATCCCGGATACTCCTCCCCATTCGAAGGGGACACAGGCCATGCGACACAGACTTTCTGAGTTGTCTGCTGATCGGACAGGGCAAAGAATGTTCGGTAAGATTTGGTCTGGAGTAACCAGGTGGCATCGGACCGCGGTTACACTGGCCCCGGTGTCGCGGAGGGCTTCTGCCCGGCGGCCATTAATGTTGACCCACTGGCTGTACTTCTGCGTGTTGGCGGGAAGGGGGGCCCGCGGAATCATATCTCTCTCCCCCAAGCAGACCAGGGACATGGCGGCCGGTGCCCACTCAGGCTGGTCGGTCTCGTACTCTTCTTGGTCTTCCGGGATTGGTTCTTCCCCTAGGGCGGCCGCTGCGACCTGGCGGGGGGTAGCGTTCTGGTTCTTTGGGCAGTTGGGATCATTGGCGTAGTGGCCGGATCGTTGGCATCGGTGGCACATAATGTTGGCCCGCAAGCCGGGCCGGATGGGCGGGCTCCCCCTGCCGGCCGGGGCTGAGGGGTTGCTTGCGGGAGTCATGGGGCCGGGGTCTCTCCCCCGACCCTGGCCTCCTCCTCCTCCCCGGGGGCGATGGGGCCCTTGGTAAGGTCTGTGCGATTCGCTGGGCCCGTTCCGGCCAACTCGTGTGCTTTCCCATCGGTCGGCTTCGGCGGCGAGTTGTCGAGGTTCCGTTAGTTTACTGTCCAAGAGGTGTTGCCGGAGTTCCACGAAGCAGTTGTTAGAAAGGTGTTCCCATACGATGAGGTCGAAAAGTTGTTCGTAGGTGGTCACTTTGCTGCCCTTGATCCACCCCTCGAAGGCTCGGCTAAAGAAGTTCACGTACTCCACCCAAGTCGTACCCGGGATCCGTTTGCAGTCGCGGAACCGCTGGCGGTACATCTCGGGTGTGAGTCCGTATCGAGTGAGGAGGGCGGCCTTCATGTGGTCGTAGGATGTCATCAGATGGTCCGGGAGTTGCAGCAGGGCGTCTCGCCCTTCGTTGACAAACCTCCCCCATAACCCGGCTCCCCAGTCGCTCCGGGGAATCCGGTGGGAGGTCATGGCTACCTCATAGGCTTTAAACCACTGCTGAATATCATCGTTCTTGTAGTACTCCCTGATGACATCTTTGGGGATGTGAACCTTGGGCTCGGTAGAGGCAGGCAGGGTCGGGCGTTCGGGGACCCCGAGCTCTTTATTCTGTTTCTGAATTTCCAGTTCCTTGAGGTTGCGCTCATGTTCGTAGGCTTGCTTCTTTTCCTCTAGCTCTCTCTGTTTTTGCTTCTCTTCTCGCTCCTCTCGGAGCCGTAAGTGTTCTAGCGTTATTTTTTGTTCCGCCAATTTGAGTTCTCCATCCAAGCGAAGTCGTGCCAGTTCCAATTCATGGAGTCTGCTTTTTTCTCGTTCTTGGATCTCTACTGGGGAGAGACCCGCTCTTCTTTCTTCTATTGGCGCGGGGCTCGTTTCGGTGTTTCGTGTTCGGGGTACGGCTGTACCCGTCTCTGCCCAAGACTCTAGGGCTCGTTTGAAGTCCTCTTTCGTGCTCAGACCTGTGGTTGGAAGGCCAAGTTCTATGCAATATTGCTTCAGTTCCCTGTGGTTGTAGTCTTCCAATTTTTCCATCTGGAATTTTTCCGTTGTTCCGCTCTCTGTTGTCATGGTGGTCGTGTGTTGTGGGGCGAGTGACCCTCTGTACGATTATGCGTCGGTTCGGATCCCACCGCTGCCACCAATGTTAGACGGGGACCCAGAGGGTCGGCCGAATACTGAGGGAGAGGTCTCCGATGAGGACCGTCTCCGGCGATCGTACAGACAGGGCACTTCCCTCCCCACAGATAGACACCACACAAGGATGAGTTCAACACTTTATATAGGGTTCGTGCGGCAAGGTTATCAATGATACAGGAGATATCGGACTCGAGGGTCCTCTCAGTTTTAGTCTCTGTAGGGAAAGGGGGTAGCGGGACAGTCTTGGTGCCGGGTCGGCACAGGAGGTGGTAGGAGGGGAGCTCACAATCCTCGAGCTGAAGGGTCGGCAAGGTGGGGCCGCGGCAGCGCCAGCAGGCCACGACGAGGGTTTCACGAGGCAGAGGGCCGCGGCAGCGCCAGCAGGCCAAGACGATGGTTTCACGAGGCAGAGGGCCGCGGCAGCGCCAGCAGGCCAAGACGATGGTTTCACGAGGCAGAGGGCCGCGGCAGCGCCAGCAGGCCAAGACGATGGTTTCACGAGGCAGAGGGCCGCGGCAGCGCCAGCACGCCAAGACGATGGTTTCACGAGGCAGAGGGCCGCGGCAGCGCCAGCAGGCCAAGACGATGGTTTCACGAGGCAGAGCTACGGCAGCGCCAGCAGTCTGTCAAGGATGAGTTCACTCGGGGCCTCTCGACTCCAGGATACAACTGCCTTCCTGGTCTGGCACTGCCCCAGTTATAGGTCTGGTCCCCTTTGATGTCCGGACCCTCGCGCCTGGGGGCCGGGATGTCCGGGATGAGGGAGTCCAGACACCCAGCAGGGGGGTGGAGCCAGCGCCCAGGGCGGCCGGGGGTGATCGACACCTGGCGGAGGAGAGCCGTTGACGATTCCTTCTCCCATTGACCCACCAAGTGGTTGTTCTACCTCCTGGGGGGAGGTTGGTGCCTCGATGTCGGGCCGGCCCAGGCCCAGGGTTAGGGTCGAGTTGAGGCCACGCGGCCTCGTGCTGTAGTACCCAAAGATGGCGGCTGGGCCGGGGTCATGGTGTGGATGGTGACCAGGGCCAGCCGGTTCCGGAGCTGGAGTCTTGTTGTGGATGGATTGCGGATTACTTCGAGGGTCGCCGGGGGCTCTGGCTGGGGATTCCGGGAGAGCCAGGGTCCGGGCCCCGTTGTGGGGAGGGGGGACAGCCCGACCACGCGGCCTGTCCAACAAGGAAGAAAGGTGCTCCGGGACCGAACGGAATTCCACCTGCCCTGTTTAAAGCAAAGAGTGAAGACTGGGCTGATATCCTGCAATTTCTATTTCTGGAAGTCAGGCGGCTAAACAGAATACCGTAATCATGGAAGGGCTCAACTATAGTGCCAATTCATAAAAAAGGTAATAAGGCTGAGCCCAACAACTATCGCCTAATAGCTTTAATAGACAATGAAGCAAAATACTTTGCGGGCACTATACTAGAAGAGCTGACAAACTGGGCGGAGGCGAATGAAATAATACAGCTAAACCAGACCGGCTTCCGCAAAATGGCCAGCACATCTACAAACTTTCTCACAATCTCACTAATAATCGATGCAGCCAAAGCCTCAAAACTACCTTTACATTTATGCTATATTGACTTCAGCACTGCTTTCAATAATGTAGAGAGGGGTAGACTGTGGGGGAAACTGGCGCAATGGGGCATACCACAGCCTATTCTAAACATGCTGAAACTTCTACATACAGACACCTGGGTGCAGGTGAAATTAGGTGGCGGTACCCACATCTCCTTGTAAGTTCCCACAACAAAGGGACTGAAACAGGGTTGTGTGCTCACACTGACCCTGTTTAATCTATACATGGCTGACCTTCCAAAGGAGCTCGATGCCTGTAATTCCCATTCGCGGAGGATAGGAGGGAAAACATTGTCCAATCTCATGTAGGCAGATGACATTGTTCTGCTCAGTCACACTTATGTTGGTCTCCAGCATCTACTGACGGAAATGCAGAACTACGCCACAGCAAACAACTTAAAAATATACTTGAACAAGACACGGACAATGTCAATAAACAATAAAAAGAACCTCCATAGAAGCTGGTTCCTTAGTGGCACAAAACTTGATCCAGTTCAGGAATACAAGTACCTTGGAGTTACGTTCGACAAGGAAGGGTCGTTCTGGCACCAGAAGGAGGAAGTTAGAAGGAAAGGTCTGCTGATTACCCTAACAATGAAAAATCTCACAAATAAACTAATGGGGCCTACCCTGACTCCGCTTTGAAGGTACTTCAGGCTAAACTACTTCCCTCAATTGCTTATGGTAGTGAGGCTATGCGGGGAAGAGATGCAAATGAGCTGGAAAACACACAGGTCAACGCCTATAGAATCATTTTCAGCCTTCCGCCCTACACTTCACCTGCTCAAAAAAGGCTGGAGTTTGGCCTCCTAAGAAAAGATCTAGCTAGGCATGGTGCTTATATCATCTGCTTGCACAGGATTAGAAGTGCCACCACAAACACGTTAAACTATCTGCTGCAGCAGGATATACAGCATAGAGAGCACTTCCAAGCCAAGCCTGATGGTAGCCATCAGCTAGCCCTAGAATCTACCCAACTCACAGAACTCTGGGATGTGCAAATTGGCTATCCCAGCTTCAAAAAACTATTCTGTAAAACCTTAAAACAAATCTCTTTGGTGGAGGACAAAGCAAGCTTCTCAAACAGATCGCATGCCTGGATGACCCTTAACTCCTATAAATCACTGGCTCCACAACCATATTTCAACCAAGGTTACCCGAAGTCCATAAAAATGAACTTTCTGAGGCATATGATGGGAATCTTTCCGTGCGCTCAGCATTTTCCACCATGGCAAAGGTCACTAGCACAAAAGCCGTGCAGGTTGTGCAACACCAAACAAGGCGATATACTACACCTAATCTGCTTATGCACGGATCTGCACCAAGCCCGGCAACAGCTTTTCAAAGAACCCTTCAAACAGAAAGGCCTCCGCACCAGGAGGCAAGCGGTACTAGCATGCTTAATCCCAGAAAATACACAACTAAACTGCAGACTGGTAAATTTCCTTATGCTGGCTGAACAAAAAATACCCAAAGCAACATAAACTGAACCAGGCCTGGGCACTGCAATACACCACTAACAGGAACATGTCTCACACCAGACCACAATAAGGATATACTGCCAGCAGTAAAGGGATAATCCTCGCAACAAGTGGAAAAAACTTGACCAATACAAACACAATAACCTGTAAAAAGAAATTCATGGCAGGCCCAAAGGAACATGAGTCTGAAAATTATAGCATTCAGCTATATAAGGACACATACTATGTCTACAACTAACTCTGATTTTATATTTGTAAAGACTTATCCAACAATGGGTCTTAATTTGGTTTTAATCTGAAGATTGCCTTTCATAAGTCAAAAAACAAAAAAGGCAGGGAAATTGGAGGAAATCATACACACATTGTTGAAAATTTTAAACATATTTTTGTATTTTATGCAGTAATATGCAATGGTTTTAAATAACTATGCAGGAAATAAAGAAACTTGAAACATTTACTGCACTATCCTCAATTTTCCATTTCAATTCCATTAAGATGGTGTTCAGATGTGCCATTTTGCCCTAAATTTGGAATGTTAGCACTCTAGTTGCTGATTAGATCATAGTGGTAAAGCTGCAGTTCATCATCAGGGAGTTAACTGGTTACAGGTCAGAATGTTATAATGAAATTGATGAGGAAGATTTTTGAGAACTCATTTAAAATGTGTCATAATTTTGCTTTCTACAGCACTAATAATAATATCTATGACACAAAGAATTCCCTCGTGTTCCTTTCTAAAGGAAATGTGTTAAGTGTTGCCAGTTTGATTCAATCCTGATGGCCTCAGGACTGCCACATTTGTGCCATAAGCAGGACTGTTGGCGCTCTAGCTGTTCTTTAGAACACTCTAGGAGGCTGCAGTAGAATACAGGGGATCAACTGAGAGGCTGCTGCTGTTGGAAGTTCATATTTTACTCAGAATGTCAGACTTTATTTTCACATGGCTGAAGAAGATAGTGTGAATTTACAATAAATATGCTCTCATTTTAGCTTCTGGAGCACCTTCCATTACCTATTAGAGAAAATCATGAGAAAAAACAGTTTTCTCTCAAATGTGGTTTATGACATTCGCCGGGGTCAGCATTTTTCACAGGGTAAAATCACTTTAGAACACACCACCTCTTTCCATGCGGCCGGTGGCCAGCAGTGCAGTCTTGCAGATTGGCTCAAGTGCAAGATGGCACCTGCTCAATACTGCAGCTGACCGCCACTGCCAGAAAATCGGTCACAGGCCTTGCTGTGAATGAGCCCCGAACAGGCACCACGGCTTATTCCTGAAGGACCTTAATCATCTTGCTAGCACCAGACGCCTGCAGCAATGTAGGAAGCAACTTCAAAACCTCATTAACATGTGCTTCCCAACTCATCAGCTAGATCACTGTCAGGATCAGTCCTCAAATGCACGCTCTGTATGGAAAGCAATGTTACATAGCCATACTAGCCATACTGTAAGCGTATATTCGACAGCTGTCTGCCAATAGCGTCGCGACTTTAACCTACAATCAGAGCCCGAAACAAAATGTCAGCAGATCGTCGCTACACCTAATCGCCAGCAGAAAAGTGTGGTTTGTGTGCCATACAGTCCAACAGTGTGATGGGTACTGACTGCAATTAAAATGTTTAGGTTTTGATCATCTTTCACAAATAAATTGCTGATAAAACAACTGAAAAAGACCACATGGTGTTCCTCATGATTTTAACAGAATTTATAAAAATGCTATTTCTAGAAAATAATATTGCCCGAGAATGTGTTACATAATTAGATTTTTTTGCTGAATAAATTAGATAACCTTGCTGCATAATTTAGAGAGCTTTCCACAAACTCATATTAGTCCAGGCAATGGTTAAAGTCTGAAGAGTGGTTTTAGGCAGTCATTATGATGATGAAACCTATATTTCACCTTTCATACTTAATGATTCCCTTTGAAATATGAATTTTTATATTAGTATATATATATATATATATATATATATATATATATATATATATATATATATATATATATATATTCACATACACGTGTATATATTCTCATGTACAACTTTTTCTGTATATAAATCCGTAGCAAAACAGGGCATGTGAGAATGCACAGATACAACGGATACATTTACTAAGCCTTGTCCAGGAAATGCCCTTTGATTTTTAAAACAAGTTCCCTTTGTTTACGTCTGGAATTTAAATACACGAGGACCTCTGCTCACTAAGAGCCTAGAAAAATACATTTATTAATACTTTGCAAGTTTTAGACTCGTGTGAGAAGTGCACATTAACTAGGCGTTTGGCTCCCTCTTGAGGCTCTTTGGGTAGTGCAGTTCTCATCAACTTCCCAGTCTGTCATACATTCCATCCCATCGAAGTTATTTTAATGACCAAGCTAGAACAGGAGTGTATAGCAAATACAGACATTGTGCGAAATCAAGGGAAAACATACTAGAATGCTGCAATGTTCTTTTGACACAGCAAGCAAACCTGCGTCAGTGCTCCGACCCCCGTACAGTGTAGGACGTAGCATTCGTTTAACCATTGGAGTTATTGTCTGAAGCACTCTGAGCGCAGAGCTGTGTAGTGTATCGCCCTCAAGGAATGCAGCAGCCTGCGTAATTAATTTACTGCTTTATTTCCCTACCATAACCATATCAGTCTTTCCCCCCTTGGGAGGAAGTCTGCGATGGCAACGGGCCCTTGCCACCCCTGACTTCATCCCTTGGTTCTTGTCTTGCCATTTGCCCAAAGATGCCAGCTTGCCCCGTCATCTGAAACATCTAGAACGTGACGAGCTCACCGCACTGTGGGACTCATGCTGAGGAAAGATCTCTCCATTCATATTACATCAGAGCAGGAAGTTGACTTTTGTCCAAAAACATCAAACGATGAAAACCACATACTCATATAAAACCCGAAAATGAAATCTTGGTACGTACACCTAACCACAAGATGCAAAAGTGAGAAAAAAGCTAAAGAACACCTTCTTAAAAAATTCGGTTGGGAGGAGATGTGGATATTTATGTTATTAATAATATGCATCTAGTGGGCACGCCTTTTGGTAAGTGAGTCAAAACCCACTGTTGTCATTGGAGAGAAGAGAAGGAGAGACATATACTTAGGACAACGTGTATGATATATAAGAAGAAGCGTAATAACATAGGTAGAAAGTGGGAAGGGAATATAGAAGACGCACGGAGTGGGGAAAAGAGCGCCAGGAAGTCGGGGGTTCAGCCACAATCAGGGCAGCGACGGACCATTATGACTGAAGGAGTGAAGGTGTGTGTACGGGAAGGCTCACGTTACACTTCTCCTGAATATTTATAAAAAGTCTAAGGTTACGCAAAGATGGGGCTGGATTACTAGTAGGATCTGACTAGCCTAGGTAGTGTGTGTGCTTCTAAGATGTGTGACCCGGGCCGTGCCCACCACGCATGATAAGAGACGTGCTAACGTTTTTCCGATCTAGAAGAATAACTTAAATGTAAACGGTGGTCAGCGAGTCAAAGCGAGTGAGGCCACTGTCTGTGAGCATGGGGACATTCTCGGCAGCATACCGATGAGTGAGATAGTTGGAAAGTCCAATGAGACAGTAGTTAAATAGTGTACCTAGTTGGGTCGCTAGATCATCTCCGTACGGAACAAGATGAGGACATGCAAAAAAAAAAAAACGTGTTCATGTTCCAACACGCCGTTCCACAGGACCAGCAAAAGTCAGTAGCTTTTTCAGTGATTAATTTGGCTCTTCACTGACTTATTTCGTAACACCGGCACATTACTTATGACAGTCTACCACATGGTGGCGCTGTGAGACTAATAAAAAAAAAACACAATTGCAATGTGTATAACAATTACATATAGGATAAAAACAATAATAATAATGCCAGGTTGCTCAGGCCATTCTTACAGCTTTGGATTACATGGAATAGTCAACATTTTAACACTTGTAGGACTCTAATTGTGAGTAGGTGTTGGCACCAGTATTTAGCAGCCCTGGCAGGAACTTGAGGTGACACAAGCAGCAGTGACCTGTTGAGAAATATTTTGGACCCTGGCACATATTACTTTACAAATTAAGTACTGGTCTTTCAGTTTCAGTTTAAATGGTTTACCGGGGGTTGCATAAAGCGAATGTACTAGACATAACTCATCAGTTCACTTTACCTGCAAGGCAGTCATTCATATTAGGGCATCAATGTGTTACAAAACTTTCTATAAATCAGCTCTCCAGGTCATAGGGCAGGTTTTGGTTGAAGAAAACCGACATCAGGTCTTGTCGATCATTAGTTTTACTGGTACCATTCGCTTTCCTTGCTACCACCACAGGTGTCTTAAAAAGAAAATGATCCATCCAAGCTGCTCACCGTTTACAGGGTGAGGTGCAGCTATTTCTGATGTGTTTGCTGTGTAGACACGGGCAATATTCGGAAATAATGTCTATTCAGACCACTGAATATATATTGAGACACAATTATGCACTTGTTTAGTATCCACAAAAAAAGCAGATTTACAGTAGCCAACCAAACATGTACTTAATGAAAAGACCATAACATAAGTCATATTAATTTTGGAAAGACATAATATTGTCTAAACATGCTGTTGGACTATTTTGAGTGCCCGACTGAGACTATTTTGTATCCTGTTTTTTAAGTTGGTCCTAGGTTCACGCTAATATAGCTAATATAATGTGTGTGTAGAGGCCTTTCCTTGTCTTTAACATGAGTGAGGTCCTGGAACTCCCCTAGGACCTGAAGGGGTGCACCAAGTGTGCCCTCATTTTGCTGACAGTGGACTACCGCCCCGGTCTGGGCTTTAGCATGTGCAGTGGTGGCGGCAGCATACCGCGTTTTGTGAATGAATCCACGGTCTTGACCAGACATTCTATCTGTATTGCCGGCCTCACTGTGTAAAATTTACTTTCAATGTGTAACCCAGATCATAGTGTTATCATCCCAGATGGACTTTGTGTGTTTGTGGCTTGTGTAGTACATGCAGTATGTACATCAGTGAGCCAGAGTAATAGAAGCCTGTGAGTCCTTTCTAGCCTGTGCTTGTGCACATGATATAGATGAAATACATTTCTCAGGCAGAGGAAATGTCCTGTTAGCCTTCCTGAAGCTGGAGGGAGGAGACATGGCAGGAAACATCCTTTACCACGCAACTTTTACCACGCAGTGCCTTTACAACGTAGGTTTTACAACGAAAACCATTACAACGCATTGCACTGGGGGGCGCTCTAGGATAGGGAATAGTTTAATTTACTATCCAACACCTTCCCTACTATCCACGGGGACTGGAGTTGGAAGAGTAAATTAAACTATTCACTATCCAGCACCCCCCATAGCAATGCGTTGTAAAGGCTTGCCTTGTAAAACTTGCGTTGTAACAGCATGCGTGGTAAAAGCATGGGTTGTAACAACGTACATCCAACATGGCTCTTTTCGAAATTGACTTAAGAACTCCTGCTGAGAAGAGCTGCTGATTAGTCTTCTTGTGGTACTGCCATTTTGTAGGTGCTGGGGGTGGGACCTAATGGTGAAGACAGGTGAAGCAGAGTTAAAATAAACATAGTTTATTCTCTACATGAAAGGTCCCATCCTGCAGCTTTAACTGATGCACTGCCCTCACTGCCAACCGCCTCCCCGTCTTCTCAGATTCCATTCCATGCTGACCTAACAACATTCAAAATCACTAGGCCTATGATATCTGTTCTGTACAATGCGCCCATATATTATACCTGCCTTTTATCCTCGTACTGATCAGTGCGGCTGGTGAAAAGTAAGTTGCAGAAAGTTCATGTTTTTTTGTGCCTCTGTTGTGGGTACTCTAGGCAGGGAGGAGCATCATCTACACAACGACGGTGTCTGGAGAAAAGCCTTGAGAGGATACTTGAAAGAAGTTTTCTGCAGCATACTTGGAGGACTGATGTAGAACCAGAGCTGGTGTCTGCATGACAGCCAGCTTACCTTAGGAAAGGGCACACAACCTGCAGTATTTACTTGCTGGAACAGTTGTACGCCTAACCAGGGGCGGTGGGCGAGATTTGAAAGTGGTAGGGCGCTAAGTGATTTGCATACTGCACCGTTGCGAGCGAGCGCAGCGAGCGAGTCCGAAACCCAAAAGGGGGGTTTGGGGGGATTACCCCCCCCAAGAAATTTTTGAAAAAAAGAAGAAAAATCGTGCATTTTCAAGCAAATTTGAGAAAGCAGGAAGGTTAATAAAGCAATTGTGAAAGTGCAGTTATTACATTAATAGATGGCATAACATAGGTAGCTGCTTATTCAGTATAACCACAGAGCTTCATACATTCTGTCCTATTATGCTCAGGTGTTGAATTCAGACTATAAGACTTTCATGGAAATCTCAGCTCTAAGAGTAGAAGAAGTTGCACAGCCTAACTCCCATGTAAAAAAATATAGCATCAGTTTGCTTACCTTTATCACTGGTGTTTGCTGGGTGGTAGCCGGGGTGAAAGAGCAGCAAAGGAGGTTGTGGTCCTCTTCTTGTTTGCTGAGAACTGGCCCCAAAATGCGGTAATGTTTCAGGTTGTCAGGTGCTGAAAATGAAAAGATAACAATTTATTTTTGAAACAGTAGGGTAATCAAACAAAGACTGTGGGGAAAAAACATAACGCTCCAATCTTGTCCTTGCAGTTTGCATCCAGCTCTTAGATGACAGTTAATAGCTCGCTGTTGTATGTTAGGATTTTTACTTTGAAACTGCAAGTAACAAAAGGATCTCTCTGACAAAAGCAGTCACTCACTGACCTATTTACATCATTTGCTCCAACCGGGGTTCAATAAATTCTCCCTGAGGATGTTTGGCAGCCAGAAAGCTGTGCTCATTTCATTTTTGAAACTCACTAGATACATAGACTGTCTTTTATGTTTGTAGATAAAGTAGTACAAGACACCAGCACAATGTCATCAGTAAGTGTTTCATTTTAGGGTTAAGGGCTATGCACAGAAGTCTGAGTTATTTCTACAGACTGTAGGGTTCGATCACGTAAATTAAGAAATTATGTGGATATTATTCCAGGTAGACATTTTCAGGGCATACTTTTTAAAAATATTCAAAAAACAGACTAGCGTACAGAACTTTCCTGTTGTGCAAGTCATGTGCAAAATGTTCATAGCTTGATACTGGCTCATGTCCCTTTGATTCTGGTGCTTGGAGTTGTGCATTTTTACGTAAAGTCAGAATTAACAGGCACCAGCATTCTAAGTGCTCTGTACTACAAAACCAGGCCCAATGTCCCACATCAGATATGAGACAACTTAGTCTTTGTGCGGGTGGGTAGATGTGTGGATTGTATTCAGCTGCTGACTTTGCTGAGAGAGGGCGTCTGCCAGGGTGAACTGTCGGTTGTCAGTCCCCCATGTTAAGTTGTCAGTGACTTTCACATTTTACAAGAGAAATATATGTACAGCACCACCAAAAGGCACCGTTTGTGTCAATTAAGGTAACTAACTCCATTTCAAAGAAACTGCGCTTAAATTAAGCTCTCATTTGTATTAAACGAGCATCATGTATTTGCTCTTGCAATTGTTGCATATGAGTCATGAGTGTAGCAGGAGTGTAGTGTACACAGCGTCTATCCTACAGTCCTAGCGCACAGAGGTTCTGCTCCACATAGCGTCTGCACCAGGGCCTTCAGGCGCACACAATCAGTTCCTGTGGTGTTAATGGTGCACATAGTGTCAGCCACCGTGATTTTAGTTTATACAGCGTCAGCCATCAGGGATCTTAGCTTATTCAGTGTCAGCCACCGGAATCTTAGTCCATGGAGTGTCAGCCACCGGAACCTTAGTTCATACAGTGTCTGCCACCAGGGTTTTGGTACACACACTGTCACCCACCAGGACTGAGTGCACAAAGCGTATACCACCAGAGAGGCCCAGTAACAACAACAATGCCCGGCTGTTCGGGGAAAGCCAACCATGTTGGAATGGGTTGCGCAGTCTGAAGCAGGTTGTTGACCCCCAGCTTGCTGGGAAAGGCGCAGCTAGGGGTGCAGGCACGTGCACACTTCACGAGACATCGGTTCTCGCCATTATCTGAGGGGACATTGTGAATATGAAATGGCCGCACTGCATGAAATAGATGTCCAGCAAATTTCCTCTGACCCAGAAGAGCCAGGCGCTTGCATCAGTGATCAGTCGTCCTGCTCACATAAGATACTCCATGGAAATAGGGAATTGATGGCTTTGACACATTGATTGATGGCTTTGACACATTGATTGATGGCTTTGACACATTCTGTTTGGAAGAAAAGGGGGCATGATGGATTTAAGAACTGCATACCAAGATTTTGGCGAATTCATTTTATGATTTTTCTTTTTAGCTAATTTATATAATGTCAATTACATTGATGATTTTTCAATTGTTATCATTGTTTCCATTCCTGTTATTGCTGTAAAACATTCATAACGATTTTAAGTAATTGTATATATTAAATTCAGTACAATTTAAAATCAATTCAGTAAGATAGCCAAGTGCATTTGCTGTACAAGCCTCATGGTGGGTGAACTCGGATACACTCATAGCTGGAGAACTCGAACCCTTGTCACAGCCCTTTGGAATTGTGTCTCTTAAGATAATGAGACATCTAATGAGGGTACAAGCCTCATGCACTGAAAACCCCAAAACCTATTCCACTCTGCAGCGATAAGCGAACATACCAACCCCTTCACACCACAGCTGTGGCTTCCTCTCATAAGTAAATCCCCAAATACAATGTTTGAAACCTAGCAGGTGTCTTGGGCAAAGCAACAAGTGCAGTGTGAAGAACTAAGAACGCAGCACTCTAACGACGTCTGATTCAATAGTCAAAAGTAATGTTGTTATAATTATAATGATATATCCCCTGCCCTGGTTTTCATAGCAAAGACTGAAATTTGTGGGTGTTGTAAAAGCACTCGGGGAAATACAGGACCACTGGGTACGATTTTACTAACACATTCCACCTTCAGCACACATGAAAGGCAAAAATGCACTAAAACACGGGTTTTCCACCTTTATGAGATGCAAACCTCGTAGAACAAATTTAGGCAGGTATTCCATGTGGCAAAAGTTTTGTTGTTAAATACTGCGTGCGAGTACATGTATCGAACCACTCAGAATAGGAAAACATGCCCAAATGCTGTTTGGCCAGACTAGATATTTTGTGCAGCCCTCGGTCTTTGTAATTTGCACATAGCTGAACTGGAACAACCAGCTGGAGATTAAGCACAGATTGACCTGCATTTTGTTCTGCAGCTCACTGTGCCTTGGAAACAAGACTCAACTGACGCAATACTGTGTATATATATATATATATATATATGTGAACATATTTAATGGTTCACTTTACAATTGGGCAGCTACAGTTCACACACAGACTGGCTTAGGATATGCGCAGCGTATAGCACAACAGACAGAATATCTCGACACACTGAATTTGGCTTTACTTGGTATTCATGATGCACCCTTAACCTCTATTAGTGTCCACTCAATAGAGCCATCCTTAGGACAGGGCCTACCAGTCTCAGTCACACGAAGAGACTTCTCTCACCCACAAGGCAGGGACATATTCCTGCAACAAATGAACTACGATCGGCCGTGCCCACAGTGGAAATATTCCGCAATCACGCGGTCACATACTGCTTCAACAAGTAAAACTGCAAGGACTGGGGCCTAAACAGCTGCTCCGCCATTACCATAGAAAGGCAGTTGAACCTTAATCTATGGCAGCTGCGACACAAACAAAACCGTCCCCAGTCAACAGCGTTCCGGAATCAGTCTGCCTTTACATGTGACAATTAGTACTCCAAGTGGTAATGAGTCAGAAAAATAAAACCGCGCATAACATGACTGCGAGGCAGAGCTAAATGTTCATATCCTTTCTTTCAGGGGGAAGATTGGACTTGTGGGCATTTCGTTAGAAACTTAAAACGCGGCTGCATAAAGCTCAAAGAATTCTGTATATTTTCTGAAAAATCGTTTTCAACTTTCTGTGCCCGAGGCGAATTCCACACAAATCCCGCCGTAAGCGCTTGCTCAGTGCTGTAATTTAAAATGCCTACAAAGCACATCGCCGCACACTCCACCAGCCACCCGCACTGTGGCCTGCCTGAGGCCTCATCATCACATCATGTCATCATAGCTGCCAAGGGTTCTGATTACTTATGTGTGACATTTTCACAATTGCAGTGTAATTATGAGTGACATTCAACGACTATGAGTGACACTCTCGCAAGCAAAATCAAGCAATGAAGAAGTGCAAAACATATAAATAACAGACATTAAACTCACTTGGGCAACGAAAAACTCAGATCTTAAAACTGCTGTAAAGTGCTAGAAATAGAAGGGCACTAACCTAGTAAAAAGCAGTAGCTCACAGATAATCCTCATAAACTACAATTTTGTGAACGTGTGGTTCATGTTCTTTCTTTCCTTCCTTCTCCCCTTTTCTCCTCTTTCTTGCTTTTTCCCTCCTTCCCATTGTCTCACTTTCCATTTCCCTCTCTAGAACTCTTTTTTTTCCTGTTTCCGCACTCAAAAGGTAACAGTGGTAAAACGGGTTAGCCATGTGGCATTATTTGGGATCAAAGCGTGCATGATGTTACTTCTGCTACCCCCAGGCGTTTGGACTAACACTTTATAAAACTATCTCTGTATGCTATAGCACCAAGAGGCCTTATTAATCCAGAGCCCTGTGCAGGCGTCCCTGGAGGGTGAAAGGGCGCCGTAAACTGCCATCGACCCTGACTGACTTGGCACCCTGTTCGGGACACAAGCTGTCTCCGTGCAGCTATTAATGAATAATTGGTCTAGTTACTGCCAGACAAGGTGATCAGTAAGGTGCAGCTAAACTTGCTACGGTACAAAAAGAAAAACATCTCGGGAGCCTCCAGGCCAAGCCGCACTTTACTGGGTCCATTCATTAATTGTATTGCCCCTGTTCTGCAGTCTAGGCCACGGTGCCCTGCACCACTTAAAGTAGGTAGGTCAGTTGCCCTCCCAGCCTGTACCCTCCGACCGCTGAGGTGTGAAACCTGCCGCCTGCGATAGCATACGCTGTGGGGGCACTTTGAAAGGTTGTGCAGCATTTTGTTTTATTTGCTATGCTCTACGTTTAAATGCACAATCGACATCACCCGTACCTTGCAAAACATAATTAGAGCGTAATACGCAGGCCTTGCTGGGTCTTGTGCACAGGTCGGTGATTTCGCCGATAATACACCAAAGTGGCGGCTGTTTGGGGGCACTTTGAAAGGTTGTGCAGCATTTTGTTTTATTTGCTATGCTCTACGTTTAAATGCACAATCGACATCACCCGTACCTTGCAAAAGTAATACGCTCTAATTATGTTTTGCAAGGTACGGGTGATGTCGATTGTGCATTTAAACGTAGAGCAGAGCAAATAAAACAAAATGCTGCACAACCTTTCAAAGTGCCCCCAAACAGCCGCCACTTTGGTGTAATATCGGCGAAATCACCGACCTGTGCACAAGACCCAGCAAGGCCTGCAGGCAGCCAAAACTAACAAAAGCAGCCATCACTGACCTGCACAGCTACCGGCCACTCGGAACTCCGGCAATACCAGCGGGGTAATACCGCGCAATCAGCACAGCGCGACTACCCTTCCTTCAGCCCCCTAAACACAGTCCTGCCCTGCCCCCAAGCGCGACCCGACCGGCTGCACCTACTTTTAGTATTCGTTCCTTCGAAAATTTCAGTCGATGAGTCCATTCGATTGACGATACTTGAACCTCTCTGAGCAGTGTCACAGTGTTGTGACTCAGGCTGTTGTGACTACTCGAGTCGAGTCAACAAGTGAGTCTAGACTCTAAGTGTCGGACGGAAGTGCTGTGTCCTGGTGCTGCCTGGCCTACACGCAGGAGACATGTCAGAGAGGGATCCCCACCCCCTACCCGACTGGAAACTTAGACGGCGCGCACGTCCCCGAATGGCCAATCACTGAATGACTTCACATGCTGAAGTCACAGTGATTGGCCATGATTGATAAAGTGCTGAGCCTTGTCCTTGGCGTGGTGGACCAGCCAATCCTGGCGCTCCATAAGCGCCAGGATTGGCTAGGGGGGCCCGCAGACTCCTCGCCCTGGCACCTTTCAAATGACGGGGCCCGGCTAAAGCTGCATCCCCTGGCCCCTTCGGTCCCTTCAGCCTGTATAATGGGAACAGCTGCACGCTAAAGCGCATGCTCGGGCTAGTCTCAGCCCGGAATTCCTCATGCGCTGTGCTCAGTGGCCGGATCATGCAGACTCTCTGACTGCAGTGTCACTCAAGCTTCAGACCACCAGCCCCACCCCCTGTGCACTCCCTATTCCATCGGGTGTATCCCGCAAGCGGATTGCAGCGGCGCTTTATTTAATTTATCGGTGCTCTCAGTGTGTCACGCAGCGCAGGTGCGTCCACCAGGCTTAGTGGGGCTACGCCCCTACGCCCCAATGGACGCACCGCTGCTGCGCCTAACCTTAAGCTCCTGGAAGCCAACCAGCCTGCTGAGAGAGGGAAAGAGCCTGTCAAGCCTGCAGGAGATGTGACTGTCCAGGGAGTGCCAGAAACTTCCAGAGTCGAGTGTGGAGGGTCTACGAGGAGAAAGAAGACTGCAGAAAGTGATGCGTGCGTCCAAAGAGTGTAGGTGAAGTATCTCCAAAGTGTTGCTCCAAGAGGGAATCACAGGCTGGCAGTCAACCTTGCCGCTACATGCTAGGAACAATCATGGTGGACTTCGCTGTTTAAATCCAGAGCTGTGCTCATGGTATTAAGTACCCACCAAACCTCAGAGTTGTTCCTGCAGCAGATGTCACCACAGAAGTCAAGAACTGTACCTGAATGGGTGTCACAGCCAAGGCCCGTGCCAATAGCAGTCGCCACTGCCACGTTTACAAAGCGAATCCCGCGCCTACCGGTGAGCTTCTGTGACATCTGTGTACATGGAGGCACATCCGCTGCCATGAGACCACACTGAAGCCCATTACCTCATTCATCGAAGGAATCAGCTGTGGCTCTGGCTGCCCCATACTCCTGTGGTCTACGCAGATCAAGGGCTACTCCCGCAATCATGCTGTCTTATCCCAGAAGCGGGAAAGACTGAAGATGCATTATGCCACAAGACGCAGAGACCTGCATTGCAGCAAGACTGTATCAAGGAGGATGTACTGAACTGGGCACAACCATAATTGTACTGGGGTACCTGCACCTGAGTCTTATTCATGTCACAGAAAAATAACCAAAAGGGTATCCGCCTAAACTTACAGGTGGAAGAACTCATGGGAAAGAGAGAAGGGGAGGGAAGTAGCCCAAGTGGTAGTGCATATTATTGTACCTGTTGTGGCATACAGTTTTAGGTGTGTCTAATAAAGTACCTTTTTATCCAAGTAAAGCACTAGATTGGACAAACAGATATTGTGCTGCTGAGTGATCTGAATTCTGAATTTGCAAACTGCTATACCACTGGCCGGAGAAGCCTGTGATTGCTTTCCAGCTCTACAACTGAGAGACAAGTGCTAAAGGTATTGTACTTGGCCCATTTTATAAAGCCATAGCAGGACCGAATCCGGGACATCCAAGGCAAATCACTGCAGCTACATGGCTAAGGCCCAATAGCTCCTGCTTGCTCCTTGCTCTTTGCCAGAAAGGATATTGCTATACCTGGCCCTTTTTGCAGGGTTTCTAGCAGATCTTTACCTTTTGTTGCTGAATCCGTTTTTCTTGGCATTAGAACTCTGTCCTGCTTATGACTGCTAACCAGTGCTAACGTGCATGTACTCTTTCTCTAAATGGTTATATTGGTCTGCACCTGATTGGTACATTACATTATCTTATACGTCCCTAGCATATGGTACTACATGATATCCAGGGCCTGTAAATTAAATGCTAAAAGTGGACCAGCAGCACTCATTGTGTCACCCACTAAAATAGTCCTTAAATATATGTCTTGCCTACCCCTGGAGCCTGTAAAGTAGTTCCATAACCTTTTGCCATTCTTAAACCTTCAATTTTAATACATATAAGTCACTACTAAGGTTCGTCCTAAAAAGCCCATTCAGCAGGGTGTGTCCTGGTAGTGAAAACCTCCTAAATTCGTTTTCCAATACTTGAAGCTCTATCTCTCCCATTGGATAACATTTGATTACTTTATTACATTTAATACAGGCTAACCTTTGATTGGGAGCATGTAGAAATGTTTTCTGTGGACTCAAATGAATTGTAATTTAAAATCCTCTTTAATGGTAAAGTCAGACTTTAAGTCACAATTCAGAAAATGACACTTTTAGAAAGTTGGCATTTTCTTGTCCTAACCATTTGGTGCCTGCTGCTAGTGTCCTTGGGTCACATGACTATAAATAGCTTAGCTGTTAGGCTTTGTGTATTCGGGAACAGGGTGTTGACAGGATGGGCCATTCTGCTTGGATTGCGGGGGCAGAACTTTTCCCTACCCCAATTGCATTTCATAGGGCTGCCTCCAGAACACACACAATGGAACCTGACACTAGTCATTTATCATCCCAGACTTCTCAGAGCCTTAACAGAGGAAGAGAAGAACTTTCTAGAGCCAGATGTGGGGTTTGCCTAGAATATTCCCCCCACTTGAAAGGACGGTACCAGGTATAAATATTGGACCCCAGAGCAAGCCTTCAGTACACTCCCGGACCTGTGGAAGACTTGAGAAGAACTGCCTGGACTCACAGACGACTGCCCCACTGTTTGAGATCTGCCTTGTTTTCCAGAAGACTGACCTGCTGCTTGAGACCTGCCTTGTTTTCCAGAAGGCTGCCCTGCTGCTTCATCCCTGCTTTGCTCCCCAGAGGACAGCCTTCCTGTTTGAACCTATGACTACAGGAGTGACTCCAAGGGCTAGTTGGCTGGCCTCCTGTGTGACCTACAGGGATATAACAAGCCTCAGAGACCATAAACTCTATATTTGGCCTCTGCAGGAGGGAGTCCTAACCCCTTCCCCCCCCCCACCCCCCCCCTCCCCAAGTAGTGCAGCCTCAGGTTCTGGACCTTTGGAGGTGGTGTTAGAGGTACTGCTCCCTGCTTAACTGTAGGTTCCATGAGAGCCGACGCAATGGGGTGCAGGACCTTGCATCGCAGCCCCAGGCAGCTCCTGATCGGCTGCCTCATCGGAACTGACAAAGCATGACAATTCAACATATTGCATTGTAGACCTCGCAGTTCCTCATCGGAACTGACACAACACTTCAGATCAGGGACATAATTTGTAATTCTCAGCAGGACTAACCTGGTCCCTGTATCTGGTCAAACTCTATTGTGGTCGGCCTGAACTTCTGACTTTGTCCCAGTGCAGTGCAACCAGATAACCACAATTGGTGCTTTGTGCTTCTACAAGGTATTTTTACCTAACATTTTGAAATTGCATATTTCTGGTTCTCCTGATTGGATTTTTGTTGTTAGGGTATCATTTTATTTATTTATTTATTAAAGTTTTCTAATTTTTTCCCCAAATTGGTGGGGTTTTTCTTGTGTTGTGATTTCACTTTATTACTGTTTGTGTGCTGCATAAATACTTTATACATTGCCTCTAAATTAAGCCTGTTTGTGCCAAGTAACCAGAGGGCTAAGCACAGGTTAACTTAGTGACTTTTATGGTTCACCCTGACAAGGACTGTAGTTGTTGCCTGAGTGAGGCTTCCAGCTCCTCCCCAACCAATAACTTAATTTCTTACATTGGTTTTCAGTGGTGGGATTCAGTACTTGTGATTGTGCAGTCGAACTCAGTGATTCTGTACAAAACTAAAATCCCATATAAATAATCTGACATCAGATTTGATTTCTTTTTAAATTCTCCTTAAGTTTTGATTTGGTCATTTTGTTCCTTTTAGTAAATATATCTTGCCTCTCAACTTTTTTGCAACAATGGAGTTGGAGCTAACCAACATCGATAACCTCAGCAGGGTAGAGCTGCAGCGTATCTGCAAGGAGAGGAGGGTTGAATGTGGGATAGAGGGTCACCAATGTAGGGAGCAATGTCTTTTCCCATAGCCTGTGCCCTGAGAACCTGGAGGACACGAAGGCTGAAAGGGAGCTCAAGCTGCAACAGGTCAAATTTAAAACTAGAGGCTGCCAAAGAGGAGGCAGCTGGCAAGAGGGCTTTGGAGGAGAGGAATACTGAGGCAGAGATCACTTTGGGCAAGGATAAAGTTGAGACGGCATTGGCAAAAAGAAAATGTTTGTTGGCTCGTGAAGTCAGTCTTAAAGAGCTGGACCTGAAGGCAAAGAATCACCTGGGGTGCAGCAGAAATGGTGGCAGCAGTAACTCAGCATTCAGTGGAGACATGAGGGTCCACATTCTCCAAGACCTGGTGCCTAGCTATGTGGTCGGAATGACATTGATAAAGGGGTTTCAGTCTATGGGGTAGCCCTAAGGATGCACAGGGTCCCAGAAGAGTATTGGGGGAATGAGACTCTGGATGCACATACCCAATGGGGAGAGATTCTTTGTTGGCCCTAGAGAAGGGTGATAGGATAAAGAATCCCCTGATGAAGGCAGCCCATGACAAATAAAATGGTCTCACTTTTGAGGACTATAGGCTGAAGTTCAGGGACAGACTGAACTGTCTCACAAGTCCTGGGTGGATGTAGTGGACTATTTATATACTTATGTAAGGCACTGGATGGTTGGGTGAAGGGTAATGAGTTAAACATTATGAAGAGCTCTACATTCGGTTTGCAAAAAAGCCCATGTCCAATCTTTGGTTTCCAGAGCTACACCGACACCTAACTGATAGAACGGTGATTCTGGTTCCCCACAGCAGAGTGATAGGGAGGTCCATAGTAACCCAGATAGGTCCCAGGATAATGGGGGGGGGGGTGGGGTGTTTATGCCCCTTCTAAGAACAGGGGGAGTTTCAGGTGGCCCAGGGCACCCCATTTGCAACCCCGGTGCTTTGACTGCTCCTAGTTGGGTCACAAGAGAGGGGACCTGGTCTGTACCAAGAGGCCAACCACTAGTGGGAGCTCCACAGGGGTGGCCTGTGTGATCTTATGGGTATGAAGTCTCCAAGAGCAGAGGGTGGAGCATACCCTGGTGTCTTTTAGCTGGGAGGTGGATTCTAAGGGTAAGTGTATGATCCTTTGGGGTGGTAGATATCACTCCCATCAGGTACCAGATATTGGGATCTTTGTCACTGCCCTAAAGGATCCATGTGTCAGTCAGACCAAGGTGGTGGAAAAGCTGGTTTCCCTCAAGCAGTAGACAGGACAGGTATGTAGCGTAACTCAGACCAATGGGCAGGACTTTTTCCAGCCCATGGCTCAGGTGGCCCTGGAATCGGTGGGGAGGTGACCAACGGGAAGGTCATGGTGAGTACCCAGATACCCTTTGACTGCATTCTGGGAAATTAATTACCATCAGTACTAGCAGAGCTGGGAGGGGTGAGCACTCGGAATGCCCTAAATGCTTCAGTTTCTGGAGGTACTACTACCAAACGGAGACTACGGAAACCCAGATGGTGGAGCAGGAGGAGAAAACAGTCAAAAATGGGAAGACCAGTGGCTCAGTGATGCCAGCTCCAAGAACAGCTTTTTTTAAATGTAAAACATGCTCCTAACCGCTGACTAAATGGGGCTGTTGATTGATTAAACAGACTAAGACCATGTATTAATTCAATTGTTCTGAAGTATTTTATTTACTTCTATTTACGTTTTTTTAATGTGTTCAAACATTGAGACATGTCCTTCAAAAGAGACAGAGCAGCTACAACATTTAACATATATGCACAGTGCTCGACATTGAATCAAACAAACATTATATACGAATTACAACATAGATACATTTACATTTGAAAAAGACCAGTCAATATTAATCAACAACCTTATTAGCTGGTTATTTCAACACCATTAGTTGCTAAAACTATGAAGGCTGTTCCCTACTGGGTACACATTTTTAGAGGTCTAACCGGGCAAAATAACTCCCAACAAATTGCTTCACATAGTTCATTAGTGTGTAATCCCAGGAGTAGTAAACATCCACGCGTTTCAAACCTCTTTAACGATTTTCGTGGTTCTCTTCAGGGCATATGACTGGATGAAATCAGTTTAATAGTCTTAATAAAACAGAGTGTCCTTTGTAGATCAGGGTTTAATGTTTTAATGACTGACTGCAGATTTGGATTGATTATTTTTTAGGTGCTTTGTATCTGTGTTTATTAAGTCATTGGAAAAGCGCCATGGACCATGACTGCTTAGCGTTTTGTTCTAGCACTTTTCTCTCGTTTTCAAACCGAGCTACAAGCCGTGATTATTTTGTTCGTGGTTACACATTATTTCAATGTTTTCAGTTCATATTTTGTAGGTCATGAAAGAGTGTGGACCGTAGCGGCTTTTCTCTTTCCTGGTGTTGTCCTTCAGGCGCCCAGCAATATTGAGACATGCTTAATTATTACGTTGTTTCACATTATTGCTTCCGAGACTTCTCTCTGATGCTGTATGCTTGATTCTCCCGCACTACTGAACAGAGCACACAAAGACTAACCCTAATGAGGCCATTTCTGACCTGGAGGTGCCCTCTGTACTGTCACAGAGACAGAGGGCCATAGACCTGCACCAGGCAGTCCTCTGCATGACGCAGTATGTGCCAGCCTTGAGGAGGTTGTGGTTCCCCACTAGAAGTCTTGCTTGCCAGGCACCTGTTCAGCCTCAAGGTACAGACCCTGGACTGAAAGGCCATTCTCAGTATACCACTCCTGGACAGGTGGGAAGGAGAGTGGAAGTAGGGTGCCTAAAACCTGGGGCTGCCCCCAACCACTCCGCACCCGCCCTTATACCCCCCTCGCCCACCCTGTCCCATCCCACTCAGAGAACCCTCAGGAGCAGGTAGAGAGCTCCTTTCCAGCCCCAAGCGTTTGGCTCCTGACACTAATAGATGGCAGTGGCCTCTGCTGGTTGTTGTCTTTATGAGTAGAGTTTTCCCTAGTTTGGGGGCAGAAGTCTGACTCAAGGGGTGAAATGGGCCACATCACCTTGTTGGCTATGGTGGCACTGTCTGCCTATAGGGAGGCATCTGTGAGCAAGATCAGGTCAGTAGCTCCACAGATGGGGTCCACAGAGGAGAATGGCTCCCCATGGGCGCTAGGGTATCCAGAGGATAATGTCATAGGGATACACTTAGACTTGGATGACCATAGAACTGACAAGTACCTCTAGAAAAGAGGTCCATTGTCCATGTTCAGCTGTCTAAGCAGGGAAGCCCACCAGCATATTGATTAATCTACCTAGCTTTTGGCTTTTGGCTCACATTGGACCTGGCCTGTTTTGCAAGGTCTCCTCCAGATATGTGCCTTCTGTTGCTGAGCCCGTATGGTAGTACATGATACCCACGGTAAATGCTAATAGTTAGCCTGCAGAAGTCATGGCATCACCCACTAACATAGTCCTATAAAACTTGTCTCAGACCTGCCACTGCAGTATGTAGTGCAATTTTAAACTGCCTAAGGTAGGCCCTAAACAGCCTATAGAGCAGGGTGCACTGCAGTTAAAAGTTAGAACTTGATTTTAAGTTTCACATGTCCCAATAGTGAAAAACTCCTACATTCGTTTCTCACTATTGAAAGGCATATCTCTTCCATTCGATAACCGTACTACATTTAATAAATGCTAACATTTGATTTGGAGCTAGTAGAAATGTCTTTTTTGGACTCAAATTAATTGTAATTTAAAATCCTATTTAATAGTAAAATTGAATTTCAAGTCACAATTCTGAAAATGCATCTTTTAGGAAGTTGGCATTTTTCTATCCTAAACGTGTGCCTTCTGCCAGCATCCTGGGTCGCCTGACTGGGAATGGCTCTGATGTTGGACTCTGTGTATTCCTCCCGGACAATGAGACAAAAAAGGACTTTTGGTTGGCAGGATGGGCAATCCTGCCAGGATGGTTGGGTGGATCTATTCCCTGCCCCACTTACACTTTAAAGAGCTTGCCTACAGCACACATAAAGAAACGTGACACTAGTTTTTGTCACTAGTGACTTCCTGGAGCCTAGGCAGGAAAAGGAAGCAACTTTCAAGAACCAGATGTGGAGGTAGCCTAGGGAATCCCCCACTTCAAAGGCTGGCACCAGGTATAAATATTGGACCCTCAGGGCACCTCTTCACACTTCTGGACCCAAGGCCATAACAAGAGGCAGGACTGCCTTGTTTCCCCAGAGGACTGCCCTTCTGCTTGAGGCCTGTCTTATCCCCTAGAGCACTGTCTTACTGCTTGAGGTCTGCCTTGTTCCCCAGGGGACTGCCCACCGGCTTTAGGCCTGCCTTGTTCCCTAGAGGACTGCTCTATTGCTTAGGGCCTGTCCGGCTTTCGGGGAAGGTTAACTGGACTTGCCCCCTCCATCCCAGGCTACTAGAGGGATTCCACTGTCTAGTTGGATGATCTCCTGTACTGAGCTACAGGGACACAACATGCTTTAGAGGCCTCCCTGCAACTGGACCTGCCTAAGCCCTGCTGGCATCTGCTAGACCATTTCCAACCATTCCAAGATGGCTGTCACGTAAACACCTCCTACATGCATGTGATGTGACACATTCATAATATACATGCATCATGATGCACTGGTATCTATTTATTTACTTTACAGTACTAACATGGCCGATAGCCGTATGCTGTAATGTGCTCTAGTTTCTTCCTCACATTACATGTGTGCATTCTAGAATTGTTGGGATGTACAGGGCATTCAAGATCAGCTTAGGTGTGAGCCTCTTGGGTGGTTGGGTTGTTTTTTCCATTACAACCAAACAATACATTCTAACTTCAAGTCTACGAGGCCTCTTCACGTCTATTGAAGTATTTATCTTTTCAACACTGGTGACGAGGATGGGATAGGAAGAGGAGAGAGACAAAAAGAAGTAGAAGAACAGCTCAACTCCAAGAAAGATTAACTCCAAGAATTCATTTTTTTTTCACCTATGAGTCTTGTCTCACTTTATATATCTTTCTAGTTTTAAGCTGGGGAAATTTATTACAAATGTATCTGATTCTCAACTGAAGACTCACATCTGCCTTTCGATTCAAGTAAGCTCTTAACGCTTTTACATCGAGTGTGTTTGCTGTACTCCTGTGATTTCAACTTACGTGTAAAGTGGCACTAGTGAGCATGATTTTTAATCTCATTTAATTTATTTTGTACGCGCAGTTATTCAAGGCCTTGTGTTCGTTTAATTTCAAACAGGGCCTTGCGCTTGAAACGTTACCTACTTGCTCGAGCTTTTCTGGCCCGTGCTCCTTTGAGACCTTCTCCTCACCACGCACGTTAATGTGATGCATGCTCCTACATGTACTAGTCAGTGACACACAGCTTTGGTGTAGAATTCAGCAGTGAAACGCAGAATCCCTGCCCTTACGCGCACAGCAAACTCCTCACTGTGACGTGGAGGCTTCTTGGTTGTCATGACAATGCTCTGAAGTGACGGCCATGCCTCCTTTGTTCAGCAGTCAAACAGTTATTTTTTTATCTATGCGCTGATGCACACAGTACAACTATTCTTGTTTAATTTAACTGCTACGATTGGAATTCAAATTCATTATTGTGTGCACTGACGTGCGCTTATTGTCACAATATAAAATTGGACCTGAAGCGCACCGCAAATCCTAATGCCTCTTTTGCTCTTTCAAACAGTTCACTTATATCTACGCGCTAATGCGCACATCACACCTATACTTAATTTAACTGCTACGTTTGGAATGCCAGTTGATCATCACATGCACAGACATGCACAGCAGTTCATAGTTTAAAAATCTTCATTTCATGATGTTATTTGTTACATTTTGTGCAGACATGCACTGCACAGCTGAAATTTTGTGTGTCGATTTCTTCAGTTACTCAAATAATGTCATGCTCTACTCTGACACGCACAGCTTTCATTCAAAATTCCTTCAAATCTACGCTGACACGTACAGCACTAATTTTGCGTGTCATAAGTCCACAATTCTTCAGTGTGTCTCCGTTTGCGCTGACACACACAGCTATTGATTTATACTGTGTGCTCCTGATTGTGCTGACACACACAGCTACTAGTGTGTCATGGCATGGCTCAGATACACACGGTTGTGATACTGTGTGTTTTATTGCCATTTCATTACTTTGGTTCACTGATATGCACAGTTCAAGATTTGCATGTCATTGACGTTGTCACCTACGGCAACTATTGTGTATTACTGTGTAGCTTGTTGGAATCAGCCTTTAATTTTTTTCTCTCTCATCTTGAATTATTAGCTGTGTTGTTTATTATCTTCGCTGACACACAGAACTTTACTAAGTATGCAAAACATTTCTGCACCTCCTTTCTTTCTTCAGTCACCTAGTGATCCACCTTTTAAGTGGTCTAAATGGAAAAGGGTATTCAAGAGGTATGCTCAAGTTTGTGGGACTTCTCTCAGTCCTGAGAGGACAGCGTTACTTTTACACTGCCTTGGATCAGAAGGTCAGGATGTATTTGATCACCTTCCTGATGTCCCGGATAGCGTTGCAGTAGATCTCAATGAATATGAGATTTGTATATACAAACTTGATGTACATTATTTACCTTAAGTACAATGTTAGAATGGTATCATTTTGGCAGGAGACTACAAAGAGAAGATGAAACACCTGAAAATTACATCACAGACCTTAGACGTCTAGCATCTTCCTGCAAGTTTGGTGTACTGATAGATAAAAGAATCAGAGACCAGTTTATGTTAGGGTGCGGACTGAAAAAGTGCATGATGAATTGTGGCTTAAAGATGAGCCTTCCCTTGATGAAGTTTTACTTGTAGCTAAATAAATTGAACATTATCTTGTGTGAAGGAGATCAAGAAAGATCTCAATAAAGAAGCATCTTTAGTTAGCTCCTCTTATAATTTCAGTTCCTCCTCAAAGAATGTTCACACTAAGGTTGGTAATGATAAAAACAAATTAATTCCTGGGTGGGAAAGAGAGAAAGTGTTATAGGTGTGATAGGCCTGGACACTTAGCAAATGACAAGTCATGTCCAGCTCTTACTGCTGCCTGTACATTTTGTAAAAGAAAAGGACACTTTGTTGTTGCTTGTAAAATGAAGGGTTCTAAACAAAAGGTTAGTGAAGTTGAGTGTACCTCTTGTGCATTTTCCCATAACTTTGAGAGTAGTCAAATTCTTCTTCAAGTTGGAGCAGATGGACCTTTAGACAATATTAATGTTGCAGGTGAAAAGAAAAGACTAAAGTCTTATATGAATACTCTGGTGCCAAGATTACCATAATTCCTAGTAAATGTTATGATGACAAATTACAGGGGAAAGTTACCTTACTCAAAGCTGATAGTCACCCTTTTGCTTATGGTGGGGATCTCATTGAACTGTGCAGATATTTTATAGGTTTCTTAGAATATGACGTCCGTTTCACCTCAGGTAAAGTTTATGTATCCAACAAAGGTTGACAGTATTGTAAGTTGGTGGCATCAAAAGGATCTTGGTGTCATGTTGAACCCCTACAGTGATCCTCCTATTCTTTTAAAAGATAGACAACCTGTCAAACTTATTGGACATGATACTCTTTTACAAGAAAACGTAAAAAAGGAATATCCTCAGGTTTATGGTGATAAGCTTGGTTGCTTAAAGGGTTATTTTCCCAAAATAACATTGGCTCCTGGGTTCAATTCCTATTTCTAGTAAGGTACGCAATGTTCCTTTTGCTGTAAGAGAAGAGATGTGCTGTGATTTAGAAAAATTTATAAACAAAAATGGGGTTGACCCTGTGTCCCTCAGAACCTGGGTTAAATGATAGTTCAAATAGAAATTGGTTCTGTTGGGTACGCACAAAACTTAATTTCAGCGTTATTATTTGGTTTTTAACTGGTCTTATAATCCAAAAAACAAAACCATCTAAGTAGCTTAATGGCTGATCCCACATCTGAAAGAGAAAGAGTGAGGCTTCATACAGTCAATGAAAAGATAGCCTGCAATCAACTTTATATTCTCTTTATATTAAATGAATTATACTCTCGTCTATACAAAGACTGTCAATATCATAAATATAGTGCAAAGAAAGTGAAAACAATGAATAGTGTTCACCACACAAAAAACAATAACATAAAAGACAATATATACATCATCAATACATTCAGGTCAACAATCTATACAAATACAAAGGTCTAGTTTCACAAAGGCCATCCACTGTTGTAAACTTCTTGAACCCTTTAGATTTCTTTTATTTCATTGGAGTCCTAGAGTTAGGGGGCCTGTAGGAAGTGTCGACGTTTCGCCCCTATCATGCGCCAACTTGTTGGTCGCGGCGGGTCTTTATCAAGACGATTAAATGCACGACAGTCCTGGGTTCCAAGTGCAAGAGTGTCACCTGTGGTCCCGATAAAATCTTCAATTCGGCAGTTTTTGAATTCCCTGTCTTCCGACTGGTTGGATCTAACTGATTAGAGCTGACTGATTAGATCCAACCAGTCGGGAACTACAAGCCGGACAGTTTCAGCCGTGGGAGATCGAATTGAGACAGGGAATTCAAAATCTGCCGAATTGAAGATTTTATCGGGACCACAGGTGACACTCTTGCACTTGGAACCCAGGACTGTCGTGCATTTAATCGTCTTGATAAAGACCCGCCGCGACCAACAAGTTGGCGCATGATAGGGTCGAAACGTCAACACTTCTTACAGGCCCCCTAACTCTAGGACTCCAATGAAATAAAAGAAATCTAAAGGGTTCAAGAAGTTTACAACAGTGGATGGCCTTTGTGAAACTAGACCTTTGTATTTGTATAGATTGTTGACCTGAATGTATTGATGATGTATATATTGTCTTTTATGTTATTGTTTTTTGTGTGGTGAACACTATTCATTGTTTTCACTTTCTTTGCACTATATTTATGATATTGACAGTCTTTGTATAGATGAGAGTATAATTCATTTACTATAAAGAGAATATAAAGTTGATTGAAGGCTATTGTTTCATTGACTGTATGAAGCCTCACTCTTTCTCTTTCAGAGGTGGGATCAGCCATTAAGCTACTTAGATGGTTTTGTTTTTTGGATTATAAGACCAGTTAAAAACCAAATAATAACGCTGTAATTAAGTGTTGTGCGTACCCAACAGAACCAATTTCTATTTGAACTGTGATTTAGAAAAACTCAAATCTCAAGGCATCATTGAGGTAGCTGAAGCCACTGCTTGGTTGGCTCCAGTGGTGGCTGCTAGGAAGGCTGATGGCTCTCTGAGACTATGTGTTGATCTCAGACAGCTTAATAAATGTTTTCTGGTTGATAAATAACCCCTTCCCAATATTTCTGATCTCTTAACAATGGTGGGTCGTGCAAGAATTTTTAGTACCATTGATTTAACTTCCGTCTATCATCAGATTCTTTTAAATCAGTCCTCTAAAGATCTTTCTGCATTTGTTACGCAATTTAGTACGTTTAGAAATGTTAGACTTCCTTTTGGCCTTGTACCTGCTGCGTCTGTATTTGTGTCCTATGGAGAAGGTATTGCTCGATGTGCCAGGGGTTTGTGTATATCAGGATGATGGTTTGGTTTATGGTAGTAATGAGACTGAACATGGTAGCTGGGTCAGACAAGTTCTTGATAGACTCGATTCACATAATCTTACCATAAAACTTGAAAAGTGCAAATCTGGTCTGTGCTGCATTTGCCATTTTACACGTGCTAAATTACATGTTGACCTCGATTCCATGCAATGCTCTGATCTTCCATTTTGTTGCATCACACTTCCATCTTGTGCTGCCTTGCCCTGTAGTTACACTTCAGCAGTAACATAAACATGTTTTTCACATAAACCAGTACAAGCTGGTGCGAGGCATCTCGTGAGGATGCCTCGTGAGGTTATGTTGTACCTTCAGCGTGTTTATGTGCATTCTATGCTTATCTCTAGGACAGAGGGAGGATGGCCGTGCAAGGCTCCAAGGCCGGAGATAGGGAAAGGAATGTCTTTTGCCTCAGCACAGCCCAAACAGAATCTGGCCAGGTCTGTCTGGGTGGGTCTGATACAGAAATGGGGCCAGCACCTGTGAATAGATGGGCGAGAGCACCTGCTAGAGGCTTCTCGAACATGTTGATTTAAACTATAAAAAGCGGTGTCTGTGGGGTGGAGCTCAGGAACTCAATCTTGGGGTGGACGCACTCGCGAGACAACTTTGGTCCCCGTAGAGATTACTTCCTGAGCCCTCATTCTCTACAGGGTTCTCGACTTGGTGTTCAGTGCTTGGCCAGGGATGTTGGATTCTCCGGTGCGGACGCATCTGGTGAGGTGCTTTGTACATTAACTGTTTATATACCTGTTTCACAGTTTCATATTTATAGATATATAGCGTGGTGTATTCATTGTCTATTGCCTTTCACTCGGTGCCTAAGAATTTACTAGCTTCAGTGACTTATTGCCTTTGCCTACGATATTAATAAAGCTCATTTTTTACCTCCAGAGGAAAGTTGGAGTTTCTGTGTGAGTAAGTGGTGTGCGTAAGTTCAGATTACGCAAGTGGGCAAAGCAATACATGGTCTCAGTAAAATGGACTACTTAGGTCATTTCGTTACTGATGATGATGTCATTCCCAAGTCAGATTTGGTTGACACCATTAAGGATTTGGCTGCTCCTTCGCTGAAGGAACTCATGCGCTTTCTTGGGATGGCGGAGTATTATAACAAATTTGTACAAAACTTTGCCGAGGTCAAATTTGAATGGAATGAAACATGTGAAAAAGAGTTTTGCAAAATCAAGGGTAAATTATCGCACGCTCCTAAACTGCAAGTCTTAAGGGTCTTGGTGCTATGTTATATCAAGGTGGTTCTGGTCCAGTAAATAGCATTTTGTTTGTTTCCAGGAGTTTAAAAGGAGCTGAGTGTAGATACTCAGTCATTGCAAGGGAGGCTCTTGCAGTGCATTTGGCCATAAAAAAATTAAACAAATTTCTGTTGGGTACCTCGTTCATAGTTAAAACTGATCATAATCCGTTGTGTGAAGTTTTTTCCAACAAAGGTATTGATTTTATTTCACCCAGAATTTCTAAATCGGTTGTTGGTTTGCAAGGATACAATTTTTGCGTGAAATACATTTCTGGCTTGAAAAATGCTGTAGCTGATACACTTTCCAGACTGATGCCTGTTACGGATTCAAATTACCACGGCAATTCTGATTTCAATCAATCTCATGATTCTGTATGTGAAATTGACTATAAAATTATCTCAAAAGAACATTGGCATGAAGCATGTCATGAAGATGAGGTTCTCCAAGGTCTTATGAAACTTATCTGTGATGGAGGGCACTATAAAGAGCAAAGAGGTTCATGTCTTAAAGTGTTTTGGTGTGTGAAAGATCAATTATCCTCAGGTGAGGGCATGCTTAGGAGTGGTCATAGGTTAGTTCCTCCCACTGTGTTACGCAAAGAATTACTGTATCTGGCACATAACTCTCATATAGGTATTTCTAAAACCAAAGAGAGTTTACACTATACTTATTGGTGACCTGGAATGGATCTTCAGGTTAAGCGTTTAGTGAGAGATTGTGTACAATGCTCATTAAGCAAGAAAAGCATGAAAATTAGAACTCAGCCTATGGAAACTAGGACTCGTCTTAGTTGTCCTTGGAAAGATATCGCTTTAGACATTTTGGGTCCCATACATGGCGATGGGTTAGACACATGTTATTGTGGTGATGGATCTTTACTTTAGGTGGCCTGAAATAAGGTTTTCCAAGGGTGTAAATATGGAAACTGTGATCAATTTCCTTATGGTGTTATTCACTAGAGAGGGGATACCAGAAACTTTATTAACTGACAATGTGTTCAACTTGTTTTAAATGAAATGGAAGAATCTCTTATGAATTGTGGCATTCATCATATAAAAAGGTGCCCTTTATCATCCTGAATCCAATGGTACTGTGGAAAGGTTCAACAGAGTTATAAAAGAAACAATTTCTTTGGCAAAAAACAACTGTCTTGATTGAAAGGAGGAGGTTTCCAAGAGGGTTGGGGTATATAGATTTGCTCCTCACACGACAACAGGTAAATCCCTGTTTTTCTTGTTTCGTGGTAGACATCCTGATACTTTTCTGGAACCACTGTGGGTTAACAAGTTTCTCTCTGATAAACATGTAGACTCTGACATTTAAGACATGCTGTAAAACGCACCAAAGTTGTTGTAGGAGACTTTGTGGTGGTAAACAAACTTGGATTCGGTGATTCGGGTTCTAAATTTTCCAAACCATTAAAGGTCATCAAAGTTTTTGACAATGCCACTAGAACATCTGATCGCAGGCTGGGGAATCTCGGCAGGATTGCTGTGTGTAGAAGAAGGAGTATTGGGGATCATCAGAGTGATGATGGTGACAAGTGCGATTTGGTTTTACCAAGAAAATCTAAAAGGGAAACTCATGCCCCCTCTTATTTGGATGATTATGTTGTGTAAAACTGTATTCTTTTTGTTTCATTTTAGCTGTAATTTATTCTTTGTTGTCTAATAGCAAACGTACATGTTTTCAGTGGTTTACTCTTTGTTATACGTTCTTATTGTTGTATTGGTGAGGGAGATGTGTTGTAATGTGCTCTAGTTTCTTCCTCTCATTACATGTGTGCATTCTACAATTGTTGGGATGTACTTGCTGGGTCATGGAATGTTACAGGGCATTCAAGATCAGCTTAGGTGTGAGCCTGTTGGGTGGCTATGCTGTTTAATCCATTACAACCTGACAATAAATTCTAATTTCAAGTCTACGAGGCCTCTTCACGTTTATTGAAGTATGTATCTGTTCAACACCATATTAGAACTGTCACCAAAACATAATGTGCACTGGAGCATTTTAAAGTGAATCAGGCATCCTAGTAGTACTTTGCAGCAACCTGGCCCTCGAAGAAATAAAAAGTTAAAAGAAAACTGTGGGACAGGCCAGGAGCAATAGAGGAGATGGGATGGGGGCTGATGTAGGGGATGATACAGTCCGTTTGAACAGCCTTATTAACCAATGTATAAAATGTAGCCGAGCTACAGTAGTCAATAGCTGAACGGGGATGTCTAAACCCCCTTGAAGTTTCTGTGTGCAAGTGTGTGTTGTATGTTTGCTGTGTAATGACAACAGCTGTCTGCAGGCAAGACCTAAAAAGTCTAACACGATATTGCAGTTCTCTGTTTTGCTTTTGGATGATTACATGAATTCACAAAATGAAACATATCTAGAACATATGCTTAACTCTATGTTACAGAACCCATGCTTCCTTACCTAGAGCTGAACCCACTCAACACGTGCTATGCTAGTTTTGCAGCACAAAGGTTGGGATGCCACTTTACAGAAATGAGGAAGTGTGCCAAATATAAGGGCAATTCTGAAACAGAAAGAGTTGTATTGTGACTATTTTAGCACTGATGCATACAGTCAATTTCCCCAGACACAACAGCTCTGTTCATTTTTATGCTGGTGCAAAAAAAGACAGCACCATCACGATAGTATGTAATGAATTAATCCAACTTTTTACCAGGGGTGATTATGAAGACCGAAGTGATTATGAAGAATGTAGTGATCACAAACCCGAGTGACAGCTGGCAAAAAGAGTACATGTGAAACAGGTGCTAAAATGGAGGCTAGATAGTCACAATACTAAAGCTACACTGTTAGTTCAGTACCTATTTCCTCCATGGTATCAAGCGAACTATTTGGATATAACAGCCATTACTTTCTATATAAATGTTTCATGCCACATTGCCACTCTTACCCTCAATGCATACTACGAACAGGAGTCAGGACAAAGTGACAAGCAGCCCCTCCTTTCTTTAAGCAGGAAAATGCAGATCAATCAGGCCCCCTCTCTGATGGCTAACACTTCAAACCTCAACATGGCTTTGTCCATGACTGGCAGTGGGCTGCTGCCCAACTGCGTTGGCGCTGAAGAAAAGCTGGAGTTGCCTTCGAAGACCAAAAGGAATACCCCTATCACATGGTCCACCTGGGCTAGCTGCTTTGCTAATCAATTTCTCAACATGGTGATTAAGTCTGAGGAAATGACTGATGCTTTGCTGCCTGCCCCGCTGTTACTACCTGTAAAGAGTAACCCATCACGGATGAGGACCCCCAGTTTGCCAACCAAAAAATATACTTTCTTTATGCTGAAACGGTTGTAGTTGCCCAGTCTGGGGGGCCATAGTAGAACCACCTAAGACACCAAGGGCAAACGTCCACACTTCCCTCCCATGGTTGAGGTCCAGTAAACCCTGTTTGCCCCATGCCCTTCTGAACAGTATCTGGTAAAAGGCATTAAAATAAACAATCGAATTACAGTAAGAAGAACGCCAGTAAATGGTGTTGATGCAAAGTCCACTCTAAGCACTGTTATTGTCCCGAAATGGTCTTCAACAACAGATAGCAAAAATCTATTTGTAGGCAAGACCTAAAAAACGTTGCCACCATAAACACAACTTACGGTTACAAACAATTGGTAGAACCGCATCCGTGTTGCCGATCCCATCTCCTTCTCTTCTGGCCAACATACTGCTCTTCCATTCACAATCTTGGTCGAATTGTAACTGATGTTACTGTGGTGTCAGACAGGGGACCCAACCAGGACGGTAAACCAGTCCCTTTCAATAACAGATGACTCAGTAGTCAGTTCTGGAGGACCTTTCATACAACCAACGGAACTGGTACAGATTGAGTCTCCTTTCCGTATCACTTGCATGCTGGTCTGAGCCGATCTTTCAAGCGATGACCCTTTATGTAGTCATGTTACATTAATACCATCTTAGTAAGAAGACAATGGAGCATTTCTTTTTCCGTTCAAGGGGTGAGGTAGGGTAAAAAATGCCGGCAGACTGATTGACTGGCCAACGTGGATGGAAGTCCCAACCCTTGGTAGGATGGGCGCCCGGTTCTTCAGAACCAATTTGCCTGGAAAGAAGGTGGTGTAGAGAGCTTGACTGAAAGTGCCTGTAGTTCACTCACACTGCATGCTGATGTAATTACAATGAGGAAGACAGCTTTTAGTGTTAAGAGTCTTAAGAAATAGTTAAAATCCAGAGAAATAGTTAAGAAAGTCTATGCATAGACTTGAGGGGTGTGCACATGAGGAATGTCAAGACCAAGTTCACATCCCAATGAGGCAGAACAAACGGTGTGGGTGAAAACGTATGAATAAAACCTTTTAAAAAACACAAAACAACTAGTGATTTAAACAAGGACAGTTGGTCAGGTAAGAACAAAAAGGCAGAGAGTGCCGACAAATAAGGGTTTACTGTGCCCACAAGGCCTTGCTCGATTGACCAAAGTAAAAACAAAAGAATATCAGAAGGACTGGTTTTAAGGTGTTTTGTGCACCACACAAGGCTGCAAATTTGTCCCAGCGTGGACTGACTTCGTGGAACGACATCTGACTGCAAAGATGACATCAACTGCTTAGGTTAGCAAGTCAAAAAGTTAGTTTCCACTGTTCAAAATCCACTCATGGAAGTGTAGGTTGTGGAAACTTGGATGCAGGAATCCGCCCTGTTACTAGAACAGTAGGTCCTTTTGAAGTGAGGCTTGACTGGAAGAAAACATGTTCAAGCTCAGGAGCTCTGCTTACCACACTTTCCTGGCCCAATTTTCGGAGATGAGAATGACTTGGTATTGCAGCTGGAATGTGTCTCCTAATTAGTTACCTGGTAGAAACTCAACCAAGCAGAATTGCTGATAAAGCACGTTCTTGACTGTTGTGAACATCTTGACAGAGCATACCCCATGAATCACCCTACACCACCTCGAGATGAAGACGTCACCCGAGATCCGCCACACAACCTCTGCTCAGTTTGTCCACTTTGGCATTTAAGTAACTCATTACTTGATTAGCTATCAGCTATGTTCTTCTGGTCCAACCACCTCTATCGGCACAGCGCCTCCAGGCACAGGATTCAGGACCTCACACCATCCTGCTGGTTGCAGTATCACATGGTGGTTGTGTTGATCGTGAGAACCTGCAGAGCCTCTCTTCGATGAATACCAGGAAGGTTTTTAGAGGTGGTAGGCGACTCACACGCAGCTACATAGGACTGATTTGAAGACAGCTTTTCACCAGAGGCCTGTGATCATTACTTCTTCTAGATGCCCCCACCCCAAACTAGCAGTGATACATCTGTAAATACCCTGAAACCTGGGTGAGGGAGGGACAGTGGCCTGCCACAGGTCAGGTTGGAACCTGCATATCTTGCGCCATCGCCCTCAAGATCCAAATGGAGTCTGATAGGGAACTTTGATGGTGGGCATAATGGGATATCAGGTTCCACAGCATGGCCTGCATGTGCCACCAAGCATTCAGAATGGGAACACACAAGTTCAGGAGACTAAGAAGCTTCAGAGTCATCCTCAGTAAAACAAACCAGTGCCAAAACAGGAGTATTGACCTTTTCATTTTCTATCGAAATAGCATTACATTTTTGTCACTGACATATGAGAATGAATATCAAATGTATCTAATTTCTACAACAAAACATCTTCAAACAAATGTTATATTATACAGTGAATTAAAAAGGACGTTTGTCAAATTAACTACGCACCTCGAACACTGAATGTGACATTGAAAAAGATTAAAGCATCAAAGGAGTCTGCATTTCAAAGCTCTAGTCATTTTCAGCACCAACGATTTGTACATAGCGGCCAAGATCAACCTGTCCCTGCGGAAACCATGGTTGACGAAGAGCTCTGTTGACTTTGCACATCAATTCAATTACAGAACAAATTCATTATATTATTTTAGATTAAGATCAAAGTTTTGTCTGACTTCTGCCTTTGACACTCTCGGATTTTATGATCTAAATTCATGAATATTATTGGAGAATATGAACATTACCGACCACAAGGATCAAGCGCACATGGACTAAAATATGATGTCCTATTTTAAACTGAAAATATTTTATACTGTATTTCTCTTGATAACATGAACATTGTTTTGGTTTTAATTAACAAAACAATTAAAATATACCAATACCAGTGCCAAAACATTGGGGTCATAGCCGGAGTATCCTAAGCTCCACGCAATGGAGGAAGGGCTTGCAAGACCATTGTGTCCAGTGCCGCACAGATGAAGGGAATTCTCTGCATGGGGCTCACTCAGGTATTTCTTTGGCTTTGTGATTGATAAACCCAGCAATGTTGGAGTGTAGTTATCATCTGGAGGTGGCCTACAATGACTGAGGCATCAAGGTATTGGAATACTTGGGCACATCTGACCTCTGAAGACGAGCAGTGATCACCACCATCACTTTCATGAACACCAGAGGAGCCGAGGTAAGGCTGCGTGGATCACAATAAAATGAGTGTTCCTGACCCACATTGAACCACGGGTAATGCCTGTGGAACTTCAGGAATGGGTTATAGAACTATGTGCCCTGCAAGTCTAAGATCACCATCAAATCTTTTCGATTCAGAGCTGCAAGAATTTGAGTCAGACTGAGTATTTTGAACCTACCCTACCTCAGGCTACCTGACTGAGGAAGACCGGGTGAAAGGCGCACAGTCTTCTTAAGTCACGGCTAACACAAGGATTTTGAATTCAGGGTTCACCATGGATTTATTTGGAATTGGCAGCACCATTGAAGAGTAGTGCGACAACATAGATTGAAGATGTGCTAAATTAGCTGGGAATAAACCCAATAAGCAGGGCGCTGCTTATCAGAACCAACACAATCTACTGCATTAAATAGGAACCCTGGAAATGTGGGCAAAAAGGCCGTTATGGGCACTTGTCCATTAGATTAGTGTATTTACCAACCCGCCATAAAGACTAGTATTCCCTTTCACTTACCTCCTTCCCATCTAAGCAATGGAAGTGCATGAGGGACAAGATCTACCCTGCAGCATCTTGAGTTATTTTTGTGCTTTCAAACCTCTGTCCCTACATGACATCATTGTTAGAGATTAAAGCAGAACAGTTTCCTCCTCTCTGGAACAAATGAGTCCTTCAGTTTTAATAATAGTCAATATTATTGCTTATGTCTTTCAACTGTAGACAACCTGCCTGAGGAGTCAGGTAGCAATATCTTTGTTAAAGAAGGTAAATGCCAATATGTCTTGCCATCGAACATTAGTTTTATTCATAAGAAGCTGGAGTCCAAAGACAAGACAGCCTGGTGCCTTGTAGTGCTTGGTCTCTCTAAATGAAACAGAATAGTGGGTCACAGGCGATGCCTATGATCTGTGGGGTGCCCCAGGAATCTGCCTTTGAATTATCCAATATTTATGTGCTCTCTGTGGTACAGGTGTGTTCTGCAGTGCCAAATTTATGCTGATCCAGTGGATTTCAAATGGAACCTCATCTGAATTTCATTTAAAAATCTTAGACTAAATTCAGCCCCAAACTTTAGTGTATGCTTTAGTGTTTAATAAAGGACATTATATACAATTGAAACTGACACTAAGAAATTCAAGAAAGGTTTGCAAGCAATCCGGTCAAGTGAATTTTACAAATATAAAAAAGCCACTTGTGAAATTATTTAACCCATAAATCAGAGACCCTAAACTTGATGTTGCATACCATGAGAGAAACATTCACTGATACATGCTTTCTGGATAAGCAAAAGACTAATCACATTTTGGAACCAATTGGCCTGGCAGGGGCTGTTAGCATTTTGGCTTTGTCAATGCTTCTTTTGCTGGAGCATGGTTTTCCAAAACTTGAATTTAGGGGAAGCTGATGGCACCTGCCCAAACTACAAAATAAACTGGCTAAAAGCAACAACAAAAAAATGTTTCGGGCCATAGTAGTCCCTAGCACTTCAGGAAACTAGTTTGTGTGAGAATATATTCCTTTAGAAGGGAAGACTGCAACCCCTCGCACTGAAGTTAGCCAACAGCTGAAGTGGGCTAACCCATTGCCCCATACTGTACGCTGTAGTGGGTGGAAGAAAAAGGTGCATGGCACAATAACAGACCAATCGATGAAGAGCGCTGATAGAAAGCCATTATAAGTATAGTACACATATATTTTTAATAAAAACACAAGATTTTGGCTAATGCCAGGGGTAATGAAAAGTACTTTAATTGTTTTTTCCAAGTCTTCGATCACCAATACGAGAAGTATAAAGTTAAAGACACAGCATATCATAAGGCCAAGAGCCACTGTCAAACAAAGGTTCACTGGCTGCAAGGGAATCCTTTTCTTATGTGAAGTCCACCAGCTGCTGCTACATAAATGAATGGATTCATGGAGTAATGTTCACATATTAAAGCATAAGGATCAAGCCAGCATAAGCGATTTTTTAAGAACACTGACATTTGATAAAGATGCGTATTGTTTATTAGCTTTTTTCAACCATTTAAATGATACCTCTGTGAAACTATTTTAATTAGATTCCTTCATTTGTATTATGAAATGTATAGACAAAATATGAAACGTTTTATTTTTTAAAAGATGTGAAACAACATACCGTATTGTTAGAAATGTTTTATTATAGCCTTGTAGCCCGCCGTAGAGGGCTATACCGGCTATTAAAGGCCCTCTCCAGCGTTAAAGGCCCCGAACCGAAGGCGAGGGCCTTTAATGAGGGAGAGGGACTTTAATAGCGGTATAGCCCATCTACGAAGGGCTATAAGGCTATTAGAACATTCTGTCACTAGAGGACAGAATGTTCTAACAAAAAAAACAAAGCCTTTTGGGAGCGTGAGGGGATTGGAATCCTCTCAGGTTCCCTGAAGCCTTTGTTCACAGCCAGAGCTGGGAACAAAGAAAGATTGGAATGTTGGAGCTCCAGGCTTATAACAGCCATTATAAGCCCAGAGCACTCCATTGTTTTCAATGGAGCTCCCAACATTTCAATGTTCTAATATAACATTCAAACTGGTCAACCTTTTCCCAAACTAACATGGCAACCTTCAAATTCTTCACAGGTGCATCAGGTGGGAGGGTTCCTTTGGGAACAGAAGTCTTCTTTGAGTGCTGCAGTTGCATATGGAGGCGTAGTCCACCAGCAATGAATGCCTTCTTTTAGAAATTCAGACTCTCACTTACATCAACACTATTGGTCAGGGTGTGGTGTATTTGAAAATTAATGTAGTCAGATATGGTGGCTGGAGCAAGCCACCTGACCGGTCTTCCCAATACACCCCACAAAGCTACATGATTTAAGAAACAGAATATTCAATCAACAGGATGAAGTTCCTAAGACTGCATGGTTAAAAAAAGGTCTTACCACACCCTGGTGGTATGCAGAAATCAAAGAGTTGCATATTTCCACTTTTAAGGTCTTTAGGATTACAGACAATTATGATTTTAAACCTGGATCACACATTCCATTGGCATTTAGGTGCATTTTATGACTAGTAATGGAAGACTAATTAAAGAGGTCACTTTTTGGTGCATCTCACTGCAGTCTTCTACAGTGTAGTTTTTGAATCTCATTCTGCTTTCGAGTCCTCTTCCTCGAAATATGCTGTTACAGAGCCGTCTGAGAGGTATTTGATACTCTGTATTTCTCCCCCTCCGTTACTAGGTTTCTGGAAAAAAATCTCAATCAAGTCTTGAATGGTTTCTTCTTCCTCGTCAATGTTCCTCACATCTGTCAGAAGAACAGTCCTCTTAGAAATTCCAGAGAATATCTGTCAAGAAAATTGAATTATACAACTTTTATTCTTGTTTTTTTGTATTCTATTACACAAACAAAACCATTTTTCTAATTATTTAAGGGACAGCACTTTCACATTCTGAGTTAGTAACTGTGTTTAAAGAGTATGCAATCTCCTAGGATCAACTAGGAATTAGAAATGTATATTAATATATAGAAAATAAGACAATATAATGCATAAACCTACAGATTCACTGATCGCTCCCAAGTAAGCAGCAGAGCACACACATCGAAAACTCCATTAATCAAAGAAATTTGGAAGACCCACCTTGTTAGGACAGTCCTTCCAAATACACTTTACCAGGTCAGGATGGAAAGGAAATGTCTGGCAGTCACAAATAGGAAACAATCACATTTCCTCCCACTCACTGGAAGACAAACCAAAGTAGGCTGAGCAGGGCAAAAATAACAAGGCTCCTGTTCTGCCGGACTTCTATGCCTTCTATACGTTGTACCGATAGATGCTTAGATGGGAAGAAATAATATCTTTATAAGGCGGTGGAAGTTTAAATGACCTCCTTAATGTTTTATATCTTTGGACCAATAGGTTCACTAATCTGTCTCTGGATGTTTAGTTTGTGAACCATTTAAGAAACACAATTCAAAGAAAGTAAATCTCATCGGTAAAGAAAGTACATTGCTCTGTTGACCATTTTAGGCTTTGCAGTCTTACAAAGGATTTTGCAGGCAAAGGGACTGCAGGCAGGTTGTGGTTACAGGTCACACCTTTTGTAAGGAGCCAGCTGTACATACCTAAAGGTGGTGTACAACGGGGCCCATGGAAAGGGGAATGGGAGCAGGGCCTAGCCAAAGGACAACACTACCTGTGCCAAGAACTCTGTAAAATACTAATTGTAATGCATAATGTGTTGGTCTACAGTGAGCACCTAAAGTGAGTGCATGGTATAGGTGAAGGTAATGCTGGGGATATGGCTGGTGGGGCCCACTGTTTTGGCATAATGGCCACACCCTCTACATAAAACATTCAGCTGACCTTTGGAGTGGATAGCTGCCCATAGGCTAAATGATGCAACAGTAGTCCACGGCAAAGGGCCAAAGACCACATGCATACACTTTTCTGTTAAACTGATGCTGCACAAGAACTTGATGCATGCTCTGGATGAAGACCACGTCCTATGGCCAGAGTCTACTTTGCATAGCAAGGGGCAGAGGGCAGCAGACCTGCCAGGGAGAGGGGCTCAGCACAAAGTGAAGTCAAAGGCCACACATTCTTACAGAGCCTGCTGGATAAGACTAGAGGGAAAATGAGTGACATGTACGCTACAGTGTCCCAGTAGGTTTTTATTGATGCCACTGATGACAACTTTCTGATGAGGTCATTAAGACCTGAGTCTACGTTAGTTGGCCAAACAAGGGGCTCTGAAGATGATCGTGGATTATGTGGAAGCATTATAGGAGAAAGTTAGTCTAAAAGGAAATGTATTTAAATCAGCAAAAAGTGCTTCACGAGACAAAAAGTAAAGAGATGGCTTCTTGTTACAGTTCACAAAACATGCACAGTTAAAAGGACAGACAAGAATTGTGCAGACAAAATAATCTTTACAAGAGAACAATGAATATTCACTTGACAAGGAGGCATCGGATATAGGTGCTGATTTTATAGCTAAACCGAAATGTATCACAGATGTAGGTGACAATTCATTGAAGCCTTTAGGAAGAGTACAATTCATGAGTGCAGTAAATTGAGTGATTTATTAATCTTAATAGAAGTGGATAACAGAGGTAATCTGGTTAGTTATTCTTGATACCCAAGACAATGACAATGAGGTATAGAAACAGCTAACTGACGAGAAACTTACCTCTGATTCTTAAAATACTCATGGGCACACTTTCTACGCATATTGTCTGATTTGCTGAGAAAATATGTGGATGAAACCTCATATGAAGAGTGGAATTCTAATTTTTGATGTGACATGCTAAGAGTTGAAATCTTATACATTCTCCCAAAAATCCACAAAATGATATGGCCTCCACCTGAGAGGACCACAATCTTGCGTATCTGAAGTTTCTAAAAACATGGATACATTTCCCAGACCAAAAGTGAGCAATTTAACAAAATATCTGAAGGACACTGCAGATGTCCTGCGTAGAACACATTACATTAACTGGGACTGTGTCATGTGGTTGGTCTTCTGACAACCTGCATATTATTAAAACACAAAAATAATCTCATGGTTGCTGTTAATTAGTTTTAAAGAGGAGGTTTGCAAGGTATATATATATATATAGAACGTTCACAAAGGTCATTAGTGATAATTCAATATGCATTATCATCTAAGTATTTTATTTTAGACAACTATATAGCAAAAATAAGCGGTACACTGGGCTGTTGGTTTGGCCCTTCATAGTCTAACACAACAGTGGGATGGTTGGAACTTCAAACATGTGTGCTGTCCATACATGTTATGACTGTATGCAACATGTCACAGCATGGCTGTGATTTAGAGATAATTTATTTATTTTTTATTTACGAAGATTTATATAGCGCTAGCCTGACAGGAGGGTATTGGAGCGCTTCACAACAGTTACAGAGCACACCAAACGAGAGCAGAACATATTGCAATAAAGCGAGACAATCCGGATGAGAGTCAAAGTAAAGAAGATGTTGAGGAGTTCCGTTACAAGGACTTGTTAACCCACAGCCGAGAGAGGTTCAGTGTCTTTTTCAGCACTCCGACTGTTCCTATCTAATTGCTAGGGATCGATCGAGTGAAAGGATTTTGAGATGACTTTTGAATTTAGCAAAGGAGGGAATAGTTCTGATGGGGGGGAGGAGGGGGGGAATACAGTTCCATATTTTGGGCGCATTTCCAGCTAAGGATCTGGCCGTGTTTTTTTGTTTTCATGATTTTAGCTGGATAATAAGTAAGGTATTAGAGCTTCCGAGGTTCCTGTTCTGACCTGCTTTTTTGAGTTTGGACGCCAGATATTCGGGTTTGCCTGTGTGGAGGGCTTTGTGGATGAGGCAGGCCGTTCTGAAGTTTGCCCACATTTCTATTGGTAGCCAATTGAGTTCTTTGAGTGCAGGAGAGATGTGGTCAAATTTATTTATTCTAGTGACCATTCTGGCACCGCATTGAGAGTTGTTTTCAGAGGAGCAAGGTGTGTTTTAGCTATTCCCAAGAGCACTGCGTTTCCATAGTCCAGTCTTGACAGCACCAATGCTTGAGTGGCTTGTTTGAGATCTTTGGGAGGAATGAAAGGTTTTATTTTGTTTAGTAGGTTAAGGAAGGCGCTCTTAGCCAAAATCTTAATGTGTTTGGTCATGTCCAGTTTTGAGTTTAGCGTGATGCCTAATGATTTAACAGAGTCGGCCAGGGTGAGGTTCCCATTGAGCGCATTGATCTCTTTTAGCCACTCGACTATTTGTGGGTTCTCTTCTTTGTTTAAGTGATTGCTTGACAGCCAACATTGCACTTCCCTTAGTGTTTCATTGAGTCTTTTGATGTCTTTAGTAGAGGAGATTTCCAAGTAGATTTGGGTATCATCAGAATATAGGTGAAAGCTTTTCTGAGTAGGGTGGCAAGGGGTTCCATGTAAATGTTGAAGAGTAGAGGGGAGAGCACTGATCCGTGTGGGACTCCCCTTATGACTGGCTGAAGGTCGGATTCACAGCTTCTGATTTTGATTCTCTGGGAGCGGTTGTGTAGGAATGAGGAGAACCATTTGAGGACCATCTTGTCTAGACCAGCTCTTTCTTCGAGAGCTTTGAGGAGAAGTTTGTGGTCAACTGTGTCGAATGCTGCCGATAGGTCTAGGAGAATGAGGAGGCAGCATTGGTCTGAGTCAAGGTATTTGTGTATATCATCAATTATGTTGAGGATTACGGTTTCTGTGCTGCACCCTTTCCTGAATCTCGACTGATGGGAGTCGAGGAGGTTGGTATTGTCCAGGTGCTGAGTTAGTTGTTGGAGAACACATCTTTCTAAGATTTTGGAAAGAAGAGGAAGGTTGGAGACAGGTCTGAAGTTGTTAAGGTAATTTATGTCCAGGCCTGGTTTTTTCAGCAGCGGGGTGACTTGTCCCACTTTCAGACAATCTGGAATGATTCCGGTCTTTAGAAAGCTGTTTATAATCCTACACCAGAGTGGAGCTAGGGAGAGTTTCAATTTTTGGGTGAGTTGAGCAGGGAGAGGGTCTAGGGTGTGAGATGAAGGTTTAGAGGTGGAGATACATTTGGCTATCTCTTCTTCTGGAATGGGCTGGAAGAGTGACCAGGATTTAGTGATGGGAGTGGGAGCGCAACTAAGCACCCCAACTTGGCTGCTATGGGAGGAGCAGTTGATGTCCAGAGAGTGCTCGATCTTGGAGATCTTGTCAATGAAGAAGGTGGCGAAGTTGTCGCACCGTTTTTTGGAAGCCTGCCCCAAGGACGTATCTGGTTTGGAGGTTTGTTGTATGATGATTTTGAAGAGCTCCTTGGGTCTGTTTTTTGTGCAATCCAGTGCAGAGCGGAAATACACAGATTTTTTTCTTCTTGATATGACTTTTGTATTTCTTCCTGACAGTTCTGAGTTGATCGCGGTGGAAGGTAGTGGCCATGCTCCTCCAGCGTCTTTCTGAGGCTCTTAGTTGTCTGCTTTCTTCATTGATGTCAGAGTCGAACCAAGATCGGAATGGAATGGCTAATTTTTTTTCTAAGTTTCAGGGGTGCTAGTTGGTCCAGCGGGGTTACCATATTCATGTTATACAGCGAGGTGAGATCATTTGTGGAGAGATCATTGCCGCTGGGTAGGAGCAGCTTTAGCCTTTCTTCCATGAAGTCCAGGGGGATCTGGAGAGATTTCTGGACCATTTGGGGGGTCTTGAACAGGGCGCAGGGATAGAACGCTTTTGTTCAAGTGGAATAAGATCATGTGGTGATCCGATAAGTCCACTGAAAGAATGTTGTCAATCGTAATTGCGTCTCGATGGACAATGATGGCATCCAAGGTCGCTCCTTTGTTGTGGGTTTCTTCCGAGCAGTGTTGGGAAAGGTTATTGTAGCAGAGGAGATCATTGAGAGATTGAATTAGTGTGTAGTTGGCTTCGTTCCAGCGTAGGTTGAGATCACCCAAGATTAGGTAGTTAGTGTCTTTGAGAGCGCAGTGGGCAATCAAGTCGGAGAAGTGTTCCCCAAATGTGGGGGTGTTACCTGGTGGGTGATAGAGAAGGTGACCAACTAATGGGCTGTTATCCATTGTTTTGATGTTGACAGTGAGACATTCAAATGAGCTATACTTGCAAGAGTCCATTACAGAGAGGTCTATGTCATCCTTATGGGTGATGGCTACACCTCCACCTTGTTGATCTTTTCTATCTTTGTTGATGATGGAGAAACCTGGGGGCACCAGCATATCAAAACAGGGAGGGAAGATCTCATTCAGCCATGTCTCTGTGATGAACGCAATATCTAAATCCTGAGAGAGGATGGCTTCTCCTAATTCTGTTGCGTGCTTGGGGGCTGATCTACAATTAATGAGCATGCAGTTAGTGGATAATTTCCTTTTGCTCGGATACTCTCCTGATGGGGCCCTCGGTATTGAGGAGAGGGAGGGAGGGGTCTTGTGATTTTCGCTGGGGTGGTCTCTTCTGAACCCTGTGATCACTTGAATATTGGAATTCTGGGAAGCTGAGAGAGGAGAGTCATTGGTGGAGGCTAGGTCTAATGCTTCATCAGCAGACATTGCTGCTTTAGTCATGGAAGGTCTTTGTGACTGGATCTCAGCATCCTTACTAGAAGGATTCTGTACCCCAGAAGCGGGGGCTTTGTTTCTTGTGAGAGACTGGAACGGGATCTCAGCATCGATCCTGGTGGGTCTCTGCGGCCGGTTCTCAAGGACGGATGAGGGCCCAAGATGCGGCTTTAGAAGGATAGTCAGTCTGAGAAGAGGGCCTGGGTTGGGATTGCTGGGGCTTTCGAGCCTTGCCTAGGTTGGTTAGGATTTCCTCAAGGTCCCTGAATATTATTTCTAGCTGAGTTTCTAATAGGGTCAGCTTGAGCGCCATATTCTCCGGAGCTGGGGGCAAGCAGTTTTGGGTAGGGACATCTCGTGGGGTGGGGAGCAGGGTCGAGTTGTGAGGCCTAATGGTAAGTCGGTCGTCCAAGCTGTCTCTGTAGCGGCATTCGGTGGGGGGTCTGATCGTGGGCTCTGCCTCAATGATTCTGCAGGAGTAGTAGTGGGGTAAGTAGACCGAGCCAGTGGGATGGTGGTGTGATGATGAGGAAGATGAGTTTGAGGGGGTGATGGGGCCTGATCTACCTCTGCAGATTGAAGGTCACGATTCGTGGGGGCGGAAGAGTGGGAGGAGCTTCTAGGGGGCGGCTGAAGGATCTCATCAGGGGAGTGGGAATAGGTATTTGCTTTGCCTGATGGGGCATGTTGGCCAGGGAAGGGGGTTAGGGAGGAGCAGGTCAAAGAGAGTGAAGCAGGGCGGAACGAGGAGCAGGGAAGAAGGAGTCGAAGGCCTCTAGGTTCTCATTGTTAGCCTGTATCAAGACTGTGCCATTTGAATAAATGGTCACTGATGTGTTCCCGTTTCTAGTAGCCTGGTTAGGGAGAGAGGTTGTCAGTTTACAGCTATGTGAGGTGGTCGTCGTTTTGGATATGTGAAGTTGCATTCTTAATGTGGTGTTCCAGTTCTCAGATCTATCCGTGTGGAAGATGAGACCTATCTTTAACTGCCCTTTGGAGGTGCAGTGGTAAGTGTCCACAAATAGCGTTTCTGGGTGCTCTCTGATTAGATTATGTTTGAAGTTTTTTTTCTCGCTTTTGGAGAGAGGCTAGGGAGGAAGCTAATAGCAAAGGCATTCACGCTGTGCGGTTTCATATGGATTGGCATGAATGGGTCGACGGTGGTGGAGGGCCAGGTGACATTGTTGCGTACAAAATAGACGGGGGTTGCCAAGCTGCAGTTAGAAAGGCGAAATTCCCTAGGTCTGGGAGTGACTACTATGGGCAACTGAACACGACTAGTGTTTGGCAGGCACGCGAGGGACCTCTCTGCTATGTGAGCCATTTGACTCCCTTGGGCGAGAGGCCATTGGGTAACGATGGGAGAAATAGGTGGCTGTGAGAACTAGTTGCCGCAAAAGGAGTCGGTGGAATTCAGGTTACCCTGGTCTGGGGTGATATGACGGTAGACCACTGAGGGAGCCTATCGGTTAGGCTGGGAGAGTAGTTGCTGCTTAATGGTGGAGAGAGTGAGGGTCAGTGGGATCTATTTGTCCCGATTGGAGGTGGTCGGAGGGCAGAGTCGACACGAGTGGGAGAGATAAAGGTTCTGGGGCATAGTTTCGACAGAAAAATGTGCGTGATTGCTGAGGAGGAGAGAAAGCGTCTTGAAACAGGTCTGGTACCTTAGAGTGGAACAGCGTCGTTGGAGCAGGCGGAGGGTAGTCTTTAGCATCCTGGGTATGTCCTTGAACTGCATGGAGATCCTAACAGAGAGTTGGATGCCACTCTCTATTTGCCGAGATGGAATAGTGTTGGCCATCTTAAAGTCAGGCGTCGACTCCGTGGCAGTCCGGAGCGTGATCAGGCTCCTTTTTGGGCTTCCTTTTGGGCAGGTCTGAGGGGTGGGGGGGGGGGGGGGAGGGAGGGAAGCCTTCATTCATTTGAGTGACCCAGTGAGCGAGGGCACAAAAAGGCTAGTGGATGCTGCAAACCTTCATCCGGCGATGTCCTCGGTGTCGGCCATCTTGGGGCCAGGCATTGACTTCCAGTCTTTCTGGTTCCTTTTAGACTTCCTTATTTATTTATTTTTATTTTTTATTTTCCGCTTCCACTTGGGCAAATCAAAGGAGGGGGAGCCGTGCCTTCGGCCGACAGAGCTCCGGTGAGCAGGGGCGAGAGGAGCTTCGAGTAATCTTTACTCGATCAGACACAGTCCCAGGCGTTGGCCATCTTGGGCTAGGCAACAACCTCTTCCCGATCCGGAGCAGGATCAAGCTCCTTTCACGCCTATCTTCTGCGCAAAATAAAAGGGAGGGGGGAGCCGCTCCTCAGAACGATGCAAGTTCAGGTGTGCGGGTCAGTAAAGCTGCTCCTCGAGAGATCCAGCATGTGCGCCCATCAAGGGGTCCTACCGACCTCTTCGTCACTCCTCGCTGGACGCCTGCTTGGCAACTCCGCCTGCGTGCAGGTGAATCCCACCACGTGAGTCACCGCTGCCGTTCCAGGGCTTCTGCGGGGCAAATCGCCAGGCGGACCTGGGAACAACCTGGGCTCCACGGCAGGACCGCTTGGCAGCCAGGGAGCTGGGGACGCTCTCGCAGCAGTTTTGCCAGACGCCCCGATCGGTCCCGGTAAGTCCTGCGGTGATAGAGTTGATGGCTGTGGCGGGGTAAACGGGGAAAACAGGCCGGGTGGCATTTACACTTAGTTAGTGATCCCAAGCCCGAGAGCCTGTTTTTCCGATCTTGCCATCCGCAGCCATCTTGGATAAGATAGCTTTTTAAAATTTGGAAAGAACCTTAGGAAATACCAACGGATTGGCTTAAGTACCTTCATAGCAGAGTCACTGGAATTATGCAATTTTGTGGCCACAGCTTTTTCCACATAATTATGAATTTGCTACATTTGTTACATATTCCATCATTTGCTGCATAAACTGCAGATTTTAACAAAAACATGTTTCAAACTCAAACTGATAAAATCCTATAATCACTCACTACATGCATGACAGCACAGCGGAAGGTCAGTAAAATGGTTAGCTGGTCATCTTTCTCTTGCTTATTGGTGGACTTTATGTGTTAAACAGGTACTTGAGAAATGAAAAATGTTTCCAGACAGGGTTAACAACTGCAAAAATGACAAAATATAAAGCAATACTATCACAAAATGTCCGCATTACCCAACATAATTTGTTTTTTCGTGCCACATAATTTGAATCAACCATGCAGCATTATTTGGTCTTCCCCTGTCGCATGATTCCAGTGGCCCTGCTTAGTCGTAAATGTAATAATATTGAATTGGAACTGAATCTCAGCAAAAACTATTGTTTTTCAAAGTGTATTAACAATCAGAGATACTAAATTGATAACATTAATAGACAGAATGACAACAACAGCATTTGCAACACTGAATACAGAATCTAGTCACCCATTTCCTTTAATAAAAAATCCAATATGGAACCTTAAAAGAGAAGTAGACATGTATTCCTGCTTCTCGGAAAAGGGATTCAAACTAGGATTCCTAAACAAGGCACTTTACAGAGCATCCAGTCAAAAGGGATCCCCTTATTTTTGACAATAAAAGAGGTATTCTAGACACAATCTGTCTCCCAACATTGTAAAACTGATTGCGAACTAGAACAATGACAACTGGCAAATTAGATGATTTCTAAATTAACACGGGCACCTGGTGACGTAAAATACAGACTTGAATATGGCACATTCACCCACTTTGACGTTCAATGAATTACTCAATGTAGGTAATTTACGAACTGATGCAAACTTTACTTTCGCCCTGTTATGGTGGCCGCCGCCGCCTCCTAATGGACTTTGTGCACATAAACATTGAAGGATTTAAAAAAATTCCCACAAGCCATTTGAAAACTTGGACAATGGTAAGAGATTAAAAGCGAAATCTATATAAAGTTCTTTTTGTATCGCCTTAGGTGTTCGGTTTTAATGTAAAGACATGCTCTTCTTTTAAATTCTAAGTGGAAAGCACAATTTCACAATTAAAGACAAGAACACTAGAAGACTTTAGAGAAGTAGAAAATAAAGCCTTTAAATGTGCGCTTCCAGAATGCATCCATTTGGAAGATAGGAGTGATAAAATACAAATCCAGGTGATGGCCATTTGAAAATATCCCTTCAAATAAAAGAAAGCGGTGATGGAGCGCTGTTAATTCGGCAAAATGTAACAAAATGGAAATAAATATAAATATCTTCTTATTTTTTCGGGGTTTAACGATGTTGGTACAATTGTGTAAAAAAATCATTCAGGTGCTTTACTTTTACACGCCACAGGATGGCGCGAAAGGGTCAGAAATAGTTCCGAAACTTGTAATCTCGATCTTCATAAATGTAATGCTTATTAGCATTAGCAATGGGACAAATATAATTGGTAACGAGAACTTAATATAAAATACACTGATTGGTTTGTCTGTTAGTATTTTACTAGACGTCAAATTGATGATAATTAACTCGTTGAGGTCAAGGACCCCTGAAGTCAAACTGCATTAAGGCAGAAGTGATCCGTTGCTATTTTCGATCAGTGAAATGATGGAGTCTTTCTCGAAACAAGTGTTAGTATGGGTCATGGGTTGGTATGGGCTACTGGAAACCTCTTACAGAAAACATTGTGAACCAAAACTGAACTTGTTTAGTCAGAGAAGTGAATTGACACATATTCTTTAATCGCATCTACATGAAATTGATCCATTCAATTTCGGATGGGAAACTGCCGTCTTTGCAAGCTTAATTTGTCGCAGTTGACAACTTTGATGTGGACTGCTGACAGTCCCTTGAGCGGCGCAGACAGCGGGTCTTCAAGAATAAAACCTCCCCTTAAGGCAGACAAGGAGACTCACTAGGGACGGAACAGAACAGGTTATCGCCATCACCTCAGAACTCTGGTCTATAGCGTTGCAGCTCGAGGGGTGTTCGTGTTCCCGATGGCCTTAGAGCAAATGTTGGTTTAGCCAGAGGTCACGCGAATCAAGGCTTAAAATAAATGGTGGGAAGTATATCGGCATTTCCGCACTTCTCACTCACTTCTGGCGCCCCGCCCTTAGGTACCCAGTCCACAACTGGCAGCACTTCACACCATCCTCATCCGCTTGCGGGACCTGCATACACCACTCACCGGCTCCCATGCCTGCACCGGCCCAACACCTCTCCAGCGCCCGCGGTGTTCAGTGACACCCTGACGACGCCTTCACACTCCAGACAGCCTACACAGGAGGGAGCCTTTTCCACAGTGCAGTCGGCCAATCGTGCCTTACCGCAGCTCCTGTCTCCGACTGGGCACAGGCCTCTGCACAGAGGGCCCCGCTCTGCTGCTAGCTCAGCCTCGCTACAGTTCCCCTACCCCTGTGTGAGCAGGAGGCCTTTCTGCATGCCTACACCACATCTCACCCTTGCTGGCACCTTCACAACCACAATTGGACACTAAGGCTGTTCCACAAGAACAAAAGTGAACGTACTTGAGGTGGTTCACACATGCTCATCAGCTGCCACACAGCCGAACATCTTCGGCTAGTTCAGTTTGCCTTTGGGATCCATGCCAGGGCAGTGGAATCCCTACTCAGTGAATTTGAACGCATATTCAAAGGGATCGACTGTCTGAAAGACCAAGTGGTCCAGTTGCACATTAGTCAGTCTGTGCATCCCATCGCACTGCACCATAGACAGGTAGCCTTTCATCAACGATGTAAGGTAAAGGCTGAACCATGGAAGCTAGATGCGGAAGACACTATTGAAAAAGTAAAGGGGCTGACATCCTGGATTTCACCAATCGTAGTGGCCAGAGAGCTAAAACGAACTGGAGAATTGAGGACATGTGTTGACATGCGCCTCCCGAACACTGCTATAAAACGGGAGAGGCACATAACCCCGACAGCTGTGTGACAACATTCTCCACCCACCTCGGCCTGAGGTTATACAAGCGCCTCAAGTTCAGCATTTCCAGGGCTGCTGAAATGATCCAGGACGTCATCAGGAGTGTTGGCTAGGCTCCAGGGAGTCCTGAATGTCAGTGATGACATACTGTTCCATGCGCCCACACTTCAAACTGAGTACTGTATTCAAACGCCTCCAAGACAGTGGGCTCACCTTGCACAGAGAGAAGTACTAGTTTCTCAAATTGGAAATATTCTTCTTTGGCTACCACTTCTTCACCAAAGGGGCCACGGACCCTGGTCAAGTTCTGCAACATCCTGTAGGCACTAGCACCAACCCATGTCACTGGGGTCAAATGCTTTCTAGGTATGGTCACCTACTGAGCCCACTTCATGCCGAACCTCACCCAACTCACCAAACCACATTGTGAGCTCACATAGGCGTTGGACCCCTGGCAGCAAGGTGCCAAACAAGAACAAGCTTTCCTGGCCACCAAGCAAGCACTGCCAGAGAACTCCACTCTCGCGTACTTTGACCCAACCAAATAACCAAGCTATCAGCAGATGTCAGTCCCACTGACCATGGGGTAGTCCTATCTCGGCAATGCGGGGAATGGGTCCCCGTCGTCTACACCAGCCGTGCACTAAGTCCTACCAAACAACATTATTCTCAAATAGTGAAAGAAGCTATTGCAATACATTGAGGGTGTCTGCATTTCCACCATTACCTATAGGGCCACCCATTCACGGTAAATGACCACAAACCATTGGTCCAGCTGTTTAAGGGGTCAGTGACAATACCCCCATCCAGAATTGAAAAGTGGATCTTCTAATTATAAGAATACAGCTTTCATTGGAGGAACAAGCATTTACAATGCAATGGTTTTGCCTTTGTTAAAGTTAGAGCTATTGGCATTGCTCTTGACATTATTATTATTTTTTTTTTTTAACATAAATAAATGGCAGTCATTTACAATGCCAATAGCTTAATCTCTCGCAAATGCCACACACAAACACCCACAGAGAGCCCCCCCCACACACACACACAGAGCCCCCCACACACACCCACACAGAGCCCCCCACACACACACCCACACAGAGCCCCCCACACACACAGCCACACAGAGCCCCCCCCACACAGACCCCCCCACACACACCCACACAGAGCCCCCCACACACACCCACACAGAGCCCCCCACACACTGCGAGCCCCCCCACACACTGCGAGCCCCCCCCACACACTGCGAGCCCCCCCACACACTGCGAGCCCCCCCCACACACTGCGAGCCCCCCCACACACTGCGAGCCCCCCCACACACTGCGAGCCCCCCCACACACTGCGAGCCCCCCCACACACTGCGAGCCCCCCCACACACTGTCTGGCAATGTACATCAGGCTCTCAGAGTTCCATACAGCTTTGGAGAGAGTCATACAGCCTGTATGTACACTCTGTGCATGAACAGGCGCCGCCGCCCGTGCGGTCCTCTCCGATTAACGGAAGTGCTGTTAATTGCCGGTTTGTGTTCGCGCTGAGTCTGCAGTGGGAAGGTTTGAGGTGGGAGGTTTTGTAACACGATAGGAAGTCTGTTTGGGAGCGAAAGCGGTGGCCACAGCAGCAGACAATGGAACACAAGTCACCCTTTTGTATGAGCAGGTCTCCCGAGGCACTCAACAACAGATCGACAAAGTGTGTGTGACTAAGTGTCACATGTGACACTTAGTCACATGTGACTTAGTCACATTGTGCAGTCATCCGTGCACAAGCCCTGGTGCACGGATGAGGCCTGTGTGGCTGGAGATGGGGATGCTGCCTTCCGTTCAGGCAGGCAAACGTGGGGTCCCCACTGGGATGAGATCTGGCAATAATCTGGGACGCATACAGTGGCTTCTTGGAGTGCATAGTTTTTTTTAAATTGTATTTGTATTAATTAGAATGCACATTTTACGCCGTTTCTGAATCGAGTATTGAGTATATTCGGTTAAGGCTAACTGAAGACTCCTCTGAAGTGACACCATTTAGGAGTCCCAGGCAGCCATTTAACCACAGTGCATTCTGGGAGCTGTAGTCCCAGTTCCCAGCTGGCCTAGCGATACAGATTACAATGATTTCGAGAATAAAAAACTGGATGGAATATGGGAATAGGTGTACTACACACCCGAGGGTCCATGTCTCACTGTGACGGTCCATGACATAGGATGTGCATGTGTTTAATCACAGCGCCAGGAGGCCCCAAGTCATATGAATACCTCCAGACAGTCTTGGCTTTTTTAGACAACGGCGCTGTGCATGCTGGGATCTCGGAGGCTAGATACATCATCGCCTTGGCTGAAAAGCCAGAACGTGAAGGTGTCACGCTTGGCGTGGTGGGTGTCACGCATCGTACGTGTCTCTTTGACAGACAGCTATATGCTAATGATTAGTTCTGTCAGCATGTCAGCGAGCGTCATAAAATAAAATGTCATATTTGATACCAGTGTCCAGGGATCATCTGTTGCACCCCCCACCGAAGAGACAGAGACTCCATCCTGTTGCATTTAATTTATACACCAACCTGTCGTTCATTATTGCTTCACACTGTGAGGCGCCCATTAAGCTGCCAAAACCACCCAGCTCCTCCCTGCACTCAGTCCGCTGGGGTAGACTTCCTATGTGAAACACCCCCCCCCCCCCACGACTGAAGTGAAAACCTATATGGGCGCAAGGCAGGTGTGCCCCTCTCAGGATTCCGCGGCCCGTCTCGTTGCTCTGGCGACGCCTCATTAGTGCACCCCAGGACCGGACGGCGCTGAGAGCAGGCACTGTGGGCTCTTGTGTTAAGTGTGTCCGGCACTTCAAACAGTGGCAGGTTCTCCGCTGCGTGTCCCTTCCTCATTAAACCCTCGGGTGCAATCAAAGAAGCAGCTAATGGGTGGACAAACCACTTGAACACAGCAGCCAGAGACCCCCCCCCCCCCCCGAGGGAGTGGGGGTGAGGCTGCACCCCGGGACAGGCACTTAAGGCATTCCTGATGAATGCAGTGCACTGATCCAAGGCGTGCTCTTGTTGTCACGAGCAAACACAAGTGTTTACCTTTCTCTTGTCTTCCACAAGTCTGGTACCCCTCTACCCGCACCCACATACGTGCATCTAAAGCCCCTCATTCGCGCGGAACTGAAGCCCCCCTCCTTTAGAGCCCCCTGTGCCGCCAGAGTTCAGTGACTAAACAATGACCCCGTGTCACCGGACCCTAGACTTGGTGTTCCCCCTCTCATCTAATTGCCTTTTTCAATCTTGGCGATAGTTCCTCACCACCTATGAATTCAATTCCATTTTCATACCTTGGGATCATTTTAGATAACAGGCTTAAACTCCATGTGATCAAAAAAGGAAACAATCTCTGTTCTGTAAAAAAAAAAAAAAAATTTTTTTGAGTATTCAATACGTACACAACAAACAAAAGAGACCGTGCTTAGCTACGCCATACCTACACCCAGTGCTTAATTTGTAATAGAATGAGTGCCGGTGCCCAAACCTGCTGCCCATCCAATAAAATATCGGTGCACGAATACCAAGGCTGCACTGTCCTGATTCCACCTTGTGTCTCTTTAATCCACTTTCAGACACTCCCTGCCCCTCTCTCACTCTTACAGACGCCTGCTGCCTCCCTCTATGCCGTTTTTCCATCTTTCCGGTAAATGTAAGATGCAGGAAAATAAGTGCTGGTCCCCAAAAATAAGTGTAGGTGGCCTCCAGTGGCAATCACCGTCTAAATTACGCACTACCTACGGTGCACTTTGAGAACTGTAACAGATAACTTAATAAAACTTGGACAAAAATGGAACAAATCGTCAGCCTGTGGAGCGCATAGCAGTAAAAAAAGACTACAGAGTTCACATGGCTTCAGTGCTCCACAAAGTATTTGAAAGATAATTGTGCTCCGTTGTGAAAATATGAAAAGCAGTGGGTTGCTTTTTGCCAGTCTTCTGCACCCAGCATAGCTCGGCAGAGTAGCTAGACACTTTCCATGTCGTGCCTGGCGTCCACACCCAAGACTGATACTTCAAACCTTTTGATTCTCACTTCACCACAGTTTGAAGCAGGTTCGTTGTATTTTTCAGCCTAAATTTGGTACAACTGTTGAGTTGAAGGAGCCAGAAAGATTATCGTGCACTGTGGTCCGGACCACTCCTTCCTTTCATATAGCGCACTCTGGTCTCCACTCTTCAGCTTCACTCCAGCTCGCAGCGCTTTGAAAATAATCGTAAAATGGGCGCCTAGGAACTGAAAAACACGCACACGAGGGACAGAGAAAGTGTGTGTGTATTCTCCCATAATGTTGGTAGGTGTGCTGTTTTCCACGAGGAATAGAGCCCCAACCTAAGAATTGAAGGGAGCCACAAGAACTTCAAGAATTTCATGAAAACTGAACTTTTCAGACTTGCCTTCAACTTAGATCATGGCTTGCATCATTACTTCCGCCCCTTAATAATGTCATGCCGCACTACTTGACCTATTCGTGTACGCTACCATTAGCACTTCTGTTAGAGGAAGTAGCGGAGTGGTGGGAGGGGGATCGGTCGCACGTGTAGTCGACCCCCTATGGCCGCGCTTCCCCCAAGTTTAAAACGGGCACAACCTATTCTTTGTTCCTATTGTGAAGCGCTCTGACGCCTTCGGGTAAAGTCAGCGCTACATAAAATTGCATAAATAAATAATCTATAAATAAAGCCGCGTATTCGCCTGAGCTTAATAGATGCGGGAGGGGGGCGGGAACGGGGCCGGAGACATGGAGAGCGTGAGAGGCAGCGGGAGGGGGGCGGGAACGGGGCCGGAGACATGGAGAGCGTGAGAGGCAGCGGGAGGGGGGCGGGAACGGGGCCGGAGACACGGAGAGCGGGAGAGGGGGTGGGAACGGCCAAAAAATAAAAGCAAGCACTCACCTGGACTTCTTCCGGGTGCCGTCAATGCCGGAACAGATTCGGGGGCGTTCCCGAAGGCTTTTGGCTGACGTAGCGTGACGTCGCCAAAAGCCAAAAATTCTCGGGAACGCCCCCGAATCTGGTCCGGGATTGACGGACAGAGTCGTCTCCCAATGGCTAGCCTCCATTTATGGAGCTAGCCAATGAGAGAGTGGGGCGGATACCCGACCCCACACACAGAAATCATAATATTTTTCCTAGTGCATGCGTACTTCGTACGCATTTGCTAGGCAAAACCTAAAAACAGGGAGCCCACAATCCCGCAGACTATCTGTCTGGACAGACCCGACCAGTCACCCTCAAGACGAATGGGAAGCAGCTGATACGGAGGAGTATGTTAAGATGGTCGTAGAACAGTCACAACTGCTTCCTATATTTTTAGCCAACATTGTAGAGGATACCAAAGCTGATGAATGCCTCCAGAAGGCTCTCACAGTGATCAAATCAGGGAAGTGAAACATCATAACCACCGAGCTAGCCCAAAAGAGAAGGGAAGTCAAGCAAACTCTGTTATCCCGGCACCATTTGAGGGATGAGCTCACAGTCACAGCAAGGGGTGCCTGCTGAACAGAACCGGACTAGTCATACCTACTAGTTTGACCCAATAGATGGCAGACCTTGCCTACGGATTCCACGCAAGGATCGTCGAAACAAAAAATAGGCTGTGCAGCAAAGTGCGGTTCCTCGGAATAGAAACCTAAGTCAAGCACCGGCGCCCCGCCAGTCAGCATCACTGAACTGATCCCAGTGGTACGTGGCACCATGCAAGTACAGACTTGGACAGCCTCCCAGAGAGCGGGCACTTGCTTAGTTATAGACGAATTCTCCAAGTAACCCGTGGTGGAGATTGTGAAGTTCACATTCCCAGAGAAGACTATGCCAAAATTGAAGATCATGGTCACCCACGTCCTGATAAAGAAGATACACACTGGCAATGCCCCCTCACCCCTGATCTGTCGAGATCACGCTAACTAACTCTCTTCATGGAGAACCAAACACCGCACGACCACCCCATTCTGGACCCAAGCCTAAGGGGCAGCTGAGAGGTTCAACCTCAAGACAATCAACACCGCCCAAGCTGAGCAGCAGTGTGTTAAAAAAGCCATGTATGCGTTTCTGAGAGACTGTCACATGACCCCTCACATCACCACAGAGATAGCATCCAGTATTCTCTGATTTAGACAGGACGACGAAGATGCCATCTAATATCACCCTGTGTGGGAAAAGACCCCGGCCCAAAGCAGCCAGGTCTGCTCCCGAAGCTATAACCAGAAATGACTAATGTAGCAACACACACAAGCCATTACCCCAAGAGTCTATATAGGTTGTTAGTTGCTAGTGAAAGATAGGCATCCTGGGAGTAAGTTCCAACTACCTTTTGAATGCCCACCGTGGCAAGTCAGGAGAAGCCAAGTGACCATGGTATTAGCAAAATGAAACATGAGGTTGTAAAAGTGTCACCAGAAATGCTTCCTGCTTCAAAAAGTTCCATACAGCCACGGGAGCCTACCGGGGGACAGAAGCCCTAAACCCGTGAACAAACACAGTCATCAGAACCACAACAGCCCTGAGTAAGAGGAAGAACCTCTAATTTCTTTATCCCGAGGACTCGGAGGCCACCTGATGCCCCACTTTTGGCCCTGAACTATGAACATAGAACATTACAGCAGAAACAGGAGGAGAAAGGGCAGGAGGACCTGCAGAAGGAGCCACTGGGGACCCCACCCCTAGGCAGGAGGAGTACAGATGAGGTCTACCCCGTTACAATCTACACAGGAACCCCACTCAGTCCCAAAAATTACAGAACTATTTGATGGACTTGTGATACAAGAGGACAGGTCGAAGCTCCTGCCGATTTGACAGCTAATATACTTTTTGTCCAAAGAGGCGGAGTTTGCTGTATGCGCAATGTTTGCTGTATGCACCTCCCAAAGAGACAACGTTGGGGTTATGGGTTGGTCTAATGTTTTGTATTGCATGGTTTCTGTTTTTGCTCAGAGTTGAGGAGAAATGTAGAGCTGCAAGCCGAGGGGTGTTCCTACTGGAGCGGTGACCTTACAGCAAATAATGGAAGAGCCAGAAATCACGTGAACTGAGGCTTAAAATAAATGGTTGTATGTTCTTACTTCGCATTCCATTGCAACGCATGCCTTTACCACGCATGCGTTACAACGGAATGGTATTTCTACGCACTAGCTTTTCCTCGAATTCTTGCGTGGTGACGTCATACGTCGTTAAGAGAAAACAGACGTTTTTTTCCGTTTTCTCTTAAACAACGCTGTTTGCCTGCATATCCCGACGTGACTTCTGGTGAGTAATTTTTTTTGGGGGGGGGGAGACCCCCCCAAGCCCCCTTTTTTAACTTTTAAACTTTACCACATATGCCTTTACTACATACCTCGTAGTAAAGGTATGCGTGGTAAAGGCTATCGTGGTAACCACGCATGCGTTGTACTGCATGCGTGGTTAAGGTATCCGTGGAAACGGCCGCGTTGTAGTGGCCGTTTCCCAAAATAAATGAGCGGGCCATTTATCAGCAGTACCACACCAATCTGAATAGGAGTATGTACGTGTGTCACATCTGGCTCTACGACCCTGTTCACCCAGTCCTAGCATGGCCTGCTACCACCGCGCCCTAGGGCATGTCTCCCAGGTATAGGAACAATTCAAAGCACCGCCAAGGCATTGTTCCCGAATGCATGATGAAGAGGTACACAATTGCAAAGGATGCATAGTGGTCAATGGAAGAAACAACAGAGACCATACATAGAATTAAAGATGGAAACAGTAAATAACCAGGATTATTTTCGACCAGGGGTTATGAGTGACATTAAAGATGACAGTGAAGCAAGAAACAGAGTTATAAAGCACAAAAGGACAGAAAAATAATATATGCAACATCGGAACACAAAATGTTGGTGAAATATCGGCAACTGACCCTTCAGCTCGGACAAAATACAAATGGGGAAAGTCTCTGATAATATTGAGAGAGGACTCCATGTTATAAGTCTTAGCCAAACGAATGAGGAGGGAAATACCATTGCATGAACAACCAGTGGAATATGGTGGAAAAGGCCTTGTCAATCAAGATAGGTAAACAATCAAACAAGTTACTTACCTTATGTAACGATATATCTGTAAGAAACATTAGTTAGTGATAGATTCCTTACCGTAGATTTACCCCAGCCGTCAGACTGGATGCGCAAAGTTTTCATCAGCAGTACCCCCGCGCATCGGTAGGCGTCGTCGTGCGGCTCCGCGTACGTCGTTGGCGTCGTAGTCGCCAAGATGACATAGTTGGAGCTACTTAGATGTGCCCATGTGCGCTGACGTCAGTTCTGTACATGACTTTCCACGTCAGGAACGCAGAGCCGTGCAAGATACTGACCACTAGTGCATTGAAACTAGGGCCCTGAAAGGGATGATCTTAACCCTAGAAATCAGTTAGCAGAACGGGGAGAATGGGTGGGGCAGTAAGGAATCTATCACCAACTAATGTTTCTTACAGATATATCATTACCGAAGGTAAGTAACTTGTTCATCTGAAAGAAACACATTAGTGATAGATTCCTTACCTTAGAATAGATACCCCAGCAATACCAACCCCGGTGGAGGGTCTGCGACCCAAGATCACACCAGAAAGCCATGGAGAACAGATCGGCCAAAGAAGCTGTCTCTCCGGTCTTGACTGTCAAGGCAATAATGCTTAGTAAAAGTGTGCAGCGAGGCCCATGTGGCTGCCTGACAGATGTCTTGCGGGGGACACCACGTCCCAATGCAGTAGTAGCTGCTGTTTCCCTGGTAGAAGGGGCGTGCAACCCCACCGGAGGTTCCTTTTTAACCAGAGAATAACAGGCTTGATACACAAGACGACCCAGCGGGAGATAGTCCTCTTGTGTACAGCCCTGCCTTTCTTGGCACCTACATAGCCAACAAAGAACTGGTCATCCACTCGAACTGTTGTGCGCGATCAGGTAGAATGAGAGCGCACATTTTGGGTCTAGAAGGTGGAGCCTCTCTGGAAGGGTGCGGAGCTGGAAAGAAAGTGGTCAAGGTGATAGTTTGCCCGATGTGGAAGGCAGTGACTACCTTTGGCATGAAGGATGGACTAGTGTGAAGCACAACCTTATCCGGATGGACCGACAGAAAGGGAGGTTTACAGGAAAGAGCCTGGAGCTCACTCACGCGCCTAGTGGAGGTGATGGCAACCAGGAAAGCAGTCTTCAAAGTCAATACACGAAGAGAACAGTTGTGAAGTTGCTCAAAAGGAGCGCACATTAAATAAGTAAGAACTAGATTCAAGTCCCACTGCGGCATAACAAATGGAATAGGAGGGAAAAGGTGTGTAATGCCTTTGAGAAATCTATTTTCAACAGGGGACTTGAAAAGAGAGGGCTGATCAGGGAGCCTGAGAAAGGCTGAAATCGTAGAAAGGTAGCCCTTAATCCAGGAGGGATGCATCCGTCACCACTTTGTGCTCCGGTTGGGGAAGGGAGAGGGATCTGCCGCTGACCCAATGTTGGTTCGTGAGCCACCACTGCAACTGCTGTGCGGAGCCGTGCTCGGACAGGTCCCCTTGATGCTGTGCCCACTGGAACTTCAGGTCCCACTGCAGAGCCATCTGGCATGATCGGTCAGCAGGAGGCCATGAAGCCCAGCAGCCTCAAGGTCATCCTAACCGAAAGGGCCAAAATATCGTAATCATAGCCCGAATGTCCTGGACTCGCTGTTTGGGAGGATGAACCCAAAACTGCACCGTGTCCAGAACCGCTCCGATAAAGAGGAGCTTCTGAGAGGGAACCAAGTGTGACTTTGGCACATTGATGGAGAACCCCAGCAAATGCAGGAGGTCGGCCATAATCTGGAGGTGGGAGAAGGCTGCCTGGGACGAGCCCGCCTTCAACAGCAAGTCATCGAGATAGGGGAAGACTGACACCCCTGATCTGAAACTAACGTGTTTGGGCAACCCTTCCTTGGCCACAAAAGGAGCGAAAAGAAGAAGCGGAAGGAGTGCGTGTGGCCGAAATGCCTAAGGACTTGGCCGTAGCCCGTGAGTCCTTAAAACGCTTTAACGCACTGTCTGCCTTGTCGTCAAAAAAGGTGAGTGCCATCAAAGTGCATGTCCATCAGAGTGTTCTGGACATCCCTGGAAAAGCCAGTTATCCTCAGCCAGGCATGGCTGCATTGCACCACTGTTGTGGAAATCGCTCTGCCCAGCAAGTCAGGTGTGTCAAGACCACAACGAATTGTGAACTTGGCTTCGTCTCAACCCTCAGCAATAGCTTGGGAGAGCACCGTTCGGGCCTCCTCCGGACACTGAGGCAGCACCAGCGCAACTGTGTCCCACACAGAATGGGAATAATGGCCCAAGAGGCATGCAGTGTTCACAGACCTTAGCCCTGAACTGGCAAAAGTAAAAATGTTCTTCCCAAACTGTTCCAGTATCTTGGATTCCCTGTCCGGAGGTGCGGAAGGGAATGCGCTTGGGGAGGCAGAGGCTTGGACGACCATGCTCTCAGGGGTTGGGTGTTGGGAGAGGAAAATGGGGTCGTCCATCTGGATGCATCCTCCACATCCTCTTCCCAGTCCAGGTTTAACTCGCACTGGGCTGCAAGAGGGTCCTCAGACCCCTCCCCTTTCTCCCCATCCTTCCCAACCTGCTGGGCAGGCAGAAAAGAGGGAGGTGGATGGAGAAAGGGATAAAAATTCCCTAACGGCGTCGGAATCAGCGCCGATCGACACCGGTCCGGCACCCTCAGCAAGTCGGGGTGGTAGCCGGGGACGGCTTCGGCCAGGGAGCCGGCCAGCTGGCGGCAGCGCCGTCCATGGCGGTGGAACGAGGCCACCGACATCTGCTGGGATCCATGCAGGGCTCCATGGGGGTCTCTCGGCTTCGAGACCGGAGTCGTCGAAGATGTCGGGCTGGAGCCGACGACACAGAAGAGTGAGGACCCCCAGTCGGACCCGCGGGGCCTGAAGGTGTGCCGACGGGGCCCGACTGCCCAAAGACTTGTGCCATGGCTGACAGGAATCCCTGCAACTTGGCCGGAGTCGCCGATGCACCCGGAAAGGGCGGGTAGGCCATCGGCAACTGCCTAGGCTGTGCCGGAGCCGCGGAGTGGTACCACCCGCACCCTCAGCCGTGTCGCGCGACAGGCTAGGGGAAGGTGAAGAGCGACGACGCTTCTTCAACTTCTTGTGCTTCACCTTACCTGACTCCGAGGGTGAAGACTTCATCGGACGATGGTGATGGCGGCTCCCCGACCAGTCCCTCAACCTCCCTCGGGACCGGGACCTTGAACGGCGCGTAGCTGACTCCCAGGCCTCCTGTAACTTTCGGGACCGCTTCCGCAAAGTTTTCGGAGCCATGGTCCGTCATTCGGGGCACGACTCGGAGTCATGGTCGCGCCCCAGGCAATAGAGACTCTCACGGTGCGGGTCCGTCACTGACATTGTGCGGGGACAAGGTGCGCAAGACTTAAAACCAGGAATCCTTATACACCAGGAGTCGAAGACTCAAAAAAACAGAGACAAAAGTCCCAAAATTAACTCCGTCAAAAAGTGACTGGAGGTACCCCTCTCTATGGATCTGCGCTTGCTGGCGCAGAAAAAGAAAGAACTGACGTCAGCGCGTGTGGGCGCGTCTAAATAGCTACAACAACGTCATCTCGGCGACTACAACGCCAACGACGTACGCAGGGTCACACAACGATGCCTACCGATGCACAGAGGTACTGGTGACGAAAACTTTCCAGAACAAGTCTGACGCCTGGGGGTAATTCTAAGATAAGGAATCTCTCACTAACGTGTTTCTTTCAGATACATAAGATTGTGTATAAATAAGTTAACGGAAACAAAAGAAGAGGATCAATAATTAGCAGTTTCTAGCTTTAAACAAAGTACTTGAACAACAATAGTACACGTTCAGAGATTTTAACATTTGTAGAAGCAATTGAATTACAATACTCGTCATTTTTTGCGGGACAGCAGAATGTTGAATCGCTATCAGAGGAAGAGCCTGGGTGCTGAAAAATGCACTGGGATTGCTGATGAAGACAATTCTCTTTATTTAATGGAAACTTTGTAAAGAAAATTGGCAAACTTGATGATGCTCTGCGTATAAGAGATTAGTTATGTAGGGATAAGAAAAGCTTGTACATAAAATGCAATAAACGCAGGAGCAAATAAACTTTGTTTTACTTGAAACTAAGACAATATAAATGTATTTAAAGATCGCAATGGCGACAACTGTAGTGCCCTCACTGACCATTTACACTAAGCAAGACAATATGTTCATATACTTCATGTACGCATGACAAAGGATACTACTATACAGGAGACATGCAACCACACAATCAAATCAATCCAGGGTACATAATTGCTTGGGGGCAAAGCAATAAGTTGTGCATTTAACAGGAGTACTATGGACATTTTAAAAATCAATACATAAACATGTCAAGTCTCAAGGTACCAGTACCCTCCGTGTACTGAAACTCCAAGCATGAGAACCCAGGAGAAGCACAAAGAGATGAAAAAGAAGGAAAATACACTAGGAGTGCCCAACCCCTGAGTAGACCAAGAACAAGCTCTTGCAGAACGCTGCAGGAGTAGAACTAAAGACAGAGAAAGGAGCTACTAGGCAATGAAGGCCTCTGTAAGGGTGTGTAACAGCCATTTTTCAGAGACCCAAAGCTACTAAGAGAAGGAAAAGCAGCCACACACAATGATAAAGCAGACAGCAGACTGAGATGATAAAAGACCCAAACCAGGGTAAAAGTATAACCATGATTCCACACTAGGCAGAGGCACACACCCACATTGCACAAGACATGGTGCCTGATGTTGCACTCCAGACAAAATGGCCAGCAATAACACAAAAAGGACAGAAAACACCAAAGTGAGCACCTGGGCCTATGTAGAATGAGCACCAGGCTCGCGATAAAGCAGACAGACCACAGAGGGCCCTGGCCAACACGCCTGGAGCTCACAAATGTTGATGAGAGTAATACTGCGCCTTTTTTACCCACTGCGCTACTCTAGACAGAGGCCCACCTTAACAAATCAGTGCTGATCCTGCTCCTCATGGAAACAGTCCATTCCAAACTTGCAATTGAGGCCCACTCCAGAAGGGAGCACAAACAACCCCAGACCAGTTTCAGCCTTTTTTAGGCTCAGTGAGTTAGGTATAGCTTAGATCACATGGTCGGCTTCTGTCTGGAAGGGCACAGTGGGTTTAAACGTGGGGTGTGGATGCTGCATGAAGCAATTAGCAGTGGTTTAGACTAGTTACAAGAATTGCTCATATTACCAATGTGCATGTTTTATGCAACAAACCTAGAGGACAATCCCCAAACACTGGGATGTTGACCAGAAAAAGTGGAAGGGTAGCCAGGCGCACTACAGGTGCTGAAATAAGCATGAATCCAAAAGTAGAAAAATGCCAGCTCAGAAGGGGGTCACCGTCCAGAAGATGGACAGTCTACAGCAGGGGCAGCAAACTCTCAAGTCTGGTAGCCTAATGAAGGGAAATCTGTAACAAAAATCAAAATCTCTACAAAGCCAATCATTAGAATATAAGTGGAACAAACAAAAGTGAAAACATTATTTTTGTTAATAAAAATGTACCTGCAACTTTTCCAAGTGACTCTCAATATAAGGGCACACGGCAACGTCATAGGTGTCTCTGTTGTTCCTTATGGTATGTTTTCTACGTTTGACAACATGTTGAGCCACTGAAACACAGGCCAAGAGATAAGACACAAATATAACAAACAAATTAATTTTTGTCCCAGTGAGGTACAGTACCTGCCCTACAATCACTTTATCCCATTTAAATGTCCTTTCTTTTAATTTCTCCCCTCACTGCCTTATATTGTCATTGCACAAGAGTTTAGGAATCCATCATTTTAACAATGAATTAGAGGTGTAATCCCTACTTTCTTTTAACCCCTTCCCCTTCTTGTAAGACTGTGCCCTTTCAAAAAGAGAAGACAGGTTTTCAGTATGCATGCGTGTCATTTCTACATATGCAGTAAATATATGAATGACACTTGCATGGCCCTGGGGATATTTCAAGTAACGCTCTTTTGTGCCCAATTGAAAAGGAATAGAGAAAAAAAGTAATATATAGCCTTGTTATAATTGTGTTCACTAGATGGGTACTACATAGAGGCATTCACATTAAGGGCTGGTTCTGATGCGGTTAGGAAAGCATTCCGACCTAGGGCCCGATTAGGATGCGGTTAGGAAGGCGTACTAATGGCATTTGCTCCTTCTAAATCGGATCGGGAACGTGTCTTTCCGACCGATGGCCCAATTACGATGCAGTTAGGAACAAATGCTCCCATTGAAGTCAATGGGGTATCCAACCAAATAGTATCTGGAAGCATCCGGCTGCATCCTACTCAGTCGGTCGGACTCTCATGATCCAAGCGGGTCGGAAACCATTTCAAAACCAATTAAGTCTGGAAGCTTTCCAAACCACATCAGAATCGGGCCCTAAATGTGCAAAACATATCTCACTCCAACAGGTATAAATCATCAGGAAGTGGCACGAGTATTAACAATTTCGAAGTACATACTTATCAACAGCCTCTGATAGTATATGGATTAGTTGACCAAGTGGTATATGCATTAGTGGGTGCAAGCATTATATGTATCACTGAGCACGTATAATAAATGTACCAAGATATTATATATGTAGTTCAAGGCAGCATAATGTAGCATCAGACATCAATTGGTCACAAACAGCACCATCAAGCATGAATAACCGCAAGCATCTGTAATAAGCATCAATTAGCCGCAAGCGGAAACATGTATGAAGGGATCAGAAGGGGGGAATGCGATGAGACTTGAGGGTGACAGGGGCTACAGACACGAGTTGGGGGAGAGCAGAGGGTAAGTGGATATGTATAGTGTACAATTTAGATTGCCAGAGAACAAAAAGTAGGGCACATCTACCACATTATTATTCATATATAGAGCCAAGAGGAAAAATAAATGGGGCACCCTCCTCAAATGGACATTACGTAATATCCAGTCCAAACTATGTATTACATTGGATACGTCTGCTGTGGTTGTGACCCTGCCCCATCTTTTAGATGTAGAGGTCCTTCCACCCGCGTAGCTAGGGGGGGGCGAGGGGGGCGGTCCGCCCAGGCGGCACTGTTTTGGGGGCGGCATGGCCGCCCTACTGTTGTATTTTTTGACTATTGCGGCCGCGGGAGTAAAAATAAGTGTGTGTGTCCCGGCGTTGCGCGCGTCAGAAATATGACTAAAGGGGAATAGTGTGAGGCGGCAGCCTATCACCCTTAGTCTGCACTTCTCGCGCGCGCAACGTCAGGACGTAGTGACACAATTCCTTTTACACCCGTCCCGCGGCCGCCATCCAATAGCCCTTAAAGGGTGATAGGCTGCCGCCTCACGCTGTAACAGACTTACTCAGGGTCAGCAGTAGTATTGCCTTGATGCGTTCACCCGCCCTTGAGACTCGGTCTCACAATCCTCAATGGCGCGGCACCATCATGAGAGGCCTGGCTGCCTGGCTGCATCGGGCGCTGCGTACAGTGCGGAGGAGTCAGCACACAGAGCCGATTCTGCAGCTACAGTCACTGACACTTCGCAGTGAAAGGTACTGTGACCTATTCTCGTATTTATTTCAATATTTTTTCATTTATGCATTTTTATGTAGCGCGGACTTTCCCGAAGGTGTCAGAGTGCTTCACATTAGGAAGAGTAATGATACATGAGGAGACAATTACAAGTGAACAAATCACAAAAACAAACATTAAATTACATGAGGCAAAAGTGACAATTTTGAACAAACAAAATACATGAGGTTTGCAAACGGTGCATTACAGGAGGAAAAAGTGACATGTGTGCAGCTTACAAGAGAAAACAAAGTACAATTAGAGGTATGATGCTGAAATAACTGGGAGACACTCAGGCACAAGTACAAAACATTAAATAGGCATTGGTGGCACTTGTGCAAGTATCAAAAGCAAACAAAATGTGAGCGGTAGCAAACTGTGTTACAAGAGAAAGGTGGCGTGTGCATGCATGTAGGCTTTCCTCATGAATGTATAAAGAGAACAGCGCCAACATCATACTGAAAGGGGCACTGGCTGCAGCCCCAACGCAGATCTGGTGGGCCTCGTTTTCTGTTTTGATTGCTAGATGATTCCAGGCGGAAACGGGCAGCTTGATTATTTTTACCAAATTACCCTGGCCTAGGCATGTCAGTTGCACAGTGGAAATTCTAGGGGCAGAAAAACCACAAATATAAGAGAAAATTGGAATTCCTTATTTGTGCAGAGCCTGGGTACTCTTCATAATCAGTGCAATGCAGCCGTAATATTTAGTGTAGGGTGACAGTAATAATAATAAAAACAAAGTAGGAACAGACTGGGCTATATGGTCATTGCCTTGTGGCCATTGAAATCAGTGCAGAGTGATTTGGGGTCAAGGGGGAGCAAAGAAGGATGTGTGGATTGGAACTGCAGGCATGAGAGTGAAGGGAAATGTAGGGGGGCATGTTGTGGCACTGCCGTACAGTAGGGTGAGGTGGACACGCCAGGCAATGCGGCTTAGGGGGGACAAGGTTGATGTGTTCCGTACTGCTGCATGCCCTGGGTGTAGGGAGAGCAAGATGGATGTGTTCTGACACCCCCTAAAGTGAAGGGCGGGGAGATGTGTTCTCGTGCTGACACGGCAACGGCATCTCCCTTGTCAAGGGTGTTAAGCGAGATGTGCTCTGCCCGCATCGTGTCATGGGGGCGTGTTCTTATTTGGCATACACCGCTATATTTTCCATTTCCGTGTTTGATTTCAGGTGCCTTTTCCGCTACGGCTCTGCATCCTGATGGGTGCTGGTATGACAAGTTGGCGGGGCCTGGGATTCTCAAGGAATGAGAACACATCCGTTAAGAAGCCGGCACTGTTGATAGGCCTGGATGCTTTGGTGGATGGTGATGCTGTAACCCTGCAGGGTCGAACTTTGTTGTTGCTATAGTGGCTTGCTGCTGTGGTGGGCCACTAGAGCAACTCTCAATTAATGCAGGCTGATACTAGGTTGGTGACAAGATACTCAGAAATTAGAAATCTCCCTTGACTTGAATTGAACTTAGCTGTTGCACACACTCCAACTTAGATCAGCACCAAGCAGTAGGCACTAGGAGTTTGGCAGAAAGTCTCTGGCTGCAATGGCGTGGGTCTGACTGGTGTGAATCTGTTCTAAGGCCAGGCTATATGTGTACCACCCTGCCCCCACCTCCCCTCAGTAGTTCATGCTGTTCTGAGTTCGTCATTGCATTATTGTACCTCAAGTCAGAGCACATCACGTTTGTGCATGTCCCCACTGCTTTAATGGGGGGACCATGATGTTTGGTCATTTAATGTCAGCTGTAGATGATGGATCCCCGAACAGTGTGATGTATGTGTACGTTTGCATTGTGCTAAGGGGATTACCAGGTAATCGTTCATGCATCTCTCTGATGGATGTTACATGCGTTTTTTCTGAGTCCCCAGTTCGATTATGCAGTCTGTGTGTTCTCCTTTGTCCCGGTCACCAGTGTATTCAACTGTGTAGCCTTGGACCGTGTCATGTATGTAACTTGCATGATTGATCGAGGTAACTATTAGCAGCGATACTACATGTCTCTCGGGCCTCTTTCAATTGCTCGCCGTACCTATTCCCCAGCACCCCTTCCCCCAACCACCAGGGGCGGCAACCTGTGGGATAGCCCAGGGCGCCACAAGCTCTAGCTACGCCCCTGGGTCCTTCTGACTTATTGTACGTATGAAAACCTAACCAGTGGTGGGTAATTAAAAAACAAAATAGGTTAACATTTATAAAAAGAAGATGACCAGGTTTCGGTAAAATGAGACCTCACTGAAGCAACCTTGGGTCACAATAAAGAGCTCAGGCTCTTCTTCGTAGGCATGCTCCTTTGACTGAAATTACAAGGGGAAGAATGAAGTGCTCTTCATCAGTTAACTTCTTGTTGTTGGTGTGCCTTCCTGAAATAGAGGCTGACCAGTCATCTGCCTGTTAAATATTTTAATTTCTAACAATGGAGTATCAGTGTGCCTCAGGGAGTGTGCAGGTTTGAAAATGTGTGTCCGGGTGTATCTATAGGATTTCCTTCAGTGAGTGTCTTATAGTTTTGTGTTCTAGGAAGGGTGGTTCTCTCCTACTAGAGTATCCTCACAAATATTGAGATCTTTTAATTTCCATGGTTACCAAAAGGGTGAAAGCAGAGCTCCCATCGTTGTGTTGAGATCCAGTAAACGTGTAATGGCTGCAAGCACAGCAAAAAAGCAACTTGAATCAAACGATTATTATTTGTTAATTACTTTGAAGAGAGTTCATGTCATATCTAGGCTACTTCAGAAAGCTTTTTGAGCTGGAAACAGAAGGGAGGGTTGAAGGACCAACAGTGCTGAACTGGCCGGTCGGTCACTTTGGCACTGCCAGGTCGACCAGCTTGAAAGGGCCAGTGTTTGAGCTATTCTTTTGGTGCAATCACAGCACCCAGAATCCAATGAAACATGCCCCAAACAGTCCTTTGAAGCCTGCCATGTGGCAGTGCCAGAGTGCCCAACAGGCAAGTCCAACCTTGGAGAACTCACATTTCAAGCATTTTATTTTGCTCTTTTCGGATTTCCTTTGTGACCTGGCGCAGCTTGGCACATCAAATTAATCTTGTACGTGAAAATTGCAGAATAGTTTAGGTAGAAATGGTGATTTGAAATGTATTTCTCAAACCAGCAGAACCAAATACTCCTTGCTACAGCAGTTTTCAAAATGGCGCCCAAATGCATCACTGTGCATACATACGTACCTCCGGGATCCACGAATGTGATGGTGGACGTTTTTGCTTCTAGGTTAAATTGAACGTTATCAATTTCACCTCCTCCAATTTTGGACTTGTAGAAATGAAGTTCCAGTTTGTCTCTCAAATGTTCTTCTGTTACATTTTCAGGCAGGTCTTTGACACACACATCTTTCCGAGAAATAGTGAAATGAATCTGCAAATATATGATTGGCATTTCATTACATGAAAATGACTGTGTGGTGCATGAAACAAGGACAAACCAGGCTTGCTGCTAAGGTCCCAGAAATTGCTACTTATGCTAAATCTGCCCAATTATATCAAATCATTATCTCCTTAGTGATGTTTGTTAAGACCAGTCCCTATATTTCGGGAACAACCCCGCTGGCAGACCCCCGTCACCCCAATATTTGTGTTTGGCAGCATCTGGCCGTTTACCAGCCTGTAATTATGCTCTTTTGGTTTTCGTGGTATTTTTTACCAAGATAATGGGGTATACATTTTCATAAAATGTCTGTAAAGTACACGGTTGCTAACACATCAAAGAAAGTTTAATCCAAGAAGGATAGAAAATAAATTAAAAAAGAACTACAGAAATTCCTGGTACCGTTGGTGTAAAGAGTGCAAAATCTGGTTGGAAAACTAGTCTTACCTGTCCATCACTATATCGCCCTGTTGCTGCACCTCAGTCTGATGCTGAGTCAGTCACTCAGCCAGTACGTGTTGGTTAATGAATGGCCATGATGTTCCACTTAAAAGGTATTCAATTTGTTTTGCTTGTTATGTCTGCAAATCAGCAAATTCGCTCTTATCTCAATCAATGACTTTTTTAACAGAACAGATGAATCTAGACATTTACTCTCCACTTACTGGCTTAATTCTGAGCTGGAATGCCAGCTCTGTGGCCATTTCAAACGTGCTGTGATACAGTATTTGGTAAATGTAAAATAGACATAGCATTGTCACTACACATGGTAATGTACGTATGTTCAGTGTGTACCACTAAGTATTGTTTATGTGTACCTGAATTTGTTCATTTTTCTGGATGTGTGAATGGAGGCTTTTGAGGGTTTTGCTGTATGTTTTTGTGAATCTTTAATTAAAGGTGCTGAAAGAATATTTAAGCCAGAGTTTTTTGTGTGAAAGTCCATAACAGGTAAAAGTGAATGACAAACAGGGAGAGGAGGAGAGGGGGTGTACCCAGCGTGTGTGTGTGTGAGAGAGACACAGTTTATGTGTGTTTCTGAATATGGGATGTAATTGTAATTATATAGTGCTTACTACCCCCGATGAGGCGTTGAAGCACTTTTTCAGCGAGTAGCACGCTACTCCGGAACCCATAAAGGATTAGTGGTGAATTAGTGTAGTGAAATATGAAAGTAACTTGATTGGTGGATATTCATAAGTTATTTAGATTGAGAAGGATAGCAGAGGGATAGAAGAGAGATAAAGGTTTGCATTTATAAAGTGCTTGTTACCCTAATGATATGTTGAAGTGCTTTTTTCGGCGAGTAGCACGCTACTCCGGAACCCATAAAGGATTAGTGGTGAATTATTATAGTGAAAAATGAATGTAATTTGAGTGGTGGATATGTTAGTCAAGTATATGGATTGAGAAGGATAGTGGAGGAATAGACGAGGGAAAAGGTTTGCATTTATATAGCGCTTGCTCTCCCTGATGAGGAGTTGAATTGCTTTTTCGATGAGTAGCACGCTACTCCGGAACCCATAAAGGATTAGTGGTGAATTAGTATAGTGAAATATGAAAGTAATTTGAGTGGTGGATATGTCATTATGCATTTTGATTGAGAAGGAAGAGGGAAGGGTCTAGAATGTTTTTTTTGTTAGTTTATAGCCGTAGGAGGGGATTTGGAGTGAGTAAAGGGGTGGTGGAGTAAAGGGGTGGTGGAGAGGAGTTAGTATAAGAAAATATGAAATTAATTTGAGTGGTGAACATGTTATTACGTTTTTTTTAATGAAAAGGAATAGTGGAGGGATACAAGAGGGAAGGGTCTAGATTGTTTTCTTCATTTTGAGTTCCTGGCAGTATGAGGGGGTTTGGGGTGAAAAAAAGGGAGGGGGAGGCAGAAGAGTCAGAGTTAATGGTTTAGAAAGGCTTGTTTGGGAGATCTGAATAGTAAAAGATGTAGGAGATGATGCAGGGAGGAGTAAAAGAGGGAAGAGTCTAGAAAGGGTTATTTTGGGGGTCATAGTGGTGGTATAGGATTTGGGATGAATGAGAGAGTGGAGGTAGAGGATATATTGATAGATGTATAGGGTGAGAAATAGGTTAGTGGATTCGATATGTTGAAGGTTAATCTCTACCACAGACTGACCTAAAGGTAGAAGAACTTGGGTATAGGTATGTAAGACCATGTGAATTAGATGTTTCTCATCAACTCAGTGAAATGAACACAGCTTAAAAAGCGCTCATTCATCGGAGGCATCTTGGCGCTTGCCTAGCCTAAAAAACATTGCATGGCAGATCTAATAATTATTGTAGGAAAAGACAAATTTTATTCAGCTTCCTTAATCCTGTATAACTGTCCTCTGCCTTGATGTTCCTTGGAAGACAATTCCACAGCTTGGTCAAGAGCAACTGAAATTCTTCCGCTCTATGTGGAAGACTTAATTTTTGGGATTGATAGCTTTATCTTTATTCTCCGCTGCCCATGATGTCTCGTTGGGATACACCAACTAAACTGGGATTTAACTGAAGCTACACCCGTCCCATGTAGAGCTCTGTGTACCAAACAAAGGGTTTTAGAAATGGAGCGATTACGGACTGGCAGCCAATGTAAACCTTTCGGTGCATCTGTCATGGAATGGTGTTTGGGAATTCCCAATAATAGTCTTGTAGCCGCATTCTGAGCGACCTGCAATTTTGAACATAGTGCCTGGGTGGCTCCCTTTTAAAGGGAGTTACAGTAATCCAGGCGGCAAGCAATTAAAGCTTGAATACCCGTTTTCAGAGGTAAGTGTGGAATAAACAGAAAAACAATCTTTAGCACTCTGAGAATGTGCCAGCACACAGTTGCCACTTGATTTATGTGGCTTTTGAAGGACAGATCTTTGTCGAAAATCACTCCACGATTCTGTGTGGAATTAACTAGTTGTTGTACCGGCTCTGAAGGCAACCTAGCATATGACCAGATATTGAGCGATTTGCCAAATATGAGAACATTTGTCTTCTCGCTGTTAAGTTTTAGGCAATTAGAACTCATCCATAGGTCAACCTCTCTCATATAGTCCAGAAACTTAACTGCTGTCACTAGTGGTCCATGGAAATATTAAATGCAATCTGTGTTTCATCTGCATAGAAGAATACCATAAAGCCAAGAGTGAGATCCAGTTCAGCAAGGGGAGACATATATAGATTAAACAACTTAGAGCTCATTGAAGAGCCCCGTGGAACTCCACAAGAAAGACTGAACGGCTGTCACCTGAATGGATTACATGCCACAATTGCGTTCTTCCTGTCAGGAAAGATTAGAGGAGTCTACAAGCCTCATCTTTGAAGTCCATCTGGGAAAGACAAGCTGCTAGCAAGGAGTGTGCGACAGTATCAGATGCCGCATGGAGATCCAATCATGTAAGGGCAGCAGTGCCTCCATGATCTAAAATGGTTCATGAAACCTGCCTGGGGAATGTCTTGCAAATTATGGTTTTCTATTACAGACGAAAGTCCCTATAAAGGGCCTTTCCAGAATCTTGGCGGGCCAAGACGAGAGAGATGTTGGGCTGTAATGTTTCCACATTGTGAGGTTTGCATTTGCCTTTTTTTTTTTTTAAAAGAGAAGTATAGTAGTTTCCTTCCTAATTTAGGGAAAAACAGCCGTTTCAATAACCATATGAAGAAGGGACGTAACAGATTTGGTAATAATATTAGGAACAAGGTGAAAAATACGGGGCTGACAAGATTCAGGTGGGGACCCTGATTTCACTACCAAAAGCCGGTCTTGAACTTGTGGTTCAGATAGGAGTGTGAACTTATGGAACACCGTACCTTGAGCTAATGTTTGCTGTAAATCTAGTAAAGAATTCCAGGAAAACTCTGAGGTAGATGTCTTTAATCGTGTTTTGGAAAAATAGCTAAATGGTTAGATGTGTTTTCTGAATGTCCTACAGAAGATTCAGCTAGGGGTGACAGAAAGACTGTTGACCACTGAAAACGAGTCCTTGCCCGAGTTCTTTGAGCTTCCCACCTTATGTGGACAATACTCTGATTTTGCTTTAATTTTGCATCTTTACACACCAATATAGCTTTTCAATATATATGTATATATATTTATGCAGTGCTTCCTCCAAATCTGTTCACGCTTCCTGCATTTTTTGTTTCAGAGGTCTCAGGGTGCAGCCACACCATGGGCATTTGGATGTATTTTATTATTTTGTTTGACTGGCTGTAAGGAAGCAGTCTCATCCACAACTGCCAGGAACCAACTATCTCTAATCTTAAAGCTGTGAATTCTAAGTTCGTAGCTAGAACAAAGGACCGGTTCTCCAGGGCAGTGGTCACACCATCTTGTTTTACCTCACCCCATTCATGCCACCGTTCTTATAACTTAGCGCTACCGTTGGGGTTTCTGTCCTGATTCACTACACAATTAACAGAGAAAGCATTACGATCTGATTACGTCACAGGAAGTGGGAACAGTTCTTAGATAGGTTAGTGTAAACAGCGTCCAAAGTATGACCCCCTCTGTGTGTGGGGGGAAAACCCACAAGCCATGGGAAACGGAAAGCAACAGTGAACGTATTCTCACCTATCACCAAATGGAAATTGAAATCTCCTAAAATAGTTAGATTCGACTTCTGAAAGAAAGGTTCTAATAAAGAGCGCCAGCCATAAAAAAAAAAAGCTGGTTCATTGTATATCGGTGTCTCCATGCCTCTGAGAAGTTAAAGCGTGCCCCAATAAATAACTGCTGGAGGGGAGGGTGCTGAGGGTCTGTGAGTAAGTGTGAGCTTGTCTATGACACACAGATCACTTCCAACAAACACAGGCCTCCATGTATTTTCATGTGTGCATCTGTGTGTGTGGTGGGAGGCATGCTTTTTGTATGTTTTTGTGAGTACCAATGGTTTTACAATGCGTACGGTATGGTGGCATTAACCTAGAAGTTTGTAAGGTACACACAGATAAATGAATGGGCGTTTGAGTGTGTCTGTTTTGTGTGTGTCTTTCTACTTTATTTGGAAAGTTTGTGCATGTTTGGATTTGTGTTAGGTGACAAGCAAATCTGTGTATTGCAGGCACTGGCAAGCTCCTCCCACAAATACAACAACAAACAAATCTCAATTGTGTGGCAGTGTGACAGGTGATGTAGCACCATCATAAAGAATTAGATAAAAGCTTCACTCATTGCTGTCCTCGTTTGAGGCGACGGTACCATTAAGGAAAGGTTGACTTTATTCTACCCTCATTTATAAAGGGACGGGTATATCTGTCTCCACAGGTGTATGTGTAGGGTTCCCTAGCCTGGCACTGGCAAGTGTGCCCATTATGAGAGTTCAGAGATGCCGAAGTCAGTGGAAAATCGCAATAGTAGGGAACAGGTATGTCACTTCAACAGACGAGAAGTAAACGTAATACCAACATAATGTACTATATATATTATTAATTAACAAACAAGAATGAAAATGAACTACTCTTTCTTGCTACACCAAGAAATATGTGAGAAGATAACACAGAACTGCATACCAACCCACTAAACACCCTGAACTCCTACATTAAGGCTAATCTCTTGCCCAGGCACATTTGAATCTAAGGGTGGAGTTCGTGGTTGGGAACAGTGTTTGGTGACTGTAGTAGCAGGCAAGCCTATATAGTGCTTTGGCCCCCTTCAGGAGGAGGAAGTTGGTTGTTGGTGGTGTCCCACTGTGGTTGTAGGTAGATGGTGTAGGGGCCAGAGTAGGCAAGAGCTGGACAGTTGAGGGCCAAGGATGGATGTATGGCCGGTGGGCAACCAGTTTGTGCTTTTTTGCGCGACTATTTGTCCGGAAAGCAGCGATAAAAGTGTAGGTGCGGTAATGATTCAAAATGTTAAAGTAAACGAGCAATATTTTATTATTGTCTCAGGGATTTGGGGTTCCTCTCAGGATTTGGGTTTCCTCTCCGTTTGGTGCGGTCATCCCCTCTTTGGGGGTATGAGAATCCTTTACGGGCTCTCTTTAGCACAAATGGTCCAAACATAGTTCTTTTATAGTTTCTTGCTGTATCATCTGCAAGATGGCGGCTGGAAATGCAGGGACAAATGTGCAGCACAGGCTGGATGGGAAATCAGATCTGCAAAGCCCAACTGGGTGGAGTGTGAATCACATGAGAGCAGGTCAGCGAGGATCTGGTTCCACCATGGGGACTCTTCTGGTATCTGGAAGCAGCTCGAGGGTAAGCCTCAAAATACCAGATGCATGCAGCAGCAACATGGCTACTCCAGTAACAGTATACCTACAAGTGAGTATAAACCGCTTGCTAGAGGACTCTCTACACCCTATTATTTATCAGGGAATCTACCAGGACTTTGGTACAATCCGTGAAGATTAAAGCCTGATCATGCCAATGGGTACATATGTTATGACAGGAAGCGCCACGACAGGAAGTACCCTCTCTAAGGGTGTGGAGTGTCCTTCCAATGTTAAAAACGTCATGATGAAAGGGGGGCCTCCAACTGCGCCCTGCATCTGAAACACTCAAACGTCTACACTGAACTCGGTCTCTTCCTTGATGCAAGGTAAGTTAAAACTCAACCTATTCCTAGGGGATTCGCTTCAGCATAACTATTGCTGGAGAGGTCCACCTTGGGAAGAACTCAACTCAATATGGTCAAAACAAAAATGGTAATGGAGGGTAGGCCTCCTAGTAACTACAGTGGCTAGTGACGCTGCCAACACTGGAGGGAAAGTGATCCCCCTACTTGCCTAGTTTGGCCTGAGCAAGGGGGTGAAAATCTTCTTGCTCCCTAGACTGTGGTATGGCAGGTGGAGTTCAGGTTCCTTTGTGGATTGAGGCCTCTATCCCTAACTACACAAGAAGGTCCCCCTGTGCTCGTGGCAACCCATAAATCGCCCTCCGCATGCAGCAAGCCCAGCATGTTCTGTGCACATGCTTCATGCAATGGACCACAACCATTAAGTACATTGAGGGGCGTGGCTTGGCAGCATGGCTGGTTAGACGTGCTTTGCCAAGCTCCTAGCAGCGGGCTGATATTTTGAACATCCTGAGGTATCCTGCCCTAAATAGAAGCCCCAACGCAGAGAGAGTCACACAGGGATCCTACCCTAAAAAAGTGGAAGGTTTGCGGACCCGACAGGCGATCCGAAGAAGCGGTGTCGGCAACGACGATCATCAGGTGCGGCGACGCCATCTTGAGCTGCAGAGGATCGAACGCCGGCTGTACGGCTCAGTTTGGGGACCAGCTGCCTTTACTCTGGGCTTGACCTGGCGGTGTGTGCTGGAGGCGGGGGCAGGCTGCTGTGCCGGCACAAGAATCTTAAGATTGTGGAGTGCGGAGGCGAACGTCTGAGAACTGGGACGAGCTGTGGCGCAGAAGAATTGAGGCTGTGAAGAGGATGAGCGGTACAAAAGGGGGTGGTTCAGATGCTCCGTCCATCACCACCCCCTTTTGTACTGCTTTGTTCGCCATAAGTTGGCAGGGTATGCTCAGACGTGAGTCCCTTGCTCACTTTGCCACTGGATTCAAGCAAGCCTGGCTGAAGACGGCTGAAATGCCAGAAACCGGTCCTAGGAAGGTTGTTTCCGGTCCAGGGAAGGCATGGCTTGGCAGTTCGGGTTGGACTGTACCCATGAGGCACAGGGTCAGACTGATTTGCATATGGCCATGTCTGAACTGGGGTGGCAGAGTGGGCTAAAGAACAGTGATGGATTAAACCCAGATCTGTTGACTGGGTGTGAGTGTTTGATTGGTTCAGATGCTCCGTCCATCACCACCCCCTTTTGTACCGCTTTGTTCACCATAAGTTAGCAGGGTATGCTCAGACGTGAGTCCCTTGCTCACTTTGCCACTGGAATCAAGCAAGCCTGGCTGAAGACGGCTGAAATGCCAGAAACCGGTCCTAGGAAGCTTGTTTCCGGTCCAGGGAAGGCATGGCTTGGCAGTTCGGGCTGTACTGTACCAATGAGGCACAGGGTCAGACTGATTTGCATATGGCCATGTCTGAACTGGGGTGGCAGAGTGGGCTGAAGAAGGGTGATGGATTAAACCCAGATCTGTTGACTGGGTGTGAGTGTTTGATTGGTTCAGATGCTCCGTCCATCACCACCCCCTTTTGTACCTTGGAGAGGATGAGGGCCGACCTCTAAAAAGGAACTGTAGATGACATTGAGCCGAAGTTTTTACAAAGAAGAGTCCTCATAAAAAAGTTTGTTTTTATAGTTTATTCGTATACAACCCCGAGACACAGCTACACAACTGCTGCTGTCCCAGGACCCTTTTCAGTGCCATGAGAATGTTACCACACTGAACACTCCTTCAGAACGTAGAACAAACATGCCACGCTATGTCATATTAAATATAAACAAACATTAGATGTAACACATCCTCTTTCCTAAAATAAACCAAAAAAACCAAAACAAAAACGAGAAAAGAAAATAAATGTAAAAATGAATACTATCAGTAATACCAAAAAATACATAATGATGACAATTTAAGAATACAGGACATAATCATTTAACTTGACAGGTTTCACAACGATCCATCCATATAACCTCCTAGAACCAGAATTGTTTGGAACAGGTTCACCTGATGTTGTTCTTTGAGAAACAATGACAGACTTTGGTTGAACATTCCTAGAAAAATCAGCATTCCCATTTTTGGAAACCCTAGAATTTCCAACACCGTCCAACCATATGTTGCGTTCTAAATCATTGCATAATGTTAATTTGTTGAAATTCCATCTATGCCCATCATCCAATAATACACAATTACCCATCACTTCTAAGATTTTTTTTGGTTTAGACCACTTGAAAAAACTATCCCTTGACACACCAACACGCAAAGTTCTCACCCAATCACCCACAGCAAAATCTTGTACATGCTTCTTAATCTTACTATTGCGCCTGCAGATGTACCTTTCCTGATATACATTCATTCTATCACTAAGAATTTGTTTGGACACAGATTTCGAAGGTGTTTTGTGCATCCATGCGGGAGTTACTTTATTACATGCTGAACGTTCCTTGAGAAGAGTAAAAGGTGTCTCTAAAGTAGCAGAATGTGGAGTATTGCGATAACTCCAAATCATTTTCTTAACAGCCACTTTACAATCCATACCTTCCACAACAGCCAACTGAATACATTCCTTCAATACTCTGTTAAAGGTTAAATCTCTCCACCATTCCATTTTCCCTTGGACAATACACAGCAGTAGTAATATGTTTTACACCATGAGTCTTTAAATAATCCTGAAATTCATTTGCCACAGATTGTGGACCATTTTCCGTAGTAATAGATTCTGGAAAACCCTCCCTATGAAATAACTCTTCACAAAAACTAATTATATTAGAAGCCTTGATCTCCTTAACAAACGCAACCTCAGGCCATTTGCTATGATAATCCATTAAAACAATGGCAAATTTTCCAGAAATATTTCCCACACCAAATGGACCACAAATATCCATAGCTAACTTCTGCCACGGTTTCTCCGGAAAAGGAACAGTACATGAAAGAAAAACTTGAAAGTAGCTGAAAAATAATCCAATTTCCAAAGAAGCAAACGAATTTGCGCTCCAAATCGAGTCTCCGATGTTTCCTGATCACCAGTTGCTAGGATACGAGCCCCACAATGCAGCGCATTACCCAGAATGCACTGCAGTCCCATCATGCAATGTGTCGAGGAAACACAACAAAGGACGCTGAGAAAGCCGAAATGCACCAGAAGAGGGCGTGCGCGCTGGAATCCCAACAAACCAAAAGATGCAGGTAAGAAATTCATTATTTTCCAACGTCGAAACTGAAAGCTAGCGCATCAAAAATCTTGAGTAAGTATTGATTTTCTCAGTAAAAATACGTCGCGTTGTAGATAGTCACAACGGTATTACAAAGCGCGCTGCATATTAAAGATGTGAAACGCTTGTTCAATTAATACCTTAGAGTCGCCGCAGGAGTCGTTACTGCGAAGTTAAAACGCTGCAAATTACTCACAAATTAACTTGGAAACGCTCCTGTTGACTCGAAGACACTCCTGTTGACTCGTAGTGGCCACAGTCCATAATAAAATCCTTTTACTCGAAATCACAACATCCTGGTAATGGTTCCTGGTAATACGAAATCACCACATAAATCCTTTTCACGTCTCAGGGGTTGGATGGGGTCAGTTTCTCCCTCGTCGCCACTTTTACAAAGAAAAGTCCTCATAAAAAGGTTTCTTTTTATAGTTTATTCGTATACAACCCCCGAGACACAGCTACACAACTGCTGCTGTCCCAGGACCCTTTTCAGTGCCATGAGAATGTTACTGCACTGAACACTCCTTCAGAACGTAGAACAAACATGCCACACGATGTAATATTAAATATAAACAAACATTAGATGTAACAGAAGTCAGGCGATTGGACAGCTTACGTCAAACGGGTGAGTGCAGGGACCATAACAGCACCCCCGGTGGTACTTTTGAGCGCTGTCCCCTCCGAGCAGCCGCAAAGAGATACCAGGGCTCGTGGTGGTTCTGTGCCTGTCGCGCCCCCAAGGAGTGTGAGGAACCTCAGCTGGGGGAAGAGAAATACTAAGCATACACTGGGATCCGTCATATGGTGAAGACAACTAGGGAAGAAGAACCAAGATAAAGACGGATGATTAGGAGGCCTGAGAGAATCATTGGTTGAGAATAGATCTGATTGGCTCATACTAGTTACGTGAGGTACTGTAATGATTTGCAGAGAGGGGGAAACATAGAGAGGAGTAGCTCTCTTCCATAATTTGGGAGATCGTATAAAGAAAAGGTCTACAAGGTGATTTATATAATGGGAAGTGGACACGTCATTACAACCAGCCATAGGGGAAGTGAATCGGAGTGGAGGGCGACACGGTCCAGTGCTAACAAAGTCACTAGGAACTGCCTTCCTGTGACCGTAAGAGGAAGGATATATAGACCGGATCAGTCACAATACAGAGGACCACTGTAGATTTGCTGCAAGACACAGGACAGGAGTGCAATCTCCTGAACGTTACCTACAAGAGAAATCACTGGTAACTGGAATCCGGGAGGTGGCACCTGGGAACAACATGACGAAAGACAAAACATCTAAAGTCCAAGCGAATAAAATCTCAAACTACGCCCACCCCGTACAGCCAGGGCTGGAATGTAGTGGTGGGGACGCAAATGCTGGGAAAGCTCCCACAGAGAAAGACCACAACGACCCCCCGCCCGCTAACGGATGTGATGCAGGTGATACAAACAACTACAGATGATATGGTCCACAGGATCGACTCTGTGGCCATAAACGTAAACTTGTTACGATGCAACCCACGAAAGGTATCGGACAGGGTGTCTACCACAGAAAAGGATGTCGCTACATTATAGAAAGAAATGAAACGTCTATCTGCCACCATGGTCAAACTAAAAAAACAGGTTATAAGGCTAGATGAGAGGGCGGAAGACTCCGAAGAAGGAGCATCCTAAGATTTGCTGTCTTCGCCGAAAAAGAGGAGGGCCCCTCGGTGGAACTATTTCTGGAAGACTGGATATCCAGAGAAATCGCCCCCAATAGACTATCAAGATTCTTTAATATTGAAAGAGCACATACAGCACTAGTACCGATGCCCAGGCCTGCAGCACCCCCTCAAGCCATAATAGCAAAACTCTTTAATTATCGAGATAGGGACCTTCTCCTCCAATGTCCCGCTGAGGGGGGCAGTTCTCCTCTGAGGGCCAATCAATATCAGTGTATCCGGACTAAGCTCAAAAAGTGCAGGAACTGAGGAAATTATTCATCGCCGCCAAGCGAAGACTGTGAGACTTGAATTTAAAGTAGTCTCATGTTTCCTGCAAAACTGAGTTGAGAACGAAGGTTGTGCACTATTCTTCTTCACTGCAGAAGATGCGAGCAACTGGATAGATACCAGAGGAGGAGGGTGGGTTGGTGCGACGCCTGGCCTTGTCCACTGGATCAACAGGTAACCAGACTGCGAAACCTTCGGCTCAGGACTGACGGCGGTCCAGGCGACAGCAACTGGTGGATATGACAATTGATAAGAGGTCGGATTAAAGTCCTGCACTACGGCACTCTGCAGGTGTCGGACTCCGAGACTGTGCCGGAATCAATGGAGCTGACGCAGGACCCCGAGACTGAAAATGGTGATCAAGATCGTGAACAGGATTTACTCTATTCCGAATTCTACTGGCCAAAGGAGCAGATAAGTGACTAAATAGCACAATATGCTTATGTGGAATTACACATGTTTGAAAAGTTAAAGGCATTGGGGGCATTTTATAAGTGGAAACAATATTATTATTAGGATGATTGATGGATTAGGGGATGCAAAGGGCGGCTGCGGGTAACCAACTCCATCATTAGAGTCTGCCTGGGAAACTGGAGAGTGATCTTGCACCTAGGCGATTCAGGTCCTCTAGCATAGCAATTGCCAACGTTTAGTAGTGCAGAGAGCTCTGCGAGGCCAGGATAGACTTGGGCCTTGCCTATTCCTGTAGTAATTTATAAATTTGTATAAGAATTGGGTGGAGGGTGGTATGGGGCAGTAAGTGCTGAATTTTGTTGTATGGCTAGCAATGAAACTCTCACAACTGCACAAGGGGTGGTGGGAGACGGAGGATAATCTTGTTGTCCATGGTGCACTAGTTATGTGTTCATTAAAAGGGGGGAGGGGCTCGGCATGGGAAGATTTACCTAATACTACAGCAAATAGAATGTCACTGAAAATCTACTTGTGGTGTGTAGTAATATGCAGTGTTGAGAGATTATGGCTTCCCCCGTAATAAAATTACTTACCTGGAACGTAAGGGGAAGCGCAATATTTGAAAAAAGACAGCGTGTATTTGCTTATCTAAAACGGTATAGGATATCTATAGCATGTCTGCACGAAACTCATGTATGGGGGGACACAATTATACAGCATATAGACAACGCTTGCACATGGAGGGTTATAGATCGGGGGCACTCTTAGTTAAATTAATACTAAATGAAACACCAATATCGTCTATAGTAGAAATAGGAAAGACAGATGGAGAAGTGGTTTATACCTAGGCTGCTATTCTGGACATTTTGACTGATCATATGGCGGCGGCATATGCAAAGCGAATCTCCCCTTCAATAGACGTGATAGGAGAGTTCCTTAATGCACTAGGTTTGCTCCAATTAGACCAAGAGACAAGTGAAGGAATAGATGCCCCGATCACAAAAGAAGAAATACTGGAAGCTATCAAGAGGCTCAAACCAACTAAGACCCCGGGAAGTGATGGGTTTCCGTCTGAATTTCATAAAGTATTTGCACCACTACTGGTTGATCGATTACTGGAGGTGTATAATGAGTCACTGCAAATCTAGTCTCTTCCAACCCCCATGAGGGGGCTATTGTGATTATGATGCCTAAGCCAGGTAGGAACAAAAGACTCCCAACTTCATATAGACCAATTTCTCTTTTAAACCTAGGTATAAAAATTATAAGCGGGGTACTACCCAATAGACTCTTGCCCTGTATATCGACTCTGATGCATCAGGACCAATCTGGTTTTATTCCGCATCGTAGCACCACCCACAACCTGCGACTGCTTGCGCATGTGTGGCATTCTACACTTATAGAAAGGAGGATTGCGCTTTGGCACTGTTAGATATAGAACAGGCTTCCGATTTCCTTGACTGGCCATTCCTATGGGCAACATTGAGAGTAATGGGACTGGGTGAGGGATATATTAAGTGGCTAAGATTGCTCTACGATAACCCCCAGGCTCGTATATGTTGCAGAGGGGCATCAGACAGGGATGCCCCCTTCTGCCATTATTATTTGTGGCGGCCATGGAGCCGCTGGCAAAATCTCTGAGGAAAAAAATGGATAATTGGGGAATAAAGTTAGGCAACACAAAACATGTGGTCTCCATGTACGTGGATGATACTTTAATATTCCTTTGACAGCCCACTCAAGCGATTTACAAATTGTTGGAAATACTGAATAAGTTTGGCGAACTTTCTGGATTAACAAATGGTAACACATCAATAGTATGACAGGTGGGCTGGCTGTCCGGACAACCAAGGGAATCATTGCCAGTGGTGGGATTACCATGGGCAGAAACTGATCCCAAATATCTGGGGATTAGGCTGGCAAATACACCAGAGAGGCACTTGTTATTAAACATAGGGAGGGTGGTAGACGGGGTGCGGGGTTCTGAGTGCTTTTAGCAAGGGCTACCATTATCCCTTATGGGGAAAATGCAATTATAAAAATGATCGTCCTGCTGAGATGTCTATATATGATCCAACATTCATTCTATGAGATCCCAGTGCATTACTTTAAAACATTAGATAAATTATTGTAGAACTAATGTGGGGATCGAAACGCAAGAGAGTGATCTTAACGACACTGCAAAGAATAGGGCAATATGGGGGACTAGAGGTTCCTAACATTGAGTTATATTACATGACCGCACAGCTTCAGCATGCAATTCACTGGCTAGAAGATCAGGACAATTGGAAAAAGACACTGGTAGCTGGAACGTACGAGGGAGACTCTCGCCGGACTTTTAATGAGAGGGGCAGGGGTACCGCGCGCCTGCCCATACATAATCCAACACGTTGAACAAGTATGGGACCGTGTAGTCAGGAAAGTGGTACGTCACGCCCCCTATGCGCCAGATATGCCGCTGTGGGTGATACAACCCTATTCTAAAATAACAGACAACATGTCCATCCATAAATGGAAGGAAGGTGGTTGCCTCACAATGGGAGACCTTTTTTAAAATAAACAATTCATCTCCCGCGAGGAGGCGGAGGAGGCATATGAACTAGGACGTGGGCAATTTCTGCAATATGGGAAGATATCATATGTGACTAGCGAGTTACGGGCGTCATTCCCAGAGGAACCACCAGTTACAAAAGTGCTCCAGACAATGCTCTATATGGCACAGGGTGGCCGCCTAATGTCACATTTGTATTGAGCACTTAGGGAGGACAGGAAAGCCCCGACCCTACAGTTTCAGGCACCTTGGGAGGAGGGCTTGGGAGGATTATAACCAGAACCAGAATGGATCAAAGTACATGAGTGAGTTAAGAAAGTAAACTCCAATCCGAGGTTAAAATTACTCCAATATAATTATATACATCAAACATATCTCTCCCCAAAGACACTAAGTAAAATGTTTCCTACTCGGACACCTGAATGCCCTAGATGTAAGACAGGAGAGGCAGATCTCTAAATAAATTAAAGCAGTATTGCCAGGACTACTACCGACCCCAAAAAATTTCAAGTTGAGTACGAGATTAGCAATGTTGGGGCTTATTCTAGCAAAAAAGGTGAATTGCGATATCTTGGAATAGCCCAAACCCACCCTGCATAACAATGTGGCTAGGAGACCTTTGTGAATGGGCGACGGCAGAAGCAGTAAGGATGAAAAAGGTTAGACATGAAGAAAAACTAGAAGATGACTTAGGTGCATGGACGGTAATGGTGGCAGGCATTAACGCCCACATGCATCAACGTTTTTTGCATTCCCAAACGGTGCGATTCGGAAAAATCGGCCGTTTGCGAATGCAAAATCTTTTTTGGGGATGCATCAAACTTTTGTGCATAATTCGCATTTTTTAGCATTTCTAAAAAATGCGAATGCATTTAAGGAATCGCATTTGTGCGATTCCTTAAATGGAATGCATCATTTTTTTAAAAATTGCGAAAATGGAAATTGGAAGTGCAAATTAACACGAGGTTGACCCTCGTGTTAATTTGCGAAAATGTTTAAAAAAACAAAAAAATGAATTTTTTTTTACTTGCATGTTACAGACACACATGTCCTTAGGACATGTGTGTGTGAAACATCCATTTAAAAATACATTTCAGAGGTGCGGGGGGGGTCCTTTGGACCCCCCCCCTGCACCCATGGAATGCATCAACATTATGCGAATCCTAATTTGCAAATTCGCAATTCCCATTGATTCCTATGGGCCTTTTGGCCCATAGGAATCAATGGGAAATGCGAATTAGCAAATTAGAATTCGCATAATATTAGCGAATCGGTAAAAAATGCAAATTTTACCGAATCGCTAATATTATTAGAAAAAATTCATGCATCCCGTTTTGCGAATTCCAAATTGCGATTCGCTATTTTTCGCAACTTGGAATTCGCAAACGGCCGGGATGATGCATGTGGCCGTAAGAGTAAGCAAGCAGCAACATTAACACCTACCCAGAACTGCCCATAATGATAACATTGCACAGACGTGGAGGGGAAAATAATAAATGGAATAAGGATAGTCTCACGAGACATTACAAACAATAGGAGAAGAGTTCTAAAGAGCTGAGCTGGTTGGAGGGGTGGGGGGAAGGGGACTACTGAGTTAAGAAATTGGGAACGTTTGTAATGAATAATCATTGATGTATAATCTCGCCCACAAAAGAAGAGACATACTGCTGGAAAGTAACACACTTTGATGCATAGATGTATATAGAATGACAATGTAACATGAACAATATGTGAATTAAACAATGATTATTCTGTTTGTACAAAACCAATAAAATATATTTTAAAACATTAAGTACAATGCACCAGCAGGTACTGAACACAAGGTAATGGGCCAAGCATACTCTGCATCGATCTTGATAATATTCAAGTGTCTCGTGGTTTCTATAATGAATCCTGTAAATTGTGATGTCTTATGTGAGCAGGAATATTATGTCTTGCTTGTATTAGACTTTTTCAAAATACAGAATGCTACTTTTTTCCATTATGAAGGAAACCCTCACCTTAATCCTGCACAGCAGAAGGCATGAATCTGCAAAGATCACTTGTTAAAACCTGTCTAACAGGCATGATCCATCTTCCCTACAAATTACTAAAACAATACATCAAAGTCCTTGAGCTTTTCAGTCATATTCTTCAACCCAAATTTCATCTTCAACCTCGTAAACACAACTGCAGCCCCTCTATTAGGGTAGTGAGTGTCGCCTCCCTTCTGCCAGCGCTGCAAAAGTGAACAATTTAAAGGTAATACATTGAATTTATTACCATTGTAATTTTCCCTTTCTCCAGCCCGAGCCGTGTTGGGGGGGTGGGGCCACTATTGATGACTGGCACCAGGGGAGTGGTGCTCCCTCCACCAGTTTACACTGCGCATGTCACTTTGTCTGGCCATCTTGCGACGGCCAGCCTGACATGCGTAGTGTAAACCTCTCCACCCCGCTGTGGAGAACAAGCACAGGCCCCCAGTACGTCAGTGAGCATGGAGCCAGTCCGCTTTAGCCAATCCTGGTGCTTCTGTCATGATACCGTTGCAGCATGAGAGCAGCACCTTGGTTGGAAGGGGGAGTTGGTTGAGGCTCTGGGAGTCTGTGCTGGTGGAGCCACTGACAACGAGATGGGAAAGCACCGAGGGCAGAGGCAGAAGGTAAGTGAATCTTTTAGGTATTTTTAAAATGTATTTTAACTTACTGACAGACATTGAGGAAAACTCCCCCATGAGCTCTCAATGAGTGCCCGTTATAAACATTGTTTAAAACAGACCACAATTGAGCTCTTTGTCGTTAAGCCTAAGGCACTGCTGAGTTTTTTCAGCGACTGTCAGTGCCTCAAATGCTTGCCACACCAGTTGAACTGGTCGGCAGCCACCGCTGGGTAAACAGTAGCAACACTTCTGTATTCATCGATGGTAGATAAACACAAATAAAACATCAACACGACACCCTGAAGTCCTTCCTGTAAACCACAGTTACTTGTTGAGTTTTCTATCATAACCTCCTGCGCTACTCGACGAGGCTATCATAGGCTCCCACCTTCCTCTTTTCAAGAGGGGTACCTGGAATCACCTCAGAGCTGCACTATCCCCAAAACTTAGTGCATGCATCTTCCAATATCGACTTATTAACCCAACATTCCCTAATTATCAATATAGCCTACATTGATCTTGCATTAGGTTTATCTAAAACACATCCCAATATGATGCCTTGCACGCATTTCCACAAACAGCTTCCACAACTCGTTACATTGTTTTTAACCAGCAGAGCTTCGTAAATGTATAATTATTAGATCAGAAACAATAGTTCATTTTGGAGTTGTTTCAAAATATGTCTGTCATTATTGAGCAGCCACACCTCAGCTTATAAAGTCAAATGGTACAACACTGTATTAATAAATATGTTAATTAATAAAAAAACACAAAGAAAGGTCTATGTTATACAATACAGCAGGTTTTGTACTAAAACAATCAACAATGATATCAATGTTGGCCAATACACTGTGGTAGCAGTTGCAGCTAGAATCAAACCTGTGTCTGCTTAATATGTATAGTTATCCATCCATACTAATATTATAAAGAGAGAGCCCAAACCTTTGAGGCGGGTAATCTCAGTAACCACAGCACCAATCAAAACACCCAATACAGCGTTGGGAAGGGCAGTTGCAGCAGAAGGACATAGGCTATGCAGACGGCCACCATATACATTTTTTTTTAATTGTTTTTATTAACTTTTCAAGAAACAGTGGTGTTCATCACAATCATACAGTGCAAGACATACAATTGTACCGTAGGACACCATATACATTTAAAAGGTAAAAGAACCGTGCCAGCAAAGTAGTCCCTTGTGGGCGTGTCTGCGTTGTGCTGTGGGCGTGGGCTGGGGGCGTGACTAACGCTGGGGGCGTGTGGTATGGCCATCACATCGTGGGCTGTGGGCATGTGCTGGGGGCGTGACAAATGCTGGGGGCGTGACAAATGATGGGGGCATGTGTCCGGCCTTCATGCCATGTGAGTCGCACATACAAGCGCCAATTACGTTGCTGCGCAGCATCAAGGGGCACGCTGGGGGCGTGTGTCCGGCCTTCATGCCATGTGAACGCAATTGTGCCGCATCAAGGGGCACGCTGGGGGCGTGAGAAACGCTGGGGGCGTGTGCTACATTCCACCCTTCATGCCATGTGTGTCGTACATTCATCAGAAGATCGTCTGCTGTGGCCGTGTGCTGGGGGCATGATAAACGCGTTCAGCTGGAGGCCTGGTAAGTAACATTACTGCAGCCTCTCCTGAGCGCTGTTACTGAACTCTCTCATTCAACAAAATTAGACGCGCCTGCTACCATCAACCAGGGTTCTAGCCGGGCTCAGGCGGAGGATCAGTACACTAATTACACGCGCCTGATAACATCAACCAGGGCTGCATCTGGGCCTCAAGCGGGGAACACGCAAATGAGCGTGTCTGCGGGGACAATTACTGCAGCCTCTCCTACTCGCTGTCACTGAACTCTCTCATTAAACGGATTTACCCGCAGCTGAAAACTCTCTCATTCAACGACATTACACACGCCTGCTAACATCAACCAGGGCTGTAGCCGGGCTCAGGCGGCGGATCACTACACCAATTACACGCGCCTGCTAACATCAACCAGGGCTGCAGCTGGCCCTTCTACGTCCCTATTCTAATGAAACAAAAAATTGTGTCTTTTAAAATAAATCGCCCTTGCCAAATACACACATTACACACATTCTATTTCATACCCGGACAACGTCGGGACGGGCTGCTAGTTATGTATATTTGGAAATGTGCCCTGATGAACCTCCGCTCTTGATACAATTGTAATCACTCTGGTGTACAAGGTAAGTCTAGTTTTGATACCGATTACATGTCTTATGGGCAGCCTTACCTGTCCACAACACTTTACACAGGGCTAGACATGAATATTAATGGTTGTACACCCCCCACTCTTTTTTTTGTTGAACTTGGACTTCTGTGCTAATGGCGATTACAAGTATTCACCCTCTGAGACTCATATGATACCCAAACTGAATCAGGAGGCAGGGTGATGCACAATAAACACATTGTGGGAGATAAGGTTAGGCCGTATCAGGGCCAGACTGAAACCCCTAAACAGCCCTGGCAGTTTTGTCGGACCAGCGACCTGTGGGGCTAGAGGGTGTGCAAGTGTGAAGCACTGTTTTTTATTTTATCGGGTGCCGATATTGCAGCACTGCTGCAAAACCAGTCCCCAGTAACAAAACCTGCCCCATCAGCTGTAAAACCGGCTCCACCCTGCCAGCCTTCCGGGGAAACGCCCGATGCACTACGGCCACTCCGGCCCTGGGCTGTATAACCATTCCACGGCAGTCAAAGATTCTGTACCACGCAAGGACGGTTGGAAGGCGCATGGAAGATCATGGTGCAAATAACAGGGACCTTCCCCACCAGTCCAGTGTTTCAAGTCAATTTATCATCATATTCATTGAGGTGGTACTGTGACTGAGAGTAAACAAGCACTTAATCTATCTCAAGGCCACGCAGCTCCACACTTAGACTATTTCATTCATTTTTCAAGTACCACAGTTGTTCTCGTTTGTATTTTTAATAAAATATTTCTTAGGTCTATTGTTAAGAAAAATCTAGAGGTCAGGCTTAAAAGATCACCAATGGCATGCTGTCTGGATATAAATCACCTCAAATTTCAATCCTGCTTCCAGTGGAACAGGCATCGATTTCGCTTCAACTTTTACAGCGTCCAGGTTTACATTGTGTCTCTTCTTTTTAAGAATGTTCTGCGCCACTGCAAGGAAATAAGAGAAAACACATGTTTTGGATAAAAATATATATTTCTTTAGTGAACGCATATGCACTTATAAACCGTCTTGAAAGAAGCAGAAAGACCAAACACTTTACTGAAACACTGAGGTGTACCCTGCTCTCCACTCTGAAATGTAAGCCAAATAACATCTGCTATTAAAAACCTAAATGAGATAAAGTGTGTTTTGGCGCCCAAACCTCAACAATAGTCATTACTGGTGTGTGCTGTGTACAAATGAGTGTTCAGGCTATGTCAAATGTAACGTTTCCACTGACCTACAGGTAAAGGGAATTTCATCAATAAAGTCGCTTTTTAGGTTTCGCACTGCGAACCGATCGCGAAGCGATCGTCGCTGCAAAACTCTATTGTAATCATTTCTGCTTTCAAGGAGCCAAGGGAGACAGGAGACAAGTGATGTGCACGCGCGCATAAACGGATCAGGTCACGCGCGCTTCCTGTCTCCTATGGCTCCTTGGAAGCAGACACACGCACGCACACACATACAGACCCCCCCGCCGCGCATACACACACTCACACACACACACACACACACACAGAGAAACCCCCAAGCCCCCCCCGCCGCCGCGCATACACACACGCACGCACACACACACACACAGAGAACCCCCCCGCCGCCGCGCATACACACACATAGAGAACACCCCCACCCCCGCAGCCGCGCGTACACACACACATGCACACACATACAGAACCCCCGGCCCCTCGGCGCTTACACACACACATCCCCTACCTCGGCTCGGCGTGTCTTCTCATCACAGCTTGTAATAACTGCAGCTTTACCAGACACAGGCCGCGGAAAGGGAGACGCGAACCACCACATATCTTCCTGTTTCACTTTCCTCGTCTGCGGCGGGAGTGAAAGTACAATGCTGTCGTCACTTTTACTCTCTTCATGGCGCTGCCAGGTCCGGTACAACACCTCCCACCCCTCCCCCCGCGCCAGACAGCGCAGTGAAGGGAGAGCAACGCGCTACGAAAGAGGAAAATTGTATCCAGACGCACAGGCGGCTGTGTGTGTGTGATCGGACGGGTCCCGCCTGGAGGACAAGCAGGCAGAGTCGAGGCGCTCGGAGGCGGGAGGCCGCTCTCATTACAGGCCACTGCTGAAAGACAAACCGGAAACCAGGGACTTTCCTACCTGAGATTCGGTCCCTCTCCATCACTCCGGCCGGGTATATTTAGCATCCCCGGTGCGGTCTGTCCCCTTTGGAGGCGTTCCTCTGGCTCTCTCGCTTTCTTGCCGTCCTTCTCTCCTCCCTCCGTGCCTCCTTCTTGGGAACACGCTCTTTGTCTGCCCTAATTCCTTCAATCTGTGTCACAGCCTAGCGCTGCGCCTGCACCGCCATGTGCTCGTCATATGCCCCGGCCGCAGACTTAGGCCGCCTTGTCTTGTCTTAAAGCGTCGCCAGCGGGAGGGATGTCAAAACGGGAAGTCAGGGGAGGACCGGGTGGAGCACGGAACCATGTGACCGAGGAAATTACACGGACTGCTGAGGAACGGCCTGGCACGCGCTCTGCCAGGATGACTGCCTCCAGCACACACGCCCCACGCCCCAACCACCGAAGAATATATTAAGGTATGAATGTTATTTATTCTGCTGAGGAAAGCGTTCCATAGAGCATCAATATCCTTGTGTCTTATAAAAGACCAGTGTGCTCTAGGGCTTGCCTGGAGAAGACGATGCTGACAGCAGCAGTGCAAGCTTCACTCATACATACATCAAACAGGTACAGCACAAGCAGCAGTGCAAGCTTCACTCATACATACATCAAACAGGTACAGCACAAGCAGCAGTTCAAGCTTCACTCAGACATACATCAAACAGGTACAACACAAGCAGCAGTGCAAGCTTCACTCATACATACGTCAAACAAGTACAACACAAGCAGCAGTGCAAGCTTCACTCATACATACATCAAACAGGTACAGCACAAGCAGCAGTGCAAGCTTCACTCATACATACATCAAACAGGCACAGCACAAGCAGCAGTTCAAGCTTCACTCATACATACATCAAACAGGTACAACACAAACAGCAGTGCAAGCTTCACTCATACATACATCAAACAGGTACAACACAAGCAGCAGTGCAAGCTTCACTCATACATACATCAAACAGGCACAGCACAAGCAGCAGTGCAAGCTTCACTCATACATACATCGAACAGGTACAGCACAAGCAGCAGTGCAAGCGTCACTCATACAAACATCAAACAGGTACAGCACAATCTGCAGTGCAAGCTTCACTCATATATACATTAAACAGGTACAGCACAAGCAGCAGTGCAAGCTTCACTCATACATACATCGATCAAACAGATACAGCACAAGCAGCAATGCAAGTGGCTCTCACACAGTCTTATCTGCAAGGGTAAAGCAATGTCCCCCATACAAACGCTCAGGCACAACATAAGAGGTCAAGCAAGTAAATGCACTGCAAACGATTTTTACAAACACAAGTACAGCACCCACGGCAGCAGTGTTCGCTTTCCACACACAAACATGAAAGCTATATTAAAGGTGTTGGAAGTTCAGAAGTCTCCTAGTTATGCTGCAGATTATGTGGTTTGTGGAAAAGTAAATTTTGTCATGTTCTATGTCCCTACGTGTCATCCATCATATGTTATGTGTGCATGATTAAATATGCATATGTATTCCCCATGTCCGATTCAAGACGCAATTATAGTTGTGTCCACCTCTGGTATGTCATTTCCCAGTTCTCGTGAGTAATATGAGTGTCAGGCCTATGTAAAGTTATGTTGCCACGTTTCTCAGTGTGCACGTTAATTCATTGAAAGTCCCCGTTTCTAGGCCTCAACAGGGCCCGGACACCAGATTCAGCTCCTGTCTCCTGAAGCCTCGCTGAGGAGCGATACAGCCCCCACCTGTATCCTCGACCTTTCACTTACTTCCTGCCTCGCAGTGCCCGGTGCAGCTTGGCTCTGCCTCTGAGTCTGCCAAGACTATGTTATGATTCCAGCTATCAGTTTAGTCCTCCTTCTCTGCATTCCCAAGCTACTGAACTGCATCAATAGTTTCCGTCATTGTCTAGCCTATTCGGCCCCATGTTAAGAGAAATACTGTATTTAATGGTCATTTAATATTCTTCATCACGCACTACATGTAGAATAAATGCATGCTCTAGCCTTAGAGTCTGTTAGCTTTTCCCCTCATGACTTCTAGTTTATATCAACATGTTCCCTAAACATTAGATACCAGATAGGGTTTAGGTACATGTCGCTCCGACCCTCCAGACTTTAGTCTCTGCTCCTAGCACAGAGTTCATAGCCCCCAGCTTCTCCTAGTAACACGTCATTGCCAGTTTGCGCGCACCATCAGGTTAGAGGTCCCGGCTCCTTAGGTAGCCCCCTCCAATGTTTCCGCCCATTCATGACATATTCTGTTACATTTGCATCACATGTCTATGTGCACACCCAGTTACACCCTCTTTAGCCCTTATCTTTCGCGACTGTTTCGCGTCATGCCTCTTGCTCCACCCACTGCTACGCCCATTGCAATGTAATGCTATGTGTTGGCGTTATGTATATATGCTCATGTATTGTTATTAAAAAGTGTTCCCAGTTCCGATCCTGTTGGTGAGCCATTCTAGACCCTGACCGCGGCAGCGCTGCCAGGCTTGCCATCCTATTCCGTGCAGGTTGTCCTGTTCCTGTCCTTATGCTGTAATAAACCTGCAAAACTCCTACTACCTCGAATTTTGACTCTTATTTATTGAGCTATCTGTTATTCATTCATTCATTCAAAAATAGATCCGGTATTATTTATTTATATACCACATAATGGCGCCCGAACAGGGACTTGCCCTTTCCCCACGCGTCGGTGAAGCCACGCCGACCCCCTGACCCTCTGCAGTCGTGACGGAACTCTTCTGCGCAGTGGCAGATATTTCTGCTCAAGTATCCCTCAGGCCCACGGAGAAGACGGAGGAGGCGGTCCAGCATCCAAACGAGACGGTGGAGGAACGCGGCGAGTCCCGACCAGAGCCCAAGCCAAGAGTACAAGGTCCGAGGTATCCGGAGGTCCACCCGTAACTGAAGTCCGAAGTTCGTCGTCATCGTCGTAGCAGTGCAGTCCAGTCCGAGGCCTTCCGTTCTTGCTGCCCGGTGAGTACCGTTACTGGGGTGGTATCTAGACAGGGTCAATTTAAATTGACTCTGGTCTGTGGGTTGGTGGTACACAGTCCCACAAACGAAGTGTCCACTTCGGTGGATGCGGGTCCTGACGTGTCTCTTTAAGAGACCGGTAAGTTTCGTACTGTTTCAGCAGTGCATCTAGTTTCTGTTCTAGTCAGTTCTGTTCTCGAGAAATTTCAAGTGTTCTGTTCGCAATATTTCCAGGTAGTATTCTGTTCGAACTGTTATTTTAAATGTTTTTCATGTATTTTAATGTCGTGGTATGAATGGGGAATAAGTATCGTGTTTATTGTGTATTGTATTGTGTCTAGATTACAGTTCAGTCATGCCCATATTTTCCAAGTTACGTCAGTTGAAAACTAGAAAGGGTCTGCTGGAAGCAGCAGTTCCCGTCCCGCCTAGGGACAGTCCAGGTCACTTTATGTATCAGAAACATGGCATAAGCGCCATATTATATTTAGATTTATGGGTAGAGTATACAAAGGAGCTAGAAGAGAAGTATAGATGGCCCGTATCAGGTACGTGGGATGCCGAGTGCATCATGAGAGTAGAGGAGGCATTATGGAAAAAGAAAGCCAGACAATCACAGAAAGATGCCATCGAGCTATGGCGCAAAGAAGCTCATAAAAGAACCGAAAAAGAAATCAGAAAGTCAGAACTAAGTAGAGAATCCCAAGAACGAGCCCAAGAAAGGGAATTAATCGAGATAGGTGAACGAGTTAGAACTGAGCAATCAGACAGACAGAGGAACGCCCTCATTAAGGGTATGTATCCTCTTCTTGCCGAGGGCTTGCCAAAAGCGACCCCGGAGGCATCTAGTAATTTCCCGCCACCGTTAGTTCCGACCAAGCTACGTCACAAACCGACCGCAGCTGATATTTTCATCTCGTCCTATTTGGACGACACAATCCCTGAATATGTAAATCCTGTCCGCGCTCCGCCAGTCCCTATAAATCAGGTAATTCCTACTCCCCCAGACACCGGGGTGCCCTTAACAGCCCCCCCGGGTCAGCCCGCCATACAAGTCCAGCCCACGTTACAATTACCCACCCTGCCAGGACGAAAAGCATCAGTTGATGATTCTAGTTTAGGGGCTGCAGGAGGAGGTCTTCCTCAAACCCCGCCGCCATACAAGCGTTTATCAGCACTCGAATTACATGCTCAAGCATCACAGCGTACTCCTAAAAATAATAAGTCTGTTGCAGAGATCAGGCAAACCCTTGGCGAATGTGTCTATGACCCAGTTCCAGGCGAGTTTAATATGGTTTTATATTCCGTACGCGTAAGGAGAGTGACCGAGTATCTAGTCACCCGGCCGAATATGAAAGAAGATCTAGACAGGATATATCGTTTCATCCGTACAGGGGATGACCCACAAAGTATTAGTGATGCCATGTCTCAAAGGAAAGCCGAGATTCAGCGCATGATATTAAAGTTCTTAATTAACTGTCTAATAAGAGAACAGGATCATCCGTCTAAAGACCCGGAAGAAATGAAAACTCTAACAAAGTGGAGTGATAATATAGCCGAAGGAAAGCACAATACCATTGGTGCCATGGAAAGTATGTACAAGAAAATCCGTAGAGAGATAATAAAGATACACGAACAGCATAAAGCAGCACAAGTAAGCGAGAAAGAAAGTACCTCTGATCCTGAAGAAGAAGACGATGAGAATACCGCCAGAATAGCGTATGTAGGAAAACCTAGATTTCCAGATCGCCATTTACGTCTAGAACACAAGCCAATTTCCCATCATTCAGCACCAGAACAAGGTTCCCTAGAACAAGTATTCCAAGCTACCGATCACATTCTGAAATCACGAATCGGTTATAGTGAGTTAAGTACTATGCATGAACAAGAAATAGTTCGGTCAGCAGTCCGATGGATTACTGATTCTACCACTTTTCCAGACGAAATAGTGGCACAAATGTTTCTGAAAATGCCCCCAGCCGTGCAGCGACTGGTGGGTATGTATATGATTCAGCACCTCATTACTCTGTATGAGGGTCAATATTCTGATCCAGGCCCGTTACATGATATCCTGAACGAGTTACTCCAGTACAGATGGAGAGGTCTAGGTACCGATTTAATTAGTGTCATTCTAGAACAACGCCATAAATATAGAATGTTCTTGAACCCGCATTTCGTTCATGTCCCACCCCCAGAAAGTAAATCATTCTACATAGACAGACAGAATCCGTTACGAGAAGTCCACCCAGTCAGAGGAGCGGGTGGCGAAATGCAGCGAGTGTTTGTATACACTCCAATCACAAAGATGGAACTTCTAGAGATGAAGAAATTAATTCCCTGTCATGACAAAGATCCAGCAGGGTACCATAGAGAATTAAAAGATATGCTCCGTATGGGAGAATACACATACCCGGATATAATTAAAATGTTAAAGGTTCTGTTGCCCGCAGGGGTGTATGAAAAGCTCAAAGAGAAAGAATGGGAGGTGGGAGAGAAAAAGATAGATTGGGCAGTCCTAGAAGCAGAAGATAAGATACGTGTACCAGGTACTGGTCTAGGAGAGAAATGTAAAGAATTACCAGAATTATTGATTCAAGTTTTACCCAGATTATTGACAACTAGAAAAGAAGACTGGGATGCAATCTCAGCCTGTAAACAGAAACAAGATGAAGATATTAGTGATTTTTATTCTAGGTTTGAAAAGTGCTTTAGTATTAACAGTGGTCTCAAGACAAGTAGTGAGTCGTACCCTCACCTTTTCGTTACTAAATTAGTCGAGAATTCAAGTCCACCAATTAAAAACCGAGTTCTGAAAGTCGAAAGTACCTGGCAAGCTAATACTCCGTCCCAGATGCTCCAGATGCTCCAGTATCACCAGAATAGAATCAGAGAAGAACAAGAACACGAAAGAAAACGTATGAAAGACACAAAAATGAAAGTGCTAGTTGCACAATCTGTTCCTCACGACAGTCAGAAGAGGGGTCCGAATCAAGCCAGTCATCCTGCAGCACCCGTTAAAGGGAACTGCAATTATTGTAAACAGCCAGGTCATTTCATAAACGAGTGTACAGTTCTGAAACATAACATAGCTACTGGTAAGACTAAAGAAAGACCACGTCCGCCTAGACAAGAACAAGTTTCACAGACTCCTCAGTCACAGAATGCACCACAGACAGTTACAGCACCGCAGCCTATTGCTGCAACACAGCATGTTACATCACAGATGTACCAGTATGCACAGTCTGAGTATCCAGAGTATCAGCAGTATTCATGAAACAGCCTAGAGAGGGAGGTAGGCTTGCCTCTCATCGAGATACCTGTAGATCAAGAGGGTCCCTATGTTCATAGTCAAGTATTAGGGAAAGACAGAAAGTTTTTGATTGATACAGGGGCAAGTAGGACCACAATTAGTCACGCCGAAGTTCCAGGGGCTCCGCTCTCAGGCTCTAGAAATGTTTCCCTTGGATTTTCAGGAAAGCCTATCGTAAATGAGATTTCAAAGCCAGTCACTCTAGAAGTAGGTCCATTGTCCCGCACTACTGATCTGTTACTTACTAAGTCATGTCCAGAAAATCTGTTAGGCATTAAGACATTGAGAGAGTTAGGTGCAGTTATATGTTGTTCCCCCGAGGGAATACGATTGTTCCTACGTGACTTTAAGGGTCACTATGTATTACGAGATTTTGATCCGAGATTGTCTTATGTCCCGCAGCATTTATGGGCGCAAGGTCCAACTGATGTAGGTTACATGCAAATCACACCCCATCGTGTGACTCTCAAACCAGGTGTAGTGTTACCACGAATCAGGCAGTATAGATTGCCACCTGAGGCTGTAGCAGCCTTATCCAAAATTATAGACGAGCTCATGGCTCAAGGAGTAGTTGTAGAAACTGACTCCAATGTATGTAACTCTCCGATCATTCCAGTCATGAAACGTACTGATCCAAATGCACCCCCAGTATATCGATTAGTGATTGATTTACGAGAACTTAACAAATGTATTATTCCGCAGTACCCAGTTGTCCCAGATATCTCTTCCCTATTGACAGCCATTGATTCCGAAGCCATGTTCTTTACAGTAATCGATCTTAAGAATGCATTTTTTAGTGTTCCCATCCATCCAGACAGCCAGTTTCTTTTCGGATTTTGTTTAAATGGAAGGAGCTATATGTTTACACGAGCTCCTCAAGGTTTCACAGAAAGTCCTAGTATTTACAGTCAAGCACTTAAGAGACAACTAGACAATATTCACATGCCAACTGACACTGCCCTGCTCCAGTATGTCGATGATCTATTGATCACAGCCCGTTCTGAACGTGACTGCGAGCGAGCGTCACTGACGGTTCTGTATTTCCTAGCCGAGATGGGGCACAAGGTGTCCCCTTCGAAGCTTCAATTCTGTGTCCAGCAAGTGGTTTACTTAGGACACTTGCTGTCCAAGAGGGGTAGGCAGTTGACACCCGATCGCATCCAGTTGATAGCGAGTCTTCCTCAGCCCAGGACCCAGAAGGAGGTACGTGCCTTTATTGGCCTTACTTCTTACTGCAGACAATGGATTCCTCAGTATGCGTTTCTAGCCAAGCCACTGATACAGTTAACGACACAGGAGACAGCCGCACCGACTGTCCTCCCTTGGACATCTGAACATACACTTAGTTTCAACGAGTTAAAGAAAGCTTTATGTCAAGCTCCAGTTCTAGCTACACCGAACTACAGTAAGCCTTTTACACTTTTCGTCACTGAACGCGAAGGTACAGCATTATCTGTTCTCACACAAGATCAAGCAGGACAATACAAGCCGTGTGCTTATTTTTCTAGCACATTAGATCCAGTCGCCCAGGCTTTGCCCGCGTGCCTCAAGTCAGTTGCAGCCACAGCACTAGCTATCAGACAAAGTGATTCCATAGTTTTAGGACACTCCCTGACAGTACAAGTTCCACACTCCGTGGAAGTTCTTTTAAATAGAACACAAACACAGCACTTGACAATTGCACGTTTAACGGGTTATGAATTGACACTGTTCCAGCCACACATAGAAATCAGACGCTGCAACGTCCTGAACCCTGCTACACTGTTGCCATCAGCTAGTTCAAATTCTGCCGCACACAATTGTGTGGAAGTAGTCAACATTACGACAAAGCCAAGACAAGACCTGACAGACATTCCGTTACTAGATCCCGACCTGACACTTTATGTGGATGGGTCATGTATGAGAACTAGTACAGGAGATTTAGTTGCCGCGTATGCAGTGACTACTGACACTGAAGTTATTGAGACACACCGCATTGACACTCTGTCCGCTCAAGCAGCAGAGCTAGTTGCTCTGACACAAGCTTGTATACACGCCAAGGAAAAGAAAGTTAATATTTACACAGATTCACGCTACGCATTTGGAGTCGTTCACGACTTTGGAGTGCTCTGGCAGGAGAGAGGTTTCATGACTTCTCATGGAACCAAAATTCAGCATGGTTTCCTTATCCAAGCTCTGTTAGATGCAATACATTTACCGACATCCATTGCTATTATGAAATGCAAAGCACATACGAAAGTTACTGACATTATTTCCCAAGGTAATGATCTAGCAGATCGCACAGCCAAGCTTACAGCACAGACTCCAGACATTCAAGTTAATCCGACACAGACACAAACTCCAGATCTGACTACATGTATGACAGTTAAGGACCCCACCCAGGATGTCATAGATATCCAGTTACATGCTACTCCCGATGAAATCAAGAAATGGTCTGAACAAGGAGGGGTCCAGACAGATCAAGGATGGGTGACGAAGGGAAGAACCACATGGTTTCTCCCCGACTCTATGGTTCAAGTTATCATTAATACCGCACATAGTCCAGCACATTTAGGAGAAAAAGCAATGTTAGACAGTATCCAGAACATTTGGTTCAACAAGCATTTACGAGCTGCAGCCAAGCAGAAAGTCCGTACCTGTATGATATGTTGTCAGTTTAATCCAGGTAAAAGTGTCCCGGTGGAACAAGGGGGATTCCAGCCTCCTGACCACCCTTTTGAGGTCCTCCAGATGGATTATATTCAGATGGAGCGATGTCGAGGTTTCAAGTATGTTCTTGTAGTTGTATGCGCTTTGTCCAGATGGACAGAAGCATATCCAGTCCCAGATTACACAGCCGCGACCACTGCCAAGCAGTTGGTTCGTGAGTTTTTCCCTCGATATGGACTCCCTAGAGTCGTATATTCTGATAACGGTCAGCCATTCTCATCTGAACTCATGAAGCACGTTTCCCTGTTGTTAGGGTACCAGTGGAAGTTTCATTGTGTACGCCATCCTGAAGCAGCTGGTCTGGTCGAGAGACATAATCAGACTCTGAAAATCCGAATTGCCAAAATATGTAAAGAGAAAGGTGTGGACTGGCTAGTAGCTCTGCCAGTTGCTTTGTTTTATATGCGCATGGTCGCACATTCCAGATCAGGTCTGTCCCCGTATGAGGTCGTTTTCGGCCGCCCCCCTAACATGTGGGGTACTCCTAGACCCCGAAGTATTACTGATGTTTCATGTAATATGCTGACAGATTACCTAGCTTCCTTGATGTCTGCCCTCAACTCATGTCGTTCACAGGTTGCCGCCGCATTTCCAGACAATACCGAGGTGGCCCCGCATGAAATCGTTCCAGGTTCAATGGTCCTCGTACGTAACTTCGACAGATCAAGTCCGCTGGAGCCACGTTGGAAGGAGCCCCGTCAGGTCCTCCTCACCACCCGTACAGCCGTGAAATTGGAAGGACGCCGCGGCTGGGTACACCTTTCGCACGTCAAGAAATTCTACGGATTAAAGCCGGTCTCCAAGAACATTTCCCAGGATTTAAAAACTTGTCAAAACATTGTTCCTAAGGACTGTCCCGCAAATGACATTGGCACAACCCCTCCCCTGTTAGAGAAAACTCCGCAGCAGGAGTATAAGCAAAAGCTACGGTCTAGTAAAATAAGTCAGCCAGTTTGATTGTCTAAGTCCTCCCCTAGGTGAAACGGTTAGACTGTTTCTGACATGTATAAAATAGACCCCCATAGTGAGAGAGTCAGTCAAAACTCAATCCGATGTATCGTTTTTCTAAGTTTCATATTATTTCTCAGCCTTTTGACTTCCTGCACTAGTTACGCATTTTATCTGTGCTTTCCAGTTCCTCATGTAAATAAGCATTCTAATATTACAGTAGAGCACACGTTTAGTGATCTGCCTCCTCATGAATATTCATACCGCCTCGCTATGCGTAACAATACTTTTATCCGCATGTTGCATTATTCACACCAGACCAGCAATGCCACTAATTGTTGGGTGTGTGGTCGACTCCCCCCTTTCCAGACGTCAAAGGGAGTTCTGCCACTCTTTCCTTATCCTTTTTCACATAATGGTTCGTGTGGAGCATGGTCCACGTTAACGTCATCCTCAACAGATATGTTTTTTCTTAACAGCACATGTTTCCCAGACAAGCATGGTCCCCCCCACAGAACAGGGTTAGATCTAGAAAATGAAGTGTACAATTTAGGTAATTATTCGTCGAATTTTATGGTCCTGAATGTTCAGTCTGATACTACTCCAGACTCACCTGCTATTTCAGTGTTACCAGTCAAAGGCGAATTATGTGTTCGTAATTATGGTTCTGTACATGTAGGACATAGTGATTGTACTACTATTGTCAAGTATAGTGACAGTGGGAAATCTATTTTTAAAGCTTCACGTCATTCTTATTTTGTTTGTGGTCAAACTGCATATGTTCGTCTGCCCCTCGATTGGGAGGGAACCTGTTACATTGCCTTCCTACTGCCACCTGTTTTTCTAGCCCCACCTGACTACCATAGGAATTCCTACCTAGTACATACTAGACACAAGAGAAATCTCCCGATTGTCGACTATACTGAAACTGCTGCAGAGCAATTCATTGATATTGATAAAGGTGTTTTCCCTTATTTAGGTACAGTTGTAAATAGTAAGCTAATCCGTAGGTTAACAAGAACCCTTGAAGCTGTAGTAGATGAGACTGCCTCCGCTCTAGGTAACTTAACCGAAGAGCAATCCTTTATGAGAATTGTTGTGCTCCAGAATCGTCTCGTCCTTGACGTCATACTGGCCGATAGGGGCGGGGCCTGTAGACTCATCGGATCCAGTTGCTGCATTTTCATTCCAAATAACGCGCCGTCTGTTTATTCAGCTATAACCAGACTTCATAAAATTGCCCATCTGTTACACCAAGATCCAGGCACCTGGACATGGTCCGGTTGGTTCTGGAATATAATTTCCGCCTGGGGATGGAAAGTCCTGTCCTTTCTAGGTATCGCAGTAGCGATCATATTCAGCTGCTGCCTCTGTATACAATGTGGCCCTGCGATTTGCGGCATGTGTGCTACCTCTTGTATTCCTAGTCCCAAGCCCCGTTCTAAATCTCGTTCCAAGACAATTCGAGATGAACAAATGGTACTGTATGAAATGATAGATGGCATCATGAATATTGATGTTTCCTGATGGAAACGTAGTGACAAGGAGGGAATGTGGAAAAGTAAATTTTGTCATGTTCTATGTCCCTACGTGTCATCCATCATATGTTATGTGTGCATGATTAAATATGCATATGTATTCCCCATGTCCGATTCAAGACGCAATTATAGTTGTGTCCACCTCTGGTATGTCATTTCCCAGTTCTCGTGAGTAATATGAGTGTCAGGCCTATGTAAAGTTATGTTGCCACGTTTCTCAGTGTGCACGTTAATTCATTGAAAGTCCCCGTTTCTAGGCCTCAACAGGGCCCGGACACCAGATTCAGCTCCTGTCTCCTGAAGCCTCGCTGAGGAGCGATACAGCCCCCACCTGTATCCTCGACCTTTCACTTACTTCCTGCCTCGCAGTGCCCGGTGCAGCTTGGCTCTGCCTCTGAGTCTGCCAAGACTATGTTATGATTCCAGCTATCAGTTTAGTCCTCCTTCTCTGCATTCCCAAGCTACTGAACTGCATCAATAGTTTCCGTCATTGTCTAGCCTATTCGGCCCCATGTTAAGAGAAATACTGTATTTAATGGTCATTTAATATTCTTCATCACGCACTACATGTAGAATAAATGCATGCTCTAGCCTTAGAGTCTGTTAGCTTTTCCCCTCATGACTTCTAGTTTATATCAACATGTTCCCTAAACATTAGATACCAGATAGGGTTTAGGTACATGTCGCTCCGACCCTCCAGACTTTAGTCTCTGCTCCTAGCACAGAGTTCATAGCCCCCAGCTTCTCCTAGTAACACGTCATTGCCAGTTTGCGCGCACCATCAGGTTAGAGGTCCCGGCTCCTTAGGTAGCCCCCTCCAATGTTTCCGCCCATTCATGACATATTCTGTTACATTTGCATCACATGTCTATGTGCACACCCAGTTACACCCTCTTTAGCCCTTATCTTTCGCGACTGTTTCGCGTCATGCCTCTTGCTCCACCCACTGCTACGCCCATTGCAATGTAATGCTATGTGTTGGCGTTATGTATATATGCTCATGTATTGTTATTAAAAAGTGTTCCCAGTTCCGATCCTGTTGGTGAGCCATTCTAGACCCTGACCGCGGCAGCGCTGCCAGGCTTGCCATCCTATTCCGTGCAGGTTGTCCTGTTCCTGTCCTTATGCTGTAATAAACCTGCAAAACTCCTACTACCTCGAATTTTGACTCTTATTTATTGAGCTATCTGTTATTCATTCATTCATTCAAAAATAGATCCGGTATTATTTATTTATATACCACAGGTTGGTAAACGTAGAAAAACGGTGACGCACCATTAAATTCCTGTAGCCACAGTGGCGGCTCGCATTGGGAGTGCTGCGAGGCGGGGGGAGGTACAGGGTGGGGGGGGAGTGGAGTCGGACATACGGCGGCCACAAGTAAAGTAAGTAAGTAAATAAATAAAACTATTTACCTTGCGCTCGCTGAATCGCCGCGTTGGCGGAACCAGCAAGCCCAAGCTGCTATAAACAAGTGCTCCTAATGGGAAGTGCTGACGTTGGTGCCCGGGAGTTTTCCAATGCACACCAATTGCTTGCTGCAAAAGTTTGCGGTGGTGAAATCGGCTATGTGCTGTGAAATTTTATAGCAGTAAGTAACTTACGATTTGATCAGAATAGTGTAAATAGACCATCTCAAAAACATGGTTGAAGTCGATCCCACATCAATTTGTGACTATGCATATTTATTGTTGTAGAGAATAACATTCACTTGTAATAATGTACCCACCTCCACCTCTTTGATGCAACAGTGGATATTTTACCCTATTTTTCTTCTGTGTAGCTACTCGATGCACATTTTACTAAGCACCCATTGAGCCTCACTACTTCAGAACACTACTGACCCCAGCATATGAAAAGAAATGAAACTGGCTAATATGGAACTATAATGGTTATATATCTTTTAAGAGATTTCTACTGACTTTTAATACCATCTCTAGATTACTGCAAAAAGAACAATAGATGGACAGAATGCTTAACAATGTCAAACATTCACCCCCAGTACCGAGATCTGGGCTTAAATCCATTGTTTTGTTGCTCACCACGTCATTCCACTTTGGACCAAAACTTATGCAAATAAGTCCTGACCCTGCTCCCGACTGGAGCAGTCCAGCCCGAAATGCCAGGCCTGGTCCTCCATGGACCGGAAGCAAGCATCCTGGGACTGTATTCAGGGTATCACCCCTCATTAGCCAGGATAGCTTGACGTAGTGGCATAGTAAGCACAAGACCCACGTCTAGGCATACCTGTCCCACTCGGGGTGACAAATGCAAACAAGCATTTGCAATGCAATAGGACCGCATTATTAAAGTTTGAGCTATAGGCATTACTAAATAATGCAACACCAATAGCTCCAACTTTAATAATGCGAAACCTATTGCATTGCAAATGCTTGTTTCAGTAAGCAGTCATTTCTCCCAAATTAAGAGACTAAGAACCTGGTTTAGAGCTTGATAAACAGGCACTCTGTCAAGACGTCACACATACCCCCTCTGCCCTTTGACCAGGCACAACTCTAGAGGGTGGGCCAGGTGGGCTAGGCCTTCCCAAGATAGCCCCGGGGCCCACCCGAGGCCCATGCACAAGTAGGAAACCATCTTCTTTTCTTTTTCTTAATGAAAAAAAATCACACAGGCCTTCAGGAAAAGCATAAGTATGCATCTTTCAGCTATTATGTCTTGGGCTATTTTAAGTGCCAGGGAATTGGGTTGAGGTCATGAGAATGGCTGCTGTCGATGTGCACGTGAAATCAGAAAGGGTAACTGAGATATCCCAACTATATCAAGACCACACGCTCCTCTCATACAATAAATAAAATATGAAAACAGTTTTGTGGCAGACCCGTGTGAAGGATGTCGGCACTGCAAGAAAAGTAAGTGAAAATGAGAATACAATCATGATATATCTTGATAGTGGTTTGTTATAGTTTCTTTCTGTTGTGACGCTATTCCTAACCTATGAACAGGGCCACTGGAATTATGTGATTCTTCAGGCACAATCTTGTATACTTAATTATGGATTTGCCACCTTAACAAAAAGCCATTTTAAACGGATCAAAAGTTACTAAAACGCAGTGATGTATTGCTGTACAGTGGAAGGTCCTTCGCAGAGGGTTACTTGTATCCTTTCAGTTGCTTATTGCTGCAGTTGCATTTTAAACTAGTACTAATCAGATTAAACGTTTTCCAGAGTGTTAACATTTCTAAAAAAAATAACAAAATATTAAAGTAATATCCACATTACGAAGCATAATTTAGTTAACCATGCATAATTTAGTTAACCTTGCATAATTCGATTTTTTCACCTTATTTCTGGAAACTATTTTCTTAGTTTTGGAACTTTGTACATTTTACCCCTGCTAAGCAGGAGTAATGTGCCTGTACTCCCACTTAAACACTTGATAATTGGCTTCTTGCTAATTGACGCATTTAACTTGCCTATAAGTCACTCCTGAATGTCTAGAAAATGCACCTAGGACCTGGAAGTTAAATGTCACTTGTGGACTGCAGCACTAATTGGGTGATCCAAAGAGTGGGCCTGCAAAACATGGCTGAAGGATACCTTTTAACCCCTTGCGTGTATCGGGTGCGCGGGAGCCGTCCGTCGCATAAGTTCTGTTGTGAGTCGATGGCTCCCGCGCGACTGATGCCATTGCAGATGAAATCCCTCTGGTGCAGGCACCAGAGGGATTTGTTTCACTGCCCCAAAGCCTCAGGAGAAGCTTCCCCAGCTCCCGAGTCCCCCCACCCCATTTCTGTGAAATGACGATCAGCGCGCACATCGTGCTGACGTCATTTCACAGAAACTGAAACTGTAATAAGCCTTTAGGCTCATTTCCGTTTCACTTTCTACGTGCTCAGGGGGCTATCTTAGCTCCCTGATCACGTAGAAAGACAGGAGAGGTATCATTGGAAAGGAGAGGGAGGGCGATCCCCAAGCAGGGATCCACCCACTAGACACCAGGGACAGCCGCAGCCCGTGGAGGGAGTTCGGTGGGGCAGGGAGGCGGTGCGGGGGAGGGGCAGGGTGGACAGTGGTAAACACCGGAAGATGGACAATTGCAGGTAAGTAAACAATTTAAAGAATAAAACGAATTTCGTAGCGCGCGCTGCATCGCATTTTGCGATGCCTGGTGCGCTATGAAATTCCCTACAAACCTCAATTTTTTTTTTTTTAAAAGCAATTTTTTCTCAGATTTCTGTGTGAGAAAATAGTAGGATAACCGGGCTGACACAAATTTCCTACTAAGTAGCTTTCCTACAGGTCTCCCGATAAAAATGGTACCTCACAGGTGTGGGTAGACATAGTGGCTGCAACAGAAAATGGCCTAAATCATATTGTGGAGACTTCAAAATTATCTGTAACAAAACTACCTGGTTTTGGGGGGGCACCTGGGTTTTTGGCCATGGGCTCGCGGCCCTCTAGGGCAGTGCTTTCCAAACTGTGTGGTGCGACACGTTACTGTGTCGCGCCCCACACGTAGGTGTGTCGCGAGATCGCGATGCGACGCAATGACGTAGGCCGGCCGGCCGATATTAGGCCGGGGAATGCGACTTGAGCCCTCTCACCTGAGGATTGCGACGACGTGCACGAGACAAGGCGGAAGGCGGAGGGCAGAGCAGCTGCGGAGCGGAGCCTCGTGATCTGGAACTCGATCCCGGACTAGAGACACAACACTATACAGCAGGTAAGTTTGCCTCCATACACACACGCACACGCTCTTGGTGAATTGTTGTTTTTATTATGGAAGGAACATCCAACAGATCTGAAAGGGGGGGAGGCGGCAGGCCTCACGTTCAGCCGCCATGTTTAAAGGTCACTGTCTGAAGCGGAAACCTCAAATGTGAGCGAGCTACCTTTGTTACCCATGTTTATTTATTTGATTCGCCTCCTGCTTATCTTGGCCTGCTGAGTTCTTAATGGTAGTGCCTCGGTAAAAACACTTTCTGTAAAAGGGAAACGCGCGAGGTGCATTCATTCCAGAGACGTTCCATCGAAGATTACTGTGTCTCTCTAATTTGCGGGTGCATGCCACGGGTTTTGCTGGCATATGAAGCCCTTTATCGCATGGCGTGTTTTAGAAATGTAGGGCGCATATGTGCCATAAATGTCAACACCTGGCTTTCAGGACGGGCTAGCCCCAGCATAAAAAAAGCACCGTTTTAAAATCATCAGTGCCTCTGCCATAGTGATTTCTGTATTGTCAGAATAGATTTTTATGTTCTTTCACTGGAAGGGTATGGTAATACTCGTGGTAATGGCCAAAGGTGTCTTCCACTTCCTACACAGGTAAACATATAAATCGCCCGAGACTGCCGAGCCTCACTGCCACAGCGTCCCTCCGGATATTAAAGAATTCATGCTCCAGTGCAGGGCACTCACGCTCGCCATCTAGCCACATTCTCAAATTGATGTGATCAGGCTGCAGCATGGAAAAAATATCCACGCACAATAAAGAAAAGAATGCCAGTGACCAGCACAGCTTACCTGTACCTTGTAGCAGGACTTTTTTTTATTATTATTAAATCAGGGCTCTTGGTGAATTGTTGTTTTTATTATGCAAGGAACATCCAACAGATCTCAAAGGCCACTACTTACAGGTGATTTGGGGGGGCGGCAGGCATCTTGCGTGATGGCTTGCAGATTGTGTGCGCATTCACGCCACCCAAAAACTCCTCATTTTGCGGCGGTGCTGGGAGACAGATTTGTCCTGCCCCGGCACTGATAGCAAAGGGCTTTGTTACCGGAGGGCCCACAACAGATTCCACGCAAGGCCCACTGCAAACGTATACACTTCTAAATACTACATAGTGCCTACTTCATCCCTGCGAATATCAAAAGATACTAACACAAAACAGATTGTGTCTGCCCAAAATGCTTGTGTATATTTGCGGATTTGTAACACTTGATATGGGCTTGCCCATCTCTACATAATTAGTGGTGTGCCGTTACAACAGCCTTATCTACTTCACTGAGTGCCCAGACCTACGCTACTAGGAGACATGCCTGCTGGGACTATATCCCAGGAATAAACAAGCATTTGCAATGCAATAGGTCTCGCATTAGGAAAGTTTGAGCTATTGGTCTTGTAAATGACAATTTTTGTATTTATGTGTTGTTTTTGAAAATAGCTAAATGAATAGCTTAGTCATTTACAATGCCAATAGTTATAACTTTCCCAAAAGTGACACCGATAGCATTTGTAATGCAACATGTTTTGTATTTACGTTACTTAGATGTATTGATATTACAAATAACAATGGCTTTTAATTTTTTTAAATAATTAATACTTACAAAAATGTATTTAATTTATAATGGCAATAGCTTAAACTTTTGTAAACAACTTTTGTGAAGATTATGTTCAGTGTATTTGATTGTGACGAAAATCCAAGAACAGAAGTGAAATATTAACATCTTTTTGTGACATTTGTAATAAAGCTTGAAACATTGAGAGAACATATTTGAACCAATTAATTGACACAATGAGCACCTAGTTGTAACTACATCTCCGAGATTGGCGCCATACTAGTTAACTAACTTAGCACCATGGGATACAAACGACACCTCTGAGATTGGTGGCATATTAATTGTATGCCAATAGCGTTAATGTACCCCTCCACTCATGCCCTGCTTGGCTTGCACAGCAGAGTCTGGACAGCCATGTTTTTCTGTGTTATGCCCATGGTCAGTTTTCATGTCCACCCCATGCCAAAGACCGTTCGTGCTTAGTTGCACTGGCCGCAGCTTGAACCTTTGTTGTGCTTGTTTTTAGCGAGCATATTGAATACCATTTGAGCTCTGATTTCACATGATTAACTACTACTTAAATCCTGAAATGTTACTGGAGAGAATCCAGACTGTAAGTAAGGCGTATGATTTTTAAACTTCGTACTTCATGTTCTTCCTATCTCTAGATTCCCACATTTCATTTTTCCGGAAGGCAAACAGGAACTCAAAATGGATAAGTTTATAATTCGGAAGCGAAAAGCTGGTGACGATGACGTTTGCGAAGAACAAAATGTATCAGCTATTGAGCAGAGCACCCAAGAATCAATTGAACAATCTTTCTCAGTGCGTAAGAAGTGTAAAGGTAAAAATCGCCAATCCACGTTTATATAAGAAAGCTTATATGGAACTGGGGTTCACATTTTCTGGTAATGAAAACCATCCTTGTCCCCAGTGTTTAGTTTGTGGGGAAATACTGGCAAATGAAAGTATGGTGCCAAATAAATTAAAATGCCATTTTACCACAAAACACAGCCATTTGTCAGAAAAACCCGTGGAATACTTTATTGAGCTTGAAAAATCTATAAGGAAGCAGTCTGCATCATTCACAAAGAGAATGAAGACATCAGAGAAAGCTCAAAAGGCAAGTTACTTGGTTGCTCAAATAATTGCCAAAAACAAGGAACCACACACTGTTGCCGAAACCACCATTAGGCAATCTTGCTGTGCTATTGTTCGAACAATGTTTGGGGCAGAATTTGAGATTGAAGTTAATAAAATCCCTTTGGCAGATAACACAATTGGAAGACGGATTCAAGATATGTCTGCTAACGTTAAGCTGCAAATGAAGGATATTTTTCAAGATGACAATATGATCTTTGCATTGCAACTAGCTGAATCAACAGATGTCAGTGGGTTAGCTCAATTACTGGTTTTTATACGTTTCATTCATACTGACACAATTATTGAGCAATTCCTGTGTTGCTTAGAACTTCCATTGAGAACTACAGGTGAGGATATATTTCAAACTTTAGATTGCTTCATGAAGGAAAATAATTTGCGCTGGTTAAATTGTGTTGGGATATGCACGGATGGCGCACCGTCAATGGTTGGCTCAACAAAAGGTTTTATAGCTTTAGCAAAGAAAGAAAATGAAAATATTATATTTACTCATTGCTTTGTACATCGCGAGGCACTAGTCGCGCAAACCATTGGAAATGAATTAGGGGAAGTTATGGACAAAGTGATTCAAATGGTGAATTACATTAAAAGTCGACCTCTTAAATCAAGAATATTTGCTTATATTTGTGAACAAATGGGGGCAAGGTTTAAAAAGCTCCTACTGCACACAGAGATTCGTTGGCTCTCAAGAGGTCGAGTGCTTTGTCGTGTATATGAATTGCGTGACATGATGCTTAAACTTTTTGAGGACAATAAGCAGCACGAATTCTGTGGTCTAATTTAAAACAAACTTTGGTGCACAAAATTGGCATATCTTGCTGATGTATTTGAACATTTGAATAAAATTAACACCAGTATGCAAGGAAAAGGAGAAAATATCTTAACAGCAGTAGATAAAATTTGTGGTTTGAGAGACAAAATAAAAATTTGGGAAAGGAAAGTGAAAGAAGGTAGTTTTGAAATGTTTCCCAAAACAGATGAGTGCCAGATGAAATGCGATATCAGCCCGCTGATTGTTGACCATTTAACATTGCTGGGAGAGAAAGTTTCTCATTAGTTTCCAAATATTGCAATCCAAGACTATGATTGGATCAGAAATCCATTCCTTTCAGCTGCACCTGGGAACTTCTCTCTTATTGAAGAAGAAGAATTAGCTGAAATAAAAAATGATCGAAATATGCTCATGATGCATTCAGAGGGTGATTTAGACAGTTTTTGGGTTCGTGTTATAAAAATGCATCCAAACCTAGGTAAAAAAGCGTTAAAAATTCTCTTGCAGTTTTCTACTACATACATTTGCGAAGTATCCTTTTCAACAATGACAAACTTAAAGACACTGAAACGTGGATGCTTAAAAATGCTTGATGATGAAATGCGAGTGTCTTTATCAAATATTCAACCAAATATTGACCAACTGTGTGCGTCCTATCAGCCTCATATATCTCATTGAAAAAGTAAGACAAGTGCTATTGTTTTTTATTCACATGTTGTAATTCTTGTGCTATGAGACACTTTCCAAATGCTGAAATCCAAGACTCTGATTGCATCGGTGTCTTTATCTAATATTCCACCAAATATTGATCAGCTGTGTTAATCTTATCCACCTCATTCATCTCAATAAAATAGTAAGTGCTGGGTTTTTTAGTCAAAGTTATCAATCTTGCACATATTTACATATTGTTAGTCATAAAGGACATCATGTTTTGGAAATGTATGTGTGATATATTACAAATCATACATTTTTTTACAAAATCAATGAACGGTTTGCGTGCGATATGTTGTGTCCCCAGACATTTTGATATTTACAATTTCTATGACATATGTATTTGTCCTTCTCTCTTACATGCAGTTAATTTTAGCTCAAAGTGCTGAATGGAAAACGTATTGGACTAGTCTTATTCTCTGTTGCCTTTTGGCGTGCTGCGCAGAGGAAAGCTGTCCCACCTGAGTTCAATGCGCAGAGTCCGGTTGAAAAGTTGCATGATTGTTTTATCACTCACAATTCCCCCTTCCAGAACGGATTTTTGTATAACTCATATTCAGCAAGACAGCAGGTGGACTTTGTGCATGGTTGAAAGGGTTGGCAGGGCGTGCACCTGTCCTTTTTTTACCGTAAATCACTGGGGCATACGTCAATGTGTGCATTATTATATTCTTGTTTCATGCACAAACCTAACCTTTCTTACACTCAGTTTTGCCAGTCAGACCAGATTAACAATTGCTTTATTAACCTTCATGCTTTCTCAAATTTGCTTGGAAATGCACCATTTGCCCACTACTTTTTCAAAAATTTCATGGGAGGGAGAACCCCTCCAAACCCCGCTTGGGTAGTTCGCTCAATTTTTTTTCCCAAAAAGGTGTGTTACCAGCATGGAAAGTTTGGAAAGCTGGGCTCTAGGGAAACCTACCAAACCCACACATTTCTGAAAATTAGACACCCGGGGAAGTTCAATGAGATCTGGCTTGTACGGATCCCCCAACATTTACCAACACAGAATCCCCTGCTTACCTCAAATTCAGCTGAAAAGACAACATTTTCCACATATTTTTTGTGTGGAATCACCGTGCTGGCACAAATATCCTACCCCAAGGCATTCTCCTTCATGTCCAGAATAAAATGATACTTCACTTGTGTGGGTGTCCAATGCAGAACTGGCTAAAAAAATGCATTAAAAATATATATAACTGTTGGTGCTATACCCTAAATCCCTATGTTTTGGGCTATTCACAGTCACAGGCCCTTGCCACACCCACACAAGTGAGGTATCATTTTACTCGGCAGGGTCAGAGGAAGGCTGTGGGGTAGGACACTTGTGCCGGCATGGTAACTCCACCCAAAAATATGTGGAAAATATATTTGTTTTCAGCTAACTTTGAGGTTTTCAGGGCATTCAGGGTAGGGAAACGTTGGGGGATCCACACAATCCATACCTCGCTGGACTCCCCCGGGTGTCTAGTTTTCAGAAATGTGTGGGTTTGGTAGTTTCCCAACATAGGCGCCGAGCCCGGGGCCAAAAACCCAGGTGGCCCCCCCCTTGCAAAGTCATTTTGATGTCTCCTCAATACGTTTTGGGACCTTGCCTGTCGCAGGTACTTGACCCACCCACGCGAGTGAGGTATCATTTTTATCGGGAGACCTGGGGGAACGCTGGGTAGTAGGAAATTTGTGGATCCACGTAGATTTCAGAACTTTCTCAGACAGAAATTTGAGAAAAAAGTGATATTTCTCAGCTAAATTTGAGGTTTGCAGGGGATTCTGGGTAGGAAAACGTTGGGGGACCCATGCAAGCTAAACCTCGCTGGAATCCCCCGGGAGCCTAGTTTTCAGAAATGTGTGGGTTTGGTAGGTTTCCCTAGATGGCGGTGAGCCCACAAGCTTTGGCTTGCCTGGGTCCCCTACCATTTCCCTAACCAGATGCGCGCCCCCCCGCCCCCCAAAAAAAAACCAGGTAGTTTTGTTATAGGTAATTTTGAAGTCTCCACAGTACGATTTGGGCCATTTCCTGTTGCAGGTACTATGCCTACCCACACATGTGAGGTACCATTTTTATCGGGAGACCTGGAGGAACGTTGGGTAGTAGGAAATTTGTGTCAGCTCGGTGATCCTACAACTTTCTCACACAGAAATGTGAGGAGAAATAGATTTTTTCATAAAAATTTGAGGTTTGCAGGGGATTCTGGGTAGGGAAATGTTGGGACTGTAGTGATATGCCTTTAATAGATTTTAGAATGTGTAATGTTCTGTATTCTTTATTCTGAATATTTGCATGCGTGGGGTGTATCCCATCCTCGTCGCCATTAGAATGCTTGGCTTGGGTCAGTTGCGGTGTAGCTGTGGACTTGTTATCACCTTCATGCTTTGCTGTCCCGAGGTTGTCAATAAATCACTTGAATACTTTATTTGTAATAGTATTCATTACAGGGACCCACGCAAGCCATGCCTTGCTGGACTCCCCCGTGTGTCTAGTTTTCAGAAATGTGTGGGTTTGGTAGGTTTCCCTAGATGGCCGCCGAGCCTGGGGCCAAAAACTCATGGGACCCCTTGCAAAACCAGGTTGTTTTGTGATAGGTAATTTTGATGTCGCTTCAATAGGTTTTGGGCCTTAGCCTGTCGCGGGTACTTGACCCACCAACGCGAGTGAGGTACCATTTCTATCGGAAGACTTGGGGGATGCTGGGTGGTAGGAAATTTGTGGATCCAAGCAGATTCCCGAACTTTGAGAAAACAGAAATTTGAGAAAAAAGTGCCTTTGAGCGAAATTTGAGGTTTGCAGGGGATTCTGGGTAGGGAAATTTTGGGGGACCCACGCAAGCCATACCTTGCTGTACTCCCCCAGGTGTCTTGTTTTCAGAAATGTGTGGGTTTGGTAGGCTTCCTTAGATGTCCGCTGACCCTGGGGCCAAAAACTCATGTGACCCCCCTTGCAAAAACAGGTTGTTTTGTGATAGGTAATTTTGATGTCACCTCAATTGGTTTTGGGCTCTTGCCTGTCGCGGGAACTTGACCCACCCACACAAGTGAGGTACCAATTTTCTCAGAAGGCTTTGGGGAATGCGAGGTGGGTGGAATTTTGTGGATCTACACAGTTTCCAGAACTTTCCACCACAGAAATGGGAAGAAAATGTGGTTTTTAAACAAAATTTGATGTTTTCAAGGGATTCTGGGTAACAGAACCTGGTGAAAGCCAGACAAGTCACCCCATCCTGCAATTCCCTGGGTGTCTAGTTTTCAAAAATGCATAGGTTTGCTAGGTTTCCCTATGTGCTGGCAGACGTAGGGTTTAAAATCTACAGCTAGGCACTTTGCAAAGAAAGGGTCAGTTTTCACTGTGAAAATGTGGTGTGTCCACGTTTCGTTTTGGGCCGTTTCCTGTCGAGGGGACTAAGCCTACCCACACAAATCAAATACCATTTTTCTCAGAAGACTTTGGGGAACACGGGGTGGGTTTTTTGGACACATTTTGAGGTTTGCAAGTGATTCTGGGTAACAGAAACGGATGAGAGCCAGACAAGTCACCCCGTCTTGGAGTCCCTTGGGTGTCTAGTTTTAAAAAATGTATAGGTTTGCTAGGTTTCTCTAGGTGCCGGCAGAAAAACTACAGCTAGGCACTTTGCAAAAAAGGGTCCGTTTTCACTTTGAAAATGTGGTGTGTTCACGTTGCGTTGTGGGCTGTTTCCTGTTGCGGGCACTAGGCCTACCCGCACAAAATGAGGTACCATTTTTCTCAGAAGACTTTGGGAAACACGGGGTGGGTGAAATTTTGTGGATTCACACAGATTCCATAACTTTCCACCACAGAAATGTGAGGAAAATTTGTTTTTTTTGTACACATTTTTAGGTTTGCAAGGGAGTCTGGGTAACAGAACGTGGTGAGAGCTAGTCAAGTCACCCCATCCTGAATTCCCCTGGGTGTCTAGTTTTTAAAAATATATACGTTTGCTAGGTTTCCCTACGTGCTGGCAGAGTTAGGGTTCAAAATCTACAGCTAGGCACTTTGCAAAAAAAGGGTCAGTTTTCACTGTGAAAATGTGGTGTGTCCACATTGCGTTTTGGGCTGTTTCATGTTGCGGGCACTAACCCTACCCACACAAGTGAGGTACTATTTTTCTCGGAAGACTTTGGGGAACAAGGGGTGGGTGGAATTGTGTGGATCCACGCAGATTCCAGAAATTTCCACCACAGAAATGTGAGGAAAATGTGTTTTTCAAAATACATTTTTAGGTTTGCAAGGGATTCTGGGTAATAGAACCTGGTTAGAGCCAGTCAAGTCACCCCATCCTGGATTCCCCTGGTGTCTAGTTTTCAAAAATGTATAGTTTTGCTAGGGTCAGTTTTCACTGTAAAAATAAAGTGTGTTCACGTTACATTTTGAGCTGTTTCCTGTCGCGGGCATGAGGCCTACCCACACAAGTGAGGTACCATTTTTATTGGGAGACTTAGGGTAACACAGAATTGTAGAGTAACTGTTATTACCTATTGACTTTCGATGCATTTCTACCTTTCAAATGAAAGACAATGTGTAAAAAAAGAAGTCATTTTGAAAAATGACCTATAATTCTCATGCTAGTATGGGTACTCACAATTTCGGAAATGTGCAAATATCTATGGTTTCTAAACTCTATATTTTGTTCCAATTTCAGAAATACATAGGTGTCTCTCATACCAATTTTTCCATTTATATATTATCCCAAATTAATTGCTATATACCCGGTGCATAATAAAAAACCATTGTAAGACGCTGCTCAGTTATTGGCTCTGGGTTCGTCGGATTCTTGGTGAACCTACAAGACCTATATATCCCCACAACCAGAAAGGCCCAGCGGATGTAATGGTATATTGCTTTCAAACAGCTGTCATTATTAGAAGAAGTTACAGGTGAAAACGTTGACACAAATAGCTGTTTTTTTCAACTAATTTTCAATTTTACCTATATTCAACGGTTAGTTTCTATAAAGAAACCTTGAAGGATCTACACAAATTACCCCTTGCCTAATTCAGAATTTTGTCTACTTTTCTAAAATGTATAGCTTTCCAGGATCCATTATTGCTTTCATACCCATTTCTACCATTAACTGGAAGGAGGTTGGAAGCACAAAAAATAGCAAAAATAGGCTATGTCCCAGAAAAATGCCAAAATTGTGTAAAAAATGTTGGTTTTATGACAAAAGTCTGCTTGTCCTTGTAAGCTGGGACGATGGTGATTTCAGCACAACAACCGCTTTTTTGATACCATTTGCAGGGGAAAAAACAGACACTTTCATCTGTAGCCCTTTTTTCCCATTTTGCCCCAAAAAAAAGAAATTTAGCTGTATTTTGGCTAATTTCTGGGTCCACTCCAGGGGAATCCACAAACCCTGGGTACCTTTAGAATCCCCAAGACGTTGGAAAAAAAGGACCCAAATTTGGGGTGGATACCTTATGTGGTAAAAAAATTACAGGGGCCTAAGCGCAAACTACCCCAAATAGCCAAAAAAAAGGCTTAGTACAGGGGGGGGGGATGTGGGTATGCCTAGCAGCGAAGGAGATAACCTGACTGCTGCAGTGTACAACCTACCCACAAAGTAGGTTGCATGATGTTTTGAAAGCAGGGCGAATAGAAAATGAATGCCACCATGTCCCTACGGTGACAAGGCCCAAAAAGCTATTTTTACTGTGGCAGGACTGGTTGTTGTATATAGAAACTAGAATACAGATCAAAACATTAACACTGCTATTTTGGGGTTGGGACCAGCAGGGAAAATATTTAAATCACTATTTTAAAAAATGTAAAACACCCAATTTCATTGTTGAATTAAGAAAAAGTAACTTTTAGAAAGTTAGATTTACCCTGACTGAAGTTTCTGAACTCTAATTTGCATTAGTTCGCCAGCAGCTACCCAGTCGACACTTAGCCTTTAATGAGGTATGAAGTTCTTTCCAGGAGCCACACAATAGACCACTTTGATAGACAGGTTAATCTGAATAGGCTGTTATGACTCCCCTGGGGTGAGCTGGACATTCAGGGAAAGGGCTTCTGCTCTTTCTGATGGCACAACAGTGTCAAATTGTGCCTGAAAAGCATGTCTGGGGCACATGTAATCATGTTGCACCCTTTAAAGGGATCAAACAGGTTCAGATCACAATTCTTGAGCAACCTCTGTCTGGTTGGGGAAAGACCCTGCGTTGTTTTACCAGGCTTCTGTCTCATTTTTTTGTTGTGGGTCCGGGGCTTCCACAGAATTTTAGTATTAGGTGTTGGAGGACACTAGTCTTTTCCATAACACACACTCCTACACACCCTCAGATTTTCATACCCCATGTTTAATGTGGCTGAAGACTCTGGCCATCTTGGAATTACCATGACACAATTTTGGGCTGGTTTGCAGTAAGGTGAACAGAAAATACTTCAAAAAGTTGGTACGCCAAGGTCTGGCAACATATACCCTACTCAGAAGTCACCCCCACTCACTACCTAGTGCCAATCATAAATGGGTAACCCCAGGCACCCTCCTTAGAACACTGTCTTGTCCTATGGAAGATCAGAAGATGACTGAACCTGCAGTCTGTGACCTTAGAGTAGTCCTAAAGGACTAGGCCTGCTCCTTCATATATTCAGTACAAAGAAGTGGACTCCAAAGGTCAGCTGGCTCACCTTCTGTGAGGCTGCAGGAACACAACAAGCTGCAACAGGAATTTTCCCTTTGCAACTTTGCAGTTCGTCTCTTCCTGACACCCAGAGTGTCTCCAAGTGTCTTTACCCGAGATCCTTGGGGCCTTAGAAGTGTACTTATCTGACTGTTTGGGCACCAGAAGAATGTGAAATCTTTTGAATACTTTTCCTCTTGAGTTTCAGTGGGACCCACCAAGGTAAGTATCCAACCAGCACTTCCAAAGTGTCAGATTGATTTTCATCTCCATCACCCACAGAGATCTCCGCAACACCAAAAACTCAACTAACTCTCATTCGGAGTTGGGACTTCAGGTATTTTGAATTTGATTCCAAGGCTCCTGATCCCCTCATTAGATTTATGTTGTTTTGGTGTCATTTAGCTTATTAAATGTTAATTATTTTTTTTCTAATTCAATTTGGTATTTTTGTTAGTTTGTGATTAGACTTTTTAGTGTTTGGTATTGCATACCTGTCTGCTCTGTGTCACCACTATCAAGGGTTTAGCTCAGGTAAATTTCCTGACCTTTAGGGTTCACCCTGACAAGTGTTATTATTCATTGAGGTGGGCAGTCGCTCCCGCCAAATAATAATCAACTTACAGACAGTAAGCACTATAAAAAATAAACTTTGATGTCCTACTATCAATATAAAAATTCTAACTGGTAAGGTGTCCTTGTTTTGGATAAACAAAGCACTTATTTAAGCTTCTAGTAAATATTATGTTTTTGGGCATTTCAATTGGTTGCATGCATAACTCACTAATAAAACCAATGATGTTAAGTAAAAATTAAGTCACAGCTGCGGGGCAGTGAAATATTTTCATTTGAAGTCTTGAAAAATGCACAGCAACCTTAAGAACTTTAGCTTTAAGGGTAATAAACATGATCAAAGATGCTAGAGTCTTGACCAAAGGAAAAGGTGTTGGCGTAAATAGATGAGAGATAGAGGTGGATTAGAGGAGAAAGTGAGGACAGAAAATATGAGTAAAGGAAGGATAAGACAAAGGAATGATATGGAAACAGGTGGACAAAAGTAAAGATGTGATTAAAGGTAACGAGTATTTTGAAAGGGTTGATTAGTGAAGAGGAAGGTGTGATGAGCATCATATAGTAGAGAAGAAGATGGTGTGAGAGGAGGATGAAAAAGAAGTCTGGGGAAGTAGTTTGGATGCGAGAGTAAGAGGAGTGTGAGGAAGAGAGAGAAGGGGCAAAAGTGAACAGTGGGAAGCGAGAGAAGGGTGAGGAAGAGAGAGAAAGGTGAGTTGGCGAGAGAAAGATAAGGCAGAAATAGAAGGGTCAAGAGGAGTGAGAGTAAGTTGACGCACAGTGGGAAGATGGCAAGATCAGGAGAGCGCGAAAGTGGGATAAGGCGGAAGGAGGATGGTGAGGTGGGTGCGAGTAATATGAAGGTGACGAGGAGAAGGAGAAGGGCAAAGCAGGGAAACAGGTAGATAATGTGAAGAGAAAGTAAGGTGATGTGACGAGAGTGAGGTGTGAGGAAGTTGAGGGTGAGGTGTGTGGGCAGCAGGGTGAAGTCGGGAGAGAAGAGGGAGGGACAGAAAGAAAGGGGGTGAGGTGAGGTGGAGAGAGCAGAAGAGATCACGCCCATAGGTTTAAACCTCTAGAAGAACCCCGTTAAAACAAGTAGACATACCCCGGCAGTAGGTATGGTGTCCAGCTCACATCCCAACCAGACCATCCAGCATGCCCAGACCCAGCTCTCAGACGCATGGGAGACCCTGGATAACACAACTCATCTTTGCGGCCCACTCATGCTTCTCTTGGCCCTCTCAGTTCCCAAATCCTGGAGCAGGGCCTTCTTCCAACGAATGAATTAGAAGATGGAGTACCCGTCAACCATATTCTCCTTACTAGTGAATTAGAAGAGGAAGTACACACCAGCCAAATTCTAATTCAGGCCCTAAGGCCCTGAATATGAATGCATCGGCATGAAAGAAGTATATATTCTCATTCTGAAAACCAACTACGAAAACGTACACATTCAGAGCTGTTCAAAACAGAAATGAAATAAAAATAAAATTATTTATATGGGGGTGATTCAGAGATAAGTAAACTAGTGCTTTCCTAGGCCTAGAATTTGCAAAGTTTAAATAAAATTTTTGCTATTTGCAAACATAACATACAAATGTAGGAGCTAATTACCGCTTTCTTTGTATCTCCTGGCTATGTCCGCCGTAGCCTAACTGTCCATAGAGTACATAATCTGCAGGTGTATTGTTGTAGTTAATGTGCAATTGCACATTTAATTTTCTTAACAGTGAAAACTGTGGCATGAGGGCGGAGCCTGGTCCAAACGATGATGGCAGACTTTTGGTCAGCCCCCAGCCAGCCAACTTGCAAAATTCACAGAACTGCTTGCTAATAACTGATTTTGTTGCATCGCTGACAGCACTACCCCTCTCCAGCTAACATCCATCTGCCGGACAGGCGAGATACTCTGGTTTTCTGAACTTGGCCCCCAAGGAAGCACTTGGCCTATGGGAGAGGCCTGACCTACAACCCCAACTCATGAACCCAGGGACAGGGAGCAGACCGGCTCGGAGGTGCTCAAACTACCGTGGTGCTCACCCTCTAGTAAGGCGCCTCCGTAGAAGACCGCAAGCAATACCATCCTGTGAGGAGCCACCTGGAGATGCCTGGGCTGGTGCTGCTGTGGCGCTGACACCACGGCAAACCGCCTACATAGCCAAACCTGTCCTGCCCCAGGGCCCACCTCAAAATCCTGAGAGAGCGGCCTCCCACTCGAATGCTGGTTAAACACCTGGGGACATTAACTTTCTCTTGCGGCCACATTGCCCTTGCCTTACAGGCCTGGTTACTGGACTGCTATCTTGGATTGGTCTGCCCCTCTTCTCCAGAACATCGGCCATCTTGAGATTAGGCGAGAGCCTTAAACAACAGTTTTACCCACCACTGATTCCTTCACACGGTGGCCATCTTTGGGCCACATGAGGTTTTTTTGTCGATTATATTGCTGACTCTTGGTACCCATCACCTGTGACTGGAAGGCCCAACCCAGAACCCTTAAGTTCCAAATCTTTACTGGACTTTTAACAAGCACATACTGCACATACAGATTCCATTTTGCCCTTACCTGCAAGCCAATGCCCAGGGCAAAATGTACCTGCCAACTAATATTCTCAGAGGCTGTCAAGGGCCCCATTCATGGCCTGGTGACCGCCACCCCACCTGTAACTATGGAATCCTCTTCTTTCGATGCCCTGATGAAGGAGCTTAAGGATATCAAATCTGAGCACTCATCTTCGGAAGCGGTGGAGGTGCTTAAAATCTTGCATTCCACTTACGCCTTTGTGGCATGGAACAATGGCTTGCTACCCTGGAACACCAACAAGCTACAGGACCAAACTGGGAATCGGAATGGACGCTCCTGCAGAAACAACTTACAGATCTCGAGGACCAGAGCAGGTGGAACAACATCTGAATTTAGGGAGGGCCTGAACTGAAGGAGGGGGACAACCTTATCCAGTATCTGAAATACTTTCTTCCCCGCCTACTAAGCTTCACCTGCAGAGTGACCCCAATTGGATATATAGCATTCACACTGACTACGCCACGAAATGAACACCCAGTACTCACAATTGAGGCCGATCATAGTCTACCTTCTGCAGTATACTCACATCCATCTCATTTTCCCAGCAGCAAAGTGTCAAGGCTGGTATAGCAATACAACGCTTAGGTGGCCTTCTTTGCTGATTTTTTCTACACCAAGAATATCCTACGGAATGATTTCTTAACACTTCGACCAATGCACAAACAAATAGAAATCTTATAAGGCCTGCTCTACCCAGTGGTAGTTCTCCTAATGTTCAATGGAAGCACTAGAGAATTCCATGATTCCCCAATAGGCTAAAGACTATATAGACTCTATATTAACTACAGAGAAGAGAGAGCGACTCCGGGAAAGAGACAAATCTTGCTCGCCTTTGAAACCATAATTGTGATGATAAACATGACCCTTAACACTGTTCCATTATTCCATTGCACCAAGAGGAACCTATTGCATGTGTTTCAGGAAGGCCAGAACTCTTCTCTGTTAGAGTGCTCTGCTGACTTAAAGTACTTGTACAGCTCATCAATACAGGTTGCAGTGCCAACCACAGGATGTTTCCTCCAGTCTCTGCTTTGATGAATTATTGAAGGAGATGTTGCAGACCAGACCCCTGATGATATGGTCCCTAAACATCAATGGCATGACGAGTTACGCCCACTGAAAGAAGGTACTGTAATACTTCAAGTCTAAAAACCTGATATTGCACTCATTCAGGAGACACATCTGTCCCCGGCAGACTCTGCCAAGCAGCAAAGGGGTTGAGTGGGAGAAATACTTTCCGGATCCATGACTACTCTGTAACCAGGCGCCCCAGCCAACAACCCAGCGTCTTACAGAAAAACTGGAATGCAATCTTGATCCACAAAAACCTTCCCACTCATGGCAGATCCACATGGTTGTGACGCTCTTGCTATACTTTGCATTGACAACGATATTCTTACAGTGGGCTCGATTTACGCACCCCACCTAGCTAAAACTTCCTTATTGGCCCGCCTACATGAAACACTGGTGGACGCTCAGTCCTCATCAATTTTTCTTGGGGGCGACTCAAACACAACCATCGACCCAGTCTTGAACTGCTTCTCCGCTGGACTTACAAATGTATTCTAAAACCGCCTGATCCTGGAGAATGAATACCCAATACTATCAGGAATCATTCTAAAAAAGAGAACGTCAGGCACTCCTCAAAGATTACATTACCCTCAATAAACACTCAGTAGCCTTGCAGCACACCTTTTGGGGTGCAGGTAAAGCCTATATCGAAGGTGTCATGATGAAAGAAAACGCTTACACAAGACGCATAACCGCGGCCAGGCAGAGGCAAATGGAGAGGGAAGTCCGAAAAGCGCACAACCAATACAAATGATCCCCGACACCAATCCACTTACAGATAATGACTCGAAACAATGTGATCTCAATGGTCTCCATTCCGAATCTGCACAAAAGGCTTTAAACCGGCTTCTACAATAGAAATGCAAACATGGCAAAAAATCAAGATGGCTCATTGCTTAGCAATTCACGCAGCGACAAGCTCAGATGACCACCGCAGTGCTGTATGATGGATCTGGATCCATCAATACTCATCCTAGGGACATAAGCGAGGAGTTTAAGTCGGACTTCACCCATCTATACACCTCGGAAGCTGAAGCCACCATCGTTACAGATGATCAGTTTATGAAGCGTTTGCCCCACCAGGTCCTTGCTGCGGCTATGCACTAACAGTTAGACGGTAACATTACAAATAATGACACTGCAGATGACCCCGGGGAGGATGGCTTCCCAATCGAGTTTTGAGGAAGAACAGAGGAACACTTGGTCTCCCTGTTGAGCATAAAGTTTGGAGAGGCACAAGCGGTGGTGGCCTAATGCTACAATTCTTTCATGCCTACGTAACAGTGCTACTGAAACCAAGAATTAACCCTCTGCACTACATGGTATCCTGCATGCATGCAGGGTGAAGACAAGGCCACAGCGAGAAACAGTTTCTGTTAGCGTCAGGTGCTCCTGAGCTTGTCAGTGGTGTTCATCATTCTGGATCAAAATATTGTAAAAACCCATCTAAATGACATGGGTATCAGGGGTCTAGTCTAATCATGAACGTACACTTTCCTCACAAGAAAAACTAGTCTAGTGGCGATCACTCGCATGTTCGGCTGAGATTTGTCCACTTACAAGTGAAGTTCTGCAGCTGTTATTTATGCCCACTGCTGTTTAACTTCTACTTACAACTATTCGCAAAATATTTTGAGTCCATGGGCACGTGGTTCATCACATATGCCGATGACACCCACATTTGTTTAGTGAAGAGGATTCTAACTATGAGCATAATTAATGAATGAAACATGTGATGTCATTCATTCATGTGCACAGTCCATTTGTCTCAAGAGAAACAGAGATAATAACTTGCCCAGTGCCCCCAAATTAATGTAGTTGTTCAGTTCTAATTGTTAGAGATTGTTCAAGATATTATGAATTCTCATGGAAGCCAGGACAAGAACAAAATCATAAATGATACATTTCAATTACTGGGTTATTCGGCACCAGTAGTTTCCAAGTGCGATCGTCAACACACGAGTAGTCCACTGCATTCTAGTTTAGCAATTACACAGCGCTTCATAGCATAAGGTGGGTATCATAGTACATCAGGAGGAAGTGAGTGATTGGTAGTGTTGTATATGTTGTGATCCTAAGTAGGACGCGTTTTGGTGCAGTGAGTGCGAGACAAGAGTGCTTTTTTTGGTATTGAGGTGTAGTATCTTTGGTGTAATGGAGGAGTGAGAATCAGGAGAACAAAATATAACTGGACATAGCTGACAGCTATAATGCACTCTGCTGATCCTCTGTTAGGTTCATGGTTTTGATTACACTAGAGACAAGTTACAGAGGTAGATAAATACCTAGATTGTCTGTGCTAAAGTTAGTTCAGTTTGGAGATGGCACGGGGTTGGGAGGAGGAGGACACTTCTAACTCAGCAATGGAAAACTTCTTGCTATTGACAGTTGTGATCTATAATTTTAATTTATGAATCCTGTAGCACCCTCTGGTAAACAAAGGAATGACTGGTAAAGGGGAACCTCTACAAAATCACTCTTCTTAGCATCTTCTACCTCCATCAGCCCCCATATACTTTTTAAATATATGCCTAGTACACTGCCACCCTATTACTTTCAGCAGGTCCACAAAAAAGGAAGTAGGTACGCGTATCTGCATTCTGCCTCTCTCCCCCTGCCTAACACACTAAACCCACACAAATATCTATAAAACATGTGGTTCTGACACCCTTCCCAACACTGCCAACGTCCCACCCACCTTCAGTGCCTTCCACTCCCAACTCCTGACTTAGAGTGGGGAGCCAACACCTTGATGACATTGTCTGTTTGAGCCTCTGTCAGTACTCAGTGGAAATTGTTTTCAGTCATGGTTCTGCAGAAGCCCAAAGAGGACAGGTGAGATAGTAAATGGTAGCACAAGAGTATCACTCGCATAACCCCACCTCTATCATGTGTACAGAGACCCCTAAAAGACAGGTGAGGTTGGAAAGGTGGCTGACTGTCATTCACCATTCCACCTACTCTCCACAGTCCATGGAGACTCAAGCATGGCAAGTAAGTTGTCACCTACTCAAACGCTGGATTCAAAACTTGTTTTTGCTCTGCTCTGACATAGGAGTTGCGAGAAATTAAACTAGTTTCCCACTGCTTTGATAGTAAAGCAGTGGGTAACTCCATTTGGAATCCACCAATGACCATAATGGCTTTCTATGGAAGCCCGCACAAAATCTTGATGCTAAACCCAGTGTCTTGAAAAGTAGCTATTGCTTCACAGAGTACAATAATTAATGTTTGGAAGTGAGGGAAATTCTTGCCGGTCTTTACAGTGGGTTTGAGAACATACTTGTAATAAATTATAATAAAAAAATATATCCAGAGATTTTGGTCTAAATTAGTTTTTCATTTGTGTTTAAGAAAGTAGCTTCAATGATCTCTGCAATATGAAGTAGCATAACAGCAAAAACGTATTCTTACAAACCTTTTTCTTCCTCAAATGTTATGAGTGCTTGGCCACCTTCAAGCTTAAATGGAATTTTGGTAGTGACATAAAACTGGCCACAGATCTTCTCGGTTTTTTCAAGATCAAACATTCCATTTTCAGTGGCTTTAACATCAGTAAATTTCACTTTCTTTTCAGGCAATTCATTCTGGAACTGATTGAAAGACACTATATGTTTTATATTGCAAGCAATGTTACAAAAACAGCAATATTAAAAAATGCTTGAAGTTTGTTGAAATTATAAGCATGCTGTATTTCTTTTTTAATAATAACATTTTATAATTATTTTCCAAACGCAAAAACAACACACGTTAGTAATCATTATCACAGGTGACTCCGCAATTTCATAAGAGACAATATTCAGCCTATCGTATCCAGACCTCCCTCACATCTTCTCATGTTTGCGCGGACTTCTCTTGCAGTGTAGATAGGTTTTTTTTGTTGGGCACCCAAGTGCACTCTCGCCTGCTTGGCCACCATTGTGACAACCTCAATTAATTTACTCTCCGCACCTGGATTACCATTACCTTTTATTAGGCCTAGCAGAGTCACTCTAGAAGTGAGGTCTAGAGTCCTACCAAGCATGCTGTATTGTAAGGATAGCTTTTTCAAATTAATTGTATTAAATAGCACTAAAGTAAATCATGTAGTGTCTTGCGAATTAGAAGTGATGGAACCCTTTTGGCTCCAGATGGACTCCGTAGAACTGTGACGTAAGTGTTGGAGCAGAATGCACTACAGCGGTTTTAGAACGTTGGGTTTGCAGTTACGTGCACACAAATAAAAATGAGTATTACTGAGCTCTGTGTGTCACATAGTTTGTTATGGGAACTCATGCTGTGGACGCTACAACTGGCGACGAGTTTGGGGATAAGTAACCCAAAGATCGACAATGCCCTCCTAGAGCGTTTGTCGTGGTCCAAACAATTTGCTACTTATGAGTAACCGATGGTTAACACATGTGGAGTCAAAGTGCAACTCTAGACACCGTAAAGAAGTTAAAAACTACAAAAGCACTGCAAAGAAATCTTCGTATCGATGACTAAGAACCTGCTGGTCGGGTCATACATAAAGGTACCATGCTGCTACGCAATATACAGTCATAGGTAATCTGGAGGGTAAACACACAAGGCAGATACAACCAGCTTTTCGAAGAACAGTTATTGATATTCACAAAGCGGAAGATAATATTACAATTAGAAAGTGGTGAAGACAAAGCGCATGCAAAGAGACGCCTAAGAAGAAAACAGTTCTATACTCACAAGTACCTGAGTAAAGTGGGCAGGTTCGACCTCAGAGCCTGGTGCCGCAGCCCAGGAAAAGCACAGGGGTTGTGCTCACCAAAACTGGTACCAATCCAAAATGACCAAAGGGATCTTCGGAACTGTGGAAGGTTGAGAGAATGGAGGTGAAGACGGAGGTCGCCTTTCCAAAATTCATCAAGGATGATCCAGAGGCCAGCACATCTTAAGGCCTTAGAGGTGACTCACATGCCGGAGAGAGCTCCACCCTCAATGCCAACATCTCCCAGAAATGGCTACAACGCTCCTGCTTTCCTGAAACCACCACCATTCGATACCACCAAAAAGTACAGCATTGGCGATAGACGGACTGCTTGAATAGAGACATTTGATGATTTAATTTATGCACTTGAAGAAACTGATATCAAAATGATTATCAAGTATCTCAAAAATCTAGCTGGTGATAATGTGAAAGAATTCATCAAGGAAATGCTGCCAACTGATGAATAAATCATATATCATCAGATTAAAGAAGTGTTGAATCTCAAGTTTAATTCAAAGCTAAATGTTGATTATGAACAATACATTTTCAACCAAGAATGGTAGAAAGTTGGTGAAACCACTGATGAATTTTTGGGGAGAGAGTCGACACACTAATCCAAAATTATAAGTTCAATTAATTTAATGATGAAGAAGCTGTGCGCCTGAGAGTTGACGGATGCTTGATAGATTCATTCAGACGATGAATGCTGGGAGAAACTCTTAGCCTGGAGCGAGTATTAATGGCTGCCAGAGCTGAGGAGTGGTGTGCTGATAGACAAGCTTCTATCGTGGAGGCAATACGTGCCCAGAATTAATCCGTCATGACTGTGAAAAGAAAGCCAAAACAAAAGACTGAAGGATACAAACTGATGTCTACTCGTAAAAAGAAGTTGTGTTTTAGATGTGGATTTTCATTTCCACACAAAGGAAAATGTCCTGCTCTTGGACAGATATGTAAAGGCTGTGGGAAGGAAAGCCATTTTGTGACAGTTTGCAAAGTGAAGGAAAAAGTAAGTGCGTCACAGCTCGAAAACAAAAGCGGTCCAGAATCAATGTACACCCACAAGGCGAAGCGGGAACATCAGTGGAGACAAATCAACACTGATGGAAGTTGATCGCCACATAAATCATTGTCAAACAGTTCTTCTGTACCAGTATCAAGTTAAAGTGATGACAATTACTGCACCATGCCAATGGTTAGCTCTGAAAAGCATGCACATATTGGTTTGGCCGCTTGTGAAGGAAAATGTCAGTCAAAGAGAAATTGACATGCCACAGCACCAAAGTCATTCAAACATTGTCCGAAGATTACATTGAAAGTAAATGGTTGTTCGCTTCCTTTCATTATCAACAGTGGTGCCTCGATAAACATTGTGCCTGAGAAGAATTACAATGAACTAGCTCCATTGCCGCAATATACGTAATTGAAACTCAAAATGTATACATGGGCAGCATTGATGTCCTTAACAAGTCATGGTTCATTTGTAGTGACAATGAAACACAAGAAAACTAAGGTACAATAACCCATCCATGTGCTTCCAGGCATGGCGTCCAGTGCCTGTCTCTCAGTTTCAGCACAGCCACTGATATTGGCCTGATTTTTTAGAATTCCAACAAGAAAGCTCACCACCAAAATAGTAAGTCATTTCCCTTCATTATTTATTGGTTTGGGAAAACTTAAGACTATGAAAGTGAAGTTGCATAATAAAAAGGACATCTGTCCAGTTGCTCAAAGACATAGACAAATTGCTTTTAATTTGACAAGAAGCTGTTGAGAAAGAACTTAAATGGTTACTTAAGCATGATGTTATTGAGCGTTCTACTGGTCCAAACCCATGGGTTTCTTCCATAGTAGTAGTGCCCAAGAAGGACAGTGAAGGAGGTGTCCACATATGCGTTGTGATGCGGCAAGCTAACGAGGCAATTGAATGAGAAGGACATCCAGGTTCACACAGTGCTGACTTGATAACACAATCAAATGGTGCAAAGGACTTCTCTCGCCTTGATTTAAATAAAGGTTATCATTAGATAGAACTTGAAGAAGATTGCAGGTACATTACAACCTTTTCTACATATGTTGGTCTGTTTCGATACAAAAGACTACGTTTTGGTGTGTCATCTGCTACAGAACTGTTGCACGACTTAATTCGACATATCATACAGCTTGTCATGAATGCATTCAATTACAGCATTGGAATTTTGGTTTTCGGAGCTACGCAAAAAGAACACAATCAAGCTCTTCCACAAATATGTAGTTTGCTTGCTGAACACAGACAAGTGTGACTTCCAAAGGAGAAAGCTAAAATTCTTTGACCATATCATTTCAGGAGTGGGGATGACACCAAATCCTGCTAAAGTACAAGTGATGACAAATGTTGATCCCCCACAAGATGTTGCCATGGTGCGTTCATTTCTTGTCATGGCCAGTTTACGGTTTCTGATACATAAAAGACTCTGCCACTGTAAGTGCTTTATTGAGAGACTTGACAAAAAAAAATTCTAATTTCATTGGTCACAGGAAAGTGAGAAAAGTTTTAAGAAAATTAAACAAGCCATTGAGAATGCAGTCGGATTTGGCACTCTCCTTGCACAGCACAGTGGACACTCAAATGCTCGAAGGTAGATTCTGGCATATGCAAGTAGAAGTTTGTCCGAAACAGAAAGTGCATACTCACAACCTGAAAAGGAAAGCTTAGTTGCATATGCAAGTAGAAGTTTGTCCCAAACAGAAAGTGTGTACTCAGAACTTGAAAAGTTAAGAAGCTTAATTGTGGTATGGACTTGTGAACATTTCTGTGTATTTATCTACAGAAAACCTTTTATGATAGTAACTGATCATGAAGCATTACAACCTTTATTTGGAAATACAAAGGCCAAAATGCCTCCTTGCATTGAACGATGGGGACTATGGTTACAAGTGTATGGTTATACTACTGTGCATCGTCCAGAGAAGGATCCAAATCCTGCTGAATACTTTTCCAGAGTGCCTATCCAAAGTCACAGTATGCCATCCAAGACGGCTGAGGCCTATATTAACTTCGCCAGTAATATCAAACACACCAGCTGCCATTTCGTTAGTCCAGATTAGAATATAGCACGTTACTATGCATGCTATTACATTGCATTCCATTACAATGCGGTCGTTACAACAACCGCGTTACATTCACATCGCAAGTCATTAGATCGATTTGTTGTAGGGGGAGCGCTGGTCTTCGGAATACTATAATTTACTATTCCAACTGCAGCGTGTGCAACAGTAGGGAAGGTGTTGGAATAGTAAATTATACTATTCCTTAGTTTAGAGCGCCCCCTAAAATAAGTCGATCTAATGACTTGCGATGTAAAGGTATCGCGTACTAACAACGCAGTTGTTGTAACAACTGCATTGTAAAAGCACCACGATGTAAACGCTGTTTCCCCCAGATTATCACTGCCACATGCCATGATACTGGCATGTTAAAGTTCAAGGGTATAATTATACATCAGTCATGGAACCAACACACGCGACAGCTCACCAGTGAAAACATTCCTGCCACTGCTACCACTTGACTCTGGGGCAAGCTCTGGTGACGTCAAAACTTGACTATGTCAACAGTTTGTACCTCGGTCTTCCCAAATCTCTTATCCAGCGCTTATAAGTGGTGCAAAGCACGGCGGCCAGAGCCATCATGAGGACTAAATCCCGATCAAGTATGACCCCCATTTTAAAGTCTCTTCATTGGATATGCACAAACGGATTGACTTCAAATCTATGATCATCTTTTTAAAAACCTTTTACGGCTTAGGTGCCGGCTAACTGAATAAGCGCGTTAATCACTACATTCCATCTAGATCCCTAAGATCTACAAATGCTAACTTCGCAATCGCGCCCAAAATACGCCATGCCCATACGGGAGGCAGATCCTTCGGCTTTCTAGGTGCAAAGTTGTGGACCAGCCTCCCCGAAACTCTGAGACTAACCAGAGACCTACTATCCTTCCGAATTGGTCTCTTTTTCTCACATTTCTTTCCGCTGTCACGCACCAGGACACTCTAGTTTAGGTAGCTGTGCGCTATATCAAATACACTATTTCATTTCATTATGAATATCAAAAACACAAAAATGTCAAGGATGAACAGCCCATAACTCAGGACGGAGTTATATTACGAGGGCTAAAAATACGGATTCCAGAGAGTCTGAGACAGAAAATAATTGAGGTAACCCATAAAGGGCATTGTGGAATTGTTGCCACAAAATGAGTTCTTGGAGACAGATTCTGGTTTCCTTACCTTGATGGCAGGGTTGAAAAGGAATTAAAGGACTGTCATTTATGCAACTGGCTTTTTACAAAAACTATTCACCGCACCTCGAACATGTCAAATCTTGGAGTATGCATGGGAGAGAATAGCCATTGAATTTTTCTGTTCACTTGACAAAGGACATCATTTAAGGTTGATTATGGATGCCGGGGCAGGTAACTTAGTGGACTAATGTGTCCACTGTAGGGACCTGTGTCTGTTCTGAAGCTCACAGGTTCAAATACCGGCAGGTCCACTCAGACATTCTTCCTTCTGAGGTCGATAAAATGAGTACCATTGAGTTGGGTAACAATAAACATGTTATTAATGCGCCAATATACGTGTCAAGGTGAACGTGCGCTTTACAAATACACATGCAGAGTTATGTTCATACTTGTTTTGGACATCAGAGGAGACGGCCTTTAACCGCCACATATTAATAGATGCTCAGGTGTTGGAAGGAGTTAGGCGGATAGGATGGTTGGAATACGTAAGAACATTTTTGACCAAAATAGGCCACCCTGAATACTACAAAGAAACACATACACTGTGTACTGTATCTAGGAGAGACTTCAAAGCTATGTGTATACAACACTTGTGTGAAATTAGAAACACCACAGAAATGAAGAAGTCCATGGTCCAAATATATTCTATGACCTATACACAAACTGCTATACAATTGTATATCAAACTGACTACTAATGATTATGAGAGATTTTTGTTGACCCAGTTGAGATTTAATATTCTACATAGAAGCCTGAGCTTTTCAAATCCTAACAACTGGTCAAGAATATTAAGCAAATGTCCTTGTGCCGACGTCTCAACCCAATCAACATTGCATGTAATGTTTTTTTGCACATTTTATTCTAACACCAGAAAAATGTGGATTATTCCAATTTTAAAAAGATAAGGCCTGAGACAATGTCAATTAGCGTTCCGTTTTTTGCAGTTGCTAAAAAATGAATTTATTATAGCCTCTGTAACTGCATTTTTAAAACATGTTTTTAAATACCGCAAATCTATTTTGTAAAGTTTTTAATATGGTTTTTAAACTTTGTAGGAATTGGTATTTTTAACTGTACTGATTTAAGTAATGAACTTTTATGGTCAACTTCAGTTACCGAATAAAGTAACTTTGAATTGAATTGAATGTTCATACTTAAGTTTTCCAGTAACTGAAGACCTTTTATTTACAACTCAAGAATGGGTCATTGAAAGACTAGATGGCCTCTTTGCAACATGGGATGTTCAGCCATAGTAAAAAAGTCTGCAGACAGATTACCCCAAGAGACTGACTGAACGATAGGCAGTTCTTGCTCCGTTTTAAATATTTGTGTGTTCTGGCAATATTACTTATGTTTTAAACTGCTTTTAAAATCAAAGAGACTGCCTGATATTGAGAGACAGCTCTTGTTCTGAATGTTAACTGTGCTGCGCCGTCACCTGCAATTGTATGATGTGCACTGTGAATAGTGCCTTCAAACAACTATTGTAGCTTGAAAGTGTTTTTAAAGTCATACCTGCCTGGTCACCCGATCCGTCACGGCTTGTGCCGCTAGTACGGCGGGGTCCGACCGTGAACAAACAACACTTCCGGTAGCCCACACCGGTTAGTGCTCTAGATCCCCCACTGATTGCGGTCCCGCCCACTGGAGAATAAAACACAGTGCGCCAAGCGGACTCGCCCAGACAGATTACCCCAAGAGACTGACTGAACGATAGGCAGCTCTTGCTCCGTTTTAAATATTTGTGTGTTCTGGCAATATTACTTATGTTTTAAACTGCTTTTAAAATCAAAGAGACTGCCTGATATTGAGAGACAGCTCTTGTTCCGAATGTTAACTGTGCTGCGCCGTCACCTGCAATTGTATGATGTGCACTGTGAATAGCGCCTTCTAACAACTATTGTAGCTTGAAAGTGTTTTTAAAATCGTACCTGCCTGGTCACCCGATCCGTCACGGCTTGTGCAGCTAGAACGGCGGGGTCCGACCGTGAACAAACAACCCTTCCGGTAGCCCACACCGGTTAGTGCTCTAGATCCCCCACTGATTGCGGTCCCGCCCACTGGAGCATAAAACACAGTGCGCCGAGCGGACTCGTGCAGCGACGCGCAGGCAGCGCGCCTAAGTCGCGCCAAAGTCAAGCCCTGCCTGTCTGCGCCTGTCCGCGCCGGATCGTCGCCAGTCGCCACCTCCGGTTTTTATTGGATAGGTATAGATTTAGGGAGATGATCAGTTATACTCGCACTGAGCTCTTAGCACTCAATCCTGACTCACAGGTGAGGGAAAGTAAAATCGTTCAATACCTTCCCACACCCCCTCGCAAGCAACTGACCTGCTTATATGGAAATGTACGGTCTCTCCCCAAACATGCCCTAGAAATTTGGGCTCTGTTGGACCAGGAGGCACCCGACCTCTTTTTTATAACAGAGACCTGGGTGCAAGAAACAGCTCTTCCCGATATAGCAGTAGCCTTGCCCACAGACTATAAAATAGCCAGATTGGATAGAACTTCTAAAAAAGGGGGAGGAACGGCAATCATTCATAGAACAGAGATAGAAATCCGCATTATCGACACACTCCTAGCCACCTGGGGTGAGTTTCTAATTTTCTCGCTCATTCTCAATAGTAAGGAATCATGGAAAGGAGCTTTGGTATATAGACCCCCCAGAAAGCAAAGCCAATTTCGCCGCCCAGCTAGTGGACATTTTAGCACCCCATGTACTAGCCTGCAAGAACTTTTTATTAATAGGAGATTTCAACCACCATATTGAAAAGCATGAGGAGCCCTACTCGGCGGAACTGATAAATAGTATCCATTCCTTGGACCTAAGGCTGCTTGAAACTAGTTCCACTCATATAGCGGGCCACACTTTAGATATTATATGCACCAACTCCCAGGAAATTGTTATAACTGCACTATCGTCTGTCTTATGGTCAGACCACAAGATAATAAATTTCACCATCAAAGCACATCTAACCAGTCCTGACCATCTAAAGGTGAAAAAAATGAGCCGGCCCTTGAAAAAGATTAACCTAGACTCCTTTACTAAGGTCTTTGTACCACCCCAGCTAAACCAAGACGCAGAGATAGATAAGTCAGTGGCAGATCTAGACATAGCAATCGTCAGGGCGCTAGATCTTATAGCCCCCAAACGTCTAATTAAATGCCCGAACAAGAAGTCTCTCTGGTTTACAGACGAGTTAAAATCTTCCAAACAGACTACTAGAACCGCGGAGAGACAATGGCGGAAAACCAAAAATACAGAGGATAAACAACTCTATAAACTTGCGCACAAAGATTATATGAGTAAAATAGCTACAGCAAAGAAAACTTACTTGGGTGAAAAAATCAGACTAGCGGGAAATTCTCCCAAAGAACTCTATACTATTGTAAAAGAGTTCACTAACCCCCCTGCATGTCAAGGAGCAACACTTGAATCACAGGATTGGGCGGACAAGCTCGCCATCTACTTCAAAGATAAGATAAATACAATACATCAATCTTTTCCTAAAGAAGCAGAGGGAACTAATGCCCCTAGTCACATGTACCTACCCCCCCCCCCCCAGAGTCCCTGGCTGCACACAACTGCTTACTAGATTTCTGTACTATTTCAGAGGAGGTGGTTAACGACAAACTGAAGAAAGCCAAATCTGGCTCTCCTGACGATCCAGCCTCGGCTCAGGTCCTAGTGAAGATAGCCCCAGCCATAGTCCCAGTATCAACCTCAATCTTCAATAGATCTTTATCACTTTCCATTTTCCCTACAGCTTGGAAAGAAGCCACTGTTAGGCCAATTCTAAAAAAAAATAATGCGGACCCCAACCAATTAATAAATTATCGCCCCATATCATTGCTACCACTCTTTGGGAAAATTATGGAATCCATAATTAACACGCAGTTAGTAAAATACTTGGAAGAACACATGCTCCTGGATATCTCCCAGTCGGGGTTCAGAGCCTCCCATAGCACCGAGACCGCCCTGCTAGAGGTCATTGACAACATCCGGTTGGCTCTGGACGCAAAACAATCTGCTATTCTGATTCTTTTAGATCTCTCGGCGGCCTTCGACACCATATCCCATGGCGTCCTGTTAGAACGACTGGCTGGGATTGGTGTCGGAGGTCATGCCCTCAGATGGATTCAGAACTATCTAGCAGGGAGATGCTCCAGGGTCAAAACAGGACCATTCTCTTCAGGGGTGACTGGGAATGACAAAGGTGTTCCCCAGGGCTCAATCTTGAGCCCTACCTTATTTAACATTTTTCTGTCACCTCTAGCTAGGATAATCAGGGACTTCGGCTTTGACACGGTATCCTATGCCGATGATACCCAGATTCTGATCACCCTGGACTCAAACCCCTCAGATGCCAAAATGAGATTCCGTAAATGCATGTCCGTGATAAAAGAATGGATGACCAACAATTACTTAATGTTGAATGCAGGCAAAACTGAAATAATGCTTTTCGGTGCAGCCAATAAAATCTGGTCTGAAGAATGGTGGCCACAGGAATTGGACCTATGCCCAACCCCAAAAAGCACGGTCCGGAATCTCGGCGTCACTTTAGATGATAAATTGACCATGGCCTCTCATATAAATAAAGTGGTCCACACTAGTATTGGCATTATGAGAAGCCTAAGAAAGATCTTTAAATGGCTACCTATGATATATCGGAAGCCTCTGATTCAAGGCCTTATCATAAGCCGTTTGGGTTACGGCAATGCATTATTCGCAGACATAAACGAAAACGCATTGACCAAGTTGCAAACGCTCCAGAATTCAGCTGCAAGATTGACCTTGAACCTTCCTCCGCGCACTCCCTCGGCTCCATGTTTGAAACAACTACATTGGCTCCCAGTTAGGAAGCGCATTAAGTTTAAGATATGCTGCTTAGTGCACAAGGCAATCAACGGATTAGGGCCCAAATACCTGAAGAACAAATTGCATGGATACTGTCCAGATAGAACCTTACGTGCATCCAATAAACACCTCTTAAAAATCCCTAAGGTTCGTACAGTGGGAAACGGGGATAGAAGTTTCTCTAAGATAGGCCCTGTCACATGGAACTCCCTACCACTGGCTCTAAGATCAAACCCCAACCACAAAACATTCCGTAAAAATCTCAAGACATGGTTATTTTAATCAGGGACTTGGCTCCCATTCGTTCTGTCTTCTTTTTGCTTTCTGTCAGCGCTATGAGACCGAATGGTGATTTATGCGCTTTACAAGAATAAAAATACATACATACATACAATGGCCTACCTTTCAATAGTCGAGAGTTCAGAGATTTCTTGGAGCATGCAAAGATAAAGCATCAAAAGAGCACACCTCTGTGGCCACAAGACAACGGACTTGTTGAGCATTTTAGGAGCTCGCTAAAGAAAGCAGTGCAGCGTGCTGCTCTAGAGAAGCCCAATTTGAAAACTGTATTGAATGCTAGCCTGAGAGCATATCGTTCAACACCCCACTCGACCCCACAGGTGAAAGTCCTGTGACTTTGATGTTCAGGAGAGTAATGAACATCAAATTACCTCAATGGATCAATCGGAGAAAGAAAGATGAGATGACAATTCATGAGAAGGACTTGGTGAACAAACAAAAGATGGAAGCATATGTCAATAAGGGACACATGGTGACTGCTCAGCAACATGGGAAGTTTATTACTCAGGGCTCTTCACACTTCAGGCACTTGACCAATCGTTGATCAGATCTAGTAGCTGAAAGAGAGTCCGGGTCTGAAACATCAGCAACCGTTGTTCCTTCTACATCGTTGACGCGCATCCTGGATGTTGGTGATGACACCTACCAGTTTTCCACCAGAACAAGTTCAGGTAGAATAATTATAGCATTAAAAAGATTGATTGAAGAGATTTGAATGAATATGTCTATCTATATAAATATTTTCTAAAAAACATTATTTAACAGAGGGGGAGATGTAGTGTCTTGCAAATTAGAAATGATGGAACCCTTTTGGCTGTAGATGGACTTGTGACAGAACTGTGACATAAGTGTAAGAGCAGAATGCACTGAAGGCTAGTGTAGAATGTTGGGTTTGCAGGTACGCGCACACGAATAAAGACGTGTATTACTAAGCTACGTGTGTACCGTTGTCCTTTGCGGGTACCGAGACTCGGGAGGACGCTACAAATCACATTGTATGCCTCATATTTATGGTATGAGGTACGAAAAGTTGTGGCATTTTAAGTCAACAAAGTTCTCGTTGTGTTTTGTCAAGAGTGGTATCAGATATTTACCTTGCCTTTCCTCATTTTTACAGGACTTTTATCAACTAATTGGGACTCCTCCTCTCACATCCTCTAAAACAGCTCTTTCTAATCAGCCCTCACACAGATCTCAACTCTTTCTCCATGTTTTTCATCTTTAGGTTTCCCTTACCTTTCTGACATAGGGCCATATGTAGGTAGGTGTTTTGCGATCGCAAACCCTGTGATTGGCAGAATCCAGGGTGTTTGCGATCGCAAAAGTGTGTGATGCGATGTAGGTAAGTATTGTGCCACGCAAAATTGGTATTCACAAAATTAGCGATTAGCAATTTTGTGTGTCATGGATTCTGCAAATAAAATTGTGAATTTGCAAGCTGTGTCACAATAATTGCGAAAATTGCAAAAAGTGTCACACAAATTGCGAATTCGCAATTTTCTATATAGGTAAAAATCGCAAATTGCGATTTTTCGAAATTCGCAAATTTGCACTTCTCAAATACCACCAACTCAGAACAGGTGGTAACCAGATGCAACCTATTTAAACAGGCCCACAATGCCACAGTGGCTTCTCACAATGGCTGGGCTGTATGTAATAGCCAGGAGGCTGCATATTCGAAGGCTGAAGAGAGAAGGAGACGCCACACGCATCACCCTCCTTAAGCGCACTGAGGAGAACATCCATGTGCACTACAGGCTGCACCCAGAAAGTATCCTGGAGCTGATAGAGGAGCTGACACCCATGCTGGAGCACCCCACATACAGGGCACACACTATTCCCACCCACATACAGGTGTTGTGCTCACTGCACCTCCTAGCGTCAGGGAGTTTTCAGGGGGTAATAGCCGCAGCAGGAGGGGTCTCCCAGAGTGCACTTTCATGCTTTTTTCACGCTTTTCTTAATGCTATGATGCAGATAATGCATCACCACATCAAATTCCCAATCACACAGCAGGAACTTGACCAGACCAAACAAGATTTTTACCAAATAGCACAATTCCCCACATGATTGGCTGCGTAGACGGAACCCATGTCGCACTGTCCCCCCATCACACAATGAGTATGTGTTCAGAAACCGAAAATCATACCATTCTTTAAACATCCAGGTAGTCTGCAATGCTAAACATGTAATCACAGATATAGTACCAAAATTCCCAGGAAGCACTCATGATTCCTTCATTTTCCGACACTGTGGTTTACATCGCATACTCACAAATGGCGAGTTTGGAGAGGGATAGCTGCTAGGTAATTGTATGGCACACACAAACACTAGTATGAAATGTCTGAACTGGCAGTATATCACTCAACATCAACATACTTTATCCCTGCAGGAGACAGTGCATATGCTGTGCGGGACTACATCCTCACACCCTACCTCAATCCAGCCACAGCAGCAGAGCGGAGGTACAACAGTGTCCACAGAGCCATAGATGCACCATTTAGAGGACCTTCGGAATTCTCAAAAGCAGTTTCCGGTGCCTCCATAAGAGTGGAGGTACCCTACAGTCCAGCCCGAAGACGTGTTGCAAAATTGTGGTGGCCAATGCAATGCTACACAACGTCGCTACCAAGAAGGGCACCCCAGTGGATCTGACAGATGCAGACACATCAGATGAGGAGGATCCAGCTCCCCAAGGCAGACGTGGAGGTGGAGCCGGGTCAGCTGCCGGGCGCCTCAGACGTTATGACATCACACAAAACTACTTCTAGGTGAGAAAAAAGAACACAATGCCAAATGATGATGCAAAGAAAGGAAAATGCTACTTACCAGTATGCATCTGTTCTTGGCATGTAGGGCTGCAGAACCACACACTATTGCATTAGATCGCCATCTGGTGGTGGGCCCGGATGATTACACTTTGTTGTTGTCTTAAAAGAGTCTTTGTCTGTTGGATGACTCCTCCCTTAGACTGTAATGCGCAAGGGCATCGACTCCATCCTCAGATTGTTTTCGCCATTGGGCAAATGATGGAGTTGTATGAGTACATATAGAGATGACCATGTATTGTGTATCTAAATAAGATAATACTGGAACAGACACCGGTAGCCGGGGAGGAGGGTGGGCGTGTGTGGTTCTGCAGCCCTACATGCCAAGAACAGATGCATACTGGTAAGTAGCATTTTCCGTTCGAGGCATATGGGCTGCAGACCACACACTATTGCATAGATTGCACAGCAGTTTCTCCCTTAGCGGCGACCACCCGTGTCTGTTGCAGTAGTTTGAAATAATGTTTTGAGTACAGCCTGGCCCACACTTGCTTCTTGTTTTGCCTGCACATCTACACAGTAGTGTTTTGTAAATGTGTGCGGAGTAGGCCATGTAGCTGCATTACATATATCATCTAACAGTATGTTCCCTAGGAATTTCATAGATGCCCCTAATATACGGGTAGAATGAGCCCTAGGGGGAATGGATAGAGTGCGTTTAGCATTTTGATAACAAATCTGAATGCACTTAACAATCCATCTTGCAATGCCTGATTTTGAAATTGGATTTCCCTTATGTGGAGGAGAAAAAGACACAAACAGTTGTTTAGTTTTACGAAAAGGTTTTGTCCTATCAATGTAGTAGAGAGGCGCTCTTCACATCTAATGTATGTAGAGCTCTTTCTGCCACTGTTTATGGTTGGGAAAAAATACTGGCAACTCAATAGATTGATTGAGGTGGAAAGGTGAAATGACCTTTGGCAGATTTTAAGAACCAATTTATTATGATGAAGTTGTATAAATGGTTTTTGAATTGTTAATGCTTGTAACTCACTTACTCTTCTAAGTGAAGTCACAGCTACTAAAAATGCAACTTTCCATGTAAGGAATTGTAATTCACACTTATGTAATAGTTTGAAAGGAGGACCCATAAGTCTTGTGAGGACAACATTTAAGTTGCACACTTGAGAGGGTGGTATTCTAGGAGGAATTATTTTTTTAAGTCCCTCTGTAAACACTTTGATTGCAGGTACTCTAAACAATGACAAATGTTGTCTGTTTTGAAGATATACTGCTACAGCAGCAAGATGTAACCTGATTGAGGAATACGCTAAGTTAAATCTTTGCAGATGTAACAGATAGCATATGTTTTGTATGGAAACATCTAAGAGATTGATATTGTTATTTGTACAATATACAACAAACCTTTTCCACTTTGCTGCATAATATGCTCTAGTGGTAGGGCGTCTTGTTTCTTTTATGACGTTCATACAATCAGGTGGTAAATTTAGATATCCAACCAAATTCTAAGACCTCAGGAGCCAAATCGCTAGATTGAGCTGCATTGGGTCTGGATGCATAATCTCTCCATGGTTCTGTGTTAGTAGATGTGGAGAGAGTTTTAGTTTGCGATATGGTACTACTGACATCTCTAGTAGCGTGGTGAACCAAGGTTGTCTTGCCCACGTTGGTGCTATGAGAATCAGTGTGAGAGAATGTTGCTGTAGCTTGCGAACCACTAATGGAATTAGTGGGAGAGGTGGAAAAGCGTAAGCAAATTTGTTTGACCAGTTCATCCATACCGCATTGCCTTTGGATAATGGGTGTGGGTATCTGGCGGCGAAGCTTGGGCATTTGGAGTTGTGGTTTGTGGCAAACAGATCTATCTCTGGTTGACCCCACTCTTGAAAAAATGGCTTAAGAACTTGATGATGAAGTTCCCATTCGTGTATCTGATGTCTTTGACGACCTAACAGATCTGCAACTTGATTTTGAACTCCTGGTAGATGTTCTGCTAATAGAAAAATGTTTTGAGGAATGGCCCACCTCCATATGCTCTGTGCCAGCCGGGGGAGAGCTGTAGGGAGTGTGTTGCTCCTTGTTTTTTAATGTAATACATTGCTGTCATATTGTCCGTCCGGACCAGTCCAGCTTTGTTTGACAGGTAATTCTGAAACGATTTTAGAGCTAGAAAAATTGCTAGTAACTCCAGATGATTTATGTGGAGTAGTTTTTGTTGCATTGTCCATGTACCCGGTACTGTGTGATTTTGTAAATGCGCTCCCCGTCCTGTGAGAGATGAGTCTGTGGTTAGTATTATCTGTGGAACAGGTTCTATAAACGGCCGGCCCTTGGAAAGGTTCTTGGTGTTCCACCATTGCAGAGAACGATATGTCCGGTCATCTACCACCACCAGAACTGGTATTTGTTGCTGAACCTGATTCCACTGACTTGCCAAGCACTCTTGAATGGGGCGCATTTGTAGTCTTGCATACGGCACTATGAAAATGCAAGATGCCATCATTCTTATTAGTTGCATAAACACTCGAGCTGGTAGTGAGTGTTGTGGCTGGAATCTTTTGATAAGATCCTGCATAGTTTGCATTCTTGCTGGGTTGGGGTACGCTATTGCTTTGGAGGTATCTATTGTAGCACCCAGATACTGCTGAGACAGGGATGGTTGGAGATAGGATTTCTTTTGATTTACTGTGAATCCCAGTTTGTGTAGCAGACATATTGTTTAATGCGTGTACTGTACACATTGGTTGTATGACTTGGATTTTATTAACCAATCGTCCAGATATGGGAAGACATGAATGTTGTCCCTTCTTAAGTGTGCTGCTACTACTGCTAGACACTTTGTGAACACTCAAGGTGCTGTAGTTACTCCGAAGGGGAGTACCTTGAATTGGTAGTGTTGACCTTCTAGAATGAACCTTAGGTACTTTCTGTGCGATTGAAGTATGGGAATGTGGAAGTAGGCGTCCTTGAGATCTAATGTGGCAAGGAAGTCTCCCTTCTTTAGCAACGGTAGAACCTGTTGTAGTGTGACCATATGAAAGTGGTCTGATTGTATGTACAGGTTTAGGGGCCTTAGATCTAAAATAGGACTGAGGGAACCGTCCTTTTTGGGTATGAGAAAGTATAGAGATTAAACTCCTGTGTTTTGATGTTCTTTTGGGACTGGTTCTATTGCGTTCTTTTGCAGTAGAGATTCCACCTCTTGTCTTAGCAGTATGAGGTGTTCCTGTGACATAGGACGCTGTCTGGGTGGTATTGTTGGAGGAGTGGAATTGAGCTCCAGACAATAACCTGACTGAATTATTTGTCTTACCCACCTGTCTGTAGTGATGGAGTTCCAGACAGGTAGGAACTGTTGTAACATCCCCCCGACAGGAGTGGAATGGTCTGGGGGATGGAAGGGAAGTCACTGTTTGGGAGTAGAGGTGTTCCAATTGTTGTTTCCTCTACCTCTACCCCTATTCTTGTTTCCTCTATAACCTCCTCTATAATATAATTTATTAGACAAGGTTTGGTTGGGTGCTTTAAAAGAAGAGGAGGTATTGTCAGTTTGGAAACCCTTAGAGGCGCGCCTGTATGAGGAGCGACAAAAGGAAGGTCTATGGGCTTGTGTTTGTAAAGCTCCAATGGGTTTTGCAGTGTCTGTATCTTTTTTCATCTTTTCTAGAGCACTATCAACTGATGGACCGAAAAGATGTTCTTGGTCAAATGGCTGGTTTAAGATACTGGCTTGTACTTCTGGTTTAAATCCAGAGATGCATAACCATGCATGTCTACGGAACAGTACCCCTGTGTTTATTGCTCTAGAAGCTGTGTCTGGTGCACATCTTATAGAGGTATTTGCAATAACTTTGCCTTCCTGTATTAGGTCAGAAGCCCTGGTCTTGTATTGCTCTGGCAAGTGTTGCATGAGTGACTCTAACTCATCATAATGAGCTCTATCATATTTTGCTAACAAAGATTGAGTGTTAGCAATCCTCCAGACATTAGCAGCTTGTCAAATGGTGCATTTTCCCGAAGCATCTAAAAGCTTAGACTCTTTGTCAGGAGGTGGAGCATCTCCTGTTGTCTGCGAATTAGCTCTTTTTCTCGCATTTGACACTACTAGTGAGTCCAATGGCAACTGTCCTTTAATGTATGCTGGGTCAGTTGGAGCTGCCTTGTACTTCTTTTCTAGTCTGGGATTAATTATCCTTGCTCTGACTGGGTCCTTAAATATTTCATGTGCATGTCTTACCACTCCACTAAGTATTGGAAGTGTGGTTGTGGTCTTATGTGATGACATTAAAGTGTCCATTAGGAAAGCTTCTTCCATTGTATCTGTGTGTAGGTCTACCCCATGGAAAGTGGCTGCTCTATGAATGAGCTGCGTAAACCCAATAGTGTCATCTGGGGGAGATGGTCTAGATGGGTATATATCATCTTGAGGTAGATCTGGTGCATCTGGTGCATTATAATCTTCCCATGAGTCCCCTGATGGCTCAGGAATATCATCTGGGTCATTAATGTCTTCTATGTGATGTTCACTCTCTATGTCCTGTGAGTAACTAGACTATGTGTACTAGATGGTGAATGTACAGTAGAAATATCTACTGGTACTTCTCTTTCTGGTGAAGGGATCCTCATTGGTGAAGTCTGAGAATGCTTTTTTAGAGGAACTGGCGGTGTTTTAGGATAGTCCATTTTCCTCTTTTCAGGCACTGAAGTGATAAGTCCAGTCTTTGGATTAATATGAAGAGTTTTTTGCTTTGGATCAGGTTTAAAAAGCTCTTCTACTGGCAAATCTTTTTTCGGCGCCGATTTACATGGTATGGGGCCGAAATGCTTAGGATTAACAGTGTCCATTGTCTTTGGAGCAGGTTTTGGTTTCGGTTCCGAAGACTTCTTCCTAGGATCTGTGCTCTTTGGATTCAAAGTTTTTGTTCCCGGAGTACGTTTCGACTTATCTACCTTCGGAGCCGAAGTATGTTTCGGTACCGGAACCTTCTTCGGGTCCACTTTTTCCAGAACCGGGGTGGTTTTTGGTTCGGTAGGTATGGGAACCTCTTTCGGTGCCGAACTTGCTTTCGGTTCGACCACTTTTGGTACCGAAGGACGCTTTAGTGCCGGTGTTAATTTGGGTTTAAGGACCTTTTGCTTTTCGGGACCAACAAACTGACTCGAGCCCGAGTCGACTGGAGGCTTTTTTGTATTCTTCGCTGCCGAGCCCGAAGGCGGGGCGTCGGAAGGTTTTGGTCGGTGTGCACCTGGACACGAAGGTGGAGGTGGAACCGAAGCCTGTCCTGGTATGGTGGGGTGAACAGGGTCGACATCTGTACTCATGACCTGTTGACCAATGGAAGATCTTCATCTTCGGATTGATCCTCCACTCCGGAAGCTGAATCTTCTGCTTCGGAAGCGATGTCTTCGTGCTGTTGTTCTTCGGCGTCTACTTCAATTGAAGCCTCAGGTCTGGTGGCGATGAAGATGACTGCGCCATTACTCTTCGAGCTCGACAGTCCCTGATTGTTTTCTTGGACCGGAACGAAGCGCAGGCCTCACAGTCTCGACTCTCGTGCTCTGGAGATAAGCAGAGATTGCAAACCTCATGAAGCTTGGTGTGAGGGAATTTGCGTCCACACCGAGGTCACTTCTTGTAGGGTGTTCTTTCCAGGAGTCAAAGGCCCAATGGCGCAGTTGGGCCCGACGGCCCCGACGAACGCTGGAATCGAGAAGTGAAGTCTCTATTCGACGCTGAAAACCAGAATCAATGTCGACGACGATGCTGATGGTATTTTGAGTGATTTATGGGACCGAACGATGAACACATTCGAGCCCGATGGCGGAAAAAAACAATCTGAAGATGGAGTCGATGCCAATGCGCACTACGGTCTAAGGGAGGAGTCATCCAACAGACAAAGACTCTTCCAAGACAACAACAACGTGTAATCATCCGGGCCCACCACCAGATGGTGATCTAATGCAATAGTGTGAGGTCTGCAGCCCATATGTCTCGAACATAGGTTTATTCCCATAACAACAGGATGTGTAATGTCACACAGTGTGACTGTGACTATGTTGGTAGCACATGTTATTGTCCTCACAGTGCCATCATAGTAGTGAGTCAGTTAGTCCTCATGGCATGTGTTGCCTCACAAGATGCCATAGGTGCATGCTGCCCCTTCACCTCCGGCGTGCACGCCCTGATGCCCCTCCTTCTGGCTGTGCACTAGCCTCACAGTTGTCTTCCCCAGCTCTGGCCTGAAGCCCACTCCTGCGCCTTTCAGCAGTGATTGGTGGAGTCGGGGTGCTCCTGCTGGACTGGCCATCAGTGTCCAAGCTCCCCGGTGTTCCAATGCCACCGGTGACTACAGCACGCAGTTGATCTAGTGCATGTGTGACCTGCACCAGGCCCCTGGCCACATCCTGGCAGCAGTGTGCCATCTCATGTTGCACGCTAATGCATCGCCGTGCTAGCATGGAGATTGCAGTAGATTGTCGGGTCACAGCCTTAGTGAACTGGTCCAGGCGGGTGTGTAGGCGATGTTGTTCCCTGTGCCTGGCAAGCCTATCTCTTCAGTTCTCCCTCAGATTAGCCTCCGAAGCTTGTGCAATGGTAGTCACCCCAAGCCTCAGCTCTGACATGTGGCGGTTATGTTGTGCTAGCTGGCGCTGAATTGACATTATCCCTTTGCCTTGCAGGCGCTGTGCATGCAACATGTTGCCCTCCAGGCCAGCAAAGACTGAGTCTGTTCCCGAGGAGGCATTGCTAGTGGTGGCCCGTGCCCCGTGTCTTGCACCACTGCTGGTTGCGGTTGGTGCGCAAGATTGTGGTGTGCTCTGCCTTGAGATTTGGGTTGGAACAGCCTGTGAGTCCTCATCAGCATCCGTTGACTCTGACACCATTGGTTGTAGTGCTGGAACAAGTCTGCGCCGTTTGGGTGGCGCTGATCGTGTGTCCCTTGTTGCACCCTGCCTCTCCTGCCCTGCCCTCATCTGTTGATGTCTCCCCCCACTTCAGCCACTGGGTCCTGTGTTGTTGATCCAGCTGTAAAAATAATAGCACACATGAGTTGTGTGTCATGTTTTTTTAATGACATTAAAGTTCTTGATACTACTAATGACATGACTAATTGTCTATTTTGCACTTTGCTAGTATGACTGTTCCCTATGTACCCTTTGTATGTGTCACAGGACCAAGTTTCAGTGCATGGGACTACATTTCCCATAATGCAATTCTGGGTGACCCTGAACACATGGACTGGATTTCTACTCATGCATGGGTGTTTGGGGCTGTGAGTGGAATGGGAATGTTTTGGGGATATTGGCATGCATCTTACCTTCTCTGGTGTCTTTATTTTCTGAGCTGTTCTGATCAGCCACGCCCGTCACTGACTCAGGCATGAGTGTGCCCTCCACCAACTCCTACAGGGGCGTCGGCTCTGGTGCAGTTGAGGTCCCACTTCCAGTCGCCTTTGCCTCTGCCAATCTGGTGGCCACCCTCTCCTTTGATCTCTGCCTCATGTCGTACCACCTCTACCTTAAGTTCTCAGTGGTGCGGTGGGTTACGCCTATGGCATTGACCTTTTCTTGGATGTCACTCCAAATTTTCCTCTTCCTGGCCACAGGAACACGAAGTGAGCTTTTCCCAAACAGGAGGTTAGGTTGCCTCACAACCTCCTCTGTCAACACCTCGAGCTTCCTCTCAGAGAACCTCTGCTTTCTCTTCCTGCTGTGTTCCTCTGCCTGCTTGTCCCCACCCTGGGAATCCATTTCAGCTTGTATGAAATGCAGAGACAAAACCACACTCCCTCCTCACAGTCTCTCAGGCAGCAACTGACTCAGAAACAGGTGCAGGCAATCAGGTGCAGCATGGGCAGTCACACTTCCTGGTTGTGATGTCATCATTCTGCACCTGAATTACTTTTTTCCGTTTTTGCGATTCCTTAATAGCGAATTCGCTAACAAGGAATAACTATTTGAGTAATCGCTCTTTGCTTTTGCTATTTTTTGGTAATCGCTATTTTATTGCGTTTTTTATCTACATCGCGTTTTGCGATTCCGAAAATGCGATTCGCAGAAAATCACATTTTCAGAATCGCAAAATTGAAATTACCTACATATGCCCCATAGTCCTTAAACTACTTAATTTGCATTGATGCCGACAACTCCCAAACCCCTTGAATTTGGGTGGAGACCAGGATTTTACCCTTGCTAATGTTCTGGCTTTTCGCATCAAGGATGGTTGGATATGTCTAAGTCATATGATCAGATCTAGTAGGTGAAAGAGTCTGGGTCTGAAACATCAGCAACTGCTGTTCCTTCTACACCGTTGACGCAGATCCTGGATATTGGTGACGACACCTACCAGTTTTCCAGAACAAGTTCAGGTCGAATAATTATAGCATCAAGAAGATTGATTGAAAGATTTGAATGAATATGTCTATCTATATAAATATTTTCAAAACATTTTTTTTTTATTATTTAACAGAGGGTGGAGATGTAGTGTCTTGAACATTAGAAATGATGGGACCCTTTTGGCTCCAAATGGACTTGTGACAGAACTGTGACGTAAGTGTAAGAGCAGAATGCACTGAAGGTTAGTGTAGAGTGTTGGGTTTGCAGCTACGCGCACACGAATACAGATGTGTATTACTAAGCTACGTGTGTGCCGTAGTCCTTTGCGGGTACCGAGACTAAGGAGGACGCTACAAATCACAATGTATGCCTCATATTTATGGTATGAGGTACGAAAAGTTGTGGCACTTTAAGACAACAAAGTTCCTGCTGTGTTTTGCCAAAAGTGGAATCAGAGATTTACCTTGCCTTCCCTCATAATGCTCTGGCTTTTCTCATCAAGGATGGTTGGATGTGTCTAAGTCATGTGAAGGTAGATATTACGGTTAAGAAATTCTGAGCTCATACTAGTTTGGTGCCTGAAAATGTTTATGAAGAAAAATAATCTGTAACTCAAAGAGCCAGGCGACAAGTGATCCCCACGGAACTCGCTATTAAAGAATTCTCGCTTTTGGTACCAGGCATGTGTGTGAGGCTTTACACATACGAAATGTGCACAACTTGGTAGCATTGAGCAAGGAGCTTGCTGCCTCTATTACAGTTACATTGAGGCAATATCTTTATTACATAATCCCTCCCATTTGGATAATTTATTGTGAAACGTTTAAAGCAAATCAATTGTTTTAAGTCAGTTTTCTTCATGAGACCCAAACATTTAAATATTTAATAGACCCATAATCAGATTTTTCGTCTACATTATTGTAAATTTCTGATAACAAGAGGGATAAAGAAGGAGAAGATTCTTTATTTCTAGTAAAATGGTTAATGGAACACATGTAAACCCTGACAAGTATATTGAGCAGGCTAAAGACAATAAAAACTGCCAGCATGCAGTAACAATAGCCCAGCTATCCAGCACTAATCACAGGAATGGTTAAACTGCAAGGCACTGCAAGGCACAGTTCCATGTGCGAGTAGATAATGCAATCCATATGGTTCTTTCCATTCTGGTACTCAAAGTAAATTTTCATCCCATTTCATTTAGGAGTGCACGTTCCAGAACACAAAGAGAAAAAATATATGCACTGGATGAACTGCTCTGGCATGGAATTGGGAATTCAGAGGGCTCTGAAAGTGCAAGGCTGAAGGTTCCAACAAGATAGAACATACAAAATATTCTAAAAGGAATACATTGTAATTGTAATTGCATTTATATAGCGCTTACTACCCCTGACGCGGCGTCGAAGCGCTTTTTCGGCGAGTAGCACACTACTCTGGGACCCATAGAGGATTAGTGTTGAATTAGTATAGTGAAACATGCAAGTACATTTTACGTGGTGGATAGGTTAGTCAGTTGTTTGGATTTGGAATGATAGCAGAAGGATAGATGAGGACAAAAGTTTGTATTTATATAGCGCTTGTTGATGCACGCTATTCAGGAAGCCTACAAAGGATTAGTGGTGAATTAATATGGTGAAATATGAAATCATTTCAGTGGTGGATATTAGTCAGTTACTTGGAGTGAGAAGGATAGCGGAGGGATATAAAGGGAAGAAAGATTTGTATTCATATAGCACTTGTTACCCCTGATGGGTCTTGAATCGCTTTTCTGGCGAGTAGCACGCCACTCCAGAACCCATAAAGGATTACTGTTGAAAATTAGTATAGTAAAAAAAAATATGAAGTAATGTGAGTAGTAGATATGTTATTCAGTTATTTGGGTAGTATATTAGTATAGTTTAATATGGAATTTAAGAAGTGAACACGTTAGTCTGTTAATTTCGATTGAAAAGGATAGTGGAGGGATAAAAGAGTGAACGATTTTTTAATTTATTTTTTTAGGTCTTAGCAATAGGAGGAGGCTTTTGGATGAGTAAAAAGGAGTTTTGGAGGGGAGGACTCAGAGGAAAGAGTTTAGAAAGGTTTGTTTTAGGGGATCGGTATAGTAAAAGAGGTGTCAGATGATTCAAGGAGGGGTAGAGTAGGAGAGAGTCTAGAAAGGGTAATTTTTGCAATCATAGTAGTGGTATGGGGTTTGGGATAAACGAGAGAGTGGAAGTAGAGGATCTATTGATAGATGTATAGGATGAGAGATAGGGTAGTGCATTGGAAAGGAGTAGTAGAAGAAGTTTGAGATGAGTCAGAAGGTTGGGCTAGAAGATATATTAAGCGAAGTATAGGCTGAGAAATAGGGTAGTGCATTGGAAATGCTAAATTAGAAGAAAGTGATAAATATGTAGATCCATAATTACATTGAAAGTATGTGTATTGCAAGAGTTACAAAGTGTGGTGGTGTGCAGTGTGTGTGTTGTGCGTTAGTGTTATTATGGTAGATGGGAGAGAAGGGTGTTTGTTGGACAACTACGTTTGTTAGTGATAAAAGGTGGTCTGTTAGGTGTAATTACAGCAGGGAGAGTGTGTTTGAATGGGATGTAGTTATGTATGGTGTTGATTGGTGTTGTGTTAGTGATGAGTGTATTGGTTAGTGGTATAGGATAGAGTTATGTACTGTTTGTAGGTGATTTTGGATATGTCTGGTAGTTGGGATAGTACGGTGTGTAGATGGGGTTTGGTTGGGTTTGTAGTGCAGACTTGGTACATTAATCTGTGCATAGTGTTGTGCGTGGTGTACATTTGGTGTGAGTGTGTTGCTCCATTTGTGGATGTGGATGTGGATGGTGTGGGCTGGGTATTGCTAAATGAGAAAAGGGCAGCATTTCTGGCCCTAGTCCCGACCAGTCTCGAACAGGCAACTGCCCTTGTCCACTCTGCTCTTCGCCTCGACGCCCAGGCTGAGACGCCGTAAGCCTGGCCTTTTTTATAGCCCTAGTAATCAGGTGACCCCTTCAGCCGATGGGAACCCTAGCCCTAACACTATCCAATCACAACACTAGCCCTAAAATCTAGGAACAAATAGGAGACCTGGACCTTACAGCCAATCTTAGCCCTAGTCCAAGTACCTAATCTGTTCAAAAATCCTGATCTCTACGTCCAATAAAGGCCGTAGCCCTATCAGTTGTCCCAAAACAAGTCCATGCAACCAATGGCACAGGTAGCCCTAGCTCCTACTTCCAATAGAAAGCCTAACCCTATTCTAAGTCCCACACCTAGTTCAGCAACCAATCACACCAGAAGCCCTAATCATTACTTCCAATTAAAGGTCTAACCCTAGCCCTAGTCCCACCCTACTCCCAACAACCAATAACATAGGAAGCCCTAGTCCCTACTTCCAATAGAAATCCTAACCCTAGCCCTAGTTCCAACCCTACAATGATTGAATCACAGATCCAGAAACCAATCAGAACCCTCAAATACCCAACCAATGAGGACATTAACCCTAATCCAATAGAAACACCAGATACAACCACCAATCAGTGTAGGCATGTACCAACCACTAGCAGGCCATATAAGGTCCCAGCGACCTCAGACAAGGTTTGCTGGCCAGGGAGTTGGAAGCTGCTTCTCCTGTTCAGAATCTCCTAGGAGACAGACAGGCTCAATCCACACTTTGGACTTCTGCAGGTAAAGGCTTCACTAACTCGAAATCTAACAATACTGTTTGAATAAAACTTTACTCCCCCTGCTGGCCAAAAAACGAAGTGCACATGCCCCTAGTAAAACACAGTTTAAACAGCTCACAGAAGCACCCTCTGATGTAGAAAAATCCCTATTGCTGGGGGGGGGGGGGGGGGGGGGGCAGGGGGACCGGTTTCACTTGCTTGTGAACATACAGGTCTTAGCACAGAGCAAAGGAGAAATTTGGAGGGAAAGCAGAATTGTCACCAAGGAATGAGAGGGACAAACTACAGAGGTTGGACTGCAAATCCCACAATTCAACACACTAAATGGAGGCAATCATGGGCAGGGAAAACCACACATTTAAAACACAACACAGGTGATAAAATATGCAATTACAGGCCGGCTAAAACTACAATTTTAACTGTAACAACCACAGGCATAGACAGTAAACAAAGAAAGTGAAAATCGTTTTTTAAACAACTTTCTGTCTTGGGAAGAGACAGCACTAGTCTGTCTCCTTACCAATTCCTGGACTCTGCTCACTGCAATCTGGGGCACAGGTAGGCTGCAACTCACAAGATGGAGGAGAATGATTTGGGGTGCAGCCAGCAAGGCCTTAAGGGGCCTGGGCAGGTGTGAGAGGAGGCCTCAGACTTGCCTGGTAGTTGAATAGCCAATGGTCTGCTGGCCTGGGGGACTAATTAATATAAAATAATAGGACCAAAATTAAGTAATATTTTACCAATAAAAGTTGTCCTTAGCGATATTTCTGGATTTATTTTCTTTCCATACTTATACAATATAGACAGATTTGCCACAGCAAATTGACTGCCAAAATTTACGACATTGCAAAACAAATTTTATTTGGAAAGGGATATTACAATTTCAAGTCATGTTTGTTGGGCTGTAGCAAGCAGTTACACAGTACAGATTAGCCAATTTCTAGAAATGAAGTAACCTAAAACATAATATGGAACCCAAAAATGGAGACGCATCCATGTATTTCAACCAGTTTGAGATATGACTGCCATGGGAAAAACGTTAGATAGTACCTTAGCTTTGTCCACCATTTTCTTACACTTGGCCTCAACATCTCTTACGTTCTGTTGGAGTAATGTGATGTCTTTCTTTAATTCAGAAGATTTTTCAGTCAATGTGCTTATTTTTTCCTGCAAAACAAACAGTCAAAAATTGTTTGTGGATATCAGCAAAATCAAACTTCTTTGTAGGTCTCAGTCGACAGTCTCCTTACACAGTCAACTGTAGACCTTATCAATAATGAAGAATATTCTCTTAAAACGGATCTGGCAAATTAATGCACTATATGGCAAAAAGAGCATCACAACGGCACCAACCCAATCAGCTCCAATGAGAAATTCTTCTCTGTCCTCATTTTACCACCAGACACTTATCAAATTTGGACCCGATTCCCTTCAATGGCCTTTCAAGTGGGCATGGCCAAGTCGAACAGGGAGGAGGAGTCAGACTTCTAGAGCTCCTCTCCACATCTACCAGGCTATCTTTGAGAATACCCACTTTGCAGCCTATGGGTCCGATTAGGAGTTTGGCGTTTTGGGAGCGGGCCTCTGCCCCTCTACCACACCGTCAAGCAGGGCCCCTGGCCACCCGCCAGATTATGAGTTTCCTCGTAGTTGGACGAGCGGGCCTCAGCAGGGGTGAAGAATTTAATAATACTTGTCTAATGGGCAGGTTGCTTCATAAATCTACTTGTCCTGTAACAAAATCCACTTGTCCCTTTTGTGCCATGTAATGCAGTGACAAATTATGGCAGCAATCTCATTATATTGGAGCTCTGAAATAGCCTCTCTGATTATGCCAGGGCTCCTCCATAGTAGTGTTCAAATACTAGCAAATCCCTTATGTTGCCACATTTCCACAGATCTACACACTGGGGCTGAAGTTAATGGTAAGCAACAGTTCCAGGGTTGGAATACCCTTTTGAGTCTGTGCAAACCTACTAACATGCATGTATCAAGGATTTTCACCAACTCTTCTCTAATATTTTCCCATACTGAGAAAGGTTGGATATTTACTCCCGACAATGGCAGATATTAAACTTCTTCATGAGTTGGGAAAAAAGTGGTTGGAGGGGAAGTAAACTCGCAAACACTCAGATTTTAGCATGAGCAAATCTACACCTGCATATTTGCTCATGCTGAAATGCAGTTCACAAATATTTTCTAGGAGTACTATTTCTTGGCCTACTTCTGTAAAGTCTTGGGGATTCATGAAAGTAATTTATCTGCACTTATTCCAAGGACATGGTGCATTTTATTTAATAATTGGGCCCCTAATTAGGCCTGGCATTAACCATGACCTTTTGTGTTTATTAAAATGTTGTCTCTCTCTCTCTCTGAGTGACAGCATTCTGTTTTTTAACAAGGACCATATCAACACACAGTTGTTTAGTTCAGTGCCAGGAACTACTGTGTAATGTGTGCTTTTTGAGACCAAAACTATTTTTGCTTTTGCCAGTGTTTGTTATAATTGTGAGGGCCCGGCAGCTCCCACACCAATAAGGCTATACAAAACTATGCCAGTGACGCATTGACAAAATCAAAAGGCTGACCAACAATTTCAGAGCCACTGGCTTTACCAATGCCTATTTATTTTTACGTTTCCCATAATCTTATTAAAACTGGTTACACTAATTTTCCATTATGAATATTTTTGGGAAATACTAAAGTACATCAAGACATTTTATTAAATGATGCTGCAAAGAATTGGTACCTCAATATTTTCAGTAGTTTAGCAAAATGTTTTAGCATTTATTTTTTGCCACTTTTTTTTTGGAAGCGAAGAATCATCAATCTTGCTTTCAAGCGTCTGCAAATATTAGCATGTAATCAGAGAGCATTCTGGGAGCAGTATACATAGCCTCATATTGCATGCATCCCTTGGGCCTGAGGAAAGAGAGGGCCCTGTAGGGCCACCTTTGTTAACTCACTGCCACCCTTTCCAATGCAGGCTCACCGCCATGGTTAGGGTCACAGTGAGGAAACTCATAAAGCATATTGCATATTTAAGACTGCCGCACCAAAAATTGCAGATCCCTGGTGGCTGTGGCGGTCCCATGGTGGTCAACCACCAGAGTTGCAATACGGAGGTCCGACCGTCAGAGCGGTGGTAGCCACCACGCCACAACCGGTTTGGAGATCCTATGGACCGTCAAACTCATAATTAGGCCTAAAATCTTCCTTGAAGCTCTCTGGGTGTCAGGATGCAACTCAACTCAGTGCCCAAGATCTAGGGACTGAATTAGGATATCCCAGACTTTGATGGTGATCACAAGATGATAGGAAAAATGCGACCATCATCTTGCTTACTTCATCAGTCTGGGCACTACTGCTTTGCTTGTGCCAGGAATGTATCCCTCTCGTGATACTAGGAACAGGGGCCTTGAACATCTGGATGGCCGTGCAGATAGGCAGTATCGCGGCCACCATTTTGCGATCAGTGACTGGTCCCTGTGCAGAGTTGCACAGCGGCTATAGACTTTTGAAATAAAAGCTGCCACCATTGTAGGGATTAGATCGGCCCCAATATTCTTGTGCAACCTGAGCCTACCCTCAACTGAACCAGAGTTTGCTCTGGGTGCAAATTTCTCCTCCTGACCATCCAGACTGACGTGGGGTTACTGTACCAACCGGTGGTGCCTCTTCTGGGACACCCTCCTGAGACAGAGCCTCTCATAGCTGCCTGCAGCTCTTGCCGAGTAGGATCTAAGGTTGATTGACCTCTCCTGCAACGCCGAGGAGTGAAGCAGTGCATTGCATCAGAACCAACAAGTTGTCTTTTGGTAGTTGAGGTGATGGCTATTACATCCCGGTGTGCACTCCAGAGAAGCTTTAGAAAGACTGGCTAGAATCTATATGTAGAGCCTGATAAACAGGGACTAATACTAACTATCCTTAAAAAACTTCAGTCTCATTCACATTTAACCTAATGTAAGGGTTCCTCTGCAGCCCCAACAAAGCCTTGTCACGTTACTGTTCTATTTAACCACTTATCCATAACCCCTTTCCTTAACCCTTACCCTAACTTCTTTGCTGTTAACCCCTAATCCCTTACCTTTTGTCTACTTACCCTAAAACTACTATCCATAAAATATTACGTATATGTTGTTTTCATCGTATTACTTATAATGAACCTAAAGGATAAGATGGTCTAGGCTAAAATTGTAGCCCAGAAGGAAATTCTCATTACGAAATAGCATGTCGATCAAATGAAGACTAACAAATGGTATGCTCCCTACAATTCTAGCATAGCTAATGCCAATGGTTCAGACTGAGTATTATGCATAGCCCCAACAGTTGTCCTCGTAACTTTGATTGACAGGGGTGTGGAATTTATTAAAATATCTACTTGTCCATGGGGCATGTTGCTTCATATATCTACTTGTCCTGTAACAAAATCTACTTGTCCCTTTGGTGCCATGTAGTGCTGCCACAGATTATGGCAGCAATCTCATTTTATAAGAGCTCTTATATAGCTTCTCTGATTATGCCAGGGCATATCCCCTAGTAGTGTTTGAATACTAGTAATCATTTTATGTTGCCACGTTTCCGTAGCTCCACATACTGGGACTGAAGATGGTGGTAAGCAGTAGTTCTAGGCTTGGAATGCCATATTGAGTCTGTGCAAACCTACTAACTTGCATGTTTTAGGGTTTTCAACAAATCTTCTCTAATCTTTCCCATACTTAGAAACGTTGGAATATTACTCCTGAGAGTGGCATACGTAAACCTTCTTTCAGAGTTGGGAAAAAAGTAGTTGGAGGGAAAATTAACTTTCAAACATCCAGGTTTTCACATGAGCAAATCTACACATGCATATTTGCTCATGCTGAAATGCGGTTCACAAATATTTTGTAGAAGTACGATTTCTTGCCCTACTAATGTAAATTCTTGTGAATTCACGATAGCCATATACCAAAGGTGCACTTTTGAGTCTTTCTTTAATAATTGGGCCCCTAATTTGGTCTGGCGTTAACCAGGACCTTTTGTGTTTATTAAAATTCTCTCTCTGAATCGGCTGGCTTCACTGTGAGTGACAGCATTCTGCTCTTTCACAAGGAGCATATTGGTACACAAAGTAGTTTTGTTCAGTGGCAGTGTGTGCTCTTTGAGACCAAAAACTATTTTTGCATTTGCCAATGTTTGTTATAATGGTGAGGGCCCAGCAGCTCTCACATCAATAAGGTTTTACAAAAGCCATGCCAAAACAAGTCACGCATTGCCAAAACTAAAAAGCTGACCACCAATGTCAGACCTACTGGATTTGCCAAGGCTTGTTTATTTTTGTTTCTCATAATCTTATTGAAACTGGTTACACGAATTTTCCAATAATAATATTTTTGGGAAATACTAGCATGCATCAACACATTTTACTAAATGATGCTGCAAAGAAATTGTACCTGAAATTTTACAGTAGTTTAGCAAAATGTTATTTCCCTACTTTCATTTTTTAGGAACATGTTATATTGATAGCAAATAAACATTAATCTTGCTTTCAAGCTTCTGCAAATATTTGCATCTATTCAGAGAGTATTCTGTGAGCATCATGCATAGCCTCATATTGCTAAACTTTGAAACCGTGTGTACACATTTTCATACTGGAACCACTGTCAGAAGTGCAGTCAGCGTACATTTACTTAGAGCGCTCTCCCTAATAAGAAAGGCTTTAAATTAATTAACCATAAATACAAGTTTGAAAAGCATTAACACATGCACACAAATATTAACTAAACTACAGGCAGTAACCTTCCCTGATCCTTAATGTGGTACTGCAAACTGGCAGCCACAGGGTTTGTGCTGCAGGGGGTTGGGCCTACTTGTCCCAAGGACAACATACACTTTAAAACTTGTTGCCCTTGACCCCAAACAATATGTCCTGGGCGTCGGGCTATAGGAATTCCACATCCCTGGATTGAATAGCATAACAATAAGTATGTCCATCCAGGTAGGGCTCCATATTCCTATTTACATTATGCACTGAACGGACAGTTTTCACCTATACTTAGAACGACTACATATGACTCCGTAGCCTTTACTGGAGACAGACCGGAGTGTAATTTCACCCTGGGTCTATGTCTGCTGATTGCTGTGACTACTATAGATTGCAGGTAAAGTAACCTTACTGGTCTGCTTCTTTGAAAGATGCTTCTGAATTGTAGGAAAATACCAACTCTCATCTCCCAATGGACAGGCAGGGTAATACCAGTTTTATATATACAGATAGACGAAATAGAGGAATAAATAGACGGGTTCATATACGTATTAAGTGTACACAAGATTATTTGTTGGTGAGTCCAAACCTTAATATAAGAGCCACTGGGATAAGGGTCTTATATATTCTGTCCTTTTGCCTTAGGAATTGAAAGGAATCTTTCATTCTTATTGAGTCACTGCTGGGACTAGACCCCTAGCCATTTAGCTGCATAGTTTGTCCCTGTTAGATTCTGACAGATAAACAACAGATTGAGTAAATGACAGTAGTGGTACGTATGAGAATGCAAAGTTATTTCTAGTATTTCACTTTCAAAAATTCTTCACCTCATTTCCTCAACTGCATGTTTCAGGTGTGCAGCGTACCATTCATGTGTATCACAAAGTAAGTTGAATTGCTATGTGTTTCTTTATAAAGAGTTTTTCAAATTTGTAATTGGATATTTATGTCAGCACACTCTTGACTTCGTCCTGAGAAAGACCCAGGCACATTCGGTGTATGGGCTAAAACAAGTGCAGACTGGGTTGCAACAACGTTATGACTACTTGTATAAGATATCACAGCATAATCATTTTTAAGCAGGGATATTGGTCTATACGACTCACATTGTTTTGGTCCTTACTATGTTTTAGAATTAGTGTTATAACTGCCTCATTCCAAGTGGATGGAGGGGGCAGGTGGTCAATGTAAATACTATTCAGTAATTTGGTGCGATACGGGGGGAGATCTTCATTTAAAACCTTGTATTGCTAATTTGTTAGGCCATCAGTGCCTGGTGCTTCCCTTTCTTTAATCGCCTAATTGCTTTAACTATTTTCAGGGGAGTTATTTTCTGATTGAGAAATATTTGTTCATTTAAATCTAACCTAGGAAGAGTATCCACTCCTTAACTTCTGTCTGTGTTTATTTTGTGTCATTAGTATATAGATCTTGGAAAAAACCCATATATGCCCTCCCAATACCATGATCATCCAGACAGCGTTCTTTGGTGGCGCTGAACTCTATCTCCTTGATCTCATTCTGAAGGGTGTCTTGCCTTGTTTTCCAGGCTAGATATTTCCAGCAGCCTTCCCCATACTCATAGTGAGCCAATTTAATAGCATTCCGCCACTTTTGCATCCTGCCTCCTAAAAATTCTGCTAAATGTTCCTTGTCCTCTTTCAATTTCCTATGGAGCTCTAGTTCTCAACTAATATGTTCACAGTTTGCCAAGTCTTTCTGGATCTTATCAATTCTAGATTTGTGTTCTCTAAGTTCTTTTTTGCCTTCTTTCCTTTTATAGGCCACACAATTTATTAGCCTCTCACTTATAAATGCTTTGAATGTATCCCACACAATATGGGCACGGTCAGAGGCCTCATTTGTCCCAAAGAACCCTGCAGTGTCTTTCTTGAGGGCATTTACAACTTCTTGCTCCCCTAGGAGGCTTCTGTCTAGGGTCCATCTAGACTCAGGTTGATGATTCTAGATGAAGAACACTAGTTTTACTGCGGCATGATCCAATAGATGTTCGGGTTGGTGAGCAACTGTGGAAATGTATTTGCTTAACTTTGTATCAGTTAGAAAAAAATTCTTAATTAATTGATGCGTGGTCTCACTCATTTTAGATAAGTTTGCTGTTGGTCTTACTGTGGATTTATCCTGCGCAGGATCCAACAGTGTATTGAAATCGACACCTATAATAATATAGTGCCTTGTGTCAAGTAGATATTTATATCATTCCTTGAGTGGGGACAGCACATCTACATTCGGCCTATAGTAGCCCACCAATGTAAACCCAGTACTATGTATTTTAACATTACTAATTAGCCATCTGTCCCCAGGGTCCGCAATACAAAGCTCCATCTTAGCTTGTGCTGATCTTTTGACTAAAATTGCCACCCCTTTCACACTGCACGATTGATTAGTGCATGGGAATTGTACTAGCCATCGGTGGCTCTTCAGAATCTCATCCCATTCCTCGCAACTCAGGTGTGTTTCCTGTAATATTATGATGTTGATGGAGCAAGTTGGCAAAACAAAATTTTGTGTACCCCTTGTGAAATCAATGTTCCATAACGTTAACATTTACTAATGGTGTGTTGTGGTGAATTAATCAACAATAGTATAAGATGCACATACATGAATACGTGGGAATACTCATTTTTTCTTGCATTGAGCAATATAATTAACTAATTTGTTGTGTTATTGTGATATGAAATAATGCACAGCTTAAATATTAAATAAACGCAACATGAATGTGCTTATTGTACACGTTATTGTGCTGTAAGTCGTCGGATATGTAAGTATAAGACGCATTTATGTGGCTTACCTGCTAGGTAATAACTAATAGGCAGACATTAGTATGGTGGGAGGGATACAGAAGGGCTTTAGTTCCATATTTAACATGAATTTGTGTTTGTTTCTATGATAGTTCCATAAGTGGCCTCTGAGGCCAACAAAATATGGTTGCTCTGATGAACTGCGAGCAAGTGCTGGATTGCGCATGCGTGCCTAAAGCCTACAAGCAAGAGTGAACTGCCTGTGCTCGGATGGGAAGTTCAAGGCTACATTTCCCAGGAAGCCAGGATGGTTGCCAAAATATGGACAGTCAAGTGTTCTAAACGTGGGAAAGTAGTAGACGTTGCAAGTCAAGGAAGTGACCAGGCCAAAGACTGTCCTAACCAATACCCCTTTATGATTTCGCTGATTCACCGTGAATATGATGTTGTAATGGTGAGGAGATGCTCACCCATCCCAAATTGTCCAATCAGAACCTGAATTGGTGATGTTAGATACTTTTTAGATAGATTAAGTTAGGAAATGAGTGTATAAAACCCCCTGATTTTGCTTAGAGGGTGTCGCTTTTTCGATTTCCTCTCGAAGTGCTGTCAGATTGCAGATCGAATCCTGGATGTAAGATACTTTGATTTATTTCTTGTTTTCTTTGCAGGAGTGAAAGGATAAGATGAGGGTGTTAGTTAGGGATGTTAGGAGAGAATGAATTTGGAACTATCTATTCTTTGCTAAACTTTTAACTGATCTTTAAATAAATTACTATTTTCTGAGCTCTGAATAAAATTATCATTTTGAAATAAAGTTTAAGATTTTACTGAATAAAGAATTAATTAAAGCCTAAATGTCAGACATATTAAAGTTTTTGCTTTTAATAAAATTAGGAAAATGGAATAATTAAAAGCTGGTCTTGTAGTTTTTCCTACGCCTGATTTTCTTTCTAGCAGATCCATTGCCACTATGGTGGTGTGTCTGAATAAAATTCATGTTTGCTAAAACCATGGTAAATTGTATAAAACTATAGGTGTAAATAATAGTTGGTTAAATAGGTTAGACACTCCGCCAAATGTTACAGCATTACTCCTTTGCGTTTCACCAATCCTTGAGATCGAGTTAAGTGAACAGAGAAAGTGTGCAGTGTCATGGGCCCCACTGGAGAATAAATGTGTGTTCGGAGGTTTCAGGGAAAGGTAATGCTGACTTTAGAAATTATTTCTGGAGTTTCGCAGTAGCAGTTATATCTTGGTAGCAGAGTAGTGGTTGCTAAGGAAATAGCTATGGTTATGTATAAAGTACTATATAGAATTTAATGTACAGAATTATAACTAACATCTGTTGAGTTCTTATTACGTTATATGTAGTCCTGAAAAGGCTTGTTGCGTGAAGCTAGTGTCTCTGTCTGCAGGCAGAGGAAGTGTGGCAAGTAAAGTCGCACAGTGCATTGGTCTATTTCAAAAAAGGAGTACCGTCGTATACTGCGGTGGTATTGTCGCATATCACTGTTTAGGGACATTAGGTGTGAAAGGATAAATGTATAGTGAGGACAGTCTATGAAATCTTAGCCTTCAAGCAAAGGGATCATTGCGTATCCTGATTAAAACTTACTGCTGGGAGAGTAGTAGGACTTAACCCGAGCTTGATAGAAGGGTAAAGGAGTGGCATCTACTTTACGAATGAAAGAGGAATTCTGAGGTGGGCTAGAGGTAAGCGCTGCCTACTGGTAATACAGAGTTTGTGTATATATGAATAGGGATTTCCGTAGGAACGTGTGTAAATGACATTGCAATACGCGTTCTGGAGAAACTCTGGGATTGTCTCTAAGGAGGTGAAAAATATCTCTGTAGGTGCTTTCCTGGAGAAACGAGTTTGTTATTGCCTGATAGAAGGGTAAGGTAGAGGGTAGTGCTACTTTATCGACGGGTCTAAAATTCTGTGGAGGTAAGTGTTGTCTACTCCAGTTACAGAATACTTGTGTGATTGGAAAATTCTATCACTTTATTAGCGAAACAGGCAAATGCTATTGTTTTCTGTAAAGTTACTAACTGATTTTGTAAAATATCTTGTAAATACAGCTTCTTGAAAAATCCTGTAAAGGAGGGGTCAGTCAGCGCTGCAGAAGCCGGAGCGCAGGTGAAGTCAAAAGAGTCGCGCTGGGATTGGTCCTCGTGACCAAGACAGAGTAGGAGCTGATTGGTACAAAACAGCAAGAGCTATTGTTTGAGCACTACAGTGACGTATCTTGTTCTAATTGGTGCGCTAGTGGTTCTAATTGGTGCGCTTGTGCAAACCGCGCTGTGATAGGTTGCTGTTACGGAACAGCAAACAGGGAAGTGCGCGATCTTTGAAAGACAGAGAATTACCAGAAAAATGTCTTATTACTATTATGACGAAGACAAGAAGAAACCTTCATGGTTTAAAAAGTTGAAAAATATGTTTGTAAAAGACAAAGAGGTAGTTACGAGAGAGGGAAAGATACTTCCTTCGCCAAAAACACCTGCTTCTCATATGATGTCAAAATATGGTTACCATACGTGTGTTTGGTTGGAGAATTGGGTACGGTATACCAAGGATGATGGTGTATTAGCTTTTCCGGAAGGAGGATCTTTTGATTTGGCAATTTTGAGAAATCTGAGAGCCAGAATGATGAAGCTTGAACCGAGACCTAGACCGACTCAATTTGAAGCACCGGTTGAATGGGAAGATGAGATGCATGAACTGGAAAGTGAGAGGTTCAGCAGGCATATCAGACCAAGAGGTAGAGGTCGAGATTTATGGGGAGAAACACATGAGAGTAGAATGCGAAGACGGACAAATGGTAACATGTGTGATGGCATGTATCCAGTTAGACTAGTGGAAGAATATGAGGGACGGAAATGTACAGAAAAGAAAAAGAATGTGGAGACAGGGAATCAAAGTTATGGTGAAAGTGAATCAGAGGATGCTGTATTGGAGGAAATATTACATAGAAGACCGCCTCCATATCAACCAGGTTCTTTATGGACTACCCCGAATGCTCCAATAGCAGATGAGAGAGTTAGTGAAACTCCGAGACAACCATCAAATTTCCGAGAATTCCCTGAAAGAGTAGAAACGAGATATATCCCAAGTACACCGATAGGAGAGGCTCGAATTTCGGGTACTCCTGTACAAAGTAATGACTCGCATAAAACTGTGCTAAGTACTGAAAGGCGGAATGATGTACAGCCAGATATTTCTGATTATGAACGTTCTGCACATGAATTGATTCAAAATCTTTTTTTTTTTTTTTTAATCCTCATTAGCCAACTCGCCACCCAGTTTACTAACTGTTCCACCTGCTGGGTTTTTTGTATCTCATATGCTAGTGTATCGGGGAAGAGGCATCGGGCTCACCTCCACAGAGTCCGGCCAGCGCATTATCCAAACCCTTGATGCCGTTTGACCCATCCGATGTGCCCATCTCATCCTCATTCCTGGAGCCTGTGTGTCAACCCAAATACTAGCGAGATAGGCGTAGGGCTTAATCATAGGATTGATGTTGCTTTGTTCAATAAATAATTCAAAATTACCCCCACATGCCCAATCACCCAAAACGTAAAAGAAACGGTACCCAAAATGCTAGTTTTTTGCTGGTGTAATTCAACATATCTAATTTCGCTGTACATCTGATTCAAAATCTTACGAAGAATATGGAAGCAGTAACTGTCCCAGTAACGATAGGACCTGTAATACCAGTATTTGAAAATCAAAGAATAAAAGAGCCAAGCTTAAAAATTCCATTGCAACAGAGTCTGCAGAAAGTAAAAGAGAATATTTATCCTGATTTGTCAGAAATGAAGCGGAATATAAATGTGAATCCACCTGAATTGACTTTAAATCAAAGTTTGTCATGCAGATACCCGACAGGAGCAGAATCTGACTCCGCAACCCCAGAGAGAAGTGTAGATAAAATAGATTTAACGCAAACACCTGTAGGGCCATCAGATAAAGAGATGAGTGATTGGATTAAAACTTTAAAATTAAAGGAGCAGGAATCAAAAGTACTGGATGTAGCAAAATTAAAGGTAGACATGGAAGAATTAATCATTGGAACTATTGGAACAGACAGACTAAAAACCTACCAAGATGATGAGCTTATGTTTTTGTGTAAAAGCATAACATGGAAAGCTAAAATGGTGTATGATCAGTTGGAAGAATTGGCAAGTGAATATGGAATAGAATTTTATTTTCAAAAATAAAATCATTGCAGAAAACAGTAGATTTTGCAGAAAGAGACATCGAGAACATGAATACTGCTGGGAGATTAGCACAAATAAAATATTTGATTGTGTTGTTGCGAAAATGGGGAGATGTAAGTAGATGGAGGGTTAAGTGGGCAAAAAAGAAAGAAGAAAACAGTGATAAATCCACATTAGCTTTTCCAATCAGGGAAAAAGAAATAGTGACAACTGAGTTTCCCATAAGAGAGATGCCTGGAGGAGGATATGTACATGTTCCTTGGAGCAGACAAGATATATTGTCATTCACAAATGATTTTCCTAGGTTGAGAGAGAAACCAGTGGAATCGTATCGACAGGTAGACAGATTTGTAAAAGTGTTGAAAGTTTTATGGATTGATTTGGATGGACTGTTTGACATAGTGGTGCCAGCAGATCTATGGACAGAATGCAAAATATCTGTCGATTGGCCAAGGGAAGAGTATCCCAGAGATAAAGTAACAGGAGCCCCATCACCAGATGTAATTCGAAAGTACGAACAAGTGATAGTATGGTTGAAAAATAAAATACCTCCAAAAGAAACTGATTGGGTAAAAATAGACAGAACCACACAAGAGCCAAAAGAAACTGTACGTTCATTTTATGAAAGATTGTTGTTGGTTTTCAAACAGTATAGTGGTTATGAGGAACTGAATGAAAAGGGCATGAGCCACTTTATATATAGATTTGTATATGGTTTAAGACCAGAAATTTCAGACATGATTAGACACAGCATGATAGGATGGCAGTCGAGCTCAGTAGACAAAGTACTGAGACAGGCAAAATATTGCAGTGAAGAAATTGATGCAAAACAGAAAAAGCTGAAAGAAAAAGCCATGTGGGCACAAGTGAAGGTAGTGAAACAGCAAGTGGCGCAAATGGAGGGTAAGAATACAGGGAATCAAGGTAGTTTTAAAGGTAAACCTATATTAGTAGGGAATATTGATGAATTGAAAAATACATTTCCATGTTTCAATTGCGGCAAGTTAGGGCATTGGAAGAAAGAGTGTAAAAGTCCGCCTAGATTTAATGGAGAAAATACATCAATGAATCCGCAGGTGCAGTTTGAGGTAAATCAACAGCAACCGCAACAACAGCAGATAGCAAATCAGCAAAGTCAGGTGCCACAACCGCCACTGCCATACAGTGTAAACCAGCAGAGATACAGTGCAGAGACGGAGGTGAACAGGTAAAAAGATTGCAAAGAGTGAATGCGTGTCCTCAGTATTGGTTACAAGAGGAGGATGGCAGTGAGCCGGATGAAAGTTTCTGACGGTGCCTGAGAGAGGAAGAAGAGTGTGTACTTGAAGCCACTCTTAAGGTAGATCAGTCAGGTCCATTTGTGAGCGGAAAGGTGAATGATGTAGAAATAACTTTCCTAGTGGACACTGGTGCTACCCGTTCTACTGATAGATCAGTGGAAGTTCAAAATCTTCCTCTCTCGGGAGAGACCATTCAAGTTGTAGGTGTAGCTAACAGACAGATAAAAACTCCCTTGACAAAACCAGTTGAAATAGAAATTCGAACTTTCAAAGATATGCATCGATTTGTGGTGTGCGATAATAGTCCTGTTAATTTATTAGGTAGGGATATATTGTGCAAGATGAACTGTGCCATATATTGTTCACCGGTTGGCATTGAATTGCAAACTCCAGATGACGATAGTTTGTATAAATTGACAATGCTCATGATTGAGGCAGAGCAGGATAAGCTATTTCCTGTTTTTGATAAAGAAAAGATTTCTGTTGAATTGAAAGAGGCAGTGAAAGAAGGAGTATGGGATTTCACTGGAAAAGATATAGGTTTGATGGAAGGTGTTGATCCTGTGAAAGTTACAGTAAAAGAAGGTGCGAGGTACCCAAACATACCTCAGTATAAGATGACTACAGAAGTAATTGAAGGAATAACTCCAGTGATTAACAAAATGATTGAGCAGGGAATACTGAGAGAAATAGAGAACAGTCCTTGTAATTCACCAATTATGGGATTGAAAAAGCCTAACGGAACATTTAGAATTGTGCAGGACCTTAGAAAGGTTAATAAAGTTGTTGTCCCATGTTGTCCGATTGTTCCGAATCCAGCAGTGATTCTGTACCAAATTCCTCATGATGCAGAATGGTACACTGTGATTGACCTATGCAATGCGTTCTTTACTGTTCCATTGCATCCAGAAAGCCAACCAATTTTTGCGTTCCGATTCCAAAATCGTATCCTAGCATGGTGTAGAATTCCGCAAGGGTACACGGAGAGTCCATCGATTTTTAATCAGCTGCTAAAGAAATAATTAGAAAACTTGAGCATGCCTGGAGAGTCGTGTTAGTACAATACATTGATGATCTTTTGATTGCATAAAAAACAAAGGATGCGTGTGTAACTGACACCGTAGCATTGCTAAATCATTTGGCAGAAGAGGGACATAAAGTGTCTCCATCAAAATTGCAGTTTTGTCAAAATGAAGTACAATATCTAGGTCACAAGATTGCTAAAGGAATCACACAAGTCACGATAGAAAGAATCAAAATGATACAAGGAATGCAGCCACCTAAAACTCAAAGACAGGTGAGAATGTTCTTGGGAATGGTAGGTTATTGTAGACAGTTGATTAGTGGATTTTCATTGATTGCAAAACCATTACAGAGACTGACAAAAGCAGACATCAGAAATCCCATTGTTCTGACTAAAACAGAGATGGAAGCATTTGAACAGCTGAAAACTACACTATGTGAAGCACCAGCTTTAGGAATGCCTGATTATGAGAAATAATTTGAACTGTACTGCAATGAGCAAGAAGGATGTGCATTGTCAGTGTTGGTTCAGAGACATGGAAAATTGAGAAAACCAATTGCATATTTCTCAGCTGTTTTGGACCCTGTTGCAAAAGCTTTGCCAGGTTGTCTGAAAGCAGTAGCAGCAACTAGTGTAAGTCTGGAGCAAAGTGAAGGAATAGTGATGGGATTTCCTGTGAGGGTGTATGTACCTCATTCTGTGGAGATTCTCCTAACTAGAGCATATGTATATGCACAGTATATGACCAACAGCAGAATGACCCGATATGAGTAGATAATTTTGGGAGCTGAGAATGTGACCATTACCAGATGTGTGAATGTTAATCCTTCAACATTGTTACCTGACACCATTGAGGCAGAAGTGAAAGGTGAGCTTGATCACAAATGTTTGGATGTTCTTGAATACTGCACAAAACCTAGACCAGATATCAGAGATGAACCTTTACCTGAATCAGATTTTGTGATGTTTGTAGATGGATCATGCTTGAGAACGGAGATTGGTATTGTAAGTGCTGCTTATGCCGTTTGTACGGTAGCAGAAGTGTTGGAAGCATCTTGTCTGAGAGGAATTCATTCTGCTCAAGTAGCGGAGTTGATTGCTTTGATACGAGCATGTGAATTAGGAAAAGAGGTGAAAGTAACCATAGTGACAGACAGTCAATATGGTTGCGGAGTTGTTCATGATTATGGACAGCTCTGGTCCCAAAGAGGTTATTTGACCTCAGCAGGAACACCTATTTGGAATGCTGAATTTTGTGAAAACACTAATAGATGTGATCCATTTACCTGAGAAAATAGCTGTTGTGAAATGTTCAGCCCATAAAAAGAGTGAGGATTACATTACCCGTGGAAACAATTATGTGGATGCGATTGCGAAGCATTGTGTGAAAAATCAAATTTCAATCAATGGAGAAAAGCTCAAAGAACATGTTCCGAGTCCTTTAATTCTAACTACTGTAGTTGAGACTTGGCAGGAAGTGAAAGAGATACAGGAGGAGGCAGAAGCAGAACAAAAAGATATTTGGCTAAAAGCAAGATGCAGACAAAGGGAGGAAGATGAAATTTGGGTTTACAAAGATGAAAGACCAGTAATGCCCGATAGCATGATCTCAGACATGGCCCGAATGTACCATGGTCAGGCCCACATTGGTAGAGATGCTATGATTCGTCTCTTTAGACAGACTTGGTATAATCCCAAGTTCAGAATGATTGCCGAAAGCCTGTGCCAAAGATGTTTGGTATGACATTAATTCAATCCAAACAGGAGAACTATTGTAAGTTTGGGAACCATAGGACAGGAAGGTGGTCCATTAACAAGAGTTCAGATGGATTTTGTGGAGTTGCCCCCATGTAATAGGCTTAGGTATGTCCTTGTGATAATCTGTTTGTTCTCCCGATGGGTGGAAGCTTTCCCCACGAGAAGAAACAATGGAATAACTGTTGCTAAACTGTTCTTACAAGAGATAATACCGCGTTTTGGTTTCCAGGTGACGATTGAGTCAGACCGTGGGCCACATTTCCAAAATGAACTTATGCAAATGATCTGTGAAGCTCTGGACATTCAGAAGCTGCATTGTGCTTACAGACCTGAGGCTTCAGGAGTAGTGGAACAATTAAAAACAGAATTGCAAAAATGTGTCTAGCAACAGGACTTAAGTGGCCTGATGCCTTGCCGCTTGTCTTAATGACACTAAGAAGCATACCTGACAGGAAAACTGGACTAAGTCCACATGAGATTTTGATGGGCAGGGTGATGAGGCAGACCTATGTACCTGTTGATAAGTTGTTGACAATTAATGATGACATCATACTGGATTACTGCAAAAATCTGTCTGATGTGGTAACTTCTGTGCTCCACCAGGTGGGAACTGAGTCAAATTCCAAAGAGAAAAATCCAGCTCATGATCTAGTCCCTGGAGACTGGGTTCGAGTGAAAGTGCATCTCCACGTCAAGTTATCTTAGGCAGTACTACTGCAGTTAAGTGTGCTGGATTGAAGAGGTGGGTTCATGCTAGCCACACCATTTGTGTGCCTGCACCTGAATACCCATACGACGGTGAAAGTACAACTGACTCTGATTCTGAAGCTGAACCAGAAAAAACTCCAGATACTGAAGATCGACAGGAACGTCGACATCTGGAAGTATCAGAAGCCAGTTCTGCATCTGAAGGTGAAAGGGAGGTTGTGGAGATGCCAGATTCAGAAGATCAATCTGAAGATCGAGAATTGGTAAAGACAGACACCAGTAAAGACGCAAAAGAAAGTGAAGACAAAGTTGTTGAAGATGAGAAAACTGAAGAGCAATCTGGAAACTCTGAAAGCAGGAATGGAAATCCTGAGACTGGGGAAGAGGAAGTAACTCACGATAAGGATGAAATTCCAAGTACCAGTTATGAAGGTGTTCCTAACAGAGTAGCAGAAAAGAAAGCTGAGTCAGATGAAGAGAAAGACATTGTGAAAATTATAATCAATGACAAGCTGAAGATACTGAAAGTGAAACTGATGACAGTGCAGATGAAACTCCATTAAGAAAAAGCGCAAGGAAAAGAGCTTGGAGAGTGGAGCATAACACAGTAGAACCAAAGACTAAGAAAGTCTGTAAAGGAGACATTTGGCCTAAAGAAGCTGGCGGATTGAGATTAAAAATAGTGAACAAAACAAAAGAACCAGAAGAGTAAGTGAAAGAGATCACTAGCCAGAAAGAAACACTGGGAAAGAAAATAGAGATTATTCAAAGGCCAAAAAGAGTAAGACGTCCGAATCAGAGGTATAAATCACAAGAGTGGACATACATCGTCCTACCACCAATTGTTGAGGTTAATAGCAGTCAAGAAAACCTGTACAACCCAGAGACGATTGGGGAAAGTGAGTAAAGAAGTCAACTTAGGAGAAAAGAGATAGGTGCTCAAAGTATATGATAATAGGTAAAAATTCTGAAGTCCTGTGAGACGGATATTTTAAATATAGAAGAGGTCGGAGATGACTTAAGGTTGAAGAAAACTTGTTAGAAAAACTAACCATAGTACAAATTAGAATAGAACTGACACAAGGTCGAAGAAAACTTGTTAGTGAATTAAGTGGTGTACAACTTGTAGGTGACAAAAGGTCGAAGAAACTGTGTTAGAGAAATATAACCATAAAACGAAATGTTCCATTTTTAGAAAATGGTGTAGATGTTGCTCAATATGCATGGGATTGTTGATAATATTATGGGTAATTTTAGCTATTGTTATTCCTTTCCAAGACAGTTTAACGAAATTGAAACCTGAATATGCTTTTACTATTAACAGTACTAATGACACATGAATTTGCTTTTACTAATAATTTGACATGTAAAATGAGAATTGAAGAGAAAGCATTCCTGAATATGGTTGAGGAAAGAAGGGTTGCTTACAAACTAAGTGAGAAAGTGAAACATGCAAAATCTAAATATTGGACATTTGATGATGAGAATCTTGATGACAAAAATGTGAATGTGCTATTAACATAGATACTCCAATGTTAGGGAAATTTTGTATTAGAAGAGACAATTCTATGTATGATAATTATTTTGTGGGTGCAAGTCAATGTAAAGATACCTATAGGATTATAGGGGGTTGGGGATTTAAAGGAGAAGATGATCCTGTTTTTCCTGGAATGTATTTTATTTGTGGGAATAGAGCTTACTATAGGTTACCAGACCATTGGTATGGGACCGGTTATGTGGGCTTGGTCTTTCCTAAAATTTTCCATGTAGATAGAGGTACTAATGGAAAGCATGAGATAGGTAAAGTCTTGAGTAGAAAAAGAAGAGAGAGTGTGATGGAAATAATAGGTGATGTTTTCGGAGCACTGATACCAGCAGTGGGAATTTCGTTTAATACAAATAGAATCAGAAAATTGTCCACAATAGTTGATCGATTGTCAACAGACACCGCAGGAGGATTCCTGATGGTTAATACTGAAATGGTTGCTATGAGAGCAATGGTAATGCAAAATCGACTTGCCCTTGATATAATTTTAGCAAAAGAGGGAGGAGTCTGTGGAATTTTAAAAGTGCAACATTGTTGTACTTACATTCCAGATAAAAGTCAGAATCTTGAAAAATACATTATAAATAAAACAGATTTACATAAAGAAATTGAACCACTGGAGGTTGAAGGTGTCCTTGAAAAGTTAGGTAAAAGTTTCTCAGCAATTAAGCATTGGTTCCAAGAAATAGGTAGTTCAATTATAGGTAAAATACTAATTCCAATAACGATTTTAGTGATAATGATTTTCCTGATAAGATTATGTTGCATATGCAAAGGGAGGAGAGATTTTAGAAAGGTAATAAAGAAGACAATTCAAGAAAGAAATGCAAGAGGAAGAGAAAAGAATAAAATAGAAATGGAAGAAATCAGAGAGAAGATCTTTAAAGATACAAAAGAGAAAGATACTGGAGTGTAGATCGAACTAATATGAAGAATTCGAAACATGTTCTGCTAAATTTTCCAAAATTTTGAGAGATGTTTAGTGATAAAATCACCAGATGAGGGAATTGATGGAGCAAGGTGGCAAAACAAAATTTTGTGTACCCCTTGAGAAATCAATGTTCCATAACGTTAACATTTACTAATGGTGTGTTGTGGTGAATTAATCAACAATAGTCAAGTCAAGTCAAAAGGTTTATTGCATAATTAATTAAAATATTACAATTTTCACATAATAAAATAGTAGTACAAAATTAATAAGTTTTACTAAAATTGTTGCTGCTCCACGACTAAGAAATAGTATAAAGACAATATTTAAAACTTTCGTCCAAAGCAACTCCAGCCGTCTCGGGGTCTCAGTCTGTTTTTACAGTTTATGATTTCCTTGAGAATCCCTGGTGTTGGGGTGGCCATAATGTCCCGTCTCCTTGGCATTCCCCCTGTTCGATTTGACCTAACCGTTTTTTCACCTCTGCCAGGAATTTGGTTCCCCGGCATGCCAGAATTATAGAACTGCCTCCCAACCAACTTGTTACGGCATGTCTGCAGGAACGGATGTTTAGCTCGTTAAAGATGGGTTTCAGAAGTTGTTGCCTCTGTGCCATGAATGCCGGACATACACAAAGAAAATGGGCTAAAGTCTCGGTTTTATAACCACAGAGACAACATTGCTCCGTCTGATGGGTACCTTTCCAGGACGGTAGTAGATCCTTCGAAATGTGCCTACCCATCCGGTAATCTATAAATGCTCTTTTTAGATACTCGCTAAAGTGGGAAGTTAAGTAAGCGTGTGGTTTTACTGCTGTAAAAGAGTTGATAATGGTCCAGCTGTGCCGACGTTTTGCAAGTATGTATTTATCTTCTTGAAAGGATTTCCTTTTTGCTGCCACGTTGGTCGATCTACTTAGGCCTGCTTTGTCCACCCCGGATTCCCATGCTGATTCCAGCTCCAACTCTTTCAGACAGGATTTCAAATGCTTTCCCCAGGAGCTCCGGGTTCCGGTGTCCCTCTGTTTTTTAATTTCTTCCCAGCTTAGCCAATCCATTGTATCTTGGTCTGAAGATCTAAGTTTGTGACAGAGTTTCACGAAGCCGCACATGCTCCAGAATTTCTGGTTTTGCAGTCCAAATTCGAGCCTGACTTGCGACGCTGAGGCAGATTTTGGAAGTTTTTAATTTGTAGATCATTTAATAGGTTGGCTTCCTTGCCACACCAAGTAACCAGACCATAGGATAGGGTGGGTAAATTTTGGGCCGCCATAACTTTTAACAGGTGCTTGTAATTAGGGCAGTCCATTTTTGCTTTTAGTAAACGGTAAGCGAAAATTAAAGATTGGGCTTTTACTTGTATTGCTGCTTTGTGCTCCGTGTTTTTCGCTCCTTGTGATATTATTATTCCAAGGTACTTGTATGACCCTTGTTCTTCCACCGTTGCACCATTCGCCATCCATTTGTACTTGAGCTTTTGTGGGTCTACTAAACGGACCACTTTTGTTTTTTCTTTGTTTAATTCCAGCCCTTCCTGTTTCAAATATGCTGCTAGTTTTTTTATTGCTCTTTGTAAGCCGATTGGTGTTTTACTCAGCAATACTATATCGTCTGCATATTGTAAACAAGGAATTGGGTTGTTAGCCAATGATGGTGGGTGAACTTCAGCCGACTCCAGCACACTTGAGAGGTCAGAGTGGAAGAGATTAAAAAGGGTAGGAGCTAAAACGCAACCTTGTTTTAGACCTTGGTGCGTTGGTATACTCGCCGTTGTACAGCCTCCATTTCCCAGTTTCACTCTTGCCCAAGTTTTCTTATATAGTGCTTTTTAATGCCGTTAAAAGTAGATTCGGCACGCCCCAGTTCTTTAGTTTTCCTCACAAGCGCTCTCTATTGACCCGGTCGAAAGCAGACTTAATATCGACAAAGCAGGCGTACAGCTGAGCTCCCTTGGCTACCGCTATATCCATTAAAAGAGACAGACAGGTCAGGTTTGTTATTGTTCCAATTCTTCGCCTGAAGCCTGTTTGAAACTGGGGAATTATATTTGTGTCTCCTATCCAGTCTTGTAGGTTTGATAGAATGCAAGAGGCGTAGAGCTTAGCCTCCACATTTATTAAGGATATCAGCCTATAGTTTGCGGGGTTGCGATGATCTCCATGCTTAAATATTGGGTGAATAATATTGCCATTCCAGGAGGCGGGGACCTCAGCTTGTTTATAAATGTGGTTAAAAAGAGGCGTTAGGGTCTCTGCCCAAGAGGCTGGTTCATGTTTGAAGATTGCGTTGGCAGCCCATTCGGGCCTGCTGCACCTTCTGACTTCAATCTTGATATTATGTTGCTCAATTCGTATCTGGTGTTAAGTCGACCGATTCGGTGAGCTCTTTTAGATCCTCCTCAGACTCTAAGCCTTTGATTTCCTTATTCTTTATTCCATTTATTTTCTCCTCGTTTGCATTTATTGCCCGTAAGCCGTTCACGAGGCCTGGGCCTGTGTCACAATATAAGGTTTGCACATGCAGGGACCAAGATTCAGCACCGACACCTGCATCCTGATGGAGTTTTATCCCTTTGTTTAAATCGTTAATAATTCCCCAAAAATCCCGACTATTAGGTTGTTTTCATGCGCTTAGAAGTTTGTTCCAGAGCATTTCCTTGTAGGAGGACTTCGCGACCCTCAGTGACTTCCTGTAATGCTCCTAGCTTCCTTCAGATTACCTTTATTTACCGTTAACCCCCGTTTTTTTGGGCAGGCAAGTGTTCGAACCTCTTTAGCGACCTTTTTTTTTTAATCTTAATTCCGTATTGAACAAAGGCTCCTTCTTGAAATGTAAATTACCCTGGTTCCCTGGCGTTGCTGAAAACTTTTAAAGTAGGTCCAGAATCATTTGCTCCCAGTTGCTTACCAGTTCTTCATCTTTTTGGGGCCCTAGGTAGGACATTTGAGCTTTTACAGTGGCCTGAATTTTTTCCAACCCTTCTCTGAGCATTTTAATTTTTTTAGGTTGAACTTTGAGGCATGGTGTAAAAGAGAGGTCATTTTCGGTGCCAAGGTGGGCGCGGTATTCAATCTTGTTATTTGGGGGAAGTGATCACTTTCTACACGTTGATCGAACATTGATAAAATGAATCAATGCCAGGAATTAGCTCATCACTAACAATGGTGTAGTCAATTGTTGGATGGACCCTGCCGCTCAAGTACGTTATGCCTGCCGGCCTGTCCCTCTTTGTGTTACCATTCAGAATCGACAGTCCTAGTTCTCTTATGCTGGTTGCTAACTTGTGTCCACCACTGGTCGATGTCGTCTTTGCTTTTGCCCGGTTTTTACCAATAAGATCGTGGTTGAAGTCCCCGGAGATAAACAGTGGGCATCGCAAGTAGGTTCTTTGCATCACTTTTATCAATGATATTAGGCTTGCATGTTTTTCTTTTTGCGACTTCCTATCGGGATAGATATAAACATTGATTATTAAGAGTTGCCACTGTTGAGACCCAAGTGGCAGCGTTTCGGTGATTGTGATCACTTGAGCCCAATTGAAACCCACGTCCAGAACCTCCGATTCCCAGTTGTATTTTTGGGCTACGTAGATTGATAAACCGCCCAGGGGGTCCCGAAATTTGAGAATCATTCTGCAAATATATGGTGGTCTTTAAATCCTGGTATTGCTGTGGGTCTTAGTTTCCATGACTCCTGGATCAGGATTACATCTTGTTGATGGAAGAAGGCTTGTGTATCGTGGTCAAGCTCCATTTCTTGGAAGCCATGCACATTCCATGAGCAAAATAAGAGACTTGGTGGACTGCTTAAGCTCTGCAAATCCTGCCCCATGTAAGTTGCCGTAGAAACATTTTGCTCAGGGTTAGGTAGGTTTATTACTCAGACCGTAGGAACCCAAGACCAATCCATTCTATCCAGGCCGTGCTGCCCGGTTGTTTGCGTGTTTTCTGTCAAAGGTACCCCATTCCTTGTACTTGATGCTACAGGCGAGGTAGCACGGGCGCCTTGCAAACAGGTGATGTGAGATCCTCTGTTCCCCTTTATTTGGTTACGAGAGCTGTTTTGTAAGGGATAGGGATATCTCGGACGTTTGTGTCGGACAATGGATATGCCCCATGTTTCAAACTGGTGTTTTGTGGAATATATCTTATCTACAATGGTCTTTGAGGCCCAAGTTGTAACGGTATCCTCGGTGTCCGCATTGTGACTGTTTTGTTGAAATCAACAACTAAAAGGTCCTGGGAGGTTATCTCTCTTAATGCTGATGTTGCGTTAAACAATTTTAGCAGGTTACCTCGATTGAGAATATCCTGTGGCCCCCTTTGTTGGATATTCGGGGATAAATGTTAGTTTTTGCTCAGGAGACTCAGAATGATGAGAGAGTTCTTTGGACAATTGTATTAATTCCGCTTTGGTCGCTAAAGGATTGTAGGGTTCATTAGAATCACGCATTGTGGAGGGGACGTGTTGTTCTTGTTCCGTCTTTACTACCTCTCTTGAATTTTTTGTATTCAGTTTTTTTCCGATTTTGCATAACTTAATTGGAAGAGGGATTGCTTCCGTTTGGATTAGCAAGCAGCTACGCTCTTTTTCAGAAACTGTGACTCGCATGGGGGTTTGTTCGATTTTAGTCTCTGGTGAGGGTAATTCTCCTTGTTTTTCATATGAGTTTTTTCCTAACTAGAGACTTGTGTGCCCTGGTTGATGTCCGCTTTGGGCGTGCTTTGTGTACCCAAGTTTTCTCCCAGGGCTCGTATAGATTTTGTTTGCTCGGGGTCTCCGTAATCAGCCATAGTTGTAGGCTTTATATTTCCTTGTCGCGGCTTTTGCTCTTCTGTTAGCAAGACGGATCTTGTTTCTCTTTCGTGACTATGGACTGTGGTCGGTGAAAAACTCGTGTTACTATGTTGTTTAGAGGGGATGTTTGGAGCTCCCATACTTAAACCTCCTTCCCTTGAGGAGATTAATAGGATAGAATTATCTGGCGAGCGGGTTAATCCCTCTTCTCTACCTAGCGACATGTTCAGGGATGTAACTTTGTTTTCCTGGGGGGTATTCGTTTTCAAAATCGGGAAGATATTACCTAGATCTGTATTTTGGTGTTTTTTATACTTCAATCTGGCCTTCCTGGCCTTTTTCCTTTGCCTCTTTGTTGGTTTATCCTCCCTGATGGATTTTTGGGTGGACTGTGTTACATCCAGGTCTAAAGCTGATCTTTCTAAACCTGCTTCCCTTGCGATTTATTCTGTATCCGTTAATGGATTGCTGCTTATGAGCTCATTTCTGTGCTTCCTCTTGGCTAATGGCGACTTGTACGGATTAAGTTTGATTTCTTTCACCAACGGACAACTACGGGATTGTTTTACCTCCCCTAAGATGTCCGTCAAGATGGCCGGAAGACTTGCTAACTTTTCAATTATACTTCCACATCCACAATTACACTGTTGTTTATTAAAGCAAGTGTAAGCATTTGATTTCCCCTGATTTGTTAGGAGCAACGATAGTGAGTCCAATTTTGTATTTATGCCCGCAATGTGACCCGCCACTAAGTTAATGAGGTCAATCTGAACCTCCATTTTGTTCGATTGGTAATTCTGCACCCTTATTGCTTGGTCTAGGAGCTTAGCAAGGACTGAGTCCATGATGTAGATGGCTGATCTCTTAGAAATTTGCTTGAATCCTTAAGCTCTGAATCCAACGTGCGGCCCGATGAGATTGTGATTGGCGCAGAATGATTAGGATGAAGATGGTTTATTTGGCATGATAATGCTGTCATTTATTGTAAGGTTTTGTTGGTCTCTTTTTGCCCCTGGCCAACGCGGGGTGGAAACCACCATGCCAGGACTCACGTGGTGGTTGTTAGGACCAGGTTCTGTTCGTGGGGCTCTGCCTTGGGAATCTATATACTTGGATATTCTCTCCGTAAGTTCCTCCAGTTGGGAGTCATTTGATAAGAAAAGCCGTGGATCCCCTTCATGAGAAGATGCGGTAGATAAATTGCTGTGTATTGAGATTCCCTCCTTGGGGCCCTTGGAGCCCTTGGGTGCCTTTGTTTCAACTGATTTGGCGGTTGTTACGCTATTACACGGGTTCAGACAGTTATCAACAATAGTATAAGATGCACATACATGAATACGTGGGAATACAAATTTTTGCTTGCATGGAGCAATATAATTAACTAATTTGTATTGTTATTGTGATGTGAACTAAAGCACAGCTTAAATATAAATAAACACAATATGAATGTGCTTATTGTACACGTTATTGTGCTGTAAAGTCGTCGGATATGGAAGTATAAGACGCATTTATATGGCTTACCTGCTAGGTAATAACTAATAGGGAAACAATAGTACGGTGGGAGGTAAACAGAAGGGTTTTAGTTCCATATTTAACATGAATTTGTGTTTGTTTCTATGATAGTTCCAAAAGTGGCCTCTGAGGCCTACAAAATATGGTTGCTCTGATGAACTGCAAGCAAGTGCTGGATTGCGCATGCGTGCCTAAAGCCTACAAGCGAGAGTGAACTGCCTGTGCTCGGATGGGAAGTTCAAGGCTACATTGCCCAGGAAGCCAGGATGGTTGCCAAAATATGGACAGTCGAGTGTTCTAAACGTGGGAAAGTAGTACGACGTTGCAAGTCAAGGAAGTGACCAGGCCAAAGACTGTCCTAAACAATACCCCTTTATGATTTCGTTGATTCACTGTGAATATGATGTTGTAATGGTGAGGAGATGCTCACCCATCCCAAACTGTCCAATCAGAACCCGAATTGGTGATGTTAGATACTTTTTAGATAGATTAAGTTAGGAAATTAGTGTATAAAAACCCCTGATTTTGCTTAGAGGGTGTCGCTTTTTCGATTTCCTCTCGAAGTGCTGTCGGATTGCAGATCGATTCCTGGGTGTAAGATAATTTGATGTATTTCTTGTTTTCTTTGCAGGACTGAAAGGATAAGATGAGGGCGTTAGTTAGGGATGTTAGGAGAGAATGCATTTGAAACTATCTTTTCTTTGCTAAACGTTTAACTGATGTTTAAATAAATGACTATTTTCTGAGCTCTGAATAAAATGATCATTTTGAAATAAAGTTTAAGATTTTACTGAATAAAGAATTAATTAAAGCCTAAATGTCAGACATATTAAAGTGTTTGCTTTTAATAAAATTAGGAAAATTGAATAATTAAAAGCTGGTCTTGTAGTTTTCCCTACCCCTGATTTTCTTTCTAGCAGATCCATTGCCACTATGGTGGTGTGTCTGAATAAAATTCATATTTGCTAAAACCATGGTAAATTGTATAAAACTATAGGTGTAAATAATAGTTGGTTAAATAGGTTAGACACTCCGCCAAATGTTATAGCATTACTCCTTTGCGTTTCACCACTCCTTGAGATCGAGTTAAGTGAACAGAGAAAGTGTGCAGTGTCAAGGGCCCCACTGGAGAATAAATGTGTGTTCGGAGGTTTCAGGGAAAGGTAATGCGGACTTTAGAAATGATTTTTGGAGTTCCGCTGTAGCAATGTCACTGTTTGAAAGTTTTAGTACTTCCAATATGTTCTTTCTTCTACTATGAACCCTTAGACCATTCACATTCCAAGATAGTACCCTTATTTCATGTATCTTTTTCTCTTCCTTTATCATCATTTTATATATATTTCAAAAGGCCAGCTCTTACTAGCAAACCATCTAATGACCTAAATGAGGACTTTACTTTTTTAGATTTTTTCCCATAACCTCCCAACCCAGTGCTTACAAAAACAACTATTTGTATGACCCCACTTCCCTCAACCCTTCCACACCCACCCTAGGGAACCCTCCATGTGTCCGAAAAGGGTTAATATATTATACACCTTGAGCTCGAACTCTCCAGCTTATCTTACCAATAAACTCTTCTGTATTTTAATCTGGCTAATTGAACTCTGAACTTCGGGAACCTCCTTCATGTTGTACATTATATTGTTCCACATAACCCTTAGTGTTGCTGGGAATTTTAGCTGTGCATTTGCCCACTGTGATTTCAAGTTTTGAATATGTTTGCCTACCTTCCACTGGCAATCTTGTATCACTTTTGCAATGTCTGACCTTATAGTGTAAGACCAGTCGAGCCTCTGGAAATTTTAGACAATGAGAGCTGCTGTGAGAATTTATTCTTTTATTGTATAGCTACGGAGAGTTACTAACATTTTCCTCGGTTTATCTCTTTTTGGGTTTCTCCTGATAGAGTCCTGATGGACTCTTTGGATTTCTTGTTCCAAATCAAAAGCAGTGGTATCTGGGAGAGTTTCTTTGAACAAGTCTTTTACAAAGCCTTTTAAATTTCCCCCCCTTCTGTTCCATCCGGAATATTTAACAACCTTAGGTTGTTTCTTCTGGAGTTATTTTCTAATGACTCCAACCTATCTCTAAGCTCTTTTTCTCCAGCTTTTAAGACTTGAATTTCCTTGTTATTAGACTTGACCTCCTCCCGAAGTACCCCGAGTGAGGCTTTCATCGTAGATATTCTTTCTGTGATGTCTGTCATTTTAGTCTCAAGGTTCTCACAGGCCTCCTGAATTTTTGCTTGATTTGTTTCAGAAATTGCAAATTTTTCTTGAATGTCTTTAATATCTCTAGAGAGTGAGAGCAGTAGGGAGACTGTGTCAAAAATTTGTGCTGTTAGATGAAGTTGCAACTTTCATACAAGAAGACAATTGTGTCCCCCCACTGTCAGGATATCTTCAGAGACTGCTGAGAAATGGTTTCAAGGAAGGAAATCCAACACTTTAGCTGGGTCTAGGAGGGAGACCTGAGGGAGCTTGGTTGAGACCGTATTCTCTGATAGATTTGTAGAATTTGATGTAGGCATATTCCCCTGAAGTTCAGTCTCTCTTATTTTAAAATAGGACCTTAATGATGGTGTGATTTTAATTTTTCCTCCTAAAGTTCTGGTTTCTCTCAGGGTTCCCAACTGTTTCGCTGCTTGAGATATTGTCTGTGTATGGGTGTTTGTGTGTACATGAATGGAGGGATAGATGTCTGCTCTGTTTGTACTTTGGTCTTTGTTAGGTTCCCCCAGACCCTGGATTTTCAATGGTCCAAACACAGAGTTCCTCAAAGAATATCTTTTACCTGTGACTGCGATGGCTTCTGCAGCAGTTATTTCTGCCACACTGACGAGTTGTTTGCCTTTTTTCTTATCTCCAGCTTTCCTCGCTGGAGTAGCAGATCTCGCCACGCTTTTAGTGCTGTGTTTTGTTTTAGCCCCGGTGCTGGCAACCCTTTTTGGGGTCACAGGCTTGGAGTACGTCTCCTCCTCTGCTTCCACTTCCCCTCCGAACGGGCACTGTGGCTCCTGTTGTCCTGTGCTGTCTCTGCCGACTGCTGCTGTTGCATAGCCCAAGAAGCCAATACGGGCGGCCGCCCACAGATCTCGCCGGACCTGCCGAGCAGCAAGTAAGAATGAAGAACCTGGATCTGCTAGCACACAGACTCCGTACGTGACCTTGGGATCCAGACAAGGGCCCATAAAGCGCCAACAAGTTGTAGAATTCAGCAAGGGTTTACTTGTATTGGGAATTAGCTCAAGTTAACTCATGCTGCATACTGCACGTGTGCCGAAGAGAGCAGAACTCGCGACCAACGCACTAGCTGGCATGTCCGATATATGTGCAAGTACTTGCTAAAAGGCTAGATAGCGTGCTAGTACACATTGTACATGAAAATCAAAAATGCTTCATAAAGCATAGGCAGTTTCACGACTTAACTCCGGACTTGGTAAGTGCGATTGATGTGGCCTTAGCAACTAAGATTCCCCAAACCATCATTATGGTGGATGCCGCAATAGCTTTCATTGGAGTCAGCTGGCCTTATTTTTATGAAGTAATTAAGCAAAATAGATTAGGAGATAACTTTCTCAAGGCAATACGATCTATATATAATACTTCTACAGCAAGGATATTGGTCAACAGGTCTCTTATATCAAAATTTTGCATAGGCAGAGGTACCGGCAGGGATGCCCATTGTCACCTTTGCTATTTAACATATATATAGAACCATTGGCAAGAAGATTAAGGGCAAAACAGAAAATCTTACCCTTTCAATATTTAGACTGGCTTAAAATAGAAGCGTTATACGCAGATTATCTCATAATCTACATACATAACTGGAAATAATTGTTACCAATAATAATGGAATTAATGGGTGACTCTGGGAGAAGGCTAAAACTAAGATCATGACCTGGAATGGCTCATCAGATTCTTTGCTACTAAAGTCAGAAATCAGATATTTGGGCGAAAGCGTAGTTAAAGAGTGGATAAAATGGCATACATAAACTTTAATAGAATCATGTTGGAGACTAAAAAGCTTCTACATTTATGGGCTCATTTACCCCTCTCTATTTTAGGGAGAACAAATATAGTTAAAATGATGATCTTTCCAAAGTTTACTTTCATTTTTAATACTCTACCATTGCACGTTAAAACAGAATGGTTGAGAAAGCTACAAGGAGAATTAAGTAGCTTTATATAGAGGAATAAGCGTATACCAATAGTGTGGAAAAAACTCTGGAAAACGAAAATAGATGGAGGGATAGCACGCCCGTACTTTCAACTATATTATTGGGCCTTTTAAAAAAAAAAACACAAGACAGCAGGTAATGGATAATAGTCAACACATTTCATTTCGACTCAGGATGTTAACAAAAAACCTTTCGGATGAAGGTAACTATTTTCTATTCAAATTTAGCCAGCCCAAGTACTTTCAAAAGATCAAATTCTTAGTCGCAGCTTATAAACTATGGATTCAAGTCAAAAGGGTTCTCAGAATTCCCTATTACAGCAGCAATGCCCCAATATGTAAATCTCCTGGGACCCTCTCAGTTTTTACAAGATACTTTAGCTATCCCATTAACAGCGGGTTTGGTAAGCTGGGGTCAGCTATTTGAACAAGGATCCTTGGTGTCATGGGATTCCTTAGCAAAGAGTACGAACAACAGTTTATCCAGATTTTAATATTGTCAGTTAAAAAGCTGGTCCTGTGAACAATCCAATATTTGCCTTAACACAGAATGGGAGGAAGAGATACAGAAAAATCAGGCCTATACAAAAGAGGTGTCCAAGTGCTACTGGGCTTTGGTTCTAGGTAAAGACGGCCCCCCCAACTCTACCGGAGGCAATCTGGAAGGTGGACCTGCCGGGACTCAAAATTCTACATTTATGGCAAGTATCTAAGTCGACACTAAATTGGACCCCTAAAAAGATGGGAGGAAGTAAGAAGAGGTTCTGCCCTAAATGTGCGCTAGAGAGAGTGGATGATGTTCATCTACTGTGGGAGTGTCCAGCTATCCAACTCAGTCAGTCAGTCAAACCACTTTATTCAAATTAATTAAAATCATAAAAGTTCATCAAACATTTTACATAACATTAAAATACAATTGGGTGACAACATTTTTAAAAACAATCTCATGTTACACTAATTCCATATGCTGTTTTGTTTTACTCTAAAAAATGCGATAAAATTCATATTACAATCATTGCTGGACATCTTATTTTTCTCATCCGGGCAGCAGCTACAAAAAATTAGCAATATTAAAAATATTCCATGGATTATCTAATAATTGCAAATACATTAGAGCAGGTTTGATCTGTAAAAACCCCTTCCCTCGTAAAAGTGGGATAATAAACTTCTTTCTAATATCAGAGTACAAATCACAAAATAATATAAAGTGCACAGTATCTTGAAGTAAACTGTGATCACACTCACAAAGTGCTGCATCATCTGGTTTACTCCAGCCATGAAAATTCCCCAGTATAAAATGGATCAGGTTAAAGCGAAATCTTGTCAATAACCAGCGATGAAAAGGCTTAGTTTCTAGCTTTAGGTAAGGCTCAATAGATGGGGATGTAGTTAATAAAATATGAGCCCTTACCAGAGGTTTTTTTAATTCCTCGCTCTCACTTTCCTGTGCCCTCAAACTCTGGAAATGTACTTTGACCCAACTAATATCACCTTTGGTGACTCCTTCCGGTTTAGCATAAATTTCTGGGCGCCCTAGTTTTGAAAACATTGCCTTAATATAAGAGAGCCAAGGTATATCGGTCGCTCTATCTAAAATAACACAATCTTTTAAAATCTGACGATTGAGAGTAAGTTCGGGGTTCAGCCATGCTTTTATCCAACAAATTAGTGGAGCCATACTCATCAGATCGGAAACATATTCCATCCCCAGCTCCTGATGTATGGCAAAGGTTGGGGTTGATTGGGGCATAGAGAGAAGTGAACGAAAAAATTAGTTTTCAACCTTCTGTACCCACTCCGCTTGCTTGTACCCCCATATTGCTGCACCATATGTCGCTATTGCTAAGCATTTTGCCTTATAAATTGCGAGAACAGCCTTACTTGGCTTACCACCCAATCGACGGGCAAAACTTAATATGGCAGATGAGGACCTACCTACACTATTTCGTTTTGCTAGAAACTGGGGGACCCACGAGCATCTATCATCAAACAGGACCCCAAGGTAAGTAAAAACCTTAACTCTTGTGACCTCCGCTCCTTTGCAATAAAAGGTTCTAACCTTATTTTTGCGTGGACCCAAGGTCAGGACATGCAATTTAGCAATATTTACTTCCAGGGAACTCATGAACTCCCCAAAAGAGTTCAGTAGTCTCTGTAGGCCTAGTGGGGTGCGGGCTAGTAGGACGGCATCGTCCGCGTATAGAAGAACCGGGATGGAACTGTTCCCTACACGCGGAACGTCCAAACTAGCTTTGCCTAAAGTTTTATCTATACTATTAATATATAGTGTAAAAAGTAAAGAGGCCAAAATGCACCCTTGTCGAACCCCTCTGCCCGATTTAAAATGTTGTGTGCATTTGTCCTCATGGGTCATCCTCACTGCCGTGAACAAATCCTGGTGCAGATCCGCTAAAAAATATACCAAGCAAGGTTCTATCCCCAGATCAAGCAAAATGGTCCACAGCCTCGATCTGTTCACCAGATCGAAAGCCGTGGATAAATCCATAAAGCCCAAATACATGGATGCTTTAGTAGCTATGGTATACTTATTTATTAATAAATACAGGTTTAGGCACTCACTAATCCATTGTGCTTCTACCTGTTCTGAATCCATATTGACGGTCCGACAGGATCCCTTTTTCTGTCACCCAGTCTGAGATCTTATTCAGGATTACTTTACCTAAAATTTTAACAGCAGAGTCTATTAGAGAAATAGGTCTGTAACACCTCGGGTCACCTCTCTGCCCTTTTTTAAAAACAGGAATAATAATCGATTGAGACCATGAGACCGGGAACCCCTGAACGGCACTAGCGTTAAAAATATTAGTTAAAATGTTAGACCAGAGTTCAACGTTACCCTTATAAAGATCCGCAGGGACACCATCTGGTCCAGGAGCCTTATTACTAGCAGATTATTTTATTGCCCTCTTAACATCCTTTTCATTAAAAACTAAAGCAGGTAAAGGAGGGTTACTAGCAGGGGCCTTAAAGGGTTCAAACACCTCATTACTTGCGTAAATACCTTCGAAGTGAGTCAACCACTGATCCTCTGGGATACTAATATCAAGTAGACCATTTTCCTCCCCCGTAAGCAATGGGCTATTAACAATAGCCCAAAACTTTGAGCTATCCTTAAGGACCTCTACGGACATTAGAGCTTCCCATGCCTCCATTTTAATTTCATTTTTTGGGTCTGTATAGTTAATTTATATTCTTTTCTAAGACTAGCTATAAGGGCCTTATCCCGAGGCACAATTTTCAGGGATTTTACTAAATTTTGATGGGCCTTGGAGCATTAGGAATCAAACCATCTGTTTGCCTGTATTACTTTAGGCCTTGAGGTAATGGTTAAGTCTGTAGCGACCGGTCTACAGATAGCTTCAAAGGCTAAGATGGTTACCCCTCCCGGAGTAAAACAGTCTGCACATTTCCTGATGTCATCTTTGACTTTCAAGCTCAGACTATCCAGGAAGTCAGCAGGAACTCTTTTGAGTACATTTCTTATGTGGATCTTCGGAGAAAACATAGAGGTAAGCCTTAATTTGATCATTTTGTGGGCCTCTCACAAACTAGGGAAATCTCATGCCCGACTGCTTTTTACTTTGATAATTATTGCATGAAGAGAAATATGCATAAAGTGGATCTCCTCCATTCCACCCTCTTGCTCTGAATGGGTGGATTATGCTAAACACTTTGGGGGGCTGGACTGCTCTAATGGTTCATTTAATAGAAAGAAAATGTGGGACACCCTACATTCAAATACTGGGTTAAGTTAAATGTAATACAGTGGGCTGACTTGAAGTCCCTGGTGGCCAGATTTCTAAACATATTGAACTAGTATACCCATAAAAGTCCAAGGATTAAGACACAGCTGAGGAGGATGGTGATGGCGGTCACAAACTCCCTCACAAATGGATAGAAGGAGGCGCAACAAGGAGACTAATCCATCATTGGTCCTTTTGAACTCCCAGGTCGCTACCAGGTTTTGTTTCCTGCCTACTTCATATATGAGGACTTAAAAAAAAGATATCACAGCATGAAATAATAAGAATACCAATAAATAAAAAACAAAAATTCTATTTGAATGCTTTTATTGATGTCATCAAGCATACAGCTGTAGGTATATAAGAAAACCTTTTAATCTACAGTAATTGTTGGGTACTCACACACCCCTCATCTATACATGTCATATGACACAGGAATGGAGGGACTTGCCTGTAGAAGGAATTAGAGAGTGTCAATATAACCAGCAGGACACAAGTAAGATACTGGGACCAATATCAAATACGCATTGAACCAAAAGGTGTAATACACCCCATGAATATCTACTATTGATATTATATGTGCATAGGAAGAACACATTGATTCAAGTATATTAAATTCTCCTGCATTCAATTGGGGCGGAAAACTCTATTAAATTGTTAAGAAGCCTCGAAAATACATTTGGGTCATCAATGTTAGGGCCTTAAAAGAATCCAATGTGCACTTTATCTACTGAACTTTGATAAGGGCAACTGTGCATCCCCTAAAATGATCAGGTTTTCCCTGCATCAACTCTTCTCTGTGTGATGTAGCAATTAAAACTGCTTAGTGTTACAGAACTAGGTGGGGCATCTATCAATCAATCATGATTTGTAGAACGAAGCTGCTTTACCTGTGAAGGTCTTGAGGCGCTGTGGGATCATGCTGCGGAATCAAGCTGCCAGTTCCTATTGGTTGAGCATCCATGTCTCGAGGTCCTTCCTGAACTGCTGGGGCAAAGGTGAGGCTCGAGGGAGAGGGATTTCCAGGTCTTAGCCGCCAAGAGGGAGAAGGAGCGGCCTCCACTGTTTTCCCGGACGATGCACTGGGTAGCTGCTAGGTATAGGGATCCAGAGCAGAGTTCCCTGGTCTGTTAGTGGTAATTAACTTGTTTGTTGAGGTACGCCAGTCCTTCATTGTGAAGTGCCTTGTAAGGGTGGGTGAGCAGCTTGGACTGGCATCTCTTAGCGACTGGTAGCCAATGGAGTTTCCTGAGGTGAATGGTGATGTGTGTCTGTCTGGGGAGGTTGACGATGAGTCTGGCTGCTGTGTTCTGGATGGTCTGAGTTCCCTCAGGAGTTGGGCTGTGATTCCTACATAGAGGGAGTTGCCATAGTCGAGTCTGCTGATGATGAGAGCTTGGGTGACAATTCGCCTGGTGCTGGGTGGGAGCCATCTCAAGACCTTCCTGAGCATTCGGAGGGTGAAGAAACAAGCCGAGGAGACGGCGCCGACCTTCTTCTTCATGGATAACTGGCTGTCAAGGATAATGCCAAGGTTACGGGTGTGTTCAGTGGGTTTGGAGTTTGGGCCCAGCTTGGGTGGCCACCATTTGTTGTTCCGTAGGCTGTCCTTGCCTTTCCCGAAGATGAGTATTTCTGTCTTGTCTGTGTTAATTTTGAGACAGTTGTTGCTCATCCAGATGGCCATATCTTTCATGCGCCTTTGGAACTTGTCTTTGATGGTCATTGGGTCGTTGGTCAGGAAGAGAATGAGTTGGGTGTTGACTTCTTAGGAGATGATATTGAGTCTGTGGCACCTGACGATCTTGACCAGGGGTGTTATATATATGTTGAAGAGGGTAGGGCTGAGGGATGAGCCTTGAGGCATATATTTTGTTTAAAAGCCATCTGCCTAAAAAATCATCAGCTCAACTTGGGAAAGATGCCTCTCCTGGCACTAATAGTAAGAACAAAGTAGAACCTATTTTATTTATTTTATTTATAGAGCGCAACATTCATCCAAATGGATATCACGGCGCTGAGGGAAAGCTCTTTCAAGTGAGAAAATTCAGTGGGGAGGGGAGTTCAGTAGCTAATCAAGCTTTGGGAAATAAACGAGTTTTCCATTTTTTTTCTAAATAATAAATGGCAATCGATAAGTCGAAGTTCAGTTGGAAATTCGTTCCAGAGATTTGCCGCCAGATGTGAGAAGGAACGACCCCCTACTCTGGACTTTTTAATGCGTTTGGTGCTTGCCCTGGCCTGGTGGCACGATCGTAGATTCGGTTGGGAAGATAGAACTTAATTCTGCCTTGAAGAATTTTAGGTCCAGCATAATGCAGGACCTTATGTGCATGACAGTAGTTTGAACAAGGCCCTTTGTCTCAATGGGAGCCAATGTAAAGTCATCATGCATTCCGAGGCTGAACTATACTTCCTCTTATTGCAAACCGCCTTGGCAGCCGCATTCTGGACCAGTTCAAGTCGAGAAAAGAGGTAGTCTGCCATGCCGACAAAAAAGGCATTCCCATAATCCAGCCTGCTAATAAGCAATGCTTGGATCAGGAATTTTAAACACTTTAGCAGAATCCACTGGAATGTTCTCTTTAGCATTTTTAGGATAGCAAAACTTTTCCATCAGAGTGCATGAACATGATTCTGCATGGTTAGTGTATTATCCACAAGGATTCCCAGGTTTTTTGCCACCTGTTTAGGGGCTGGGGGTTTGCCTAGAGTAGAGGGCCATCAAGTTCTATTCCAGATTTGGTGAGCAACCCCAAGCAGTAGGATTTCGGACTTGTCTGCATTAAGTTTCAGGCAATGGTCAGACATCCAAGCTGCTATTTCACTAAGACAGCTAGTAAGTCTGGCCCTAGTGTCATCTTGTCTGTCTAAAGTAACCATCAATTGGGTATTATCTGCATAGGAGCATATGTTGAGGCCCCATTTTCCACATATTTTTGCCAGAGAGGACACATAAATATTGAAAAGCGTGGGGCTTAATGATGCACCCTGTGGTACGCCATGTTTGATGGGAGATGGAGTGGAGGAAAAAATACCTAGCTGTATAGTTTGTGTTCGATTGGCCAAAAATGAATGGAGCCATTGTAGGGCTTTGGAATGTATGCCCTTGGTGGATAGTTTTCAGTAGAAAGTTGTGTGAGACAGTGTCCAACGCTGCCGACAAATCTAATAGGATCAGGGCAACGGCTTTGCCCTGGTCTACCACACATCTGATGTTGTCCAGTACTGCTAAAAGTGTTGTCTCAATACTGTTGATGGTTCTGAAGCCCGTCTGGGAAATATCCAGAAGTTCATTGGCTTCAAGATAATGAGTCAGCTGCCTATTCACTAATTTCTCCATCACTTTGGATAGGTAAGGTAGTTGGGATATGGGATGGTAGTTGACTGGGTTGAGAGCATCAGCACCTCCTTTTTTAGCAGAGGAACAACTGTGGCCGCCTTCCAGATCTCTGGGAATACTGCTGTGCATAATGACTGATAGAATTGGGTAACATGGGGGCACATGATTGAGGCAATCAGGGAGAAGATATAGTGGAGACAAGGGTCTAATGGGGATCCTGATTTGACTTCCATCATGGTTTTTTCCACCTCTTGTTCAGTGAATGGGACGAAACTGTCAAAATGGACTGGTGCATCTGAATTTGGATAAATAAATTCCTGTCTAAAATCATCAGGTGGCTGCTGTACATGAAAGGAGGCATGGATCCCTTCAATCTTGTCCACAAAAAACCTGCTGATCCCCTCACAGCCCTCACATGATGGAGTCAGCGTTTGCGGCAAACCAGATGGGTTAAAGAGCTCTTTAACTATCGTATATAGTTCTTTGGATGAGCTGCTATTCATGGCCACACGATTAGAAAAATAGGTCACTGCCCTGTCTGACACTTAATGGCCTTTATAGCCAGGACTGCTTGTCGCAGAGCCTGAAGCACTTCCTGGAGGTGAGAAAGGTGGTCCTTTCAGCTGCTACGGAAGACAGCTATGTCATCCAAATGGTAGCACAGAAGGCCTCCATACCAGCAAGGGTCTAGCTCACCAACCTCCAGAAGGTGACAGGGGCATTCTTTAATCCAAACAGCATCATTCTAAACTGATAGTGGCCCTCTGGAGTGGAGATGGCTCCCTCTATTAAGGTGATCTGCCAATACCCTGATGAAAGTCAAAGGTACTTAAGTACTGGGCAGCTGCTAACCTGTCAATCAGCTCATCAGCCTGGAGATGGGGTGAGCATACATTTTTGTCACTGAGTTTAGCCCTCTATTGTCCACATAGAATTTCAGCTCAGATGTGGTGCCAGCTGGGGCAGCTTTTGATACCAGAAGCATAGGACTGGACAATAAGCATAGGACTGGGTGGTTCAGTCACCCATAACTCCAGCATTTTGGAAACTTCTTCCTTAATGCTGGACCGAACCTTATCTGACAACCTGTAACACTTATTCTTAACAGGGAGGTTGTCCCATGTGTCCACATCATGGGTATACATGTGGGTAGGCCCAGGGATAAGGGAGAACAGAGAGGAATACGGTCCCAACACTTTGGTGGCAGGAGTTAGAGTGGGGGTAAAGGTTTACTCCCTCCACAGACCCATCTTTCTCCTTGCAGGCTAAGAGGTCAGGGAGAGGTTCACTCTCCTCTTCCTCCTCGACATCGGTCACCAGCTGCATGGTGACCTCAGACCTCTCAAAGTGGGGTTTGAGGCGATTGACATGCAGAACCCAGAGGGGTTGCCTAGGGGTCTTTCGATCCACATGGTAGGTGGTCTAAAACTTTTTCTCAATCACATCATAGGGCCCAGCCCAGTGGTCCTCTAGGGGCCTTGGCTCTACAGGCTTCATCACTCACACTTTCTTACCCGGCTGCAAATCTAATGTGGTAGAATGTTTGTCATACCACTCTTTGATGACAGCGTGGCTGGCTTCTAAGTAACTGGAAGCTTGCTTCCATAACTTTGCCAATTGGCTCCTGAAGGCAAGCATGTAGTTCACTACATCCTGGGGAGTTTCCCTGGAGCTTGCTCCCACCCCTCCTTGACCAAACTCAGAGGTCCTCTAATAGGGTGCCCAAACAGATGTTTGAAGGGGCTGAAGCCCACTCCCTTCTGTGGTACCTCCCTGTAGGGAAACAACAGGCATGTTAAGAGGATGACCCACTTATTCCTCAAGGTCTCAGGTAGGCCTCCAATAATGCCCTTCAGGATCTTGTTGAACCTTTCAACAAGCCCATTGATTTGTGGATAGTAAGGGGGGGAAACCTGTTGGTTACACCACACTCTTTCAACATTGACTGCATGAATACAGACGATGTATGTACCTTTGTCAGACACAACTTCCTTGGGGAAACCCACTTGGGTACAAAACCCCCATTAGGGTCTTTGCCACTGCTGGTGCAGTCATGGTTCTCAGATAGATTGCCTCTGGATACCTCGTGGAATGATACACCAGAACCAGGATGAACATGCTACCTAAAGCAGTCTCAGAATCAAAAGGCCCTATGATGTTGATGCCCACCCTCTCAAAGGGGGTACCAACAACAGGCATTGGGTTAAGGGGGGCTTTGAGCCTCTGCTCTGTCTACCCACTAGCCTGGCAGGTCACACAAGTCCTACAGAAGGCATCTGAGCAAGTCATAATCCTGGGCCAATACAAATGTGGAACAAGTCTTGCACAGGTATCCTGCCAGGGACATTTCATGAGTCAGCTCCAGTAAGACGGCCATTTAGCATTGGGGGACAACCAGGGCCCTTGTTGTCCCATGCACAGACATCTTAGGCTCACTGTGTAGGAGGTTGTCCTCCCAATAAATGTGGTGAGTACCAGAAGCATCACCTGCTGCTTGGGTTTCAGACAGTTGCCCCATGCCCTCAAGAGTTAAACACTCTCTCTGTACCCTACAGAACTCCTCCTTGGTGGGTCCCCCTTCTACATGCCATCCAGCAATGACAGGGAGGTCATAGAGAGGATCTATGCCCTCCTCAGTTGTCTATGGGGCAGCCACAGCAGGTGCCTCATCCACCTCACTGGGAGTGAATTCAGGGGGTGGTTCTGCATGCCCCCTGCCATTCCCCTTCTTAGCAGCTGGATGGGCCATTATTCCAGGCTCCGGCCCTTTGTGACTCCCATCCTGGGGAGCCATGGACCTTGTCATAGCACAGATCCAATCAGGTAACCTCATCATCTCCGCATGAGCTTTGAGTTCCCCTTCTTTCCAGGTAGTGTGCTCAAGGTCAATATCCAACAAACAGTCCACAGGCATGGCAGCGTTCACTGCAACTTTCAGAAGACCTGACCACCCAACCCGCCCCCCTCCCCACTAAAATGGAACAAGTTCCATTGGGAAGTGACTCTCTGTTGTCAGCTACCACAACCTAGTGGAATGCATTGGCGAACCCAGCTGACTCCTTACCATTATACTGGCTCCTGTATCCCTCGGCGCCTCCACACCTTGCCCATTGATGGTGACCCATTGCCTATACTTTGTAGCATTTGAGGGCACATGAATCTTAGGAGCCATCTCACTGTTACCCAGGGACACTAGAGTAACACTACTGAACTCAAACCACCCAACCACCCATTAACTAAGATAAACTCCTCCCCAGCACTACACTAGCCACCACTGGAACCTTTCCTCCGGTGGGAGGTGATGCTCTTTTCCTACACTTGGGATCCCCTTGTACTGTCCATACTCCTAGCACTCATAGCACTTAATGGGCTTGGGCTGCTGACTTTTGTCAGGGTAGTTTTCATTCTGGTGGCCAGATTGGGAAAAAGATCCTTTCCCCTGTGAGTGTTTTGTGGGCCTTTGGAGAACTCTGCCTTTTTATCTCCCCCCTCCTTCTTCTGGTGAGAGCACTTTGGTGCTGAACCTGATGTCTGCCTCCTCAACAAGCTTCCTGGGGTCAGAAAGCTTACTATCAACTACGTGTTGGTGTAGCTCCGTAAAACAGAGATCAAGCATGTGCTCTTTCAAAATCAAGTTATACAGCCCTGAATAATCATCTACTCTGCTGCCCCTCACCCAGTCTTTCAGTGAATTGTTAGCAAAATCTGAACAGTCCACCCAGCTCTTGTGACTGAGCCTGAAGCTCTGTCAGTATTTCTCAGGTGTCAGCCCAAACTTACAAACCAAGATGGCCTTCATTGCAGTTTAGCATGTCTGGTCCTCTACCTCTAGTGTGAGTAGGGTATCTCTCCCCACTGTGGGCATGTAACTCTGAAGACTACCACCCCAGGACTCCTCTGGGACCTTTTTGCACTCTTAGAACCACTTTATAGGCTGCTAACCAAATGTCTATGCCACCCCCTCACCATATCACTGGGCACCAAATCCTTTGGGATTCTGACTCTTGTTTCTGTAGCAACAGAGGGTATGCTGCCACCATTGCTACTGCTGGACCCTACGTGTAGTGCTCTAAAGTCCAGCTCTTTGAGGTTGAGCTCATAGGTACGTTTGCTCTCCTCTATGGCCAGCCTCCTCTCTTCTTGAGCCTGCTCCAATTTAGCAAGCGCCAGCTTTAATTTCCTTTCCTCCCTCCATTCTGCCAGCTTCTCTGGGGACAGGTTATTTGAGGAGACACTGCTCCCTGCTCGTGGAATCGCTGCAGCTTCCAACACATTGTTGACCCCATCTAAAGGCAGGCCCAGAGCCAGATCAGACTCCAGAATCAAATCATCTACTCCTCAAGAATTTCATGCTCCTCCTTTGGGGTGTCATCCCCTGCAACCTGGGTCTCTGCCCATGCTTTCTGCAACTCCACGTTCCTGGTGAAGCATCTTGTAGTAACTTGAAAATCCTTGCAGAAATCTTTCAGCTGAGGTACAGTGTAGACCACTAACTTGGCCAGCTTAAAGTCATTTCCGACAGGTGTGGGTGCTGCCTCTCCAGAGCGATACATCATTTAGGAGAAAAAACTCAAAAGGCCAATCAGGGAGTACTGAAAAAATTGAAATGGTCTTAGTATATAGATGTTGTGAACAATAAGTTCCTGTGGGGTATTGCACAAACACAGGTCCTATCCTCACCAATGATCCCCAATGTTAGTAATGGGATTCCTGGTTGGCTGAGGTATGCACCTATGCAAGGAAGGAACCACCGCTCTAGTCAGAGTAAGGTAAGTAAACACTAAAAGATAGCCCATGCTCACCCTCTGGTAGCTTGGCACTGAGCAGTCAGGATTATCTAAAGAGGCCTTTAAGATCAGCAGTCCAGGTGATTCCTTTAAGCAGTATAGCGGTTCTTCTGGCAAAGCTTCAGTTACAAGTCCAGTACGGTCTGATTTTAGAGGTCAGAGATACAGTATTTATACCCAAAAGTGCCTTAGAACTGAGGGTGACTTCAAAGAGTGGTCTTTGGAGTGCAAAAGTATCCTTTCAATCCAGCCCTGTCTGCCAGGCTACCCATGGGGGTATATCAGCACTTTGTGTGGGGACAGGACTCTACCTATTCAGTGAAGTGTTAGCCCTTCCCTTTCATCCTGCCCAGGCAGATCCATCAGAATAAAGATGTATGTAGATTGGTATTCAGACACACCTATCCTTCCTGTGGTTGTGGCTATCTAGAGGGAATGCACAAAGTGTAGCTGTCACCAACCCCAGACGTGTATTGGAGGCAGGCTGCAAGGCACACAGAGCAGAGAAATATCCACATTTTAAAAGTGTCATTTCTAAAACAGTAATTTTAAATCCAACTTCAGCAGTAAGGACTTAAAAGTGTATTAAGGAATTCCCAATGTTAACCTATGAGAGGGGTAGGCCACACAGTAGTGAAAAACGAATTTAGCTGTTTGTCGCTACCAGGACATGCAAAACATAAAAGAACATGTCCTACCTTTTATTTACACAGCATCCTGCCCTTAGGCCTGCTTAAGCCCTACCTTAGAGATGGGTTATGTGTAAGACAAGGGGAGTTTAAGACTGGGTAAGTAGTTTTAAATGTCAAATGGAAGTGGCAGTAAACTGCACACACAGGCACTGCAGAGGCAGGCCTGGGACACATTTGAAAGGCTACTTCTGTGGGTGGCACAATCAGTACTGCAAGCCCACTAGTAGCGTTTAACTTCCAGGCCATGGGTGTATGGTATACCACTTTAAAAGGGACTTACAGATTAATTAAATATACCAATCATTTATACACCAATTACACACATGTTTAAGGAAGAACCACATGCATGTTAGCACTGGTGAGCAGTGCAAAGTGCTCAGAGTCCCAAGGCCAACATTTACATCCAGAACAAAAAGGAAGTAAAAAGCAAAAAGTTTGGAGGAACACCAATCAACACAAGAATGACTGGTCTAACAGGTGTACTGGACTCATCTCTTTTTGTCTCTCGCCTTAAAATGACACCACAGTTTTGGTAAGTAAATCTCCTCTACCAGTGTTCCTTCAGACGAGATACACATATCCAAGGCAGACTGTATATGCAACTCAAATCCCAACACTAGGCTTCCGTCAAAACCACTGCAGCGACAAAGACCACAATTTTTCCAATTATACCAAAAGATTGGAATATTTGAGACATCATCTTGGAGCAGTCAAGGTGATGCACTCTACAAAGGCTGATTGAGGCACTGAATTATCCACAAGGTTTTCATGATGAATTATTTTAGTATTAGAACCACCACAATAAATAGCCAAAACTAATCCAGTGATCAATAACATTACCTTTTGTGTAGGCCAACTGGATGCAACATTTGGAGTTATGGTGCACACCGTACTAGACAATGTCACTTACATTTTAAGGTAGCTTGGAGAGGAAAAGCCACATCTAGGCAAAAACTTCAAGGGAAAAAACGAATGAAAATAATTTACTCAAAGCCAAAAAATATCCAAGCCCACTACTAACCTACAAATAAGTAGTAAAAAAAACTAAACAACCAACAGGAGAGAATAGAGCCACATCAATTAAAAACTCCCTTTCTGTCATTTTCATCTCCATTAATGTCCACTGGCACAGAATAAGAGATTGAAAAGCCTTCTGTGCATCAGCGTGGGGGAATAGCAAGCTTGGGATCACATTTTTCTCTTCTAAGGAAATTAAGTCAATTAACATACATGTAAATATTAATTATTCTGATCGGAAAAAAAGAAAAGTAACATAGCATTTGAACGTTCTTATTACCTCATATTCTGCTTTTCTGTTAGCTATTTTATCACTAATCTTCTTTTCCTCTTCCATAAGTTTTGTCACCAGATCCTGTGCCAATTTTTTCGAATTATCTGCATCTAGTTTCTGTATAAGGAGTATGTCTTTCTCATTCTCAGCATCCTTTACTTCATTCTTGGAGCATGAAAAAGTAAAAAACCTAAATTAGTGTGTAAAATAAATCTTAATTGGTATATTTTATTGAAGAGAAACAAATGTAGATCACCCGCCAGTGTTTTAATTCTTCTTGCAGTTGTTGTAGCTCCTCCACGCCCATATTTCCAATACTCAGCACAGCTCGACCTAAAGTGTAAATACATGCGTTACATACACAGATTTGAAGAAACCCAACTCCAAGTATTGGAACCCCCTCCATTCTGTAAACTACTACAAAAGGTACTAGGCATCAACCTCCAAAACATGGTATTGATTGCAGCAAAGGTTAGGGCCCAATTCACATCAAAATCTATGTGCAGAGATTTCAGACTTCATAGTATTCACCAATTTCGGTTGCAAGTCTCCAACAAGTAATAGTAGACCCCGCCCTCTTAAGTATGGCACTAACAACATAAATTACAATGCTAAAGTTACTACTAGTAATTGTACAACCAGATTACTGAGCACATCTATAAGCTGAGATCTCAGCAGGAGAGGCAGATTGTTGCTTCCACGATGGAAAACTCAGAATGGAAACATATAAGCAAACAGCACTAATCTGACTTAAATTGTTCCAGCAAAGACTTAAAACCAGCACACACCCAAGGCTCTAACCTCTTGCCTTTGGGCCATGTGTCTCAGTTTCAGGGCGTTGTACTACAGCTTTAGCCATCAGAATGCAGTCCACTCCACTCAAGAGGACGAGGAACTTTACTGAGGTGGCAGCCCTTGTAGTTGCCTTTGCTGCTGATCATCACAGGAAACTACATGGTCTACCTCCATACACCCTCAGTGGAGTGGAGTAGGCGGCATTGTGGCATTTGCCGTGAAGGGGTGCACCACAAGGGCCCTGAAGACAAAGTGGTGCAGGGTGACAGGAGGCAGTGATGGAAAATTTCTCCAGGATTTATGTGTGATTGCGTGTTTCTGTTGACATTAGCGGTTTCCATGTTAGCCTTTCCCCCATCAATGGATGTATCCTTTTTAGAATGTTATGTGGCCTACCTGTTCCGGTATTCCAAATTTAAGGCCAGGTACGAAACTTTACCACTCTATTTTACCGCTACATTTCTATTCCACACTTGTAGCATACTCTACCTACACTCCATTCAACCCGCACACAGTTTTTACCCCAATTTTAGACATTAGATTGACTAGTATTATCTTAATTCACTATTTTGTAATACAGTCCCCAAATCAAATGCATTATAGCAACAGCAGGATTAGGAATGCCATCTACTGTGTCAAGGCGACAACCAGAGCACACTTCTAAATGCATACTATTCACACACAAACACACATATATGCCATACTAATAATATCTATGACACAAACACATTTTTTTTATCATGGTTTTTATCGCATTGTTCCCCAATAACCTTCCACACCCCATTGAAACCGCCCAACGTCCCAGCAGTTATAACTACCCTACCTTCCGCAAAAATCCCAGGTCCCCACCTGTCAAACCTCAAAATTATCTAATCTAATAACCATTCCGCTATTCCAAGCTACAAGCAGACTAACACCAATATGCTCTATGTTCCCGCTCCCTTTATAGACCACACCTTCCCATCAAAGCACCAACACATCAAGATGAAAGAGAAACAAAATCTGAAAGGCTTTCACTTCAATGCAAGATCCATGAACAAAACCCACTTCAGTATATTTGGTCTGCACCCACATGCAATGAAGCCAGCTCATCTAAATACGGAATTAACAAAAATCGTATTGGTAAAACGGGAAAAAGTCTGGCTTTCATCAATAGAAAAACACTAAAAATATCACACATTGAAAACCTAACAATGGACAACTGTGTATCCGTGCTGACAAGAAGTCACGCTACTTTAACTCTCACTTGTCTCTTTCTCTTAATATAAAGACTATCACCCTGCAATGCAAACTTTAAAGATATCTTATTTGATACAGTGACCAAGAACCATCTGTACCACGCAGGCCTATGCATTCTAGGAGATCTGAACATAGGTGTCCCAACCAACCTAGAGAGCCCTTCAACCTCTAAAGAAATTGTCCTGGCCCAGCTCACTCTACTAAACACATCCTAGATGACATGTTACCCCAACCCCCACCACACTCTGCTTCCCCCCCGCTCCCTCTGGAACAGGTCACAGTGACAGGCAATTTGCCAGTATGCTGAAGTGACCACAACAACATCATAAGCTTCACGATCAACATACCTATCTCCTATAACATTATTAAGAAACAGACAAGAACCAGCGATAAATGCTCATAGAGACAATGGAAAAAATAGCCCTCCAAATACTTACCGCTCTTGAAAGAGCTCCAACAAATATGCAATCACAATGCTCATAAGCGGGATCCACACTGCACTGGACAAAACAAACAGTAACAGATCCAGGGTTAGCTACAAAAAACAGCTCAGGGTTAAATGCCAACATCAAAAGAATGAAAACAAAAGTCAGCATACTACAATGGAAGTGGAGAAACTCAAGAGATGGAAAAGAACAGTACCACAAAAGACAACACTGCTCCACACACATTACTGAAGTTAAATGCCCTTCAATGGAACTTGACAACATTCTAGCAGAACTCTGCAAAGTAGCGTGCCAAAACACATAAAAACACAATTGGAAGAATTCTAAGACAAAATCCTCATGGAATTGGTCTTAATAATTAGAAAGATACAAATGACCGTAAAGAATAATATAGACAACATAGCCCAAACACATTACCCAAGCACCATAGAATGAGACATAAGCAATATTTCACAACTAAATACTCTGGATACCCATTCAGAAAAACATCACTACATGGTCATCACAAGCAGAACATTAGGATCATCTTTGGATCAGGCAACTCCCAAAAACTTTAAAGATACCTTCACGCAGCCTGAGTAAAGGACGTAGCTAAACAAGCCTTGTAATTAGGTACATTTGAAAGAGCAATGCTTACTCAACTTTCAGAATTTACAATACAAAATTACTTAAAATCAAACAAATAATGTACCTCCAGACTAGGCAGAGGTACAGTAAGTCATCATATCCATTTGGGATGACATAAAACTCACAGTGAACAAGATTGGAGTGTTCACTCTGTTGCTTTTCGACCTAGCAGAGGCATATCAGAATGTCAACTTCCACAAGCTTTTACAAAGAGTCTCGTTTGGAATATGTGAAAATGTTCTGTAAAGGATTGTTTCTTACCTCAAACATAGTGTGGTACACCTACCACTTTTTACATTGGCTCCTCATACCCCGCACTGTGAAGTCCCTTAGGGGCCCATCATATCTCCATTATTATTGCCTTCACGGTCACTATCTAAAATGTTGTTTACACTCATCCAATTGACAGGACATTTTGCAAAATACTGGAACGTTTCTAGATTTATAACAAAAATATGTTGCCTGCCTCAAATAGAGTCATTTCAAGATTAAGCGATTTCTTGTGCCATAATCTCCCTTTGGCTAGTCAAGTGTTCACCACTGCATTTTGGCCATGGACAGTGCTTCATCTTTTTACTTACGGTTATTGGTGTGATGTGCTGTTTATGTGGCTTTTTTTCTCCACTCATCTTTATTTACTTCACCTAAACATTTCTTTTTGTCTCATTCTCATTTTAGGTGATGTGAGAAAACATGGTGAGTACACAAACCAGGAATCATAGGTGAGCAGTATACAATACTCTTCTATGATGTTTGACAGCTATCCTCTTTAATATTTCAGATGTCTTCAGAAATAAGTGTACTTTATTTTCACTGATAATAGCGTGGGGAATGCCCTCCCTCGTAAACTGCCCCTTCATGAAGTCAATGACTATTGCTTTTCTGACCGTCCCAACAACTTTCACAAGCACTTATTTAGAATAGGAATGCACCAGCTCTAAAAGATGCCATTCACTAGCAGGTAACATGTTGAAGGGTATCATATCCTTAGCCATTTTACTCCAAGGAATCAGTGGCACTTAAACTAGCGACAAACGCACAAATGAGGTTTGACACTAGCAGCACACTGATGGCATTCGTGCACAAATTTCTCCACCATGGAGTTCATCTTGAGCCACCAATAAGCATATCTGACTTTCGATTTGGTCATACTTAATTTCTTGGTGAAACGCAGCAGCTTCTTCCAGCATCCCTTGATGATAGGCCTTGACATCAACATTACATGCTCCTAGGTATTCAGGTTCAGTATAATCCCCTGGTTTGTCTGATGTAACTGGCTGAACAAGCCATCACATTTCTTGGCATCGTACACCGCCCTCACCGTTTTCCTCCCTTAAGCGTCACCTTCATGCATATGCTGCTTACTATATCAAGGTTGTTTACGCAATATTTTCCTGGGTTAACATATGCTTCTACAGGTTGACCCATATCATACCAAATTCTCTCTCAAACCCCTTACCTCCTGCGAGCGTCTACAGAGCTCCTGACTCTCCCAATACTGATGCATATCCCATCCAGTTTTATTTCACACTTTTCACCTGCAAAACATTTTTTTTATCTTCTTCTACCTCATCATTTCCTCCTTTTAGCTGCACTTTATTCATCCTATGCCATCCAGTACAGCGTCCCCTCTTCCTACAGGTCTACACATGAAGTTCCTCGTAAAACACAATTCAATTCAGGGAGATTTATTGAGCATGGTAACCTACCCAGTGCTGGGTAGGTTGCGCTCGGATAATCAAATACGTAGGTTTTCTGTTTTCTAAAGCCGCAAAGGTTCTTATTTAATCTGAGAGTGAGAGGCAAGGCGTTCCAGAGCTTGGGGCAAGAAGGCCCCCTACATCTGGCCTTTTCATCCTAGGGATGCAGAGCTGGTGCACACTGGTTGATCTAAGGGCTCTGTTTGACTGATAAGGACTGATCAGTTGATTGAGGATGCTACCGACAAAAACGTGGGGCTGTGACATGTTTGCTGCTGCCATTCTAACTCCATTCTAACCCTACATTGAAATAAAGTAACACAAACTAAAATATTAAGTTAAATAACAATAAGGTTTTAATTTTCTTTATTGTAGTAAACAAAAGGGCAGCTAATCAAAGCATAACAGAATGCTTCCAATCACTCATAATTATCAACTTCACACGGCAACATTTCTGTACATATATACATACATCACACCCTCAAGATGCAAATTTCGAAACTTAGTACAGTTTAGGAAATACACAAAAGGCGGATTCTTCCCTCAAAACTATCATGCTCAAAAAGTGATATGGACATTGTAAAACAATCCCACACTAATTTAAAAAGAAGCAGATAAAGCGAGCTACATAGTTAGCTAACACCCACATGACCTTACTGAGGTGTACAGTCAACTTGCAGATGACTCTGGTTATAAAAAGTTTGACTTTAACCCACTTTCAAAATACCTCAAACCCTTCTTGAAAATGTTTTTCTACAATCCTTCGAACAGTGGAAGAAATAAATTGATCTATTTTTTTTACCATCCTAAAAGGGAAAGCTTTTACATGCTGTATGTTAGGATACAGATTCACAACCTCTGCTCATTCCAGACTTACCATCAGATCCGAAATACCACCAAGGATGTTATGAATAGATTAGACAATATATTATGGCAAGAGAATCCCTATTTAGCTACCATTGACATTGAGGCTTATTTATTTCAATCCATAATAAGGATGGCTTGGAAATAATCACAAGAGCACTGACAACTGAACCCGCACACTTCTTGATAGTCAACAAACTATATTAGAAATGCTTGTTTTTGGTCTGAATAACAATGTTTTCATCTTCGAATAATTACATCTATATCCAACAATTCAGGGCAATGATGGGAGGCACATTTGCCATGCCTGTATCCTATTTGAACAGGCAGAAAGGCACTAGATATGGTGAAAAACCTTCATAGAACGCACATCCCATATGAAATACTGGGGAAAATGTAATGATCACATACTACCTACTATTATGGAAAGGAGACCTAGGACTTATTCAAAATATTATTCTCATAAATATTAATTATTTCAACTTCCAACTCGCAATACAAACTTCAAAAGTGGAAGAGAATTGATTCGATCTAACAATCTACATACATGACAATAAACTACGAACTAAGCTTCACAGAAAACAATTTTTCTTCTAAAAACACTAGAGTTTAATATATTTTCTGCCTTGCGAAACCCTGAGTCTTCACGTTATTTATGGAGAAACGTGCTGGCTGTACAATGCATTCATGCAAACTGGAAAGAAATAAGTTGGTGTGAGTTATCTTGAACAATGGGATGGAAAATGTATCTACTGTCTATCAATTTATTGGAAATATAATTGTGGTGTCCATACCCACATCGTGAATACACTATTTAACTTAAGGCTATGTAAATCATCCAACAGATTACAATATAATTCCATAGAAAGGCAATTACAGTAGGGGTTCCAGGACGTGGGCCCTAGCCACATTACTACTCTTGCAGTTCTGGGTCTGACATTACCAGTGGAGTGGATCCCTCAAAACTTTGACCCTCAAGATGGCAACTGAAAGGCCTTCTTCACCAGATATTGCAGAGTATGCACTGGGCATCAAATGATCAGTGGAAAAAGGTGATATTACTGCAGGTATGTCTGCTTCAGCACTCAGAGGGGGAAACTTTACGACATGGATATTTGCTGACTGACTTATATCATTTAGAACCGCCACTTTGCCATATACAGCAATCTGGGAGTTCACCATACTTTGCCTAAAGGATGCTTCCTTCCAGAGCTCTAGGCTCACGTCCTTCCAACCCACCTCTGGTGACTAACCTCTTTTCCTCACAAGGTCACTGATGCTTCCATACTTGGCCCTTGTTTCAATTTATCCTATTGGTCTTCGAATGCTGCAACATTCTTTGCCGCTGCTCCAACTAGCTCCTAATCACCCTACTATAAGCATAATAGATCCCTGTCCCCAGAGTACATGCTCTCTTGATAAGTCTCAGACTTATCTATGATCTGTCTTCTGTTTCCCTCCACCTGTAAAACAGTCTTTCTATAAATTACTCGAGTGTCAGTCAGTCAAAACACTTTTATTCGATTATTTAAAATCATAAAAAGACACAGGTAAAAACATTTCATGTCAAATCTACAATAAACAATGTACATCAAAACTTTAAAATCCTATACATTCGTCAAGTACGAGGGAGCAGATAAAAAAATTACACATAAAAACTCATTTTATAAAAATAAAATCAGACAAGAATGTTCGGGGCACATAAACTCTTAGTCTTGATCCGCACAGCAGCCACTAAAAAGCTTGCAACATGAAATATATCACGGGCACTACTTAGCATCTGCAAATAAATGAGGGCTGGCCTAACCTGCATAATCCCCGCCTCCCTCAAAATAGGCAACAAGAATTTTTTTCGAATATCTGAGTAATGCTCGCAGAACATAATAAAATGTAAAATGTCTTGTGCAGAAAAGTTATCACATTTACATGGGTTCGAGTTTTCTGGTTTACCCCATGTTGGGGAAAAACCCAATGTTAAGTGGATTAAATTAAAACGAAATCTGATCAGGAGATGCCGATGAAAGGGTCTGGTTATTAATTTTAGATAAGGCTCAAGTGTAGGAGAGGTAACTAATACATAATTAGCTTTCACAAGGGGTTTTTTCAGTTCCTGCTCCTCCCTTTCCAATACTAACATATTTAAAAAATTAATTTTAGTCCAACCCACGTCTTCTCACTTGATACAGTCCGGGGAAGAATAAAGCTCTGAGCGCCCTAATCTTGTAAACATTGTTTTAATGTAGACCAGCCAAGGAATCTTACAGGCTTTATCCAAGGCTAAACAGTCATCTAGGATCAGGTGATTCAGCTAGATTTCCTGGTTAAGCCAAGTCTTTAGCCTTTAAAGGGGCAATTTACAATAGGTCTGTGACTTACCCCAGCCCCAGTTCAGTGTGAATCGAAAAAGTCGGCGTAGACTGTGGCACAGATAAAAGAGATCTTAAAAATGTATTTTCCGCCACCTGAATCCTATCTTGCGGTGTGTAGCCCCAAATTGCGGAGCCATATTTAGCAATTGCTAAGAATTTGGATTTATAAACTTTTATAATTGCCTCCATTGGTCTAGCCCCCAAGCGTTTTGCGAAACCCATAAAAGCCGAGGTAGATCTAGCTACCGCATTACTTTTGTACTTCTGCTGGGGGCCCCACGTATCTCTTTCGTCAAAGAGGACCCATAAATATGTAAAAACGGGGACCCGCTTAACCTTAGCACCACAGCAAAAGAAGGATTTCGTTTTCTGTTTTCTACTTTTCTCCCCTACAATCATGACAGGAGACTTTTTTATATTTATTTTCAGGTCCAATGACGTCATAAAATTACCAAAGGAGTCCAAGAGCTTTTGCAATCCTACCCCAGTATGGGCCAGTAAGACCGCATCGTCAGCGTATAGGAGAACCGGAATTACAGTATCTCCTATACGAGGGACGTTCAAGGAAGCCTCACCTAAAGATATCTCCAGTGCATTTATGTATAGTGTAAAGAGAAGGGGGGCCAAGATACACTCTTGCCTGACCCCCCTCTTTGAACTAAAGTGACTGGTGCATCTACCCTCCTGTGTGACCCTAACTGATGGTAAAAGACCACAATGTAGGTCGGCTAAAAAATTAACCTAAGACGGATCAATACCCAAATCCAATAAAATTTGCCACAGCTTTGATCTGTTCACCAGGTCAAAGGCTGTGGAGAGGTCCATAAAACCCATGTAAAGGGACCCCTCCTTGGCAATTGTGCATTTGCTTATTAAAAGCTGTAGGTTCAGGCACTGATCAAGAGTACTTCTCTTTGGTCTAAAACCATATTGAAGGTTTGAGAGGACCCCTCTGCCATCCAACCAATCCGTAAGTTTGTGCAGGATTACTCTGCCCAAGATTTTAACTGCAGAGTCTATCAGAGAGATTGGTCTATAGCAAGAGGGGTCCCCTCTCTGTCCCTTTTTAAAAACCGGAATAATGGTTGATGTGGCCCATGATACAGAAACCCATTTGATCCTGACACGTTCAAAACACGTTCCTGACACGTTAAAAACCGGAATAATGGTTGATGTAGCCCATGATATGGGTAGCCCATGATATGGGAAACCCATTTGATCCTGACACGTTAAACACATTTGTCAGAATCTTAGCCCAGAATTTAGGAACACTCTTATAGAGATCTGCCGGCACCCCATCAGGGCCAGGCGCTTTGTTCTTTGACATCTCTAAGATTGCTCTCTCTACTTCATGCACCTCAAAACTAATGGGGAGACTGACTGCATGAGGGATATGTCAACTAAGGGAGTCTCCTGACCCTGATAGCCATATATAGTCCTAAAATGTGCTAGCCACTCTTCATCCGGAATATTACATTCCAGAGGAGTATTATCTGATCCAGAAAAAAAAATGATGGTTAACAGTTGACCAGAATATTTTGCTTTCCCTCAGGACTTCATCTGATAAAAGTTTATTCCAAGCTTCATCTTTAATCTGTTGTTTACGATGTAAGATAGCCTGTTCATACAATTTTCTTAAACTTGCAATCTGTTCCCTGTTTCTTGGTCTTACTTTCAGAGCTTGAAGCAGGGAAGAATGAGCCCGGGAACAGCTACTGTCAAACCATTTTTCGCCATGACAAGTTCTAGATTTAGTTTTAACCTTCAGATCATTTGTTATCTGGCTACATATGGCAACATAAGCATCCAATATCTCCAACCTTGGTGCAGAATTATCCAGGCATATGGCTACTTCAATTTCAACCTTGGGCAGCAGTTCTTGTAAGAAGGATTCCGGGACCAACTTTGACCATTTGAGCCTCCTCCATTGCTCTTTTGTGGTCAAGTGACTAACTCCCAAGGTCGCGCTTTCCTTGAAACCCAAAACGATCCCTGAGTCCACCTCTAAAATCACAGGATTATGATCACTAAAAACAGACACTACTACTTTATATGACAAAACCCTAGCTAAAGCAAAAGATGACAAAAAATATAATCAATAACAGTACCTGTGTCTTTCCCTTTAAATGTGGGGGCCCTCGGCCCTCCGTCATCACATCCTGATTCAAAAAAGTTCATAATAGCCAGGAAATTCTCCAGGACCTCCCCTTGTTTCGTGTGTTCAAAATGTGGGGTCACAGAACAGGGGGGGGGGCCTTGCTGATCTTCTGTATTACAGTTCAAGCTACAGGGATGTATATTAAAATCACCCATTAGAATAACATCGATTATAGTGTTTTGTTTGGATCTATATTCCAACAAAAAATCCTCCAGGGAAACTAAGTGTTGATTAATAAAATCACTCTCCCCTGAATTATAGAAAATAATAAACAACGTTTTTGGTATTTTGGACACAGACAGCTCAAGATCCTGACTCCAGCTGCTTCAAAGTGCCATTCAAGTTAAGTGAGAAAAGGAGAACTAAACCTCTCTTTGCCCTACCAGCCAACCCTGGGACTGCCGGTATGCCAAATTGACTATACCCGTCTATGAAACAATTATTTGTTATGTCCCATGTTTCCTGTATGGCTATTATATCACGCAGTTTTAAAAAAGCCACCCAGTTCTCATCATCTTTCTTTGACTATATTCCTGCAATATTCCAACTTAAAATCTTACAGGAGGTAACTTGGTTCTGTTCAATGGCTCGCATCTCAGTAGACTGAGTTGTTTCTTCTAGTCAGTCATTCTCCTCCAATGGAGATAAAGGAGAAAAATGATTAGACAGGGCTATATCCATGACCTGTAAGTTTTGGGATCTTGGCTGCATTCGTGGAACCACTTCTATGCCATTAGAGCTCTGACGTGGCTGACCCACCATTTGGGAAGAAAGAGAACTTTGGGCAGTCCATGGAGTTGGCTTCCTCCTCCATGCTAGTGGAGATGGGAATGTAGGATGTGCATTTATCTGTACGTCTAGGGGAGGATAGAAGAAGCCCAAAGACATTGGTCTAATCCCGGTATCCATAAGATCAGATGCATCCCAGAACCGTCTATCTGCTACATCACGTTTGTTAAAATTTACGATAATACAGTCCCCTTCCATACACTTAGGGCGGTGTCCGACCCAACCTACCCTTATAGCCATGATGATTCTTGTGGAAATATCTGTGTCCCCGCTGGAGTACTCCCTGCACCAATTTCTAGAATGTCTTAAAAGCTCCTCTGTAGACTCTATACAGTTATCTTCAAGTGGGGGTACTCCTATGTGTACGGCCACCAAAGGGGCTGCTACGGGGGGAGATGCAGCTTAATCTCACAGGGCTTTAATGAATTATTGTTAGGACTCCTTGTCAGATTCTTTTGTTCGACTTTGCTGCCAGCTACAGGGACGACACAAGAGGAAAGAATACCAGAATCATGTTGTTTGGTAATCCCATTCAGGCCACTTATTTTGTCTCGGGATAGCTTGAACCTGCGTTGGGGTTGGCCTAGCATTGAGGGAATAACTCTCCTTACGCCCTGCATTAGCTGTATGAACTTGCTGGACTTGTGTAGATAGGCCCTGCTGCCCTCTATTATCTTTAACAAAGGAATCAATAAGATTGCATCTCTTTAGAAGTCCTGCCACACATGTGTTAAGAGTGTCCACAATGTCTTTAGCAATTCCAACCAGAACAGGCTCTAAACGTGAGCTAAACAGAGCCTCTACCAAGTCACTCAGTTTTTTTAGTATGAAAGAGTCACTAGTGCTGGGTAAGTCAGTTACATGTTTTGTCTTCCTTGAGCATTTCTTAGTGCTTCATTTTCCTAGGTTCTGTTGTACATTTAGACCAGGGCAATCTTCAGGCGGAGACTGGGCATCCACAGACCCCACAGCAGCCAACTCCACTATGGTATTCTGTACTTCGATATCATCAGTAGGGTTAATTAACACTGGGACAATTTCCAAGTTTTTCCCTGGGGTAGGCTAAACAGTCATCGCAGCCCCTTTAGTCGCAGTCGCAGTTGACATTAAAGGGGGGCTTAATCCCAGCTCTTTCTCTGCATTAGCGATCTCTTTGCTTATAACACCCACCGCTGAGGTCAGATAGGAAATAATAGAATCCGCCTTCCTAGTTACTTTTGCCTTCTGGCCCCCCTGCCCCCCATTAGACGCTTGTTTGCGCTTACCCATTTGCAGAATTTAGGGGAGTGGGCCGTCCTGGCCTCTTCTGGCCTATGACGGCCACAGACGGCCCGCCCTTTTCCCGGGCTTAGCCCGGCGTCCGCCCGCGCGCGTCCCGCGGGGCGGGAAAGGGCTATTGATTAAATCACCCCCGGTGACAGGGGGAGGGGCCGCTTGTCCGTTCCTCACCCCGCGGCCTCCTGGGGCTTGCAGTCCTGGGTCTGCGTCCTTTCCCCCAACCAGCGACGATGCGATGCGTCTCCTGCGGAACGGGAGACGCGAGTGGTATTTGAATGCCCCCGGTGACAGGGGGAGGGGCCGCTTGTCCGTTCCTCACCCCACGGCCTCCTGGGGCTTGCAGTCCTGGGTCAGCGTCCTTGCCCCCAACCAGCGCCGATGGATTGTTTTCCCATCATAATAAAGACCTCAAATGTAATGTGTAATGTAATGTAAGGTGGATTTTTAGAGCACTGCTTGTCACCCGTACCGGTATCCAGGCGCTGATGTAATCCTCTTCCTTCATGTAAGTGGCCACACCCAGTGTGGGCCTCCTAGAGTAGCTGTGCCGATTATAGGGATCTTCCATATCTGCCGAGTAAATACCTATCCAGGCAGTCAGATCTCATCAATCAAGGCTAGTCCAGGTTATTTTGGTATCTTCCAGAGCTGTCCGAGGAGTGAGCAGTGAAACACAAGTACCAACAAGTGCACAGGGAGCCCCGTAAGTCATGCGAGCATTCAGCACACCAACCTCCACTTTCGTCTGGCCCTTCCGCACACCGCAGCAACCACATTATCACTAACGAAAAGTGGGCGAGGACTGTTTGACCTGCACAAATAGCTTGCTCAGAGGGTCTTCAGTGCAGAGGCTGCATAAAAGGATGTAGTGAAGACAGGGTTCTGCTTGCACACATTGCTATGCTAGCATAAGCGTATTAGAAATTTAAACGCCATTTTGACATTTTGCAGCTTTTGCACACGACACTACATGTAACTGTTGTTGTAAGTTAGACTGCTTTCTTTTTCTTCGCATGAGAATGGTCTGTTTTTCATTTCCCTAGACTTACATCGCTACCTTAGTCTGTACACTGTGTGCAGAAGTCTTCAAGGTCATAATAACAATGTTTGCTGTTGATTCAGTTTGATCTAGACACAACTTGCACACAGCTGCAACCAACTGAAATTCATGTGCCCTTAATATTGCACTGCATGCATGATTTGGGCACTTGGTGAAAAAACCTTTCCAGAGACAGAGAGCTTTGCTCATTCTGCGATTGTGATTCACCTCAGCTGATCTTGGAGGTATGGGGTTGCCTAAGAGAACTTCTATTATAATAAAACCTCCTAGCAGGGGAGGGTGGTTCACAAGGTGCTAAATGACCGGTTTCCACGATCATGGTAACATGATTTCTCCCTTTGTGTTTTATGGAATTGTAACAATGCTGATTGTTTTATTTCTAAACATATGCCTGCTTATGTTAGCCAAAATACTGCATCTTAGAGCACGTAATTTAAAATAAACGTTTTAAACTTTTCCGTGTCTCGGATTACTCACGTTGTGGACTGCTATGAGAATAAAAACTAAAGAGTGCTCTTGATTCCCACCATTCCTGAGAGTACCCTAAGTCGCTTGTTCTGGGTTATCTAATCATTGGTAGCTTTGCTGTAGTACGGAGAGCTAATGAGACACTGATGCTAGTCGGATAAGGAGTTCTGGGTATTGAGGTGAGTTTTATGGTACACCACAGTTCACTGAGGTCCTGGTTTCCTGTGCATAGTTCTGTGCATGAGCAGAAACCCTGCAACAAGGGCACCTCATTGCCTCCCCTTGTGAGCCTCAATGGCCTTGAGCTGGCTCCAAGAAAAGGAGAAAGAAACTAAGGTGGCTTAGAAGCTTATCAGTACCCTGCCTCAAAAAATAATTTAAAATAAATACAATGGCTCTTCTATCTAAATGAACGATTGTAGGTTATGAAATTGGAATTGGATATTACAACCCTCTTTATATCTCTGGACTAGAGACGGCTTTAACAGTCTCACTCATTGAATATAAGCATTACACCTTAGAGCATCAGATTCACTCATTGTTTTTAGGGCTCGGGCCTACATCACACTGCGTAGCAGTGTGGGCGTGGCCCAAGAGTCCTTTTCTTAGGGCCTCCGAAAACCTACCTAACAAATTCCTGGCTGCTCGTGCTTTTTCATCTTTTTTTTTGCCAGTTGCATTTCGATTGGCCTTCTCGTGAGTGTGTTTTTGGAAGAGAGCAAGCAATAGGCCATAGGCGGTAGAGTAGCTCCGTCAATGGCATATTGCGTGCGGTCAAGCGCACCAGAAGGCCATATTTCTTCAATTATCGCGGCTGTCAGGCCCGCGGTAATTGAAGACAGATGCTGGGCTATCTGGCTGCAGCCTTGTGCGGCTCGCCCAGCTCTAAAAAGGGAACCTCCCTCCCTCCCCGAACAGGGAAGTTGGCTTGAATGATTGCGTATTTCAAGAAAGACCTTAACGGCTTTCTTGTTTGTAACCTCGCCTGGCACGTTTTGAAACAAGCAGTTTATTTTTTATCTTTAGGTAGTCAAGTTGGACTTGGTAAAATACAACAGCCATGCGGTGAAAGAAGCTTATGCTTCAAGCTTAAAAGTGTTGCTTTTTCTCTTCACTACATAAATTGCCTTTTGGACAAGAATATTTTTATCCATGATTAACGCTGTTTATACGAGTCGGAGCACTGTCATTCCCGAGTGACGAAACGAAACCTCCAAAGTCCCGGCCACACAACGCTCATGTGTCCCGTCCGAAGTGCCAGCCTGTCACATACGTGCAGATAACCATCACTCGCATTAACCTGAGACTGTACGCCGTACTGTTGCCCATCACCTCCCCAATCTTTCCGTCCTTTCCGAAATAGCAGACGGTAGTCATCTTGCCTACACGTCCCGAATATTTAAGCCTGTCCCCGTCTATTCCGTAACTAAGTCATTTCTTGGGAAACTCCACCTAAAACCAATGAGTGATTGATTCACGTTATGCTGTACCAGCCGAGTATCCGACTCTAAGAGGGCGGACCAGACACAGGCACGTGCGGACTCGACAGCCAATGAGAACTTCGGAATTCGGAACGGCACACTAGAATTGGCTGGTGTGCACCCCACACCTCAAATACTTGGCCACTTTACACATTAGCAGCACTGCCCCCTCCGTGACACTTCTTGAATACACTCAGCCTTGTGATTGGCTGTTTTACGATCAGGATGTGCTAATAATAAGGACATACGAGTAGTGACTCCCGTTCAAAGAATAAATGAGAAACGGACGACGGGGCGGACATGAACCTGAATCCACAGACGCCAGTGTAAGTAGCGGAGAGGTGGCCACCGCACCGCTTATTGGTGGACAGTGTTGTAAAACTTGCTTAAGCATAATGATTTGCAATGCCTATCAAAGATCTGGTGCAGTTGCTTAGATTTGTACTTCTGTGAACAGTTCGAGGAGTTAATGTGAGATTGTGCTGTGTGCTGTTGAGTGCAGAGTGTTGTGTGCTGTTGAGTGCAGAGTGCAGAATGCTGTTGAGTGCAGAATGCTGTTGAGTGCAGAATGCTGTTGAGTGCAGAATGCTGTTGAGTGCAGAATGCTGTTGAGTGCAGAGTGCTGTTGAGTGCAGAGTGCTGTTGAGGGCAGAGTGCTGTTGGGGGCAGAGTGCTGTTGGGGGCAGAGTGCTGTTGGGGGCAGAGTGCTGTTGGGGGCAGAGTGCTGTTGGGGGCAGAGTGCTGTTGGGGGCAGAGTGCTGTTGGGGGCAGAGTGCTGTTGGGGGCAGAGTGCTGTTGGGGGCAGAGTGCTGTTGGGGGCAGAGTGCTGTTGGGGGCAGAGTGCTGTTGAGTGCAGAGTGCTGTTGAGTGCAGAGTGCTGTTGAGTGCAGAGTGCAGAATGCTGTTGAGTGCAGAGTGCTGTTGAGTGCTGTTGAGGGCAGAGTGCTGTTGAGGGTAGAGTGTTGTTGAGGGCAGAGTGCTGTTGAGTGCTGATGAGGGCAGAGTTCTACTGAGGGCAGAGTTCTACTGAGGGCAGAGTTCTACTGAGGGCAGAGTTCTACTGAGGGCAGAGTGCTGTTGAGGGCAGAGTGCTGTTGGGGGCAGAGTGCTGTTGGGGGCAGAGTGCTGTTGGGGGCAGAGTGCTGTTGGGGGCAGAGTGCTGTTGGGGGCAGAGTGCTGTTGAGTGCAGAGTGCTGTTGAGTGCAGAGTGCTGTTGAGTGCAGAGTGCAGAATGCTGTTGAGTGCAGAGTGCTGTTGAGTGCTGTTGAGGGCAGAGTGCTGTTGAGGGTAGAGTGTTGTTGAGGGCAGAGTGCTGTTGAGTGCTGATGAGGGCAGAGTTCTACTGAGGGCAGAGTTCTACTGAGGGCAGAGTTCTACTGAGGGCAGAGTGCTGTTGAGGGCAGAGTGCTGTTGAGGGCAGAGTGCTGTTGAGGGCAGAGTACTGTTGAGGGCAGAGTGAAGAGTGACTGTTCCAGAGAGAGCAGGGTATGCTTGCGCGCTTACACGGTGCACTGACACACAGGCGCTAAAACAAAGAACAGCTGAACACGTGTCTTGGGAGCTTCATTGAGGCAGCCGGCCCTCTGTGAGGGGAGCAGCAAGGAGGGGACGCCTCAACCAATCAAGCGCAACTACTCACAACCTACTGTACGATTACAACACAGGCCAAAGGGGAGTGCTAGGTCTTTTCGCATTACATAGGGTGAGCAGTGTGTGAGTGTGTAGTGTGAGCAGTGTGTGAGTGTGCAGGGTGAGCAGTGTGTGAGTATGCAGGGTTAACAGTGTGTGAGCGTGCAGGGTGAACATTGTGTGAGCGTGCAAGGTGAGCAGTGTGTGAGCATGTAGGGTGAGCAGTGTGTGAGTGTGAGCAGTGTGTGAGTGTGTAGGGTGAGCAGTGTGTGAGTGTGTAGGGTGAGCAGTGTGTGAGTGTGTAGGGTGAGCAGTGTGTGAGTGTGTAGGGTGAGCAGTGTGTGAGTGTGTAGGGTGAGCAGTGTGTGAGTGTGCAGGGTGAGAAGTGTGTGAGTGTGCAGGGTGAACAATTCCAATCCAAACCACATAATTCCACTACACACCCCATGCATACACCCCATAACACATGGCTAAAACATTGCCATTTACAATGCCATTAGCTCTAACTCAAAAAAATCAGAGACCTATTGCATTTCCAATGCTTGTTTAATCTTGTTCATGGAACACAATATCAACGAGCATACAGGAACAGGCAGAAATCGCTTTAAACAGTTTTTTTTATGGGATTACACACAGTGACATCCACTGCTCGAATATCCGACCATTACAGCTATTTATTGTAAGTGAGGCCTGTTTGATGAAATATCTGCACCCATTTGTATTTTACTGATGTTCAAACTCCAGAATGTTATTTATGGACAGTCATTTTTACAAATGATGTTGCATAGACTATAACATTGGCAGCATGGGCACATGTGAAGTGTCAGTGTCTGATCTCTGATAGTAAGCAGGAATATAAGCTGAGAGTGAAAACCTACCTTCCCTCCTGGGTGGCTGGGAGAGTGTCTAATATCTGTGTGACATGCCATGCCAGCACACCTACTGACAGGGAAAGAAGTGGCTAGCGTGGTACACAGACCAGACTACACAGACCTAACTACATATGGCTTTCACTTGACTCATATTTTGGATTCAGTTTGCATTGCCACAGATATAAACTGCAAATTGTTCCACGTTTGAGAAGATGGAATAGAAACTACCTAGAAACATGTAGTCCTGTCCTTCCAAGGCTCTCAGGGTGCCCTCACATTGAGTCACAATCACACCTGCATGCCCAAGTGCCCAAAGCACACTGGCTTAGCTACTCGTGCTGTTCTGCTCTCCTCTGCAACTACAAGGGGTTCAGTCACAGTATGTCTGGTCACTTCCTGTCCAGTGGAATATACCAGGACTACAACCCCAGCACTTTCAAACAGTTCCTAACCTGGGATATTAACAAGGCCTTAGTGCCCAATCTGTCTTTCCCTGTCCTGGAAGTTTAACAAGGCTGAAGATCCAACAGAGCCACTCCTCCTGGAATCCACTAGTGTACATCTGACTCAAGAATTTGTTTTCTCCCTCTGCCCTAGGGCCCCAATTGCGAGGTTTGAGTTGCCATCGACTCCCTGATCCTACTTCTGCAGTTTCTTCTCTTGCCATTGGCTCCGCACCACCAGCTGGGCAGAGCAGAGATCAGAGATACACAGCACTGCAGTCATGGGGCAGTAGGTCCAGGTCAGCAGCACAGCACACATAATGGAACTCCTAGGAGCAATAGGTCAGTGTGTGCTGGCCCACACCACCCAGCAGCCACCCCTGCTGAACAGAGACTCCAGAGCACTGAGGCCTGGGTCAGGTGCAGAAACAGCAAAGAACACGAGGAAATTGGGAGAAGCAGTAAGTGAAATATCTCTCTTAGCTATCTTCCTTTTACCTAGTGTCTGTACTTTTATCATTTAAACACTCTATACTATGCACCCATCTGTTCCTGGGCGCTCTACCCCTAATGATTTCTGCGGACCCCTCAAGCTCTTTGCATTCCGATTTCCCGAGTGTTCGTTTCACAGGGTCGGACTGAGAAGCCACCAGGCGCCTCACTGCTGGTCTAGCTAGTTATTTCTCAAACCACTGGGCTGTCGTGCATATTGGGAGAGAAGTGCCTTTAGGGAGATCATGTTTGCTTCTGAAGTAAATGAGAGGGTTGGAGAAATACTATGCTGAAGGACACCTACTAAGCCCATTTAAAGATGCAAATAAGTACTGTGATCGTATTTAGTGCAATAGGCTTGCAGTAACGAGAGAGAGCCCCCAAAGCCTTTAGAAAAGGCGTGGCCCCCCAGCAGACACCAGGTTGACTTAATGTGCAACCTTTCCACTGTCTCCACCCTACGCTATCTATTATTTTGTATTATGCATTAAGGACCTTACCCCCAGATTCATCATTGTCATGTTTTGCGAGTCCTTAATAGCGATTTTTAAGGAATCGCTATTAAAGACTCGCAAAACGGGATTCATGTAGAAATCGCAATATTTTTTGCGATTTCTACTGCTTCCTTATTTACGATTCGCTAATTGCGAATCGCAAATAAGGAATGGCTTTCCCATTCATTCCAATGGGCCTAAAGGCCCATAGGAATGCATGGGGAGTCATTCCTTATTTGCGATTCGCAATTAGCGAATCGCAAATAAGGAAGCGATTTCAAGGGTGCCAGGGGTGTCCAAAGGACACCCTGTAGCACCCCTAAAATGGTAATGTACACTGGTGTTGCGCGCACACATGTCCAAAGGACATGTGTGTGTGTAACATACAACTTAGAAAAATGCACTGAAGTGCATTTTTCTAAGCTTTCGCTATTTAACACGTAGTCAGACTTCGCGGTAAATAGCGGCCCCAGATTGCGAATTCGGAAATTTAAAATGGTTCATGAATTGCATTTAAGGAATCTCAAATTGAGATTCCTTAAATGCAATTATTCACAATTTAGCGATTTCTAAAAATGCGATTTTTGCATTTGAGATGATGAATCCCAAATGCAAAAATAGCGCTCGCAAAGGGCCAGATTCTCAGAATCTGGCCCTTTGTGAGCCGTTTTGGGCTTGATGAATCTGGCTGTTAGTTTGTTATGTCATTGCGAGACAGTCACCAAATGGGTCATTCAGAGGTATGCAGAGTTAATCCAAGTAATGCAGGAGCATGCACGAGCAAGGGGATGCAAGTGCCCTGTGGAAAATGTTATACCACTGTAAGGATTAATAATAACACATTTGTGTTGGCTCTTCCCTTGAGAAAAATCACAAGCACAAAATACCAGTCTGGGAGTTCCTTATGTATAGGCAAAGTTATCTGTAACTGTGCACTTTTCTTTAATGTAAAGAAGAAATGCAGTAATAAATACAGATTGCTTTATGCATGGGAAAGCAGGGGGGCAGGGGGTTAATTATGTAATGTGCAGAGTTTCATGTGTACAGGTCCCTGTGGACGCCCAATGGCTCCTTCCTAATGATTAAAGGCGACTCAGACTGGCCCAGATATACGGGAATTTGGTTGCCCTAGTAGCCGGGATAGCCAAAAGGAACATTGCAAGGAGGTGGGGGCGCACTTGCCACCATCTTTGGGTGACTGGAAACGTGACCGTGATTGGTCCCTGAGGGGAGAAGAAACGGTATATAAAGGAAGAGGGTGCCTCAAAAAGTATGAGGAAATATGGTCACCATGGAGTAAGTATAGACTAGGGATGGAAGTAGAGGATCAACAACCAGAGCAGCAAGGCTAGGAGAAAGTGTAACCCTGTTTTGCTCAAAAGGGGTTATCTCGCCGGTTGTATGCATAAACTACCATGGGTTGGGCCTTCTGAAATGAATGTTACCAGTGTCCTTGTATCCCACTGGGATCCAGATGTGGTAATATTGAGATGTCAAGTGTACAAACTGCTGTAACTATTGTTATAAATGGTCATTTGAGCAAAAGTTAATAAAAAAATAATTTAAAAAAAGAAAATTCAATTCCATCAAATATTTTCTTGATAACTGGGGAATTTCAGTGCTTAATATTTTAACTTGTAAATTTTCTTTTTTAAATGTAGGTCACCACATCGGAGCTGAAATGCTGTTACACAACACATCTCCTACTATACTTCGGACTGTGAATTCAAGTTATCCAAAGTCGTTATCACAGACATAAATTGCAAGGAAGGTCTCCTGCGACCTTATAAAGGCGTTGTGTATCACAAAAAAAAAATTTGCTGCAGAAAACAGGTGAAAATCCACAGCATGGATATTTCCCAGTAGTGATGCTTCGATTAACCAGGAAACATTCAATAATACCCACTTTTATTAAGATACTTTAATTTGACTTCTGGTGACACCTATGCTTAGATAGATTTTTGTGATGATGGCACAAAGACTATTTCTATAATTGCAGAGCAGGAAAGAACAAACTTAACGGAATATGAGTTGGCATTCAAGAATATAACCTGTACATTGGTGACAATGCAAATGTGTTTTAGGGACAACACCATTCAATTATTCAACTACAGCTACTAAAAGAATTACTTGGAGAACATTATAAATCCCATTTCTTTCTAAGAAGGTCATTGATAGTGTTGGACTTGGCTCTTTTTGCAGGGGTATCCCCAAACATTTTGCTTTTTCCTTCTATTTTGTCCTGACCAGTTGTTGCTGGCTATATGACTCTGGGCACTTTACCACTGCTAATCAGTGCTAAAGTGCATATGCTCTCTGTGTAAATTGTTGTTACAATTGGTTCTCCCCGATTGGCATATCTGATTTACTGGCAAGTCCCTAGTAAAGTGCACTGAAGTGTGCCAGGGCCTGTAAATCAAATGATACTAGTGAGCCTGCAGCACTGATTGTGCCACCCACAGGAGTTGCTCTGAAAATGTAACTCAGACCTTACACTGCAGTGTCTGTGCGCAGTTGTTAACTATGTAGACTTGGCAAGCGCACCGACTTGCCAGACCCTAACCTTTCCTTTTCTTACATGCATGTAAGGCACCCCTATGGTAGACCCAAGGTACCCCCCTCGGCAGGGTGCAGTGTATGTGAAAGGTAGGACATGTACTGCAGTGTGTGACATGTCCTAATAGTGAAATACAGGCTGTAGGGAGGTGCATTCTCTCAGACAGCCAACGGGGGGGGGGTGGGGGGGAGGGGGGGGGGGGGTTGGTGTGTGTCGTGCCTTCCCCTGAATGAGTCTGGGCTGGGCTGAATAGGCCTGGGCTGCATTCAGAGTAGTGGGAGGAGATTTTCCTTGCACCTGAATAAGGTCTTTCTCCCTTGCACAATAATGTCTCCACCTCCTCGATTCATACTGCACTAGTGAGGGCAGAACTGGTTTGGACTGGGCTCAGATACCCTTGCACAAAGAGAACAAAGGCATTTGGGGGTAGAATTATTAGACCTAAAACTTCTGAATTTCAGACTACTTCTGGAATCCAGATGAACCTTTGCCAAGGAGAAGAGCTGGAGAAACTGGAGGAGGAGTACTGCCCCTTTGTTGAGTGCTGTCTGGGTTTGGCCTGCAGTAGCTGTTTCTGCCAAGGAAAGGACAAGGACTTTGTTGTGTGCTATGTCCCCCTGCTTAAAGAAGATCTCCAAGGGCTTGAGTAGAGCGTGCCTCCTGTTCTGAAGTCTCAGGGACACAATGACTTCACCCCCAGCTCCCCTGAACTTCCTTGCTGGGAGTTCCGACCTGCCAAGAGGTGCCTGTGACTGTGTTGGACCTCTAGAGGTTGTTCCTGCTGTTGGGAGCTGGAAAAGCAATGCAACTACAAGAAAATCAATGCATCGCTCTACTTGTGGCAGTTTTCCCGACGCAGCACCGCTGTGCGAGAATAATCACTGCTGCGCTGCTGCCAAAACCAACGCAGCGCCTATCGCCGCTGAATGAACTGACGCATCAAGGGGGTCATGGCTTAATAAACAGACGCAGCGCCACTCAATGCCACTGCATTGATCGCCAACACATCCCGAATTTCCCCGCATCGTTCCTGTGCGGCAAGTTTTCCCAACACATCACCCGCAGATCACAAGTGTCTTGGAATCGACTCATCACTTCCCCCTACAGATCGGACTTGACATCACTTCTCCTGAGTGTAGCAGAACTGGCGCATCGCCTCCCCATGGTGTCAGGAACTGAAGCTTTTCTTTGTTTTTCAACGCTTCCCATCTCTGCGGATGTTTGGCCTTGTGAATTTTTTTCGCAACTACAGGTACTGTGAGAGAAATCACAAATCCACAGTTTTCTATGGTCCAAGTTGCTTAAAACCTTTTTAAAGTCATATTCTTATTACATGTATGTGGATTTTTGTCGTTTTGGTCTTGTTGAGTTTAGATAAAGATACTTTATTTTTTTAACTGGTGTGGTGACCATTTGTGGTGTTATCACTGTATCGCTGTGTGTTTGGAGTACAAATACTTTACACATTCCCTTTGGGATGGTCCTTTCTGCTCATGCCATGCTACCCAGGGGTGAACAGGGGTTATCTAAAGTGTGTATCCCCCTTACCCTGACTAGAAGCAAGGTTCCTTATTTGGACAGAGGTACCTACCTCGGCCAACTACAAACTCCCCATTTCTAACAGATAGCATTTCTGTTTTTTTCTAAGCATTTATTTAAAAAATGTATACAATAGCTTCTCTTTTGCAAAAACATCACCCAAATTAGGAGTGTTTTCTTTTGGGGATTTGAATTGACTCCCTTGTTCCTTCATAAGCGTAACACATTGGCTGCATTTATTTCAGCCATGGATAGAATGTTGCATTTTTAAAAGTGCAACAGGCGATACGAGAAACCCAGTGACCAGCGTTTCAAAGCAGTTAATGCGTTTGTTACATATTTATGTCACGGTTCGTGAGACATACAACTCGAGCGGAGCTGTCAAGGTAGTCATCTCATTATTGCAGCATGTTCGTAAAGGAGTAAATGTAGAGCTCAGGTCGTCAGGATAGTCGAGCTGGCACAGCAGATCATGGATGAAAACAGGAATTGGAAGATCTCTAAGATGGCGACATAAACTGCTGAGGATTAAAACCAATCTAATGCACATAAAGTGTCCTGTAAAAGAGGTGGTCGGTATCACAAACCTTTCATGGAGCAGGGTCCAGTCCTCTCGAAGCATTGGGGCAAATGCCTTTCTCTAAATGGAGCAAGTGCAGTGCTGATAACCGTTCAGAAATCAGCAGCGTTCTATGCGGTTCACACATATAGTCTGTGTTCCCTCAGTAGCCTTCCTGCTATGGCAAGGAACTTCGCAACTCATGCTAACTCCATGGGAACATCGCACGAGGAGACACAGGACACTGCCTCTCTGCAGTTTCTTATAACATACTGTAAGAATTCTGGCCGTAAACAAATTTGCTTTTGGGGAAGTAGTGCTAGCCACCAGCATACTAGATGAACCATTGCTTCCAATGTATATGGGCACAGTCTACACTGTCTTTGTCTTGGGGTTTTTGATTTTCAGTGGGCTCTGAATTCCCATATAGGTAGTGTCAAGAGTCTGGTCAATAAAATATTCCATAGGGATTGTCTCCCCATAGCTACTCTCAGGTAAGCCTGGCCTGCCATATCCTCATGCAATTTGTGATATGCAGAAATTTCATTCAGATCTTATTCTTTCTACAAACGCTTTCCTGGTTTCTTTAATGTGCCCTTCAAATGGTGGAGCGTCAAAGCAGGAGTTTTTAGACTTACTGTGACCACATTTAGTGTGGCGGAAGCGCTGTTGCTGTATCTTGCCCATGTGCGCTTCACATCGTGAAAGATCACCTTTCATAGTGTCTTCTTCTGCTCTGATCACTTGATGGTAATATTTATTTAAGTCCTTTTTGCATTCAACATCCATATTTGCTAGAACAAACTCCAACCGTATCAATGTTTGTCTTGTGGATTTGGGGAGTCCAAATATTTTTCTGTAAGCGGCAATATGATAATGCTCTAGAGTGTTTGTAAGCATTTCTGGGAAGGCGAGATACCCATAGCTTAAGGTAGGTAATAATTTGCCACGAGTTACTAATTGGATCCAGTCAGCTGTTAGGCTCTGTAGTTTGAGGTGGAGTTTGGCGAGGGCAAATTATGTTTTGGCTGTCTTTTTCTCTGGCCCTTGTCAGACATCAAGGTACTTGTGAGGAAGTACGGGTACTTACCCCAAGGAAGAGTGGCCAGCTGCAGATGTCAGCGCAGCGCCGAACTCACGGACTACGACGTCCATGTCACTCTGCTGTTTCTCTACAGGATCAGGTAGTAAGCCGTAACCTGGAAGTACCGCCTTCGCACCCAGGAAGAAGAATCGAGGAGCCAATGAAAGGGGGGCTGAGAGACAGTCTGGGCGCGAGAGTAGGAGAAGACGCGGGACCCGAGTGCAGAGGAGAAGACGCTGGACCCGAGTGCAGAGGAGAAGACGCGGGACCCGAGTGAAGAGGAGAAGACGCGGGACCCGAGTGCAAAGGAGAAGACGCGGGACCCGAGTGCAAAGGAGAAGACGCGGGACCCGAGTGCAGAGGAGAAGACGCGGGACCCGAGTGCAGAGGAGAAGACGCGGGACCCGACTTCAGCAGAGAAACTGTGTCGGACGACCGAACAGCTGAGGATCCTGACGAAGTGGAGAGCTGGTTCGAGGACTGGTGGTGTCCGGAGGTGGCTGGGGAGCGGCCGTGACTCAGGAGAGTTACGGCGGGAGCCGGTGAGTGTAAACGGCTCGAGGGTGTATTGCGAGGGCGAGGGAGGGATAATATTGTGTTCTGTAACAGGGAGGAGGGTGGAACGGGCACGGAACCTCTGCACCTTAGATTTGGCCACATCCTGAGAAAATCCCACACTTACACCCCCCCCCCTCCGGACTCGGTAATGGGTGAACTCTTTAACCTTTTGGACACTCTAATTTATGGGCACCAGAGATGAATTCAGGACTGAGGTGTGGTGACGGGAAAACGCGACCACAGTAATACAAGGCCTCATACTTACGGCTCCCTTTTGTTCTTTCTTTTCCTCCTATGAGCCTCCGGGTAATCCCCCCAGTGAAGAGGAAGCAGGAAGAAAGACCTCCTTGCCCCAGGACTCATCTGAAGAAGACGAAGGAGCCCAAGGACAGGCCTCACGTCCTATCACAACCCCATCCATTATTAATAAACCGTTTTCTAAACCCCTACTGTAGCCTCCACACCTGTTTATCAAACCTGCACTCCCACAAGTGGTGTCAGAAGTGGGATCTGAAGGCGAAATGGAGGCTGCCATAGCGAAGATGGCCGAAAACCAAGAACATTTGGGTAAAGTCATGGATCGATTCTTGACTGTAGTGGAGGAAGACCGGAGTAAGTTGCAACGGGTACTTACTGGACAAGGGCAGAACCATGGGGCTGCTATGGATAAACTTGAAGCCCTAGGCCATCAACGAGGCCACACTACTTTGCCCTCTGTAGTGCTACAACGATATGTAGCTGGGAAAGACCCAGATTTTTTCTTCAGTAACTTTGAGCGAATGGCAACCGCCGCCTCGTGGCCAGCCGATAAATGGGGCCAATATTTGGGACCTCTTCTGTCTGGAGATTTGCAAGCAGCCTACCAGGCAGCCACCCTACAAGGGGCGGTCCCATACGCGGAGATAAAAAAATGCATTTTGGAAAGATTAGGAGTAGACGATGAGACCTATCGATTAAAGCTAAGACAAATGAAAGAAGGTCCACAAGCGACTCCTCGTGCCTTATATTTCAGGGTCAAGGACATGGCGGATCGTTGGCTTAAACCGGCGACTACCGATAAGGATGGAATTATGGCTAAGATTTATCTTGTAAAATCACACGAGTGAAAAAAGTGGAGTGATACGTGAAAAAACAAACAACATTTTTCTATGTTTTTTTATAATACCCTCACTCACCCTTCTATTGGAAGGGTGAGTGAGGGTATTATAAAAAAACAAAAAAAAATGTTGTTTGTTTTTTCACGTATCACTCCACTTTTTTCACTCGTGTGATTTTTCAGCCACTCCTATGTTGTTGAATATATCTGAACTGGGGTAGAGGAGTGTCCTTTGAACCCTATCTCTCCTGTTGTTTATTCGTAAGATTTATCTTGAACAATATCTGACTTCCCTTCACCCTCCCATTCAACGCTGGGTCCGACAGCAAGCCAATCTTACATCCAGTGTCCCGTTTATTCGGGCCCCTACCCCAGGACCCCAGTGTTTCCAATGTGGCGGGATGGGGCATATAGCTAGATTCTGTCCACAAAAAGAGGAACCTATGGAAATAGGAATGGCCCGTAACTATTACTGTTCACCCCCTGAAAAGCCACTACCTCCTTATAAATGTTTTGTCTCCGTCAATGGGCAAGCTGTAACCGCTTTAGCTGACACTGGGTGCTTACATAGCGTAGTCAGGCCACAAGACCTGGGTGATAGTATAGGACCCATAGAAGGAATGGTAGCTATCAAGTGTGTACACGGTGACACTAAGCCATATCCCACCGCCAGGGTACTCATACAACACCCACAAGATGCAGGGACTTCACTCACTGTGGGGTTGATACCTCGATTACCAGAACAAGCCATACTAGGCAACAATTACGATAAACTGCCTCTGTTGTTAGAATCATCCAAAAGCGAGGATGAGTGGTTAGCATCCGCCCCCTTCTCCAACGATACAGAGAGAGAATGGCCACATTCTAAACCCAGAAAAAGCCGAAAACAGAGAAGAACCGAGAAAGGGAAAAGCCCCCTGATAATGCCGGTTATTCCAGTAGAAAACCCATGGGAAACCGATAGGAATTTCCACACAGCACAGCGAGAGGACCCTGTCCTACAGGAAGCTTGGAACAAAGCACTTGAGGAAGAGGACCCACAACACGTAGGTCCTTATTTTTTTGTTACGAATGGCCTGTTGTACAGAAAAGGTAGCCAGGATCAGAAAGTCCAGCTGTTAGTACCTGGACCATTCAGAGAAAAAGTGTTGTTTCTGGCTCACAGCCATTTGTTAGGAGGTCATTTTGGAACAGAAAAGACTGAGAAAACTATTTTGGACTCTTTCTATTGGCCAGGCATATATCAGCAGGTGAAAAGGTATTGTAGAGAGTGTCCTATTTGTCAAAGGAATAGTCGCTATCACCCTCCAAGAGCCCCGTTAATTCCTCTTCCCATTATCGAGGAACCATTCTGCAGAGTAGGTATGGATATCATTGGTCCCTTATTTCCCTCTAGGAGCGGCTGTAGATATGTCCTTGTCATAGTAGACTACGCCACCAGATTCCCTGAGGCCCTACCTCTTAGAAGACCAGACACGGCTAATATTGCCAAAGCAATGATTAGTGTTTTTTCTAGGGTGGGTTTTCCAAAGGAAATATTGACCGATCAGGGGACACCTTTTGTGTCACAGATGATGAAGGACATATGTGCACAGTTAGGGGTTAAACAAATCCGTACGGCGGCTTATCACCCTCAAACAGATGGGTTGGTGGAGAGATACAACGCCACTATTAAGACCACTCTGAAGAAATTGTTAGACTTAGAAGCCCGGAAATGGGAGGAGATCCTGCCTTTGGCGCTATTCGCCATTAGATGTAAGGAACAGAAAAGCATAGGTTATTCCCCATTTGAATTGTTGTACGGTCATAAACCTCGCACCTTACTGGACATGGCCCAAGAACAGTGGGAAACTGAACCAAACAACATAAAACCTCTACATGCATATGTCTCTACCCTTAAAACTCATCTGAGACAGATTAGAGACATAGTGCAGAATAACCTTGAGGAAGCACAGGAGGCCCAGAAGAAACAATACGACAAAGGGGCAAAACTGAGAACTTTCCAAGTAGGTGATCAGGTGTTACTTATGATGGCTTCTTCAGACCAGAAGCTATTAGGACAATGGCAAGGACCCTACACGGTCCTCCAACAGGTCACCCCAGTAACGTATCGCATTGAAACAGACAGCAACAAAAAAATATCCCAAATTTATCTTGTGAATCTGCTTAAAAAATGGGAGGGACCTCTTCCAATAGCGATACACTATGCGGGAACCCAAAACCCCCCGTTTTTACAATGCATAGACCCTGAACTAACCCCCTCGTTGCAGGCCGACTTGCACAAAACATTAATGCCACTTGCCTCTGTTTTCTCCCTAACCCCGGGGAAAACATCTCTGATTGAACACACTATCAGAACTCCTTTCGGGAAGCGAGTTAGGTTACGGCCTTATCGAGTACCTGAATCCCGTCGCCAGATCATAAGAGAGGAAATACAGAAGATGTTGCAAATGGACATCATAGAACCATCCCAAAGCGAATGGAACTCCCCCATTGTGCTCGTGCCAAAGCCTGATGGGTCGGTGCGCTTTTGCATTGACTTCAGGGAAGTCAATAAAATATCAGAATTTGACACCTATCCCCTTCCAAGAGTGGATGAAATGGTGGAACGGATGGGGAGAGCAAAATACATTAGTACTCTTGATTTATGTAAAGGGTACTGGCAAATCCCTTTGCGAGCAGAAGACAGAGAAAAGACCGCCTTTTCCACTCCAGATGGGTTGTACCAGTTTAAGATGCTGCCATTTGGTTTACACGGGGCCCCTGCAACTTTCCAAAGGGCTATGAACACGATTTTAAGACCACACGACACCTATGCTGGGGCTTACATCGATGACATTGTGATCTATAGCGATACTTGGAAACAACATCTGTCACACCTGTTCAAAGTAGTACATACATTGGGGTCACATGGATTGAAGATCAATCCAAGCAAAAGCCATTTAGCCGCCCAAACAGTGAAATACTTATGTTACCTGTTAGGGGAAGGCGTCATAAGACCCCAGACGTCTAAATTGACAGCCATTGCACAGATCCCAATGCCCAAAACCAAAAAGGATCTAAGAGCTTTCCTTGGATTGTTGGGATATTATCGACGGTTTATCCCTAATTTCTCACAACAGGCTGCTCCTCTCACGGATCTTCTACAAAAGAACAGTAGAACAGAAGATCTGCTACGTTCTCCTTCTAGTGAAGTCTTACACTACTTTGAAACCCTAAAAAACTCTCTGACTTCAGAGTCTGTCTTGATAAGCCCCGACTATTCCCAGCCTTTCATCCTGCAAACAGACGCCTCTGATCAGGGTCTAGGAGCGGTCTTGTCACAAGATACTTCACAGGGAGAAAAACCCATCCTGTACATCAGTCGGAAGCTTTTTCCTCGAGAGAAAAATTATGCTACCATTGAAAAAGAGGCCCTTGCCATTAAATGGGCAGTAGAAATGTTATGATATTATCTGGAGGGGAGAGAGTTCACTCTGTTCACTGATCATGCGCCATTAGAATGGTTAGCGAGGAATAAGGGACATAACGAGAGGGTACTGAGATGGTTTCTCTCGTTGCAACCGTACAGATTCCACACTAGACATAGGAAAGGGAAAGAGCAAGGGAACGCTGACTATTTCTCCAGATATCCACAAGATTGCCTCCCTAGAAGAAAGACAGCAAGGGAAAGGGGATGTGAGGAGGTACGGGTACTTACCCCATGGAAGAGTGGCCAGCTGCAGATGTCAGCGCAGCGCCGATCTCAAGGACTACGACGTCCATGTCACTCTGCTGTTTCTCTACAGGATCAGGAAGTTAGCCGTAACCCGGAAGTATCGCCTTCGCACCCAGGAAGAAGAATCGAGGAGCCAATGAAAGGGGGGCTGAGAGACAGTCTGGGCGCGAGAGTAGGAGAAGACGTGGGACCCGAGTGCAGAGAAGAAGACGCGGGACCCGAGTGCAAAGGAGAAGACGCGGGACCCGAGTGCAAAGGAGAAGACGCGGGACCCGAGTGCAAAGGAGAAGACGCGGGACCCGAGTGCAAAGGAGAAGACGCGGGACCCGAGTGCAAAGGAGAAGACGCGGGACCCGAGTGCAGAGGAGAAGACGCGGGACCCGAGTGCAGAGGAGAAGACGCGGGACCCGAGTGCAGAGGAGAAGACGCTGGACCCAAGTGCAGAGGAGAAGACGCGGGACCCGACTTCAGCAGAGAAACCGTGTCGGACGACCGAACAGCTGAGGATCCTGACAAAGAGGAGAGCTGGTTCGAGGACTGGTGGTTTCCGGAGGTGGCTGGGGAGCGGCCGTGACTCAGGAGAGTTACGGCGGGAGCCGGTGAGTGTAAACGGCTCGAGGGTGTATTGCGAGGGCGAGGGAGGGATAATATTGTGTTCTGTGACAGGGAGGAGGGTGGAACGGGCACGGAACCTCTGCACCTTAGATTTGGCCACATCCTGAGAAAATCCCACACTTACCCACCCCCCCCCAACCCCCCCCCCCTCCCGGACTCGGTAATGGGTGAACTCTTTAACCTTTTGGACACTCTACTTTAGGGGCACCAGAGATGCATTCAGCACTGAGGTGTGGTGACAGTAAAACACGACCACAGTAATACAAGGCCTCATACTTACGGCTCCCTTTTGTTCTTTCTTTTCCTCCTATGAGCCTCCGGGGTAATCACCCCAGTGAAGAGGAAGCAGGAAGAAAGACCTCCTTGCCCCAGGACTCATCTGAAGAAGACGAAGGAGCCCAAGGACAGGCCTCACGTCCTATCACAACCCCATCCATTATTAATAAACCGTTTTCTAAACCCCTACTGCAGCCTCCACACCTGTTTATCAAACCTGCACTCCCACAAGTGGTGTCAGAAGTGGGATCTGAAGGCGAAATGGAGGCTGCCATAGCGAAGATGGCCGAAAACCAAGAACATTTGGGTAAAGTCATGGATCGATTCTTGACTGTAGTGGAGGAAGACCGGAGTAAGTTGCAACGGGTACTTACTGGACAAGGGCAGAACCATGGGGCTGCTATGGATAAACTTGAAGCCCTAGGCCATCAACGAGGCCACACTACTTTGCCCTCTGTAGTGCTACAACGATATGTAGCTGGGAAAGACCCAGATTTTTTCTTCAGTAACTTTGAGCGAATGGCAACCGCCGCCTCGTGGCCAGCCGATAAATGGGGCCAATATTTGGGACCTCTTCTGTCTGGAGATTTGCAAGCAGCCTACCAGGCAGCCACCCTACAAGGGGCGGTCCCATACGCGGAGATAAAAAAATGCATTTTGGAAAGATTAGGAGTAGACGATGAGACCTATCGATTAAAGCTAAGACAAATGAAAGAAGGTCCACAAGCGACTCCTCGTGCCTTATATTTCAGGGTCAAGGACATGGCGGATCGTTGGCTTAAACCGGCGACTACCGATAAGGATGGAATTATGGCTAAGATTTATCTTGTAAAATCACACGAGTGAAAAAAGTGGAGTGATACGTGAAAAAACAAAAAACATTTTTCTATGTTTTTTTATAATACCCTCACTCACCCTTCTATTGGAAGGGTGAGTGAGGGTATTATAAAAAAACAAAAAAAAATGTTGTTTGTTTTTTCACGTATCACTCCACTTTTTTCACTCGTGTGATTTTTCAGCCACTCCTATGTTGTTGAATATATCTGAACTGGGGTAGAGGAGTGTCCTTTGAACCCTATCTCTCCTGTTGTTTATTCGTAAGATTTATCTTGAACAATATCTGACTTCCCTTCACCCTCCCATTCAACGCTGGGTCCGACAGCAAGCCAATCTTACATCCAGTGTCCCGTTTATTCGGGCCCCTACCCCAGGACCCCAGTGTTTCCAATGTGGCGGGATGGGGCATATAGCTAGATTCTGTCCACAAAAAGAGGAACCTATGGAAATAGGAATGGCCCGTAACTATTACTGTTCACCCCCTGAAAAGCCACTACCTCCTTATAAATGTTCTGTCTCCGTCAATGGGCAAGCTGTAACCGCTTTAGCTGACACTGGGTGCTTACATAGCGTAGTCAGGCCACAAGACCTGGGTGATAGTATAGGACCTATAGAAGGAATGGTAGCTATCAAGTGTGTACACGGTGACACTAAGCCATATCCCACCGCCAGGGTACTCATACAACACCCACAAGATGCAGGGACTTCACTCACTGTGGGGTTGATACCTCGATTACCAGAACAAGCCATACTAGGCAACGATTACGATAAACTGCCTCTGTTGTTAGAATCATCCAAAAGCGAGGATGAGTGGTTAGCATCCGCCCCCTTCTCCAACGATACAGAGAGAGAATGGCCACATTCTAAACCCAGAAAAAGCCGAAAACAGAGAAGAACCGAGAAAGGGAAAAGCCCCCTGATAATGCCGGTTATTCCAGTAGAAAACCCATGGGAAACCGATAGGAATTTCCACACAGCACAGCGAGAGGACCCTGTCCTACAGGAAGCTTGGAACAAAGCACTTGAGGAAGAGGACCCACAACACGTAGGTCCTTATTTTTTTGTTAAGAATGGCCTGTTGTACAGAAAAGGTAGCCAGGATCAGAAAGTCCAGCTGTTAGTACCTGGACCATTCAGAGAAAAAGTGTTGTTTCTGGCTCACAGCCATTTGTTAGGAGGTCATTTTGGAACAGAAAAGACTGAGAAAACTATTTTGGACTCTTTCTATTGGCCAGGCATATATCAGCAGGTGAAAAGGTATTGTAGAGAGTGTCCTATTTGTCAAAGGAATAGTCGCTATCACCCTCCAAGAGCCCCGTTAATTCCTCTTCCCATTATCGAGGAACCATTCTGCAGAGTAGGTATGGATATCATTGGTCCCTTATTTCCCTCTAGGAGCGGCTGTAGATATGTCCTTGTCATAGTAGACTACGCCACCAGATTCCCTGAGGCCCTACCTCTTAGAAGACCAGACACGGCTAATATTGCCAAAGCAATGATTAGTGTTTTTTCTAGGGTGGGTTTTCCAAAGGAAATATTGACCGATCAGGGGACACCTTTTGTGTCACAGATGATGAAGGACATATGTGCACAGTTAGGGGTTAAACAAATCCGTACGGCGGCTTATCACCCTCAAACAGATGGGTTGGTGGAGAGATACAACGCCACTATTAAGACCACTCTGAAGAAATTGTTAGACTTAGAAGCCCGGAAATGGGAGGAGATCCTGCCTTTGGCGCTATTCGCCATTAGATGTAAGGAACAGAAAAGCATAGGTTATTCCCCATTTGAATTGTTGTACGGTCATAAACCTCGCACCTTACTGGACATGGCCCAAGAACAGTGGGAAACTGAACCAAACAACATAAAACCTCTACATGCATATGTCTCTACCCTTAAAACTCATCTGAGACAGATTAGAGACATAGTGCAGAATAACCTTGAGGAAGCACAGGAGGCCCAGAAGAAACAATACGACAAAGGGGCAAAACTGAGAACTTTCCAAGTAGGTGATCAGGTGTTACTTATGATGGCTTCTTCAGACCAGAAGCTATTAGGACAATGGCAAGGACCCTACACGGTCCTCCAACAGGTCACCCCAGTAACGTATCGCATTGAAACAGACAGCAACAAAAAAATATCCCAAATTTATCTTGTGAATCTGCTTAAAAAATGGGAGGGACCTCTTCCAATAGCGATACACTATGCGGGAACCCAAAACCCCCCGTTTTTACAATGCATAGACCCTGAACTAACCCCCTCGTTGCAGGCCGACTTGCACAAAACATTAATGCCACTTGCCTCTGTTTTTTCCCTAACCCCGGGGAAAACATCTCTGATTGAACACACTATCAGAACTCCTTTCGGGAAGCGAGTTAGGTTACGGCCTTATCGAGTACCTGAATCCCGTCGCCAGATCATAAGAGAGGAAATACAGAAGATGTTGCAAATGGACATCATAGAACCATCCCAAAGCGAATGGAACTCCCCCATTGTGCTCGTGCCAAAGCCTGATGGGTCGGTGCGCTTTTGCATTGACTTCAGGGAAGTCAATAAAATATCAGAATTTGACACCTATCCCCTTCCAAGAGTGGATGAAATGGTGGAATGGATGGGGAGAGCAAAATACATTAGTACTCTTGATTTATGTAAAGGGTACTGGCAAATCCCTTTGCGAGCAGAAGACAGAGAAAAGACCGCCTTTTCCACTCCAGATGGGTTGTACCAGTTTAAGATGCTGCCATTTGGTTTACACGGGGCCCCTGCCACTTTCCAAAGGGCTATGAACACGATTCTAAGACCACACGACACCTATGCTGGGGCTTACATCGATGACATTGTGATCTATAGCGATACTTGGAAACAACATCTGTCACACCTGTTCAAAGTAGTGCATACATTGGGGTCACATGGATTGAAGATCAATCCAAGCAAAAGCCATTTAGCCGCCCAAACAGTGAAATACTTATGTTACCTGTTAGGGGAAGGCGTCATAAGACCCCAGACGTCTAAATTGACAGCCATTGCACAGATCCCAATGCCCAAAACCAAAAAGGATCTAAGAGCTTTCCTTGGATTGTTGGGATATTATCGACGGTTTATCCCTAATTTCTCACAACAGGCTGCTCCTCTCACGGATCTTCTACAAAAGAACAGTAGAACAGAAGATCTGTTACGTTCTCCTTCTAGTGAAGTCTTACACTACTTTGAAACCCTAAAAAACTCTCTGACTTCAGAGTCTGTCTTGATAAGCCCCGACTATTCCCAGCCTTTCATCCTGCAAACAGACGCCTCTGATCAGGGTCTAGGAGCGGTCTTGTCACAAGATACTTCACAGGGAGAAAAACCCATCCTGTACATCAGTCGGAAGCTTTTTCCTCGAGAGAAAAATTATGCTACCATTGAAAAAGAGGCCCTTGCCATTAAATGGGCAGTAGAAATGTTACGATATTATCTGGAGGGGAGAGAGTTCACTCTGTTCACTGATCATGCGCCATTAGAATGGTTAGCGAGGAATAAGGGACATAACGAGAGGGTACTGAGATGGTTTCTCTCGTTGCAACCGTACAGATTCCACACTAGACATAGGAAAGGGAAAGAGCAAGGGAACGCTGACTATTTCTCCAGATATCCACAAGATTGCCTCCCTAGAAGAAAGACAGCAAGGGAAAGGGGATGTGAGGAGGTACGGGTACTTACCCCATGGAAGAGTGGCCAGCTGCAGATGTCAGCGCAGCGCCGATCTCACGGACTACGACGTCCATGTCACTCTGCTGTTTCTCTACAGGATCAGGAAGTTAGCCGTAACCCGGAAGTATCGCCTTCGCACCCAGGAAGAAGAATCGAGGAGCCAATGAAAGGGGGGCTGAGAGACAGTCTGGGCGCGAGAGTAGGAGAAGACGTGGGACCCGAGTGCAAAGGAGAAGACGCGGGACCCGAGTGCAAAGGAGAAGACGCGGGACCCGAGTGCAAAGGAGAAGACGCGGGACCCGAGTGCAAAGGAGAAGACGCTGGACCCGAGTGCAAAGGAGAAGACGCGGGACCCGAGTGCAAAGGAGAAGACGCGGGACCCGAGTGCAAAGGAGAAGACGCGGGACCCGAGTGCAGAGGAGAAGACGCGGGACCCGAGTGCAGAGGAGAAGACGCGGGACCCGAGTGCAGAGGAGAAGACGCGGGACCCAAGTGCAGAGGAGAAGACGCGGGACCCGACTTCAGCAGAGAAACCGTGTCGGACGACCGAACAGCTGAGGATCCTGACGAAGAGGAGAGCTGGTTCGAGGACTGGTGGTTTCCGGAGGTGGCTGGGGAGCGGCCGTGACTCAGGAGAGTTACGGCGGGAGCCGGTGAGTGTAAACGGCTCGAGGGTGTATTGCGAGGGAGGGATAATATTGTGTTCTGTGACAGGGAGGAGGGTGGAACGGGCACGGAACCTCTGCACCTTAGATTTGGCCACATCCTGAGAAAATCCCACACTTACCCCCCCCCTCCCCCTCCCGGACTCGGTAATGGGTGAACTCTTAACCTTTTGGACACTCTACTTTAGGGGCACCAGAGATGCATTCAGCACTGAGGTGTGGTGACGGTAAAACGCGACCACAGTAATACAAGGCCTCATACTTACGGCTCCCTTTTGTTCTTTCTTTTCCTCCTATGAGCCTCCGGGGTAATCACCCCAGTGAAGAGGAAGCAGGAAGAAAGACCTCCTTGCCCCAGGACTCATCTGAAGAAGACGAAGGAGCCCAAGGACAGGCCTCACGTCCTATCACAACCACATCCATTATTAATAAACCTTTTTCTAAACCCCTACTGCAGCCTCCACGCCTGTTTATCAAACCTGCACTCCCACAGTAATTAATTATATTTACCAGCCACTGTTATGATTAATAATCCCAAGTTCTCAATTGATGTTTTTTAGCCTTTTGACCAAAGATTAAAACTGGTATTTTTGTGGCATTTACTTTTAGGGAAGTAGAGGGGTTGTAACTTTGTAAAATGCCCTATGCCCTCTTCATACTAATGCTTGTGTGGACTAATATTAGCAGGTCATCTACATATTGAATGATGGGTAACTTAGTGGGCCCAAGATTCGGAGGAACAAGATTCCCCTTCAGCAATTCCAAACCTAGGTCTGCAGGTACAGGTTAAACAAAATTGGAGCAATTACGCATACTTGTTTCAGGGCTTTTGTTTGTGTTTATTTTTGGGGTGACATGGGTATGGGTTAGTTTTATCAGGACCCATGTGTCGGTGTATAAGGCTATAATAGCTGTCAAGAGATGTTTTTGGATTCCCCAAGCAGCAGGTTTGGTCCATAGTGTTTTTCGATCGATTCCATCGAACATCGCACTGTAACTCCTGAGACAGTATTACCTCTGGATGGGTGGCTCCATGGCTCCACACTTCCTAAGCTAGAACTCAGGCCAAAGTTCAAGCCCTGTATAACTCATGGGGCCTCAAGCATAGTTCCAACCAGGAGGGGAAGGTGTGTGGTGCAGGTGAACACGCAAGGGGAGGAAGCACGCCCGGGCCGCAAGCCACACCTGAACCTAGTTAAACTGCTTCCACGACCCGGGGCTCTACTAGTACTATACAGCGAGAACTATTCCGTTATCCCCCGCTACCACTGCTTCACCTGATACATCTTTTCTCCTTATCGCTTTGTCTCCTTACCAGGGCACCCCTGTGTGGGCTTAAATGTAATCTATAGCCCGAGGCTCCAGGTCTCGGCCTGACTCAGTAGGTGAGTCAGACTCCTCTAAGCAAAATCACGATACCATGCCACATTGAGTCTCCACCCGTGACCTGCATCTTCCGGCCGACCCCCAACCCTCCCTGGGGTGTCAAAGGGGACTGAGGTGACAGCGGTGGTGATACTGACTTTGCCAGGGTAATGTCTTCGGTGGGCCCCCAAAACCCCAGCTGTGGCATCTCCAGGCACCTATTTCAGAACACTACTCAACATGAGGAAGATCAGAAGAGAACTGAACTTGTTGTCTGCAACCTAAGAAAAGTCCTAAAAAAGACTGGACCTGCTCTCTCTTCTATTCAGAACAAAAAAAAAGTAAACTTCAAGGGCCATTAGGTTGAACACCTGTTTCCCTATGAGGCTTTAGGAGTGTGTTCCTTTGGTGGATTTGGGAGTTAAAAGATTACAGTCAGAAGGTAAAATCTTTGACCAGGACAAGCCAGGTTGGTGTATCCAACTCGCGCTCCATTGCGATCAGCGTCAAATTATGCCTAGGTCCTGGTCTATCATGACCATTGACTATTACTGCCAGTTTGTGCTTCTTAGCACTATGTGTACTCAATTTTTTTTAAAAACATACCTCCTGTTCCCATTATTTGATTTTTCTCATTTTGTTTGTTAGGTTTTACTTTATTTATCGAATATGGTTTGGGATTTTTATTGTTACTATTACTGTTTTGATACTGCATAAATGCTTTACACATTACCCCAAGTTAAGCCTGTCTGCTCTGTGCCACAGCTACCAAGAGTCTGAGCCTAGATTAATTTACTGAATTTAAAGGGTTCACCCTGAAAAGCCTTTGTGATTATTCCTTGAGGTGGGTTGTAACCCCAACCCTTACTAATAGTTCAATTTATTACAGCTACAGACTGCACTCATCCAAGCCCACAGCAATTACGCAACAGGCTATCACAACTATGCCTGTGCTATGTGAAAAAAGAACAAGATTAGAGCCATTCCAAGGGGCCCATTCACCATCACCAGCAATCCATGCAGGCACCGATTCCACACAGAAACCAGATGATTCTCACAATTCTTATATCCCACCTCCATTACTGCACAGGAATGTATGCCTGGCTCCATAGCTAAACACATACACAAGCTTTAGCAAGCAGCAAACCATGATGTCCAACTAATGGTTAGTTTAGACTGATCAGATCACAACTATCTGACCCATAACTTCTGCAATGCTTAAAATATTCTTCCACTCCAATAACTCACAAGAGTATTCCTTTGGAGCAGATGCCAAAATCAGCTGAGATTATTTTCCAATCAGCAGCAGGTGTCAGCGTACGGTAGTACGAATAGTATTCCCACACCCCCAAAGCACATTGTAGATCTATCTCTTCATAGTACGAATACGCTATTTCTTGTAGCGAGTGCTGGCTTTTGCCTGCAACTTTGTCAACAGCTTCTTCCATATCAGTACAATGAAATTAAATTAAATGAAATGAGGGTTTTTATAGAGCGCGTGTATGCCGCGGTGTCTTAGCGCTTAACAAAGCCCCTGAAAGGGGTAGAACTGCTTTTGTCACTTCCTGCAGACTGCATGATGGCGTAGGTTGAAGACTGAGTGTATTTTGACCCGTTATCATCCAGATGTTGGGGGATCACCCACAAAGTCACTTCAGGGCACTGTATGAAGGGAAGGGTTGAAGGGCCAGTGTGCTATGACCAGGGCCTCAAGAATTGTGCGATTCTGCAGCTTCTGTATTTTTCTCAAAATTATATATTTATCTCTCTTGCTTATTTTCCTGCTGCTTAATTCACTTCTCCACTGCCACATATTTACAGTGGCCAAGTGGTGACCTCTTTGAAATTCGAGTTACTTCTGACTAAATCTTTTCTGATCTCATCTCAGGGTTCCCATGAGCCAGGACAGCTCTGAGGTGAGCTTTCAGTGTCAGGATCCATGGGTGGCATCACTTCCAGATTAAGGTTCCATGCCTGATGTCACTTCCGGTTCAGGGTTTCTGGATGCCATCATTCCAGGAATGAATGAGCGAGTGATGTCACTGCAAGGTAAGAAGGCATGGATGAGGTTGCTTCAGGGGCTAGACTTTTCAGGTCAGGGGCCATGAGTCATTTCACTTTTGGGTTAAAGGGCATGGGCGATGTCACTTCCAGGGAAAGATTCCAGAGTGTTGAAAAGGTGCAAGCTGTCTACTTTTCAGACCACACCCATTTCTGAGCTTAATGGATAGTACCTTTAGCCGACTAATGCAAATTCCAAAAAATGATTCTTAAAATATTATGTGCACTTTGTGAAAGACTGCACATGCTTAAATTAATTTCTGTGGGTGACTTGTGAAAAAAGTTGTAATGCTGTGTTATCATATTTTACAGCGAATCACAACACTGTCCTTGGGAAAATGTAGATTTCTACTTATCTTCCACAGGAAAAAAAATATTGTTTATTTGTTTACATGCAGTGAATTACACATTAAACCTACTGATTAAGTAAAAAGAATTTAAAATGCCTGAGTTCAGCACAGGTTTCTGCCATCAGTACCAATATAGTATCATAAATTGACGAAACCAGAAACGAAATTAACACATCTCCTTGCTCAGAATTATGCCTGTAATTGGGGTATACTAAAAGGGTTTTTCAAGTGATCCCCTGTGTTTGCTTTCAAACAAACTATGTCAACCTTTATGGTACTATCACCCTGTAGAAGAAAAAAGAAAACATTACCTCTTCGTCCCTCATCCTCGACCTAGTCAATAACTTATGATGAATGTGAGCCAACCACAGAACAGGAAACAAATGCTAACCGACTCCACTGACCCTCAGCGGGACACTACAATTGAGCAGCATTCTTCCAGCACTTCCTCTAATCGCAAGCCTATTATCAAAGGCCCAGATACCAAGGAGGGTGGGCACGATGGAATGACTGGGTTGAGGACGAGCAGGCCTTATAGTATTTAAGAAGAAATCAGGACATAACCTCTATGTCCCTCATTCTCCTCCCAGTCATTAACTTATGAGGTATACCAAAGCTGGGAGAATGTCCTCTTATAAGAACAAAAGCAAAGAATATATCATGATATAATGCTACATAAGAGTGATTTCATGGATAATATCCTGATCTCAAAATAACAAAGATAATCATGGTATATAATGATTTCCACACTACGATTCAAAATTCTTTTGATAGCGCAACACCCTATGTAATCTGTAATGTCCTATGAAGGTGTTCGCTGAGGCCCAAGTTCTAGCTCTGCAAATTTTGTGCAGATCACAACCTCTCGACTCTGCCCAAGAGCCGGGTCGAGGACGAGTAGGACTAAGACTGATTAAGACTACTGGTAAGTAATCTGAGCAATAATCTTAGCTGGCGATTCTGTGACACAGAAAAACGAGTTTCTAGTTCTGAGTGGTCTTATTATCATAGTAGTGATGACTATTGTCATGATGTAGGCACACAAAGTACAGCTGGTGGCCCGCAAAGAGCTCCTGTAAGATTTAAAGGCATTTAGTATTAAACCAGTGTGTCAGAGTTAGCTAGTTGATTATAGCCATACGCAGTAAAGGTATGTTGGGGATGACCAGGTTCTACCCTGCAAATTCAAGACATTTCAAATCAAATGCAGATGTCTTAAACCTAACCTTTGGCAATCCCATGAGTGTGCGAGCTAACCAAGTATAAATATAGTCGACAACACGGGCATCTTAGGGCAGATCAGCGCTCTAAAGTCAATTCCATTCATGCCGAAGTGATCTCGCAATTTTTTTTCATCGTCTTCTTACCTTTTAACCTAAACTTGTAATGAAATAAAATAGGACTAAAATGTACAGAATGTAAAGGAAAAACACATTCAGATTAGCTACTTCCGTATGGAATGGGTAAAGTTGAGGTCTGAAAATAGTTTGTACCCACATTACATTTTCATTGGCATTAATGTTACGTGGCAGCTAGCAGCCCCCATTTCAACGAGTGTCATTTCCACAAGACCCACATTTTTTGGAGACCAATTTGCATACTTGTATTTGCAGGCCCACATTTTTAATGGGAAAACTTGAACCACAAGCCAACAAACTGTAATTACTGTTAGCTGGAAAGCCACAGTGAGTGGCTGAATGCATCAAACAGTACAATTGGAAAACAGAACTGCTATTATGGGCATGGGGACAAAATCTGCGAAACTCTCAAGGGCCAGACTTAAAAACACACGGCCTCATTTACAAGGTTTTGGCGCAGGGCAGTGACAAGGAATCTTGCTGTGCTACCTATGTCAAAAGAAAAGGGCATGTGCTGTGTCTCTGAGATACGGCGCATTTCTGTCCTTTTCCCTGCGATGGCGCAAAAAAATGGGATGCCAGGGGGCAGATTTACAAGCCCCCTGCGGCACTTTTGCGTCACTTTTCCCATGTTAAAAGTGACGCAAAAGTGGTGCATGGGGCTTGTAAATAAGCCCCCTGGTTGGCACGATCTTTGGGGCAGATTTACAAGCCTCTTGCGTCACTTTTGCGTCACTTTTCCCATGTTAAAAGTGGCGCAAGGGGCTTGTAAATCTGCCCCTTTGTTACTACTACTGTATTCAGGTGAAACCACAGTGAGCCCTCAATTATGACAGATTCCTATTCCTGTATCTCACCCTGCCCGTCATCGGAGCTTTGCTAAAATATAGACAGGTAAAGGCTTGTGCCACAATATTGGGTGAGTCCGCAAGAATGTTTACTGCATCAGCTGAGGTTCTATTGCTTTCTTTAATGTGCGTACACCGCGGGACACCCTTGGAACGCGGTGTCATTTAGTTTCGCTTTCGTTTCACGCATTAAAATCAACAATATATTCACATCTCTCTTCCTCTCACCCGGGTATTGATTCCGCTGTAAACGCGAACTCTCGCGTACTTTAAGGGAACTGCTCGGTCGGTGGCTTCGGGTTTAGGTCGGCGCTGAGCACAAGAAGGCGTTGGATCTCAGACCCACCGAGGAAAGAAGGCTGATTTCGCTTCCCGGTTTCTACGAAGTCACGTGACCCACGTGAAAATGAAACTTACAGAACTACTGGTGTGACAGATAGCCTGTGCCTGCCATGACAAAATTGGTAGGAAAAATTGGCTTTCCCGAGTAAACAGCGACGATGTGGGTAGAGACAATTGCATGAAAACAAATATATTGCTACATAGAGGTATGACTCTCAACGTCATCGTGTTCTCCTCTTGAAAATATTGGATGGGGCGCAGCAGAAGGAACAATAACAAACTTGATGTAACAACACTCACTCTCATTGGCCTCCTTCGTATAACTCTGACACCGCCCAGGGGCAGAGTTAGGCTTTCTGAAGAACACTCGCATGTATGCAACATCATTTTTAAGGTTATACATTTCTATCTTTGCAGTGTGTTTATGTATAACGTTTGCTTGCCTCTTGTTTAGCAGCTGTTATTAGCCCAAGATGAAAAGAGATGCAATGCTGAGATCTCCAGTCTTATTTTTTGTTTACAATCAGAACATGTAGGTCGGTGTAGACAAGGAAACTTAAAACTGCAGGTCCCAGAATGCAATGGCAAAAAAATATATATTTGTTGTGATTATCTCGGAGCTGAAAATATTTTACATTTCGTAAGTCTGCCAATTGGTACTGTTTAATATGGTACCATCAGACATTCCTGGCTTTTTCACCACAAGCATGTTACATTGAGAAGTTTGTAGGTTTGCTTTAACAGTCTCTTTATGGGCTCAAAATCTCAGCATGCAAAGTGCTTGTAGCTAAAATGCCAGAACTGGCTGAAGTATTATACCGGACATAGAGGCACTTCTCATTTGTGTTTCAAATGTTTTCAAAGTTGTCTAGTCCATTGAAAAGCTGCTAGTTTCATACATAAAACCAAAAGTAAACTCTGCTACATGTTTTGTGGGTGTAAATGTGTATAGCCCGGGGCCGACACCCTAAGATCAAGGACCTCACAGACACTAGATGTATGGGTATGTAACTGGCCTCGAGCACGTGTACCCAGAGCCTTTCATTAACAGGGTCACCTGACTTGTGACAGCTTGTGTTGGTTGGATGGGTGTGGTTTAGGTGTAAGCACTGACTATAGGGAGGGGCTGCTACATCATGTGTCTATCTGGATACTGAAGTGGAGATTCACTCTTTCTTTCACATATTAACCCCTTCCCCGTGGGGCTAATTCCCCCGTGGTCCCCCCGCGGTACGGGGGGAGTGGGTCCGCGTGCTTCGCCGCGGTGCTCGTGACGAGCTCAGCTCGTCACGCTGCACAGCCGAGCTGCGCTCATGACGAGCTGAACTCATCATGCCTCCGCCCACTCAATGGAACGCCCAGCACAGGAGGGGAATTATCCCCACGTAGGTGTTCTGCGGCGGTTAATGAAGCTCCACTGAGCCTCATGACAAACTGAGCTCGTCATGAGCACCGAAAGGGTTAATATCAAAGCAAATCCCTTTGGGCCAGATATATATCATGGCAAAGAGGGAACTCCATCGCAATGACAACAAGTTCCCTCCCCACCAAGGCTATGATCCTCCAATCCAGTTTAGATGTGGGCGGACCTTAGTTTGACAATAGCAGAGACTACTCTGTCTGCTGTGGCTATACTTCTCCGACAGACGAAGGGCCGTTGGAGGTTTGGCTATATGTCTGTCCACTTAATTTAGATGGACAAACATAGCTGTTTTTCAGTGCCTGTCACCGCTAGTAAAAACCTGGCAGTAAGGGGCATTGAAGAATGCTCAATGCCCCCTTGCCATGGGAGAAAGCACCCATGGTGAGGGTGGCATTTCTTTTCCAAAAACTAGAAACTTGGTAAGTTTGACATATAACTCTGTCTTGTTGATGGATCTCTACCCTTAAAATTATGGTGCAATGACAGGAACCACAGTGACAGCGGTTCCTGCCAATGCTAGAAATGTCTGCTGGCCCATCAGACATTTCTGTTTGGCCTTCAGCACGTCGGAGTAATTTACTCCATCGCCCTAATGGAGGACGGGCCACCCACCAGAGAATTATTCGGACCCTATTTCTTTTGTATAGTGGAACGTTTTATATCCAAGCTTCACAACACAATAACGGTGCAACAGGGACACTAACAGTGCAACCGTCTGTAACATAAAAAATTGGTAAAAAGATGGATGGCAGAAACACGAGGAACATCACACAATTTTGTCACAGGTACAACATAGTCAGCTAACACACTATAGAGGGAGAGATATGAGTTAAGGGGCACTCTCCTTAAACAGACAATAACATATAATGAAATAAGAAACTCCTGGAAAAAACTGCAAGAACACGTATGGAATTCCCATACATTCATATGCTCACATAGGATAATAAACCCTCACCTACCTTGTGTGCTATGCTCTATCAGTGGGTTCCATATCTAGCCTTGGAAGGCATGCAAGAGTACTAGTGTTCACTGGCTATACAGTCTCCTAGTTAAGGGTCCGCTAATGTGGGTGAGGTTATGTCCCTTATGTCAACATTTATTTTCTACCTTTGTCACACCTATATTAAACTTGTGTGTGGATGAGCTAAAATGTTTAAGGGGTGTCTTCCCACCACAAGATAATAAACAGGAGGGTTGAACTCAGAACCTGTTTCTCTTTTCCGTCAACATGCTTCTGCACTCGAAGAGTGCCCCTCTTAGATCAGGCGTCTACCCCAGTACTGTAGGTATCTCACATCAAATATGATGAAACAGTACCCTTTACGTAAGGCATGTTATTAAAGTGCATTTAATATATCCTTTGGTTTTTCATGACATGGCACAACAGTATTTGAAACACCGTTCTTATTAGAACAGGAACGCCCTGTGCAGCAGCTGCTCATGTTTTCCCCATTACAGGACAGGTACAAATCAGACATTCTTTAGAGGAGGGTAGGTACTTCGATTGGGCCAAACAACGAAATGATAGCATGCATATTACGCAGCACCTCCGCATCACCCGATAATGCGGGAGTCCACCAAACTTTTGGTCGGACGTGGAACAACATAACACTTACACAGTAAGTAACACGAACTGGCACCCCTCAGAGTTGGGTAGTTTATCCACTATATTTTAGTATGTTTTTTTGTCCTCATGAAGTGCCCCGGATCCTTATGACCAACACAAGCGCGAAACATGTCAACACATTTATTTGAGGGGTGACCACCACTAGGTCCCACTCTTGAGACAGTAAGTGTAGTTCTCTTACCTGCTTTCACACTTGTTGTCTACCTGATTTCCTTTGAAACCCAGAGGTAGCCCTAACCTACAGTAGGCTTTTTATCCCTGGAAGGGTATTCCTGTCAATAAAAATTTGTGTTAGAAAACACCCTTACCAGTTTTAACCTTACACACTACACCCCATGTCAAAAATACCCCCCCCTCACTTGAACTCATCTATACGGCAGCCTCGGAAAAGATCTCTGCCAAAACGACCCTTCCGGTGACCCGTTGGGCACTGCAGCACCAGCCCAACAAGGAGCATTGCCCAATGATGAAGCATGACATCCTCTAGGGGATGTGTGAGGGAAACATAAACAGTCTTATTGACTGTCCACTCCCAGTACTCCAGCAGAGGCACCCTCTACATTTTGGGGATCTGTGCCTCCCTTTCTCCCCAGTTTGACCAAGGAACACTAGCCCTATGATTGATTTTTACAAATCAGAAAGCAGCAGTATAAGCTTCATGTCTTCACAGAACAGGCACAATAAAACAGCAGTGTAGGAACGTGCCACCTTTTTGTCATGGTCGCCCACTCTTTTTGCCACTGGTGCTGATGTTCTTTAACTGATGTGCACTGGGTCCCTAATAACCAGGCCCCAGTGCCAGTGCTCTTTACCTAAAATAAGGTAAAATGGCCTAATGGTGTTACAGTTCGCACACACTTTAGCACCCCTGCAAGTCCGTAGTAAATGGTACCCCTGGTACCTAAGGCATGGGTACTAAAGAGGGTTCCTATTGGCTGCTGCATGTAATACGCCACCCAACGGGACCACCATACAAATGGCACACCGACTGCCATTGCAGGCTGCGTGACATGGTGCAAACTATTTGTGAAAACACAACATGACACACTCAATGTGTCCCATGCCAAAGTTACTGCATATAATATATTTAAGCCACCCCTACAGCAGGCCTTAGAGCCCCAAGGCAGGCTGCATTATATTTTATGCAAGGGCATATCCACATGAGCATATATGCCCCTGTAATGTCTAGTTTTATTACTAGATATTGCAAGTGAACAGGGAAGCCATCTTAAGGTATGTACTGGGCACTAGTCATTGCGAGTTACCCTGCTACATAATGGCTTCACTGAAACCTATGGTGTTTGGTATCAAGCACCTTGTCTTAATAAAGCCATACTGATTCCTAAGTTGCCTTTATTATGACAGGCACCCAGAGGGGCCGTTAGATGTGCCCCCTGAACCCTACTAGCCTTCTAGTGTGCTGGCTAACTGCTGTTGTCCTGCCTGCCACCACAGATGAATTTCTGATCTCCTGTAGGTGAGAGCCAGTGCTCTATGAAGTCAGGAAACAATGCCTGCTGCGGAGAAGGTGTTAATACCTCCTCCTGCAGGAACGCTAGTGAATCTGCATACCAAGGCCAGAGGCTTCAAAGCCTTTGCCACCTTTGATACGCAACCCCATCTTCCTCCAGACCTGGAGAATGCCACCTGCTGCCCTCAGGCCCATTTGGCACCAGGATAGGTGGGAAATTAGCTATGTAAGTAGGCGTATTGCACCTCCAGGCGAGTCACACCCCTAAGGTTGACTACCAGATGTGCGCCACAAAAGAAGGGATCCACCATCTTGTTTTTGTGGAATTAGGAACTCTGGGACAGGGTTACGCCCACTCACCACAGGAAGTGGTCATATAGGAGTTGTAGTGACCGCCAGGGGTACGTAGCTCATTGGCTGCTACACTTCACTCCCCTTAACAACCCTAAATGTTGTATTTATGTGGCCCCCTGATACCAGGAACTTAGATGTGTCTGCTGGAAAGAAAAAGAAGGACGAAGAAGCACCGAAGGCATGAGAATTGTGGACCATCAACAAAACTTGGCATAAAACCCTGTCTGGCTGCTGTTGTCCCGACAATCAAGAAGACCATCTCGTCCAGAAGCCGAACAGCCTCCCCAAACCCTTGGAGTTCTGCCCAGCACTTTATCGACCCTGCCGCATCTCCCTGGGAGTGGAGGAGCCACTTCCCTGCACCAGGAGGCACTGACTGCATCTACCTGGTACCTCGTTCTGTCGACCCCCAGTCCCACCGTGAGAGAAGCACCCCAGAAGAAGAGCTTTGGGGCTTCCCAATTACAGCCCCAGCTCCCCAGTGAGTACTGAGCAGCTAGACCCTCCAGGAGCTCCCCTGCACCAATTCCCGGGGTACTGAAGCCAGTTGCACGCCCCAAGGCTTGTTTATGTTCAGTCGGAATACCACTGCTACCAAAAGTTACCTGCATGTCGAGGGACTTTGAGAGAGGCCAGTTCCACACTGAGAGTGGCCTTGTTGGGTTTCTGTTCCCTCTTCTGCTCTATTTCTTCAGCCACAACTTTCAGCAGCATTGTTGCTGAGAATTGTGACAATATCCTCAATTGTCAATGTGATTATTAAAAAACAAATAAAAAATAAAGTGGTTAAAAAAAAAAATTTGAACCATATTTTCTCTAATGTTCATTTGTTTTAGCATAGCCAAAGCTTGTGGTGAACGTTGGTGACGCATATTGTTAATGTTTGCACTGGCATTAGTCTCTGAAAGGCAACATTCTCAGGTCTCAAAACTTTAGCTTCACTGTTTGTGCATTTTTTTCTACATTATGTAACATAGGGCCAGACGCATCAAGCTATTTTGCGATCGCAAACAGTGTTATACGCGAATAATGAGCATTTGCGATCGCAAAATAGCAATAAGCAATGCATCAACCCAAATCGCAGAATATCCCAAGTATTCGCTAAATTTAGCGATTACCAAAATTGTGATTACCAAAATCTGCGAATCCTTATTTGCGAATAGCATTTGCGAAGTCGCAAAGCAATGCATGAAAAGTCGCAAATTGCAAAAAAAATAAGGATTTGAAATTTTGCATTCGCAAAATACCACCAAGTCAAAATAGGTGGTAACCAGGTGAAAACACTCAGAACAGGTGGGAAATATCAGGAAAGTATTTAAACAGGCCCAGAAGGCCTCAGAATGTTTCACAATGGCAGCGCTCTATGTCATGGCAATGAGGATGAGGCTAAGAGCAGCAGCACAGAAGAGAAGGAGGATACAGGAGCGCATTTTCAGAGTGTGCGGTACTCCGTTGGGGCAGACAGAGGAGGAAATCTATGAGAAGTATAGCTTGAATGCAGCAATGATTTATGATCTAAGTGCTGATTTAGACCCACTACTGCAGCCTCAATCTCGCAGGACACATGCCATCCCCACCTTTGTGCAGGTCCTGTGCTCCCTGCACCTCCTAGCGTCTGGTAGCTTCCAGGGGGTAATAGCTACAGATGGCAGATTGTCACAAAGTTCCCTTTCATGTTTCTTCAATGCGTTCCTGGACGCTATGTTGCTGCGGATGCGCCACCACATCAGAATCCCAACCACCCCACAGGAATTGTTTGAAACTAAAATGGCTTTTATCAGATAGCCAACATCCCCCATGTAATAGGTTGCATATATGGGACACATGTAGGCATATGTCCACCCTCAGTGAATGAGTATATCTTCTGGAATAGAAAGTCATATCATTCACTGAACATACAAGTGATATGCAATGCGAAGTACATAATCAAGGACATAGTGGCAAGATACCCAGGTAGTACACATGATTCCTATATCTTTAGGCACAGCGGCATACATACAAGTCTACTTTTGAGTGAATTTGGAGAAGGATTCCTGCTTGGTACACAAATTCCACTGTCTCATGCATATCTACATTTTATGGTGAGAGATCACAGTGACTAATATATATGCTGTTTCTCCACAGGTGATAGCGCATATGCTGTGCATCCTTTTATCTTGACACCATACCTGCATCCAAGCACACCTAGTGAACACCGGTTCAATGCAGCACACAGGACTATGCGAAATGTGGTAGAGAGGACCCTTGGGCTGCTGAAAAGTCGTTTTCGCTGGATCCATAAAACTGGCTGTGCCTTACAATACAGGCCAGACATCTGTTGTAAGATAATTGCCATATGTGCCATGTTGCATAACAGCAACTGCCAGAGGCGTACCACTTGAAACATCAGGAAGAGGATAACATATACCCACAACATGCAGGAAGTGCAGCGAGTGCAGCTGAAGGGACAACGCAACGTGCAGAAATCCCACAGAATAATTTTTGAGGTGAGTAATAATCAAACACAACACAACACTTACTTTGCCAAATATATTTATTTAAAACAACGTAAACAGTTGTGTTAATGCACACTCGCATTGCCTGAATATAATGATGTATACACATAATGGTATGTCATGGTGCTTCACTTCAGTCCAGACAAAAGTAGTTACTGGTTGCTTCACCAGTAACAATTGCTGTAGACATGGCCACACTATTTCCTGCATCCTCTCACTCCCATTGCCCGTTCTGGGGGGTCAGACACATCCCTTTGTGAGCTCTCTGATCCTGCTGTATTCCGTGTGCTGCGCCTCCCGGAGTTTGGCACTGGTGCCAAGCTGCAACTGTGGCTGGAGGCATCCTCACTCCTCCCACCCCCTATTATACTACTGCCAGCAACAGCATTGATCTGCATCTGCTCCACAGCATTTGTGACTTGGACCAGTCCCTTGGCAACCTCTCCGCAGCAATGGCTAATTTCCAACTGCATGGCTATTGCACATCGGGATAGTTGTGCTGTAGCTGTACTTAGACGGTTGGTGTCCTTAGTGTACCCATCCAAGCGTCCAAGTAATTGGGTGTGTCTTTTGCGGTGGGACATCTGATCCTCCTTTAGAACCTTGCGTAGGTCCCTGAGTGCTACAGTCATCTCTCCAAATTGTTCTCTGCTTTCCCCGCGACCTTCCTGCACAGCAGTAGTTAGTTGTTTGATGCTGTCACTGATGTCCCCCATTTTGCATGCAAGGGTGGAAAGGTTTCCCTGCATTAACCGCATTTGTTTCACCTGCAGGCGCTGTACCATTAACATGGCCCTCTCTGGAGCATCATGCGATGTGGAACTCTCGCCTGCACCAGATCTCACCAGTGCTGCTGCCCTGCTTCTCCGAGATCGCATGTTCCCACATCGCAGCTGTTTGCGTGGTCTGGGTGTGGGTGTATCCACTGGTTGTGCTGTTGTGGACACAAGTTGTCCCTCATCCTCTGTTTCCAATGCTGGCAATGGGGCCACAATGGTCCTGTGTTTTTTTGGAGCTGGTGTTGTGGGTGCTGGTGAGACTGCTATGTCCTCTTTTGACTGGGACTCACTCTCTGGTGCTGCATGTCCATCACTGTCCTCAGACTCTTGGTCACGTGTATCTGTGATATGGAACAGTGCATGATTAGTTGTCATTTAGGAAATGTTTCCTGTTTTTGTACAAAGTTTTGTTCATTAAAGTTATTTAGAATTACAGTGTGTGCGTGTGTAGACTGACTTTCCTGGTACAATGGATTTGAATTTGTCTTGTTTGCTAGACACCAGACTTCCCTTGTGGTTTTGCTGACTACAATTCCCATAATGTATTTGGTGTGTCATAAGTAAAACATGGACTGGAATAATATTTCCTTCACACGCCAGATCTGATTTACACTGTCTGTTAGCTAACACTGAAATGTGGAAATGAAGCTGCATGCATCTGACCTTGGGAGGTACTGGGTGGTGCAGAGGATTCTATTGTTTTGACTCCAGCTACAGCCCACAGGTCCTCCATGGCTGTGGGGCTGGCTTGGGTTGATGGGCCACCTCCAGTATTTTTTGCTTCCACAAGCCTATCCGCAACCCTTTCTGTGGCACGACTACGCAGGTCGTACCACCTTTTGCGCAAATCTCCAATGCTGCGGTGAGCAACTCCCACTGCATTATTTTACTTTGCATTGCCAGCCACAATTTTCTTTTTTCAGATTCAGGGACTTGCAGTGAAAGTTTCCCTAACAATTTGTCATGGCTCCTCACCACCTCTTCGATTAGTATATCCAATTCCTTCTCACTGAACTTCTTCTGTTTTTTTCTCTCCTTCAGGGGTGTTTCCTTAGCCATGCTGCTGTCTGCACCAGTTTAAAAAGCACAAACTCTTCTTAATAGCAAATCTCCTGTAGTCTGCCTCCTCCTCCTCACTCTCAGCACACAGGTAACTGCATGGGCGTGGCCACTTCCTGGTTCTGACATCATCATGGTGAATAGTATTCTGGGAATCGCTATTTGGGACTCACAATATGAGATTGGGTAAAAAGAGTAAAATGCGAGTCGCTAAAGAAACGTTTGATGCATATGCCCCATAATCATTGCTTTTGATATGTGCAACAATGCCATATGGATATTATAGGTCTATTAAAAACACAAGTGCATTCAGAAGATTACTTTGAAACTCCATGTTATTCCACGGCAAACAAATGTGCAGTAACAGTACACTGTTGCAGTCAAAAACAAGAGACATTGCCACAAACCATGTGTTGGCAATCACTTTAACTAACTTTATCAAAATAAGGAATCCAATTTTATTTATCATCAATGCAAAAAAATCAAGCATTGGCATAGCCATTAGGTCACGCCTCAGGGATCTTTTAAGTTTTTAGTTATGTTTTATATTATTGTATGTGAAAGTTCTAATAAATGTGTTAAAACTTTCACATACAATAATATAAAACAACTAAAAAGTGAGAGTGGGGGGCGCAGAGAGTAGAGGCAGGGTGCTGTGGCATAGAGCTAAGCACATGGTTGCCCAGACAGTGAAGTAAATTCCCCTCATAGCTGACGTAAGATGAATTAGAACATGTGAAAGTTCAGCTTGTTTTGATATTGCAGGCTCTCTGTTGGATTATTAGTTAGTTTGCTTATGCTGATACTGTCTGCTCACAGAAACTCACAAGCCACTTCTAATGAAGCTAGAGAGCTGACATGAAATAGGCTGCAAAGCTGACTAATATGACCATACCTGCATAAAAATTCAAGCGAAAGGGGTAACTGTGAGTAAAAATTAAGCAGCAGTACATACTTGCCACATAGAAATTAAAAGATAAAGTATCTGAAGAAAAAAAAATCTACTTTCATTCTTCGAAACATGGAGGACTAGAGAACGGGCGATCGTAACATAACCTCTATTACCAGAAACTGCAACTCTACTACTCAAAATAATAAACTCAAATACACTAAAAAAAGTTTACAAAAGAAGGACTAATAAATTGAGCTAATTACCTTGTGTGCACGTCTACTTCCTTACCTATCAATCATTTGCCTGTATGGTGAACAGGTTTTAATTACAAGCCCTAAATTATGACATTCACTAAGAGGGATGCTGCTACACAAAACAAAGAAAACATTTATTTTCTCTGAGCTCAATAGAAGCTGACAACATGGTCAGCAACTGCATCCTTGACCCTGCCCTATGCTTATGAAACAAGGAACAAGACGAGAGTCGTGAGATCATAGGCGCTCGGAAATCACAGCAGTAAAACGTTCGTGCAGGGGCCTGGGGCGAACAGCGAAGTTGTAATTTACAGGTTGTGTGTGTGTGCGGGGGGGGAGGGGCTGTAGTTCTGGTGGAAATGGAGTGTCCACAGATCGGGCGCCAGGGGATTAGGGGTACCGAAGTACAAGGTTCGTTTAGCCACTGGTTTGGAAAGGGAGATGGGCTTCAGAATGGGAACTGTGCTAGGAGAGCTGTAGTGGATTGGACGAAGTAGACATGTAGATGAATGTTGCCGCGTGGAATGCACAGATCCCTGGGGGCTGCAGCGGGAGAGGGAAGGACAACACAGGGGCCGGGCTGCATTTAAATAACTTCGCTTAAAGGGGTCAGAGCTTGCTGTGAGACCAGAGTGGGCGGACATAGAAATGCGGACATAAGAGGAAATGCGCGAGTGGTGACTGGAGTCTAGCAAGCTGGTCACCAGCCAGCAGCACTTTCAAAACTCACCTACTAAAGTCTCTCCGAGCAGCGCATGCGTGCTGACTCAGCAAGACCTAAAAATGAAACACCCCAGCCTCCTTTATTGATTCACTCTCTTATAATGTATATAATGAATTCAAATGTACACACTAGAGTTACCAAACCTAGGCCCTTGGTTCAGCAAGTTCAGTCATTGCAAACAAATTGCTAATTACCCCTACTGGTGTCCGTCTTGCACATGCTCTTAAATCTGTCACTCATTCTTTAAGAATTTCATTACAAAGCTCACACTCCTAAAATATTCAGATGTAGACACTCCCAATAGTCGAGACAAAGTGATTTGCCCACGAATATACACTTTCTTTAGGTGAGCATGGTTTGATTCAGATTCAGGTCTTCATTTGCTAAAGTTTTAAACTTAGTTTCCTGATGAGCCAGGCAAGGGGGCAGATGATACAAGAATTGTGAGTTTCAGTGTGTGTCTGACTATGTTCTGTGTTGTGCTATTAAACTATTTTTTTCTCCTGAACTAAGACAAGAATTCTCTCATGTGCAGAATTTGAAATGGACGAGTTGGGTGTCTATATTTGAAAATGGTTCTTGTTACTGTTAAATAGTTCTCACGAAGAGTCTTTTTCTTCTTTGAGTGGCTGCTCATCTGTAAGGTTGATTAAATAGATGTTTATAGTGACTGGGTATCATCATATCCAGCTTTCACCATTATTTATTTCCATTTTATCACTGAGGAAGGTTCTATAGGCAACTGGAGCATGTCCCAATGCTTTAAGAATACACCTGAAGATTTCAGGTCTTCTTTCTGTTTGCTGACTCTAGCATCATTCTTCTTTCTTTTTGCCTCCATTAGACAATGTGCAGTTGACTCCCAACTTTATCTGAAGATTACCTCTATCTATGACATCAATTCCATTCTTGTCTAAAGAAATTACAAAAATGGATGAATGAAAATGTTCAATCTGGGGGCACGCTCTGACGCCAGGCAAAATGGGCACCTGCCTTTGAAGCTCCTTAGTAGCACCGACGGTCGGACGGAGATGCAACTCATTTTGACATTGTTTTCAGCTCTGTGAAGGAGTTTCTGGTTCTGGCACAGGTGGGTGCCTCAGGATTAAAGGGCTTTCCAATTTCTACATAAAAATGTAAAGACTCTTTTTTCACAAAGGGTGCTACGAGTCTATATCTCTGATATGACTGCCGCCATTTTACATATTTTACTATCGCCTCTTGTGAGGTAAACATTTAAAGCCTTATTACGATTGGCAGTGTGGTAGGACTCTGTATTTTCTCTTGCTTAGGAATGTATAAACACTTACTCAGAATTACACCTGTCATCCTTATGGTGGGCTTTCCCCAGACGTTTTGCCTTTTACCTCCTGTCTTGCTGTTTCTTTTTGTTGGCCTTAGTACTCTGAGCACTTTACCACTGCTAACCAGTGCTAAAATGACAGTGCTTCTCCGCTAAACATGGTGATATTGGTGTATACCTGATTAACATATTTGATTTACTTGTAAGTCCCTTGTAAATTGGTATAACATATACCCAGGACCTGTAAGTCAAATGCTACTAGTGGACCTGCAGCACTGATTGTGTCACCCACATAAGTAACCGTCCAAACCTGGCTCAGGGCTGCCATTGTAGTGCCTGTGTGTGCTTTTACTGTCACTTAAACTTGGCATTTAAAACTACTTGCCAAACCTCAAACTCCCCTTTTATTTCAATGTCACCCCTAAAGTGGCCGTAAGTAACCCTAAGGGCAGGGTGCCGTGTAAGTGAAAGGTAGGACGTCTGTGTTTAATATGTACATTTCCTGGTAGTGACAAACACCCAAATTCATTTTCACTACTGTGAGGCCTACCCCTCACATAGGCTAGCATTGGGAATTCCTTAATACACTTTCAAGCTGTAATTCCTGATCAGAGAGGAGTTGCTTTTTCATGTTTCACAATTTTGGAATGGTATTGATAAATCCTCCTTACTGGTGATGTTGGATTTAACACATCTGTTTTAGAAATGCCACTTTTAGAAAGTGTATTTACAACAAGGGGTGGTGATGGACAGAGTCTCTGAATTAAGCAGAGTACTCTCACCCAGTCAAGAGATCAGGGCTAGATCCAACACCGTTTTTTAGCTCATTGCACCATCCCAGTTTCAGAACCTGGCTGTATGCAAATTAGTCTGTCCCTGGCCCAGTGCATCATGGGAACAGGGCAGACCAGACTACAAAAGCCAATTCTTACACTGGGAAGGAAACAAGCTTCCGGGGACCGGTTTCTGCCATTTCAGGCGTCTTCGGCCCAGCTTGCTTGAATCCTGATGGTGCAATGAGCAAGGGACTCACATCTGAGTATACCCTTCCACGCTTAGGGTGGACAAAATTATTTACAACAAGGGGTGGTGATGGACAGAGTCTCTGAATTAAGCAGAATACTCTCTCCCAGTCAAGAGATCAGGGCTAGATCCAACACCGTTTTTTAGCTCATTGCACCATCCCAGTTTCAGAACCTGGCTGTATGCAAATTAGTCTGTCCCTGGCCCAGTGCATCATGGGAACAGGGCAGACCAGACTACAAAAGCCAATTCTTACACTGGGAAGGAAACAAGCTTCCGGGGACCGGTTTCTGCCATTTCAGGCGTCTTCGGCCCAGCTTGCTTGAATCCTGATGGTGCAATGAGCAAGGGACTCACATCTGAGTATACCCTTCCACGCTTAGGGTGGACAAAATTATTTACAACAAGGGGTGGTGATGGACAGAGTCTCTGAATTAAGCAGAGTACTCTCACCCAGTCAAGAGATCAGGGCTAGATCCAACACCGTTTTTTAGCTCATTGCACCATCCCAGTTTCAGAACCTGGCTGTATGCAAATTAGTCTGTCCCTGGCCCAGTGCATCATGGGAACAGGGCAGACCAGACTACAAAAGCCAATTCTTACACTGGGAAGGAAACAAGCTTCCGGGGACCGGTTTCTGCCATTTCAGGCGTCTTCGGCCCAGCTTGCTTGAATCCTGATGGTGCAATGAGCAAGGGACTCACATCTGAGTATACCCTTCCACGCTTAGGGTGGACAAAATTATTTACAACAAGGGGTGGTGATGGACAGAGTCTCTGAATTAAGCAGAGTACTCTCACCCAGTCAAGAGATCAGGGCTAGATCCAACACCGTTTTTTAGCTCATTGCACCATCCCAGTTTCAGAACCTGGCTGTATGCAAATTAGTCTGTCCCTGGCCCAGTGCATCATGGGAACAGGGCAGACCAGACTACAAAAGCCAATTCTTACACTGGGAAGGAAACAAGCTTCCGGGGACCGGTTTCTGCCATTTCAGGCGTCTTCGGCCCAGCTTGCTTGAATCCTGATGGTGCAATGAGCAAGGGACTCACATCTGAGTATACCCTTCCACGCTTAGGGTGGACAAAATTATTTACAACAAGGGGTGGTGATGGACAGAGTCTCTGAATTAAGCAGAATACTCTCACCCAGTCAAGAGATCAGGGCTAGATCCAACACCGTTTTTTAGCTCATTGCACCATCCCAGTTTCAGAACCTGGCTGTATGCAAATTAGTCTGTCCCTGGCCCAGTGCATCATGGGAACAGGGCAGACCAGACTACAAAAGCCAATTCTTACACTGGGAAGGAAACAAGCTTCCGGGGACCGGTTTCTGCCATTTCAGGCGTCTTCGGCCCAGCTTGCTTGAATCCTGATGGTGCAATGAGCAAGGGACTCCCATCTGAGTATACCCTTCCACGCTTAGGGTGGACAAAATTATTTACAACAAGGGGTGGTGATGGACAGAGTCTCTGAATTAAGCAGAGTACTCTCACCCAGTCAAGAGATCAGGGCTAGATCCAACACCGTTTTTTAGCTCATTGCACCATCCCAGTTTCAGAACCTGGCTGTATGCAAATTAGTCTGTCCCTGGCCCAGTGCATCATGGGAACAGGGCAGACCAGACTACAAAAGCCAATTCTTACACTGGGAAGGAAACAAGCTTCCGGGGACCGGTTTCTGCCATTTCAGGCGTCTTCGGCCCAGCTTGCTTGAATCCTGATGGTGCAATGAGCAAGGGACTCACATCTGAGTATACCCTTCCACGCTTAGGGTGGACAAAATTATTTACAACAAGGGGTGGTGATGGACAGAGTCTCTGAATTAAGCAGAGTACTCTCACCCAGTCAAGAGATCAGGGCTAGATCCAACACCGTTTTTTAGCTCATTGCACCATCCCAGTTTCAGAACCTGGCTGTATGCAAATTAGTCTGTCCCTGGCCCAGTGCATCATGGGAACAGGGCAGACCAGACTACAAAAGCCAATTCTTACACTGGGAAGGAAACAAGCTTCCGGGGACCGGTTTCTGCCATTTCAGGCGTCTTCGGCCCAGCTTGCTTGAATCCTGATGGTGCAATGAGCAAGGGACTCACATCTGAGTATACCCTTCCACGCTTAGGGTGGACAAAATTATTTACAACAAGGGGTGGTGATGGACAGAGTCTCTGAATTAAGCAGAGTACTCTCACCCAGTCAAGAGATCAGGGCTAGATCCAACACCGTTTTTTAGCTCATTGCACCATCCCAGTTTCAGAACCTGGCTGTATGCAAATTAGTCTGTCCCTGGCCCAGTGCATCATGGGAACAGGGCAGACCAGACTACAAAAGCCAATTCTTACACTGGGAAGGAAACAAGCTTCCGGGGACCGGTTTCTGCCATTTCAGGCGTCTTCGGCCCAGCTTGCTTGAATCCTGATGGTGCAATGAGCAAGGGACTCACATCTGAGTATACCCTTCCACGCTTAGGGTGGACAAAATTATTTACAACAAGGGGTGGTGATGGACAGAGTCTCTGAATTAAGCAGAGTACTCTCACCCAGTCAAGAGATCAGGGCTAGATCCATCACCGTTTTTTAGCTCATTGCACCATCCCAGTTTCAGAACCTGGCTGTATGCAAATTAGTCTGTCCCTGGCCCAGTGCATCATGGGAACAGGGCAGACCAGACTACAAAAGCCAATTCTTCATTGTTCATCACCACCCCCTTTTCTGAATCACTTTTAGAAAGTGGACATTTCTCTGCACTTACTGCTCTGTGTGCCTGACAGCCTGTATCCAATACACTTCTGTGGAGGGTGACAGCTACACTTTGTGCATTCCATCTAAACAGCCACAACACAGAAAGGATAGGTGTGTCTGAGAACCCATCTACGTACATCTGCATTCCGATGGCCTTGCCTGGGCAGGAGGGAAGGGAGGGGCTAACACTTCACTTGAATCGGTAGCGCCCTGTCTGATTATCCCCCACAGATAGCCTCGCAGACAGAACTGGGTTGTAATGGATAGTTGTGCACTTCAGAGAGCTGCTTTGAAGTGGCCCCACATTAGAAGACACTTTAGAATATAAGTACTGGGTCTCTGACCCCCTAAAATCAGACACTACTCGACTTATAACTAAAGCGGTGCCAGAGGAACTGCTTTTCTGCTTAAAGGACTCATCTGGACTGCTGATCAGGAAGGCCTGCTTTTCTGCGTGTTGCCCTGCTGCTCTCTGACTCTGCTGAAGGACAGCTGGACTGTACCTTCATTCCAAGTAATCTCCAAGGCGTGTTGGCTTGTCTCCTGTTGCTTGAGACTCAGGGATATCAAAGGCTCTCCCCCTGCTCCTGTGCCTGGCTCACTAGATGTGGCCCAGATATTTGCAACACAGATTTTGATGCATATCCTGTCTGCGTATAGCAGAACTGGTGCTTCGACCCGGTTGCAGGAGTGAAATCGGCACATCGCCTCAGAAACGGTGCTTTGCCTTCAGAGATCGGCACATTGGACAGTGTATCGCTGCTGCTCCAGCTTGGTGAGATCCACGCATCATCTCAACAGTGTGGCAGAATCCGGCGGATAACTCAACGCCTCTATACTCCGGCACTCGTCTTTGGAACTGACGCATTGCCTTCACTGTGTGGAGAAGATCGACGCATCCTGCACCTGTGGGTCTCGACACTGATGCATCTCGCTGTATGTGACCAGGAAAGGTAATTGGTTTACGGGGGCCTTTATGGGTACTGTAGCCGGCCCCTGCTCGATTGCAGTGGGCCCTAACTTTGACTTTGCCACGGTCCAGTGCGAAATAAAGTAACCTTTTTTTTTACTACTTGTTCTAAGCGCTTTACTACATTTATTACTTTAAAATTCAATATCTCAACTCTATACATTGGATTTTTGATGTTTTGGTCTTGTTTAGTTCCGAATATAATAATCTATTTTCTATACCGGTGCGGAGTCTTTTTGTAGTGTATTCATTGTGTTACTGTGTGCGTGTGTTGCACACATACTTTACACATTGCCTCTTTAGATAAGCCTGATTGCTCTGTGCCAAACTTCCAGAGGGTGAGCACAAGTTATCTTTAAGTGTGTACTTACCCTGCCTAGAGGGGTGTTTCCTGTCTGGCCCGGGTGCATACATCAGCCATCCAGGAATCCCATTTCTAACACTCAGCCACACCTGGAAGGTTATTTATGGCTATGTTTCACATATGTTAATTGAATTTAGACTTTTTGGGCTAGGTGGGCATTACCCAAGATCAGTAATATCAGCTCCTCACTAAGGCGACTTTGAGCATGAAAATTTGCTTGGGAATCCACTCACTGTGGCCTATGCTGCCCTGTACATTTCCTATTCACCTTCATGAATACAGCTGGCCCTTTTTGTTGCTTCTTGCTCATTTGGTTGCTTTAATTTAAAGTCAAGTGTGTGATAATTTGTCATTACTTACCATTTGGATGGCGATTTACTATTCGTTTTTACATTAACTGGCTGATTTATCCTTTTCATCGTGTGTTCAATGGTCTACAGACTTTCTCCCCAGTCATTTTGCATATTTTTTGGCTTTGCCTCACAATAATCAATCTTGGTATTAATATTCTGCCCATTAACTCGATATTGAGGCATTTTTATAATCTGAGGTGATAATGTTTCACAGTGCTTTGATCCTTCATGGGTAAGCATCATTGACTGAAATCTGTAACTAGGCCATCCTTCTCTACTGCCAAACCTGTTATCAGAAGACCTCGTCATCAAAAGGATCTTGGTACAGAATATCTTTCAGCTATCATGGAGAGGGAATGTGCTTACAAAGGCTCCTCATCTACCTCTGTGATGGGAGCCATCTCAAAGAAAGCATCTGAATCAGTCAAACGACCTAAACCAGATGCTGAATCTTCCTTTAAGTGCCCTTCTCCTTTCACTTTGGAGGACATTATGGAGGAAATTAGAGCTCTAAAGCCCTTTGTTATTGTAGTGTAACAAGCGCCTCTCTTCGGTGTATTGTGGAAAAATGGTCCTCTCATGGCCAGCTCATCTCTGCCATTTAACAATAAGTCAGTGAGGTGGAAGATTCCATTCCATATCTTTCTCACCTACTAAAAGAAATTACGCAAATAAAGAAAATAAAGAAAATAACGGCGGATTTGAGAATCAGGAATTGAAGGAATAAGCTTAGACTCTGTGGCATAATGGAAAATTCAGAAGAATCTAATTTGAATGCCTTCCTACAAAAATCAATTACCTGAATAGTTCATCAGTGAGACCAAGGTCCAATTAGTATTCAAAGGACTCATTGTTTTGGACCCAAACCAACAAATTCCTCCTATTCCAATCCAAAAGGGATCATAATTCTTTTTCTACAGTTTACAGAATTGATGCAAATATTGTCCGCGGCTAAACAACTTGGCACCGTACTCTGGTCCGCAGGCAGAGGCTACTTTACACAAGATGTCTCCAATGCTACTGCTGCCAAAAGGAAACGATTCCATGTGATGTGTCCTCAGTTGAAGTCTTAAACATAGGATATGGTTTGGACCATCTGTGTTTTTTTTAAATCGCATACAAAGACAAACATTATACTTTTGAAGAACCAGACGGTCTGCAAGATTTCCTTCATCAACATGGTCATGAGGATATGGAGATAGCAACGAATGCTATAACATGACTTTGTTATATCTTTTCTGGTTATCATGTTGTTTAAAAAAACAATTGCTTTTTATGTCAAGTTGCGCTATATGCGCCAACATTGTTTAAAACATTTTTTTTTCCCATTCTGTTTCAGTATTGGATCACAAGAGATACTCCCATAGCCGTATGTGTTTTTACTGCGTACGTTTTGTCCATTACCATCATTTCTCTCTGTCATCAATGGTATGTCTGTAGTCTATTTCCTTTTATTATCATATAATTGTTGGAATAGTCCAAATTAGCGTAAATGTCTCTTCTGCTCCTTCACATGCCAACATCTCTCTTTATTATGAGTCTATTTGAATATTATTAGTAAAGCAAATAATAAACTCACTTTCTCTCTAGCAGCACTTACTCTGGATGCAGAGAAAGCATTTGATAGTTAGTTGGCAGTTTCTTCTGAAAGCGTTTGAATGGCATGGTTGTGGTCCCCAATTTCTCGAACTAATTTCCTTCCTATATTCATCCCCTAGTTCTACAGTACTGGTGAATGGCTTACAATCTCCTTATTTTCCTCTTAAGAGAGGTACCAGGCAAGGTTGACCCATTTCTCCATTATTATTCGTACTAGCATTAGAACCCTTTTTACCTCAATTAAAAACTTCAGACGCCTTATAAGATTTAGAATCAAAGACACGCATATCCAATATGCTGCTTATGCTGTTTAGGCATTCTTCTTTTCATCTCACAGACTGACACCTCACTACTGTCTTTTTTTGAAGAGTTGAGATAGTATTCTGACGTATCGGAATACAAGATTAAGTTGGACAAATCTGAAGTTTTTCCTCTTAATGAATACTGCATATCCTTTTATTCAGTGAGAACTATCTTGGAATCCTGTTAAGATTAAATGCTTTTTTTATACCAACAATCTCAGAGATATGCTAAAATCAATATGGATAGTATAATCTCGAAAATCGCACATCTCACCTAGTGTTGGTCATCTCTATTCTTATCTTGGTGGGGTATTCGGACATCATTAAGATGATGCTCCTTCCCATTGTGAAGTTTTATCTTCAGATGTTACCAATTAAGATTCCCAAGAAATTCTTTAACTCCTTAGACAGAATCTTATCTAGATTCCTATAGTAACCTCTAGAATATCCTAAAATAGATGAAAACTCCCCAAATCAGCTGGCGGTATTAACTTCTCTGACATCTTTAAATAGCATAAGGCGTTCAGTATTAAACAAATTCAATCCTTCTTTTTTGATTCTAGTAGTACAGAATCTAAATTATGGTTCTTATTAGAATCCTTCACGATTTTCTCTTTCTCCCACAAACATGTTATGTTTATGTCCGAGCCCCCCCCTAGGTTTTGGTTACCATCAATCATATTATATTCTTGTTCTCTGATTAAATAGTATATGATATCCAATACTTCTACTTAACATCAATTTCTTCAAAGCCCAATATGGTACAAGAAACTGTTCATCCTAAAACGGCATCCTCTTTTGTGGAAAAGTTGGATTAATAGGGGTCTTTTCAACATTTCTCATCTTACCTCAGATAACTCAGTTATTCCTTTTCAAACTCTTTACTATCTACATTCCTTAAACAGTATAACATATTGCTTGATCTTCTTATACAGGCCCTTAATATATTCTCCCAAATTCTTTGACTCAAACAGACTCTATGCATCCTCCTACCTATTCACCACACAGAACTCCCACAGCTTCCCTTATTTATAAAAAAAACACTCATGGCTCCTATTCAGGATAGATCTAAATATAAGCAGGAAACATTGTGGGAAACTGATTTACACTATAGCTGGCCTCTCTCTGTATGGGACAAAATCTGTACTAAAATACACTCACCAGTCCATCCCGCTAATTTAACACAAACATTATAATTACCTGCTCACTTGTTCAAACAAGCTTCTTAAGCAAGATACTTGTTGGCAGTGCAACTCCCATACTGGCACCTATGCCCGTATGTTTTTCATTGTCAAATAGTTTCCATGTTCTGGATGAAAGTTTGGGATAGAATTATTGCTATTGTTGTTGCGATTACTGGAACTTCTGCATTGTTTTCCTCGAATAAAATATTTTTGGGTGGGTTATTTTCCTTATGGTCAAATAATAAAATGATTTGTAAATTTGTAGATCTCTTATTAGCAATTGGTTTACAAGTGATTACATGTATCTGGAAATCCGCAGGCAATGTCAACAATAAACAGTGGTGGAATTTAGTGTGCCAATATCATTAACTTGACAGATATACTTACATTCTTTCCCAATGTCTGTTAAATGAGATATTTTATGTTCACCTCTCATTACGTGCCTTTCAAACTTTGCAAACTCTTATGCTTTTAGTTCTTTATCAATGATTCTTTTGTGTGCCTCATTAAAATTCTAAAATAGTTTTTACTTCTATGACATATAATTTTGTGATACATTATGTTCTTTAGATATTACGTATGAAGGTAACTTTCTCTTGTTCTTTCTCCCATCCGTTCTCTATCTGTCTTTTCTGTTCTTTCCTCCTCTTTTGGCTTGATCTTAAATACTTGCCCTCGATCATTATATTCACTCTGAAATCATCGTATTCATATTTTAATCATTTTTTTCTTCATATGATAATATTTTTCTCAGGTGGAATGGCAGTATAGATGCATGTATACTCGTATTCTCAAATAAAATTATTACATTTAAATTTTTTTTACAGACAACAAAATTAAAGCTAATATAATCAGAATCGTAGAGCAAGGTGACCAAAAAGTTACTCCAAGATTTTTATCTGGATGTTTTTACACCTATCCTGCTGACGTCTGGATTCACAATCACTCCAACCTATCTCATTCAACAATTCAGAAAAAGGCTCTATCAGCTAACTACAATTTACATAAACTCACAAAGCAAAACATATTTTTCACATCAAACCAGCTAAAAAAGGCAGCACGTACTCTAATAATTTCAAAAATCAATTAGGGCCACTCAAACTTAGAAGGAATTCCAGCCAGGCACCCTTCTCCTATCAAAGCAGTATTTAATTCAGCAGAATGATTAATCATGGACAGAAAGAAATGTGACCACATTACCCATTTCTGAATAACCTCCCTTTGTTTCCACTGCAAGGCAGAATACAATTCTAAATTAGCTGTGTAACTCTCAAACCTATTCATCATTGAAGACTTAATTACATTGATATTCTATGGTCAATCCAGAGATTCCAGAAGCAAAAACACAATGCTACTAATGCCACCTAAGAACAAAACATTTCAGAATCAATCTTTCACTGGAGCAGCTATAAGTCTGTGGAACTCTTGATAACCCTATCTGAAACAGCAACCAGGTCCACTCTCGTTCAGAAGTGGCTTATGTACTTTTATACTGAAAAGTCTCTTCCATTAAGATCTATCTAGAACCATGCATCTGTACCCATTGCTGAACTGACCAGTCCCACTGGGTCTCTCACTACTTTATAACCCTCAATCTTTGCCATACATTTTACCTTCAACTAAACATGCATACATGCCGCCACCCCCTCCCCAACCTCAGAACAATGATTTGGCTAGAGTCATAAGTCTAGTTCATATATTGCTTGTGTGATTTGTTAAAATTAAAAGTTGGTCAATATAAACATATTTTATTGGTGATGGTTCTGAAATCACAGTAACACACATTTTGTGACAGCTTATGATCTCTACTATCAGCCAGCTACTTATAAATTCACTCCTCATGTGCACTGTGCGTAGTATATGAATGTTCATGGTTTGAAGCATTTTTTTTAAAGATGTGTACGACTTTTCCATTACTCTATCTGCCAGATCCTACAATGTCACATGCAAAATGTCTTCAAAACCCCTGTAATTCCTTCCCTGTGGAGGTTGTCTTTTTGATCTCATGAGGGAAGCACTGTGTGAGCAGCATCATTTATGTTTTCAGAAGGACCGCCTACACTGATGCTCACTCCATCACTTTCAGTTCAGGATCCCAGAAGACACATTCACCCTGGCTAGAAGCTGCGTTCCATTCAGCATGTTTTAGACTTTGTGCTGACTCTTACAGTTTCCTCCTGTGTTACTGCTTGATTTTTGGGTGCACGATTGTCTACTTGATGAGTTGCCTGACGAGCAACATACCTTTGATCATGCGTTCTGCTCCAAAATTCTCACATTCCCCCATTCCGCATTACCATACTTACTTCATGCTCCCTGTATCTTCCATTCAACATTCAGCAATCACACACACCATATAAATTACAGTTATCAAAACACAACACAACAGACTGGTCTTTTCAGCTATAGGATTCTAAAAACAAAGTTTAATTGTATGGAATTTATCAATCTATGTACTGTTATATCTTATACCATAGAGCATGAAGTAAGTATGGTAATTCAGAATGGGGAATGTGAGAATTTTGTAAAAAATAAGATTTTCTGTTGAGGAATAATGTTAAAAATGTGATGATATTTTGAAAAAGAATGTTGAATCTTGTCATATAAACAATAAAAGAAAAAGAAAAAGATTATTCTAGACAGAAAAAGGAGTCTTAGGTCTATATTGTTGGATTTTCAATATGCCCTCCGAGAAATGAGAGTAGACGACATGTAGCAGTACTGGCAGTTTTCCAGTTTTGTTGCTTACCATCTAGTTAGCAGCACTTCTCCTTTGAAGTGAACTGACTCCCCATACCCAGCAATGACTACCCTAAAGTGCTCCATAGTCTCTTCAGCTGCATCACATTCTACCATGGGTCGTAGGTGCTGAGAAAAGAGTCTGCAATGTTCCCAGTTCCTAGTCAGTAGGCAACCTCAAACTGTTATCTCTGTAATTGCAGGAACCACTTAACTACTTATGGTGGAAGGTGCAGGGCCTCTCCTACTTGCTCAGTGTGGCTGCCACAGGTTCTGATCCTGTCCTATTAGATCCAATGTACAAAGATCCTTTCACATTTTTAGAAAGTTTCAGCCCTGGACCAGTGAATTTGGGTGGCTATCTTTACATCTAATAACTGAGGCCCTTCCTCCTGATCACCCCACGGCACTGGAAGGACTACTACCTGTTTCATATAAAATAAGGGCAAACATTTGAAATGAATTACAGCACCTGCCTCCAGAAAATAACCTCTGGAATGACTCCGAACTATAGAGCTGATGAAGCCCAAACACTGTCAACTAGTTTATGACAATTAATACTGGATGCAACGACAAAACCACACACGAAAACAAATGCGCACCTTGCGCAGGTTTAGTGTATTTAAATGATACTGAATGATGACGAGAATACAATAACTGTAAAAGGGTGTTTTGAGCTGTAGAAATAAAAAGAGTTAATATATTGTGTGTTTAACATGTCTAATATTCACCTTTGCGGATGGCTTAACAATGCTGAAATGAAAATTCATAAAACGATACACTGATATTATGCAAAATAATGTAAACTAAACTGGATATGTTAAATATGTAGCTTACATGAGTCTCCATTTATTTATGCAGTGTGTGTAACAAATGTTAAAAACACCTTTTAGTGCTTCCATTGTAATGCACCATAGAGATTGAAAAGCTGGTGCAAAAGTGTCAAAATACAAATTACACAAATGAAACTTTCTATGTAGCTGCTTTACACTTACAACAAACTAGATTTATTCAAACGACAATGAATATGTATTTTATTTTATTATTTTACATGTAGGTACTTTGTGACTCGTAGTAATAGGCCATAAATATTTCTATTCAAGAACTGCTGCTGACTTATAATACTTGCTTATTTAGACATGAATACTTCATTGAATTTATTATGCACGACCTAATTGCACATTCATTTATTAATAAGAATTGCATTTCTTCATTTGCATTAAATGATTTTCCTTTTAGGATTGCAGTCTACTTCATGGACTGATGTGAAAGGATTATGTTTGCCTATTCATGTAACTTTTTCCGTTCTTTCACATAACATTCCTAATGTCTAACAGATACTTTTTCGACTCTCCAACATGGTTTTTACTGAATTGTTCTTTGTGGATTTGTGCACTGAACAGACGATTGATTCCCTTGGATGGTATTGGAAATCTCTCTAAAGTAACTTCTTCTGCACCTTGTAAGCGGAAGATGGTCTCATGTGTTACTGACTATTGTGGGATGACGGTTGATGTCACCTCTGGATGCAGCTAGTAACATATCATTGAAAGGAACCTTTGGCAAGGATAGCTGAGCTGAGGATAGTGGAGTTGAGCAGATCTTTTTTGGACACTCTCCTTTTTCGGGCATTCTCAGATGATAGCTCTTAGAGACATGCTATCGGAATGAGACATCCTTTCATTTGCAGCCTTAGTTTTCACGATGCTGAGACTGCTGATGCTGACTTTCCTCTCCCTTTGGAATTCATGTCAGTAAGGCTTGCTGACATTATTGACTTTGCAGTCTTTACCAATTTCCCTTGAACCTAACTCTGGCGAAACTATATGCCTATGCTAAAGAACTGTCCTGAACCATCCTCCTGCCTTTATTGGTGGAAGAAATCTCCTTTTACATAGCGAACTTTACAGACTCTCTGGCGAAAATACTAGGTTCCAGATTTCCTTGAATATTGTCTTCTGATTTATCTCTGTTAATGTGTAGTTTTAGACTACCTTTTGTAATTGCTTATCGAGACTCATGACTTATTGTCTAAATACTGATTATTGCTTTGAATTCTAAATTGTTTAATACAATGACTAAATGTGGCCCTCATTGTCTGAATCTTTTTTTAATCTTACCTTGAAATGTTCTTTCCACAGAGACCGTGCATACTATGACAGAGATTCTAATGCATAATGGGGATAGCCATAGATTTTTATCAGAACACCAGATTCGATTGGTATTGTTCTGCATCCCTACAGCAGAATTATTGGTTTGTATGATTTTGGCCCAACTGAACTTCTTTAGGAGTTTTGAGATTACTATAGTCATTATATGATAGGTCGGGACCTAGTGGGGTCAATAAACACGCTTGAATCCGTGGCCGCGGCTCCAGTGTTTTCCTTTTGCCTATAAAGCTCGCAACGCATTGGACTGTAGTGGATATATATAAATATATATATATATATATATATATATATATATATATATCTCAGAAACAAGGAGAAGCCACACTGCCGTCCCGGGTCCCCAGGAAGAACAGAAGACTCCACGATTCCAATATCAGGCAAAGGATTATTTATTAAGCAGCGCTTAACAAAAAGTGAAAACTGACGCGTTTCGGGCGGATGCCCTTGATCACAGTCAATTGTAAACCCCTCACACCTGAACTTTTAAACTGCTTGTGCATACCATGTGACACCTATAAACACTGAAAACATACTTTGATTACGTGTATGATGGCATGAGTTCGGGATGAGGGGAAAAAAAAAAGACACATAATAACAACGTGACTTAAGCTTCCCTGACACAAATAAATAGCTGAATAAATTCATGTAAATTTGTGGCAAAAATCTGTCCGCATAAATGCTTAGTGACACATATTTACAAATGTTACAAGGGCAAGAATGATGATAATCTTCATCTGTACATATATTTGATGAATAAGTTGAATGAGTGATATACAGGCTATGTTATCGTCACATACTGAACTTTAAACATACTCTAAATAATACATAAATACAGAATATAGTCATTATATATACATAAATATAAATATCACTCATGTATATACATAATGTTACTGTCTATTATTACTATGAACATATGTTCTGGAGATCATATACCATGTACATGTATGTTGGAGATACTATATTCAGTAGATACCAACTTCATACTCAATAAATACTATACAAATATACAAAAATACAAAAAATAAATTTTTACCCTGTTTGCATATTGGTGGGGACATCTTTATATATTGATGGCAACCCCACCTGGGTGCACTCAATGAGGGGACATCTGAAATGCGATGGCAACCCCTAATTTCCCGAACAAATTTCCTACGTCTAATAGTACATCTTCCAAAAAAATTGGATTGTGTGCCCAACATCTAGTGAGTAAATTATACAAATGAAACATGGACGAACGAATTCGTTAAATAATGTTTCATTTTAAATGTAATATTTATATATATAACCTGGCTCATCTAAAAAAAATTGATGGTAGGTTTAATTCAAAGTTCAAAACGTGAAATATATACATGGGGCAAAATGAGGGAAAAGAAAAAGTTATTACTAATGAACAGAAAAGGGGGGTGTGAAATAATTAAATTAAATTTACTAAGTAAATCAGTATGTTGACATAAGATGGGAGGCGGACTGAATTTATAAACCAATAGACATATATTAGTACAAATCAGAACAGATGTCAGATCAAGGCTGCTATATACATGATATAGTGACTTATAGAAAGTGATATAGGTCCTCAGTGGTATTCAGACCATTCGGGACCTTAGTGTCGAGCTCTAGTATCATTCTAGATTCCAGTTGGCGAAGTAACTTATCTCTGTCTCCTCCTCTACGGGGACGGGGTACAGAGGTAAGAACATAGTAGCTGAGACATTCCAAGTTGTTACTGTGCACATTTTTAAAATGTCTCGCCACCGGGTAGGCATTGTCGTTATTCACAATTGCTCGGAGATGCTGCAAAATCCTGACGTGCACCGCAAGCCGAGTACTCCCAACGTACCTCAGGCCGCAAGTACACGTCAGGACATATACAGCAAATTCCGTTCTGCAATCGTATTTGCCTTTGATCTGGACAGGTGTGGGGCTGAAAGGAGTCATATAGGCGCTAGTATTTGCACCAAACTTACAGGCCCGGCAACTGGAGCATTTAAAGAAGCCCTGACGCTGCGGGAACCAAGGTTTCTGTTTGAGGATTTCAGGAAATGCAAAGTAATTCTAGGATTGTCAGGGAGTTCAGGTGAGATGACATTGTCAGTTTGTAAGATTGGCCAGCTCTTAGTAAGGATTGATCTGATTTTCCTACTCTGGCAACTATATGGTGTAATGAATCTTAACTCAGACTTTTCAGGGGTTATTTCAGTTGTTGGACTCCTGCTATTTTGCTGGAGAAGGCAGTCTCTAGGCTTTTTATTAACTTTTTGAACTGCCCTTTTCAGAGTGTCAACATGATACCCTCTCCTTCTGAACCTACTCAACGCTTCAGTAGTGCATCTCTCTAATTCATCCTCGCTGCTGCAAATTCTTTTAAGGCGGAGCAGTTCTCCATAGGGGATGTTTTCTATTGTGTGGTGCGGGTGAGCACTACTGGCGTGCAAGGTTGCATTGCCAGCCGTGGCTTTTCTGTGAAGGGTAGTCGCAATTTTGCCTGATTTATGGTAAACCTTCACATCTAAAAAATCAACTGATTGTTCACTGATGTGGTGAGTGAATTTTAAGTTATAATCATTGTCATTGAGTTGATCAATAAAGGCAAGCGCACTTGATGCATCCCCTCTCCAAATTAAAAACACATCATCTATAAACCTTACCCACATCTGGACATTTTCCATAAAGATCTTGTGATGTGTTCCCATGAGGACCTGCCTTTCCCACAACCCCACGTGAAGACACGCGTAGCTCGGGGAAAAGCAGGCCCCCATTGCCACCCCTCTCTGCTGTAGATAAATATCTTTGCCGAACATAAAGAAATTATGATTGAGACTCCATGCTGTTAATGTAATGAGCATTTTGCTATGGTTGTAGCATTCAACCGGCCTTGTACCTAGAAAAAATTCCAGGGCCTTCAAACCTTTCTGATGTTCTATGCTCGTATACAGAGCCTCAATGTCTAGCGTGATTAGCAGAGAGTCATCTGTCCAGGTGGTATTGTGGATTTTGTTTAGGAAATGTCCCGTATCTTTAATGTATGTGGGTAATTTGACCACCAACGGTTGCAAAAAGTGGTCTATATACTGAGCAAGGTGTTCACCCATACTGTCTATAGCTGAAATAATTGGCCGCCCCGGTACAGGTGTTACTTCCTTGTGGACTTTAGGTATTAGATAAAAACGCGCCATAATAGGCGACTCAACATGTAGGAATTTGAACTCTTGAGTAGAGATTAAACCGTCCCTTTTGTACTGAAGGAGGAGTTTTCTAAATTTTTCCCTTGCCACATCGTACTGTTTGACATCTGTTTTAGTATAACATGATGGATCCGATAATTGTTTAGTAGCTTCAGCAATATATTGTTGTTGCGGCCATATAACAATATTGCCGCCTTTATCGGAACTGCAGACTATATTACGATGGTCATTTTTTAATCTAGATACCAAGTCCCAGTATTGTTTTTCTTTGTCTTGCTTTATTCTACCACGATGTTTGACCTGGTGGTGTAACTTTTTGAGATCTGAAACTACCACATCATGAAATGAGTCAATTGCATCCTTTGGCATGATGGGCATAAATGTAGATGATGGTTTAAACGGACTTGATCCTGCTCCTATCTGTAGGATTTCAGCAGTCCTTAGTTCTTCCTGTGTCGACATATTGCCATCCGTGTCATTTGTACCTTGATCCAACTGACAAAGAGTGAGTAGACCTCTCACATCACTGGCTTGGAGATTGGGAATAGATGCTGTTGCTGAGTCTGATTCGATTGTACTTGGGTTTTGCTTGATTTTAAAGAATTTGGACAGTTTCAATTTTCGGATGTAGCGGAATATATCTATTCTTGTAGTCGAATAATTAAAGTCCGTGAGAGGACAATAAGTTAGACCAAGACTAAGTAATTGCTGTTCCGCTATTGTCAAGGTTTGGGATGAAAGATTGATTATTGTTTTTTCGCTTGATTTTTCTTCTTGTGCCAGAATTTTTTCTTTTTGTTGTTGTTTCTTGTATCGTTTTTTTCTGCGTCGCTCTTTCCTGCGGCGATTGATTCTGGCCCTTTTTTCTGCTGTTTTTGTAATTGCTTCCGTGGGCGCAAAGTTTGCAGTCGGGCGTTGACTAAAAAATCAATTTCTTCGCCCAAATCAAGTACCATTGATGGTTCATCCCCCTCTTCTCCTGTTGTTGAATTGTCACTGTATATACTGCTCAAATTGGAATTGGAGTCACTTGTACTAGGTGATTGCTCTCTTGGTTGCTCTCTTGTATTGGTCTGACTTGAGGATGTTCCCCCATTCGTTGGTGGCAATGCCTTGTTTTGGTTCATTTTCAGGCGCTTCGCATCCTCAAACGTACGTGCAAACGTGTAAATTTTGCCATGCTCGTAATCATCTTTATCACGTGCAAATTTCCACGCTTTGCGAATTTTTATTTTCTCTTCATGTACATTGACTCTCTCCTGGATTTCCTTTCTCAATGATGTAATGAGATCATTCGGTTCAAATTTGAGCAGTTCCTCATTAATCGTTGCTAGCTCTTTTAACAAAATGTCACGATCTATCTCCGCATACTCTATTAGAATAAGTATCAAATTTCGTGAGGCTACCAAATTGCTTTTCCCCCATTTTTTCAGCATATCTGGGTGGGGTTTCTCATAATTGGGTGCCAGTAAAATGCGTAACCCTCGTGGAACACGTTCCTCTGCTATATACATTGTCAATGACTTGTGTTCCCACCATTTGGTGACCTCATTTTTCATAACCTTCTCCAAGCGTTTCATGAGTGCCTTGATTTGTGTTTCATCCGATGGGGGGTGTAGTTGCATTGCCCCCGATGTGCCAGCTATGTTAGTAGCTCCCCTTTGAGGGATTTTCGGCAAGTTGGTAAAAAGTATTAACGAGGCCGCCTCCCGCCCCTTTACTGCGTCTTCCGACATCTCGAGTTCAACTTTTGTTTGAAAAGCGCGTGTGCTTAATTTCTGAATGCAGCGAGGACGATATGATTCCACCGCCCTCCCGCAAATGCCTATTTTCCTCCTCACCGCCAAGAATGTTCACTCACCGGCAGCGGGAAAACCCCCACGATGCGCCGACAGCAGCTTACTCGCTCGTAGTGTTCAAAATGCTACACTTGACGTGCTTCCTTCAGCGCTCGGCGTTTGTGGCCGGATTACTGCTTTTCTTTCCCAGCAGGGCGCGTTACTTCCTCAAGGCAGGGTCCGTCGTCAAATTCCTGTTCACACAGAGGTATCCGTCCTGGTTGACGACGTCGGACCACTTTAAAGGAGTGGAATCGTGGCGGAAGCAACCACCTTCCGCAGAATAAATCTCAGAAACAAGAAGAAGCCACACTGCCGTCCCGGGTCCCCAGGAAGAACAGAAGACTCCACGATTCCAATATCAGGCAAATATATATATATATATATATATATATATACACACCATGATCCTGAGAGTAATATATCTGAATTTAATTTCCAATGTTTCAGCGTGTTACCAATTAGTTGGTACTCACCACGTGGCCAACAGAAGACACCCTAGTTCCTCACCCCTCAATGGGACAAGCAAGGTCCATCGGAGGACCAAAGCCTCATGTGTGTGAGTCGAGATCAAGATTAAATAAGGTGAGGTAAGCAGCAAACTGTCGCAAATGGTATGTTATGGGTCCAGTGGATAAAAATGATTTGAGCTTCTGCTGCAACAAAGCTAAACAAAACAGCACCTTTTACTTCTAGAGTCTCTTAAGGGGCATAATTATCAGCAAAAGGACACGTGTTACCATGCTGACAGTATTGCTTCAGAAACACCTCCCTATATTTCTTAAAGTTTGGAAAAGAAGGAAAGATTTTACCGAGTTTAGCTTTCTTCAGGTTTTCTGGCTCGTCGCATAGTCTGTCCTCAAAGAAAGCAGATTTGTCTCCAACTATCGGAAAACATTAACCCCTCTATACCAGATCCTAACAGGACAGAAAGTATCACAATAGAGGCCGTGAATGTGCAGCTCTACATTGGCCGGAGCCTACTGATGGTGCAAAAACCCTTTTAGTTAACTTCTCACCCTACGTCCTTTGGCTTCTGAGAGCAAAACTGTTCCCAAAGCTATCTAACACAGAATTCTTACAAACCTATGCCTATGCAAAGGCACAAGATGGGATTTTGAAAGATTTTTTCAGATGCCCAAATTGCTGCATCAAATCATACACTTAGTTGCAAATTCTGGCTGAATGATCAGACATGGATAAATATTTTTTCCAAACATGGGTGTATTATGATGGCACCCACTTGAGGTATTCCATTGGGCCACTATTTTGGTGAAGACCATTAATGGTAGTTCAAAGCCAAAAGCAAACACTCTGCAGTTATTTGAGCCCTTTAAAAGCAAATTGGAAAAGCATCTGGTGAGCTGGGAACTTAAGCACTTGATAGTAAGCCTTCTGCACGTCTTTTGCTATCAACTATTCACTGAGATACACCCAAGGAATGACTAGGGTTGGGTGAGTGCTAGCAGCCTACACTCTGAAAGTGGGAACTTTAACAGCAGTCTCTTCTGCCCACTGCCCTTCCTCCAGTCGCTGACCCCTGTGTCACACCACCCACCAATTGTAGCATGTATTTCATAGCAGCCATAATGGCTCCATTGAGAGCCGTGTCAGATGACATTTGTCTCCAGACAACAATTCAGGATGGCTGACCTTCTATTTCTGCCATTCCACTTATGCCTCCATTACAGAATAGAGGGCTCAGAAATTAGTGAGCAAGATAATAATGCAGAAACTCAATGTTTAGTTCAAAGTTGCATAAACATTTGACAACTTTGTTTTTACTTTTGTGATTCTAGGGTCTCTGGGAGCCAACATTTCAACTAGGATCTCTTAAAGACAGGTAGCAAGTCTCCCTGAATTACTTTAGGTAGGTCAGCTTCTGCCCGTTGAATTGGGCAACTCATGTTATGTAAGATTTTTTATATATCATACATTCTGTCATTAGTGTGGCCTTGCAACTCTATTGCAGCCTATCATCAAATCATGGATTGTAGGATCGAATGCAGGCCAGAGACTGATTACACTTTGTTTTAGATGTAAATTAAATAGTGTAGCTGTGCTCCTTTTGCTGTTTTGCATATGCATGACTTCATAGTGTTTGTGTTGTGAGATATAGTATGGCCAGTCTAACCAAATCAACTGTGCTTTGTTTCGGTTAGGTGATTGCACATTGCCCAGCATTCAGTATGTATGACAAGTAGATGAAATAGAAGATTTTGTTCAGTCAGGAGCCACAGTAGCCTTACAATGGCCTATATGTCATGTGTGTATGGTTTAAATATGATATGTGCTGTTGTGAAATGGCCGTAGGCTGTTAGGAAGGAAAACTGATCTGGTCTAAACTGTGATCATATTAGAGCATCATTATGCCTAATCCATTGTTTTGGAAGCTGTGGTTGCAGTTTCATACTAGTTGATGCTGTTGTTATCACAATGAAACATAATTATGTGACATACCTGTGCTGTGATGGGTATATGTGCAGTGTTATGTCTGTTGTGACTGATTGGATGTCGTGTGTGATCTTTCTTTATGGCTAGAATTGTGGTGATACTCACCAGTGTGGTCTATCTGTGATGTGTTTAAAGTGTATGCAGAGATTTGTCTAATGTTTTTGTTGGTTTGGGTACATGTTGTTTTTTAATGGGATGTGATGTTGTGAACGTAGTGATTACCAGCTGTTGGAAATGGCCCTTTCTGCATGGTTATCCCCAAACTTTTTCCTTCCTCCTCCCCTTTTTGCTGAATTCGTTTCTGTTGGCTTTAGGACTCTGAGGACATTACCACTGCTAATCAGTGTGCTCTTTCCTTAATGTATGGTAGAATTGGCTTATACCCAGTTGACTTTTTTAATTTACATATAAGTCCCTAGTGAAGTGCACGACATGTGCCCAGAGCCTGTAAATCAAATGACACTAGTGGTCCTACAGCACTGATCGTGCCCCCCACTTAAGTAGCCCTTTAAACATGTCCCAGGCCTGCCATAGCAGTACCTGTGTGTGAAGTTTTAACCTGCCATGACACCCTGGCAAAATAAACATGTTGCCAGGCCCAAACCTAAATTTTAATACATTTAGATCACCCCTAGGGTAGGCCCTGGGCAGCCCAGAAGGAAGGGTTTCATATATTTAAAAAGCAGGACATGCACCTTTACGTTTTACATGTCCTGGTAGTGAATAACTCTTACATAAAATTTTCACCACTGCAAGCACTATCTCTCCAATAGGATATCAATGGAGTTGCCATATTACATTTTATAAGTGTAATTTCCAAATAAGAAGATATAACTGGATCAGGTTTCATGTCTCTGGAATCCTAATTTAAAATCCTAATTTATGGTGAAGTCGGATTTTAAATTACAATTCTGAAAATTTCACTTTTAGAAAGTAGCCATTTGGTGCCTGCAGCCTGTCTCTGGTAACATGACTGGGTTTAGTTGGCAATTGAGCTTTGTGTATTCCTCGTATACAGCCACACACAATGGGAGCTTAAGTGTGACTGAGTTGGCCATCACTGGCAGGATGGGAGAGAAGAACTGGACCGAGCCTCACTTACACCTGTATGGCTGTGTCCTGTCCCCACACAAAGGGCTGCATACCTCTTGTAGCTCGTCTGAAGCCAGGGCAGGGAAGGCATAGCTTAAGTGCTCTTCAAAGGCATGGCTCTAGAAGCTTCTCCCCACGCCAAAGGCACACCTGTGTGTAAAAGAAGGACCTCATACACCACAACTGCAGTACATTTCTGGACCTATGGCTACTCTGCCAGGAAGAAGGATTGCTGTGCTGATGAAGGACTGCCACTCTGCTGGACTGCAGTCTGCTGGACTCTAGCTTTTCTGTGCTGACTTGCTACCTGCATCCCTCTTGCCTGGGTGAGAAGGACTTAACCTGTGTCAGAACTGCTGCATCTCCCCAAAGGAGTGGTGCCTTCACAGCCCAGATCCTCGCATCTCTTGTCAACGGTAGCTTTGATGATGATGATGGACTCTGCATCGCTGCCTTGTGGCTCATTGGAACTGACGCATCGCCTGCTGCACACGTCATCCCCAATGCCAGACTTTGCATCGCAAGGCCCGTCTATGGGATCATTGATGAGGACCCAACAGGACATCGCACCTCAGGTTTGCTGTATCTCGGGAACTGGTGTATCACTTCTGCTGCACAATGCATGTTTAATTCAGATCCATGCAATGCTCCACACCCATTATGTAAGGTACTCTGTTCAGCAGGCCTAATTGGGGAGTCCCTGTAGCTGGCCCGTGCTCCATCGTGGTTGGCCTGAACTTGAGACTTTGTGCCTGTCTGCCGAGTCCAGAAATCTCCAGGTGGTGCTTTGTGCTTCATGGTGCTATTGTTATGTAAAACTCTCAAATTCAATATCTCTGGTGCTACTAATTGGGTTTTTATCATTTTGGTCTTGTTTGATTTATTTAAACTTACTCTATTTTAATAAATCTGTTGTGGTTCCTTTTGTGGTGTGTTGTCACTGTTTTTGCCAAGCTACCAAAAAGATGAGCACAGGTTAATTTGGAGTTTGCTTGTGCCTTACCCTGACAAGGACTGTGGTTGCTGCTTGACCAGTGATTACACCCCAGCTGACCTGCTACCTGCTGCCCTCTTGCCTTGGTGAGATGGACTGAACCTGCCTCAGAATCCACGCATTGCCCCAATGGCATGGTGCCTTCACAGCCCAGATCTCCGCATCCCTCTTCAACGGCAGCCTTGATGATGACGATGGACTCTGCATCGCGGCCTCATGGCTCCTCGGAACTGACGCATCACACCCTGCGCGCCGCATACCCCAATGCCAGACTTTGCATCGCAAGGCCCTGCTATGGGATCCTCGATGATGACGCTACAAGACATCGTACCACAGGCTCGCCGAATCTCGCTCATCTTCAACTCGGATCTACGCGACTCTCTGCAACCAGGATTTAAGGTACAGGGGGCCTAACTGGGTTACTGTAGCTGGCCCGTGCTTCATCGTGGTCGGCCTGAGCTTGAGACTTTGTCCCTGTCTACCGAGTCCAGTTATTCCCAGCTAGCGCTTTGTACTTCTTGGTGCTATTTATACAAAAATCTACCAAATTCAATATCTCCAGTTCTACTAACTGGATTTTTATCATTTTGAACTTGTTTGATTTATTAAAACGTACTCTATTTTTGAGGTGTGTGGTCACTCTTTTTGCCAAGCTACCACAAAGGTGAGCACAGGTTAATTTGCAGGAAAATCAGAAGAAAGTTTTGTTTACTAATATTGAAATAATTCGCAGAGTGCATTTTGTGACGTTTTCCACTGTTTGGGATAGCGCTGTCTAATCTTACCCACTTTCAGTCAGAAAGCTTGAATTGAGGGACACCGCCAAAACATATGGATCTCGTTGGCGCTATCTTCTCCACATTTCGGGCATTTCTTGATCACACGACTTCCCATTTTTTAGATTTTACGTGGAGTCCAATATGCTTTATGTACTGTGAAAAGATGGTTCTTTTTTAAGGGTGCAGATTTCACATGGAACCATAAAAGACACATAGATACTTGCCCTAATTTTTCGAGATCTACGTCCGGCAGGTCCCTCTTCCAAATCTCTGTGAAAGCAGCATTAGTGACTTCTCCGCTTTGGATTAACAGCCAATACCACTGTGCGTCTTCTTTTCGCGTTATATGTCATGAACAATTCTTTGACACCATGTCCACCTCCCCTTCTAGCTCTTTTCCTAAAGATTTTACCCAGCTTGACAATTGGAAGTACTTACATTTTGATACCGAATGTTCGCATATTAGGGGAAAATGCTGCCATGAAATTAGTTTAGAGTCCACAATAAGTTGCCCCAAAATGCAGATACCACAGAATCGTAGTGAAATGGCGAGGGCATCCTCCCAACAAGCCGGAGTGCCAGGAGAGTCCCTAATAGGTGCTGCATCACTATAATATGGGATTTTTAAAAGTCTTCTCACCTGAACCCAAAGTTTGAATGATGTCCCGAAAACCTTCAGTCTCAGTCTTCTTGAAGAATCTTGGGTGGCCAAACTTCAAGAGAAAAAAACCTGCCTGATGAGAAAAGCTGAGCATAAGGGCCTTAAAAAGTGCAGAAAAGATTGAGATTTCTATCTATAATTGCCGGAAGTTCTGTGGTAAATAAATAAATAATACCTCTCTTTTTGAATGCATAAATGAGTAACAGATAGCTCAATAAATAAGAGTCAAGATTCGAGGTAGTAGGAGTTTTGCAGGTTTAATACAGCACAAGGACAGGAACAGGACAACCTGCACGGGAACAGAATGGTAAGCCCTGGCAGCGCTGCCAGGATCTGGACAAGAAGGCTAGGAAGGAATAACTTTTTAATAACAGTACATGAGCATATATACATAGCGCAAGCACATAGCATTACATTGCAATAGGCGTAGCAGTGGGTGGAGCAATAGGTGTGACGCGTAGCAGTCGCGAAAGATAAGGGTGAAAAGAGGTGTAACAGGGCGTATACATAGACATGTGATGCAAGCGTAACAGAATATGTCATGAATGGGGCGGAAACCATGGAGGGGGCTACCTGAGGAGCCGGGACCTCTAACCTGATGGTGCGCGCAAACTGGCAATGACGTGTTACTAGGAGAAGCTGGGGGCTATGAACTCTGTGCTAGGAGCAGAGACTGAAGTCTGGAGAGTCAGGGCGACATGTACCTAAACCCTATCTAGTATCTGATGTTTAGGGAACATGTTGATATAAACTAGAAGTCAGGAGGGGAAAAGCTAACAGACTCTAAGACTGGAGCATGCATTATTCTACATGTAGTGCGTGATGAAGAATATTAAATGACCATTAAATGCAGTATTTCTCTTACATGGAGACGTAAAGGCTAGACAATGACGGAAACTATTGATGCGATTCAGTAGCTTTAGGAATGCAGAGGAGGAGGGCTGAACTGATAACTGGAATCATAACATACTCTTGGCAGACTCAGAGGCAGAGCCAGGCTGAACCGGGCACTGCGAGGCAGGAAGTAAGTGAAGGGTCGAGGATACAGGTGGGGGCTGTATCGTTCCTCAGCGAGGGTTCAGGAGACAGGAGCTGAATCTGGTGTCCGGGCCCTTTTGAGGCCTAGAAACGGGGACTTTACAATGAAATAACGTGCACACTGAGAAACGTGGCAACGTAGCTTTACATAGGCCTGATATTCGTAGTATTCACGAGAACTGGAAACTGGCATACTAGAGGTGGACACAACTATAATTGCGTCTTTAATCGAACATGGGGAATAACATATGCATATTAATCATGCACAGATAACATATGATGGAGGACGCGTAGGGACACAGAACATGGCAAAATTTACTTTTCCACATTCCCTCCTTGTCACTACGCTTCCTTCAGGAAACATCAATATTCATGATACCATCTATCATTTCATACAGTATCATTTGCTCGTCTCGAATTTTCTTGGAACGGGTTTTAGAACGGGGCTTGGGACTAGGAATACAAGAGGTAGCACAAATGCCGCAAATCGCAGGGCCACATTGTATACAGAGGCAGCAGCTAAATATGATCGCTACTGCAATACCTAGAAAGGACAAGACTTTCCATCCCCAGGCGGAAATTATATTCCAGAACCAACCGGACCATGTCCAGGTGCCTGGATTTTGGTGTAACAGATGGGCAATTTTATGAAGTCTGGTTATAGCTGAATAAACAGACGGCGCGTTATTTGGAATGAAAATGCAGCAACTAGATCCGATGACTCTACAGGCCCCGCCCCTATCGGCCAATATGACGTCAAGGACGAGACGATTCTGGAGCACGACAATTCTCATAAAGGATTGTTCTTCGGTTAAAATACTTAGAGCAGAAGTAGTCTCAATTACTACTGCTTCGAGTGTTCTGGTTAATCTACGTATCAGTTTACTATTCACGACTGTACCTAAATAAGGGAAGACACCTTTATTGATATCTATATATTGTTCTAGAGCAGTTTCAGTATAATCGACAATCGGGAGGTTTCTCTTGTGTCTAGTATGTACTAGGTGGGAATTCCTATGGTAGTCGGGTGGGGCTAGAAAAACAGGTGGCAGTAGGAAGGCAATGTAACAGGTTCCCTCCCAATCGAGGGGCAGACGAACATATGCGGTTTGACCACAAATAAAATAAGAATGACGTGAAGCTTTGAAAATAGATTTCCCACTGTCACTATACTTGACAATAGTAGTACAATCACTATGTCCTACGTGTGTAGAACCATTATTTCGGACACATAATTCGCCTTTGACTGGTAGTACTGAAATTGCAGGTAAGTCTGGAGTAGTATCAGACTGAACATTCAGGACCATGAAATTCGAAGAATAATTACCTAAATTGTACACTTCATTTTCTAGATCTGACCCTGTTCTGTGGGGAAGACCTTGCTTGTCTGGAAAACATGTACTGTTAAGAAAAGACATATCTGTTGAGGATGACGTTAACGTGGACCATGCTCCACACGAACCATTATGTGAAAAAGGGTAAGGAAAGAGTGGCAGAACTCCCTTCGGTGTCTGAAAAGGGGGGAGTCGACCACACACCCAACAATTAGTGGCATTGCTGGTCTGGTGTGAATAATGTAACATGCGGATGAAAGAATTATTTCGCATAGCGAGGCGGTAAGAGAGTTCATGAGGAGGCAGATCACTAAACGTATGCTCTACTGTAGCATTGACAGACTTATTTACATGAGAAACTGGAAAATACAAGTAGAATGCATAACTGGTGCAGGAAATCATAATACTGAGAAATAATATGAAACATAGAAAAACGATACATCGGATTGAGTTTTGACTAACTCTCTCACTATGGGGGTCTATTTTATACATGTCAGAAACAGTCTAACCGTTTCACCTAGGGGAGGACTTAGACAATCAAACTGGCTGACTTATTTTACTAGACCGGAGTTTCAACTTATACTCCTGCTGTGGAGTTTTCTCTAACAGGGAGGGTGCAGTATCATTGTTCTTTGCGGGACAGTCCTTGAGAATAGTACTTTGGTAATCCTTCAAATCCTGGGAAATGTTCTTTGAGACGGGTTTCAGTCCATAAAATTTCTTTACGTGCGAAAGGTGCACCCAGCCTTTGCGACCCTCCAACTTCACGGCTGTACGGGTGGCGAGGAGGACCTGTCGGGGCTCCTTCCAGCGTGGCTCCAGCGGACTTGAGCGGTCAAAATTGCGAACCAAGACCATGGATCCGGGAACGATTTCATGCGGTGCCACCTCGGTATTGTCTGGAAATGTGGCGGCAACCTGTGAACGACAAGAGTTGAGGGCAGACATCAAGGAAGCTAGGTAATCTGTCAGCATATTACTTGAAACATCGGTAATACTTCGGGGTCTAGGAGTACCCCACATGTTAGGGGGGCAGCCGAAAACGACCTCATACGGGGACAGACCTGATCTGGAATGTGCGACCATGCGCATATAGAACAAAGCGACTGGCAGAGCTACTAGCCAGTCCACACCTTTCTCCTTACATACTTTGGCGATGCGGATTTTCAGGGTCTGGTTATGTCTCTCTACGAGACCTGCTGCTTCAGGATGGCGTACACAATGGAACTTCCACTGGTACCCTAACAAAAGGGAAACGTGCTTCATTAACTCTGATGAGAATGGCTGGCCGTTATCAGAATATACGACCCTAGGGAGTCCGTAACGGGGGAAGAATTCACGAACCAACTGCTTGGCAGTGGTCGTGGCTGTGTAATCTGGGACTGGATATGCTTCTGTCCACCTGGACAAAGCACATACAACTACAAGGACATACTTGAAACCTCGACATCGCTCCATCTGAATATAATCCATCTGGAGGACTTCAAAAGGGTGGTCAGGAGGTTGGAATCCCCCTTGTTCCACCGGGACACTTTTACCTGGATTAAACTGACAACATATCATACAGGTACGGACTTTCTGCTTGGCTGCAGCTCGTAGATGCTTGTTGAACCAAATGTTCTGGATACTGTCTAACATAGCTTTTTCTCCTAAATGTGCTGGACTATGTGCAGTATTGATAATGACTTGAACCATAGAGTCGGGGAGAAACCATGTGGCTTTTCCCTTCGTCACCCATCCTTGATCTGTCTGGACCCCTCCTTGTTCGGACCATTTCTTGATTTCTTCGGGAGTAGCATGTAACTGGATATCTATGACATCTTGAGTAGGGTCCTTAACTGTCATACATGTAGTCGGATCTGGAGTGTGTGTCATGTTAGCTGGAATGTCTGGAATCTGAGCTGTAAGCTTGGCTGTGCGATCTGCTAGATCATTACCTTGAGAAATAGTGTCAGTAACTTTCGTATGTGCTTTGCATTTCATGATAGCAATGGATGTCGGTAAATGTATTGCATATAACAGAGCTTGAATAAGGGGACCATGCTGAATCTTGGTTCCATGGGAAGTCATGAAACCTCTCTCCTGCCAGAGCACTCCAAAGTCGTGTACGACTCCAAATGCGTAGCGTGAATCTGTGTAAACATTAACTTTCCGGTTCTTAGCGTGTATGCAGGCTTGTGTCAGAGCAACTAGCTCTGCTGCTTGAGCGGACTTGGTGTCAATACGGTGTGTCTCAATAACTTCGGTGTCGGTAGTCACTGCATACGCGGCGACTAGTTCTCCTGTACTTGTTCTCATACATGAACCATCCACATAAAGTGTCAGGTCGGGATCTGGTAATGGAATATCTGTCAGATCTTGTCTTGGCTTGGTCGTGATGTTGACTACTTCCACACAGTCATGTGTGGCAGGATTTGGATTAGCTGATGGTAACAGTGTAGCAGGATTGAGAACGTTGCAGCGTCTGATTTCTATGTGTGGCTGAAACAGTGTCAATTCATAACCTGTTAAACGTGCAATTGTCAAGTGCTGGGTCTGTGTTCGATTTAAAAGAACTTCCACGGAGTGTGGAACTTGTACTGTCAGGGAGTGTCCTAATACTATGGAATCACTTTGTCTGATAGCTAGTGCTGTGGCTGCAACTGACTTGAGGCACGCAGGCAGAGCCTGGGCTACAGGATCTAAGGTGCTCGAAAAATAAGCGCATGGCTTGTATTGTCCTGCTTGATCTTGTGTGAGAACAGATAATGCTGTACCTTCACGTTCTGTGACGAAAAGTGTAAAAGGCTTACTGTAGTTCGGTGTGGCTAGAACTGGAGCTTGGCATAAAGCTTTCTTTAACTCATTGAAGCTAAGTATATGTTCAGATGTCCAAGGGAGGACAGTCAGTACGGCTGCCTCCTGTGTCGTTAACTGTATCAGTGGCTTGGCTAGAAATGCATACTGAGGAATCCATTGTCGGCAATAAGAAGTAAGGCCGATAAAAGCACGTACCTCCTTCTGGGTCTTGGGCTGAGGAAGACTCGCTATTAACTGAATACGGTCGGGTGTCAACTGCCTACCCCTCTTGGACAGTAAGTGTCCTAAGTAGACCACTTGCTGGACACAGAATTGAAGCTTCGAAGGGGACACCTTGTGCCCCATCTCGGCTAAGAAATACAAGACTGTAAGTGATGCTCGCTCGCAAGCACGTTCAGAACGGGCTGTGATCAATAGATCATCGACATACTGGAGCAGGGCAGTGTCAGTTGGCATGTGAACATTATCAAGTTGTCTCTTAAGTGCTTGACTGTAAATACTAGGGCTTTCTGTGAAACCTTGAGGAGCTCGTGTGAACATATAGCTCCTTCCATTTAAACAAAATCCGAAAAGAAACTGGCTGTCTGGATGAATGGGAACACTGAAAAATGCGTTCTTGAGGTCTATGACTGTAAAAAATGAGGCTTCTGAATCAATGGCTGTCAATAGGGAAGAGATATCTGGGACAACTGGATACTGGGGAATAATACATTTATTAAGTTCTCGGAGATCAATCACTAAACGATATACTGGAGGTGCATTTGGATCAGTACGTTTCATGACTGGAATGATCGGAGAATTGCATACATTGGAGTCAGTTTCTACAGCTACTCCTTGAGCGATGAGCTCGTCAATAATTTTGGATAAGGCTGCTACAGCCTCCGGTGGCAATCTATACTGTCTGATTCGTGGTAACACTACACCTGGCTTGAGAGTCACACGATAGGGTGTGATTTGCATGTACCCTACATCAGTTGGACCTTGCGCCCATAAATACTGCGGAACATTAGACAATCTGGGATCAAAATCTCGTAATACATAGTGACCCTTAAAGTCACGTAGGAACAGACGTATTCCCTCTGGGGAACAGCATATAACTGCACCTAACTCTTTCAGTGTTTTAATGCCTAATAGGTTTTCTGGACATGACTTAGTAAGTAACAGATCAGTAGTACGGGACAATGGACCTACTTCTAGAGTAACTGGCTTTGATATTTCATTTACGATAGGTTTTCCTGAAAATCCAAGGGAAACATTTCTTGAGCCTGAGAGCGGAGCCCCTGGAACTTCGGCGTGACTTATAGTGGTCCTACTTGCCCCTGTGTCAATCAAAAACTTTCTGTCTTTCCCTAATACTTGACTGTGAACATAGGGACCTTCTTGATCTACAGGTATCTCGATGAGAGGCAAGCCTACCTCCCTCTCTAGGCTGTTTCATGAATACGGTTGATACTCTGGATACTCGGACTGTGCATACTGGTACATCTGCTGTGTAACATGCTGTGTTGCAGCGATAGGCTGCGGTGCTGTAACTGTCTGTGGTGCATTCTGTGGCTGAGGAGTCTGTGAAACTTGTTCTTGTCTAGGCGGACGTGGTCTTTCTTTAGTCTTACCGGTAGCTATGTTGTGTTTCAGAACTGCACACTCGTTTATAAAATGACCTGGCTGTTTACAATAATTGCAGTTCCCTTTAACGGGAGCTGCAGGATGACTGGCTTGATTCGGACCCCTCTTCTGGCTGTCTTGTGGAACAGATTGTGCAACTAGTACTTTCATTTTCGTGTCTTTCATACGTTTTCTCTCGTGTTCTTGTTCTTCCCTGATTCTATTCTGGTGGTATTGGAGCATCTGTAACATCTGGGACGGGGTATTAGCTTGCCAGGTACTTTCGACTTTCAAAACTCGATTTTTAATTGGTGGACTTGAGTTCTCGACTAATTTAGTAACAAAAAGGTGAGGGTATGACTCACTACTTGTCTTGAGGCCACTGTTGATGCTAAAACATTTCTCAAATCTAGAATAAAAATCACTAATGTCTTCGTCTTGTTTCTGTTTACAGGCTGAGATTGCATCCCAGTCTTCCTTTTTCGTTGTTAACAATCTGGGTAAAACTTGAATCAATAATTCAGGTAATTCTTTACATTTCGCTCCAAGACCGGTACCTGGTACTCGTGCCTTATCTTCAGCTTCTAGAACTGCCCAATCGATCTTTTTCTCTCCCACCTCCCATTCTTTTTCCTTGAGCTTTTCATACACCCCTGCGGGCAGCAGAACCTTTAACATTTTAATTATATCTGGATACGTGTATTCTCCCATACGGAGCATGTCTTTTAATTCTCGATGGAACCCTGCTGGATCTTTATCATGACAGGGGATTAATTTTTTCATCTCTAAGAGTTCCATCTTTGTAATCGGAGTGTAAACAAACACTCGTTCTAGTTCGCCACCCGTTCCTCTAACTGGGTGGACTTCTCGTAACGGATTCTGTCTCTCCATGTAAAATGGTTTACTTTCTGGGGGTGGGACATGAACAAAATGCGGGTTCAAAAACGTTCTATATTTGTGACGCTGTTCTAGAATGACACTAATTAAATCGGTACCTAAACCTTTCCATCTATACTGGAGTAACTCGTTCAGGATATCATGTAACGGGCCTGGATCAGAGTGCTGACCCTCATACAATGTAATGAGGTGCTGAATCATATACATACCCGCCAGTCGTTGCTCGGCTGGGGGCATTTTCAGAAACATTTGTGCCACTATTTCGTCTGGAAAAGTGGTAGAATCAGTAGTCCATCGGACTGCTGATCGGGCTAGTTCTTGTTCATGCATAGTACTTAACTCACTGTAACCGATTCGTGATTTCAGAATGTGATCGGTAGCTTGAAACACTTGTTCTAGAGAACCTTGTTCTGGTGCTGGATGATGGAAAGTTGACTTGTGTTCTAGGCGTAAATGGCGATCTGGAAATCTAGATTTTCCTACATACGCTATTCTGGCGGGATTCTCGTCGTCTACCTCTTCAGTATCAGAGTTACTTTCTTTCTCGCTTACTTGTGCTGCTTTACGCTGTTCGTGTAACTTTATTATTTCTTTACGGATTTTCTTGTACATACTTTCCATAGCACTGATGGTCTTGTGCTTACCCTCGGCTATATTATCACTCCACTTTGTCAGGGTTCTCATTTCGGCTTGATCTTTGGACGGGTAATCTTGTTCTCTTATTAAACAATTAATCAAAAACTTTAGTATCATGAGCTGGATCTCGGCTTTCCTTTGAGACATGACTTCGCCAATGCTTTCTGGATCATCCCCTGTACGGATGAAACGATATATTCTGTCTAGATCTTCTTTCATATTCGGTAGGGTGACTAGATACTCGGCCACCTTTCTTACACGTAATGAATATAAAACCATACTATCCTCGCCTGGGACTGGATCATAGCCGCATTCATTAAGGGCTTTCCTTATTTCTGCAACAGACTGATATCTGGGCGTGCGCTGTGACGCTTGAGCATGTAATTCGACTAACGTTAAACGCTTGTGTGGCGGCGGGGTCTGAGGAGGACCTCCTCCTGCGGCCCCTAAACTAGAATCGTCTACTGATGCTCTTCGTCCTGGCAGAGTGGGAAATGGAAATGCAGACTGGACTTGTATGGCGGGCTGGACCTGGGGGACCGTAGCAGGTACTGCAAGGGGTACCCCGGTGTCTGGAGGAACGGGAAGTGCCTGATTTACAGGGACTGGCGGAGCGCGAACAGGATTTGCATATTCTGGGACTGTGTCGTCCAAATAGGACGAAATAAAAATATCAGCTGCGGTCGGTTTGTGACGTAGCTTGGTCGGAACTAATGGTGGCGGGAAATTACTGGATGCCTCTGGGGTCGCTTTTGGCAAGCCCTCGGCAAGAAGAGGATACATACCCCTAATAAGAGCATGCCTCTGTCTGTCTGACTGTTCGGCTTTAACTTGTTCACCTATCTCGATTAGTTCTTTTTCTTGTGCTCGTTCTAAGGATTCTCTACTTAATTCTGACTTTCTGATTTCTTTTTCGGTTCTTTTATGAGCTTCTTTGCGCCATAACTCGATGGCATCTTTCTGTGACTGTCTGGCTTTCTTTTTCCATAATGCCTCTTCTACTCTCATGATGCACTCGGCATCCCACGTACCTGATACGGGCCACCTATACTTTTCCTCTAACTCTTTGGTATACTCTACCCATAAATCTAGATATAATATGGCACTTATGCCATGCTTCTGATACATAAAATGACCTGGACTGTCCCTAGGCGGAACTGGAACTGCTGCTTCCAGCAGACCCTTTCTAGTTTTTAACTGACGTAACTTAGAAAACAAGGGCATGACTGGACTGTAATCTAGACACAATACAATACACAATGAACACGATACTTATTCCCCATTCATACCACGACATTAAAATACATGAAGAACATTTAAAATAACAGTTCGAACAGAATACTACCTGGAATACGGAACACAGAATACATGAATTTTCTCGAGAACAGAACTGACTGGAACAGAAACTAGATGCACTGCTGAAACAGTACGAAACTTACCGGTCTCATAAAGAGACACGTCAGGACCCGCATCCACCGAAGTGGACACTTCGTTTGTGGGTCTGTGTACCACCAACCCACGGACCAGAGTCAATCAAATTGACCCTGTCTAGATACTACCCCAGTAACGGTACTCACCGGGCAGCAAGAACGGAAGGCCTCTGACTGGACTGGACTGCTACGACGACGGACGACGAACTTCGGACTTCAGTTACGGGTGGACCTCCGGATACTTCGGACCTTGGACTCTCGGCTTGGGCTCTGGTCGGGACTCGCCGCGTTCCTCCACCGTCTCGTCTGGATGCTGGACCGCCTCCTCCGTCTCCTCCGTGGGCCTGAGGGATACTTGAAGCAGAAATATCTGCCGGTGCGCAGAAGAGTTCCGTCACGACTGCAGAGGGTCAGGGGGTCGGTGTGGCTTCACCGACGCGTGGGGAAAGGGCAAGTCCCTATTCGGGCGCCATTATGTGGTAAATAAATAAATAATACCTCTCTTTTTGAATGCATAAATGAGTAACAGATAGCTCAATAAATAAGAGTCAAGATTCGAGGTAGTAGGAGTTTTGCAGGTTTAATACAGCACAAGGACAGGAACAGGACAACCTGCACGGGAACAGAATGGTAAGCCCTGGCAGCGCTGCCAGGATCTGGACAAGAAGGCTAGGAAGGAATAACTTTTTAATAACAGTACATGAGCATATATACATAGCGCAAGCACATAGCATTACATTGCAATAGGCGTAGCAGTGGGTGGAGCAATAGGTGTGACGCGTAGCAGTCGCGAAAGATAAGGGTGAAAAGAGGTGTAACAGGGCGTATACATAGACATGTGATGCAAACGTAACAGAATATGTCATGAATGGGGCGGAAACCATGGAGGGGGCTACCTGAGGAGCCGGGACCTCTAACCTGATGGTGCGCGCAAACTGGCAATGACGTGTTACTAGGAGAAGCTGGGGGCTATGAACTCTGTGCTAGGAGCAGAGACTGAAGTCTGGAGAGTCAGGGCGACATGTACCTAAACCCTATCTAGTATCTGATGTTTAGGGAACATGTTGATATAAACTAGAAGTCAGGAGGGGAAAAGCTAACAGACTCTAAGACTGGAGCATGCATTATTCTACATGTAGTGCGTGATGAAGAATATTAAATGACCATTAAATGCAGTATTTCTCTTACATGGAGACGTAAAGGCTAGACAATGACGGAAACTATTGATGCGATTCAGTAGCTTTAGGAATGCAGAGGAGGAGGGCTGAACTGATAACTGGAATCATAACATACTCTTGGCAGACTCAGAGGCAGAGCCAGGCTGAACCGGGCACTGCGAGGCAGGAAGTAAGTGAAGGGTCGAGGATACAGGTGGGGGCTGTATCGTTCCTCAGCGAGGGTTCAGGAGACAGGAGCTGAATCTGGTGTCCGGGCCCTTTTGAGGCCTAGAAACGGGGACTTTACAATGAAATAACGTGCACACTGAGAAACGTGGCAACGTAGCTTTACATAGGCCTGATATTCGTAGTATTCACGAGAACTGGAAACTGGCATACTAGAGGTGGACACAACTATAATTGCGTCTTTAATCGAACATGGGGAATAACATATGCATATTAATCATGCACAGATAACATATGATGGAGGACGCGTAGGGACACAGAACATGGCAAAATTTACTTTTCCACAGTTCTTTAAGTGAAAGGAACAATAATACAAATACAGATCTGGGGTAGCAAGGCTTCCATGAGCTTTCTTTCTTCTAAATTGCTTGAGGGCTATTCGTGGGCTTTTATTCCCCCAAACAAAGCTAGAAAAAAACCCTGTACCTTCTTAAACCACATCTTTGGGAATTCTAACGGAATCATATTAAACAAAAAAGTAAATTTGGGAAGAATTGACATTTTAAGGAGATTTGATTTACCCAGAAAAGAGAACGAAAGGGCACCCCATGATTGCAACTGTGATTTGATCCTCGTTGTTACTTTTTCGAAGTTACCTTGGGCTATTTTATCAATATCATGAACTATTTGGATACCTAAATATCTGATTTCCCTTTTTGTAAGGTCACTCCTATATTGGATATTCCATTTCATCAGTTCTGTTTTTTGTTGATTAATCAGGTATCCGGACACTTTCCCAAAACTCTTCAGTTGATCCTATATCACCGGCAGTGATTTCTCTAAATTCCCTGTTAATATCTTAAGGTCATCAGCATATAGTTCGATTTTCTCTTTCCATCCGATACACCTAAAAGGGATGATATTCCAGCAAGCTCTTAGTTTACATGCAAGCAGTTCACTATAAATATTAAAAAGAAGAGGGAACAGGGGGCAGCCCTGGCTAGTACCCCAGCCAATTTGTATTGACCTAATAAGATTACCATTAACAAGGATTATAACAGATGGATTTTTATAGATGGCTTTAACTGCTGTGAAGAAGGTTACCCCTAGATTAATACGCGGAATCATTTGGAATAGGAATGGCCAACTGACGAAGTCAAATGCTTTTGCAGCATCAAAAGTCATTACCGCTAATGGAATTTTATATGTTTGAGCCATGTCTATTGCACCAATTAAGTAATGCATTAATTTGAAGAGCTGCCTACCTTTCATAAACCCTTTCTGGTCAGGGTGTATTAGAAGTCCTATAACCTTGTCCAGGAGTTTAGTTATTATCTGAGTGCATAGTTTATGGTCACTATTTAAAAGAGAGATAGGCCTCTAGGATTCACAGGATCTCGGGTTCTTGTTAGGTTTCAGTAAAAAATAGTTATAGTTACATCATCCCATGACAACGGGAGGTCTTGACCATCTATGAAAGCCGAATTGAACATCTGAATAAGAAAGGGGGCAAGCGCTTTCTTTTAAGATGGCATAGATCTAATTTGGAATTGAGTCAGGGCCGGCACCCTTTCCTTTTTTTAGAGTACTGATAAGTACTGATAGTTTGGACAACCTCCTCCAAAGTTACAGGGTGATTTAAATAGATTTTTTCATCATTCTGGAGAGATGGTAACTCCAAGTCTAAAAGATAGTCATCTATATTTGGTTTATTTAATGTCAACTCTTCTGTATATAGATTTTGAAAGAATTGGACAAAGGCGTCTTTAATTCCTGAGTCCTCCGAAATAATACTACCAGTGTTTGGGTATCGAAGGTCCCTTATCCAATTCCTAGACTGGTCAGTTTTTATTTTCCATGCAGGAAGCTTGCCGCATCCCTCCCTGTATTTGTGATGTGACAACCTACAGGCTTCCCACTTTTTTTTAAATAATAGCTTCTAAGTAATCTGTGAGCTTATGTTTCGCAGCTGTTAAACTCCATGAAGTATTCAAATTATCAGGAGTTTTTTTCTAGCTCCGCTTGGTAGGTATATACTTCAGCTTCTAAGGTTTTAATTTCATCCCTCGTTCTCTTGGTTTGGGCAATAGAGAAAATTGTTAAGAAACCTCTTAGGTTTGCCTAAATGAATCCCATACCATATGAAGGGGAGCTGAATTGAGGTTAAATTTGAAAAACTCCTTTGTTGCTGTTTTTAGTTTTTCAATAACTGTATTTTCCAACAGTAATGATCAATTTAAGGTCCAACTGCGTGATGACTGTCTCTTAACAATGGCAATTTCCAGGACCACCGCTGACTGACCTTCATGGTGTTTTTTCCTGTAGCAGCACCAACCAGAAAAAAGTAAATCCTGGAGTGGTGTCCGCACTTCTTATTATGAAAAGTAAAGTTCCCCCCAGCTGTTCTTGTCTTGGGTCCCATCTTTCTCCAAATATCTAAAAAAACCATTTCTCACATCAACTGTTTTAGGGCTGCTCTCACATTTTGTGTCGTTGCCGCTGCTCTACTTGAAGTCGAGTCCTGACTAGGGTCCAAAATCAAATTGAAATCACCACCAATTATAAAAGGGTCATTCATGTTAATTAATTGAAGGAGTAAGGTATATAGTGGTCCATAGTATCCTACAAAAGTCAATCAAGAGCCATTAATTTTGGCTCTGGAAATTGCTCCCTCTCTAAATGATCGACAGTGCAGTCCCCCAATATAGCTTGGAAGGTTTTTTTAACACAAGAGCAACCCCTTTTTTGTGCATGTTTGAGTAGTACAGATACAGTGTTCTATCCATTTTTGATTTTTTTAGAATTGATTCCTATTCCTCCTGAAGCAAATGAGATTCTTGAATGAAAAACACATCGCTGTCCGAGAGTTTCAGATATTCTAAGATTTTCTTTCTTCTAGATGGGACCCTAAGACCATTTACGTTCCATGACATGATTTTCAAGCTCTTTGTTTTTTCTGCCCTACCTACATCTGTCATTGGAAAAGTAGCTGTATTACGGAAACATGTCTATGTATGTTACCTACAATTAATGAGGTGAGACACTTATCCAGATCGGTCTGAGATCTGTAACCCACCCCCCTTTCATCCCATCCCTCCACCCTCGGGAACCCTCCCTCAATACTAGAGGTATAGTTGGACTACCTCTGTTTCCGGGCTCTGTCTCTATCTAGGCAGAATTTTGAATTTTAAACATTCTCATTTGAATGTGCCTTTGATCTGAGCAATTAGGGAATTAACATCAGAGGGGTCTTTGAAATTAAACATTTTATTACTCCACATCACTCTTAAAGTAGCTGGGATTCGTAGGTTTGCTGTGGCGCCCAAACCTCTTAGTTCTTGGATAGATTTCCCATATTCCCACTGGTTGTCTTGTGTTGTGCGAGAAATATCAGATCTGACACAGAATGGCCAGTCCCCTCTATTATACACTCCTACTTTTAGGACCTCAGCAAGTATTTTTTCCTTTATTAGATAGGTTTTAAAGTTGACTAAAATCCTTCTTGGTTTTTTTCCCTGGTCTCTTAGAGTATGGGTCACGATGGACTCTCTATATATCGTCCTCGATGGGTGGGGGGGCGCTATCTAGAAGCGGTTGTGGGCTCTTTCTCTTCTCTGCAGAATACCTGCAATGTATGGCACATGGATGTAACAAATTTGGATGGAATTGAGCAGCGATGCTAGGGACAGGCTACAGTGGCTTTTTTCATTTTACCTTTCTCAGAGGAAAATCTTTGCTGTGCTGTTTATGGGGACTCGAAGACTGACAGACGAGCCCCTGGACGGAAGCGGCAGAGTGGATTGCGCGTGGCAGGCGCACCACAGCTAGGGTCGGCTCCTGGGGCAGCGGGAGCCGGGTGCAAGTACCGGCGGCCCCTGGAGTCTCATTGCGGTTTATTTCTGAAAAGGGGGTTAAGACAGAGTCGGGTCAGGTACAGTCAGGTCACTGTAAGGAGGGAGCTGGCTGGCATCAAAACAGGGAGTCGGCACACTTGGAGAACGCTGAATACTGCTTATGGCACTCGCCAATGACCCCAGTAAGGCGGAGAAGGGGGGACTGGGGGCCTAAAGTGAAGGTGGAACGTGATGCCATAAGCGAGGAGCAGCAAGCTAACGGGGTTCCTGTTGAGACATTCACAGGTGCAAACAGGTTAAATAGATACACCCTAAGAAGCAGGGAGATCTGGGGCAAAAGTCGGTCCCCATCTGAGCCTCGTAATAAAGAGACCACCTGTTAGTCTTGGCATCTTTTGGCATGTTTCCCCCGAGTTTTTGCTTTCTGCCCTTACGGTTTTGACTCTGTTTTTGCTGGTATAACGTTCCTGCGCGCTTTTCGCACTGCTGATCAGTGGTAAAGCGATGGTGCTCCTGTGGTAAATTGTGTTATGATTGGATGTGTGACTTACTTGTCAGTCCCCAGTAAAGGGTACTGCGGGTGCTTGGGCTTGTGAGTCAACCTCTACTCGTGGGCCTGCAGCACGGATTGAGTTGAAGTTTGGTATGCCTGAACTCGGCGTCTAAAGACGCAGCCTTTAGCGAGGGTGCCCTTTTCATTCTGAGTTCATAGAGACCACTTTTAGAAAGTGGGTATTATTTTGCTCAGTCATCCTGTGTGCCTCTGCTGGAATGTGGATTGCCTGTCTAGTTTTTGGACGAAAGCTGGCTAGGAAGCAAGGGGATTCCCGATAGTCTAGGTAGGTCAGGAAAGGGCTAAATAGACCTGGGTTATGATGGGGAAGAGGGAGGAGATTTCTTTGCACCTCAAAGGGTCTGGTCTGCCTCTGACATAGCCGTCTCCATCTCCAGCCAGGAATTCACGCCAGAGAAGGTCCAACTGGTTCTGGCCGGACACCGACGCCCTCTGCCTGGAAGATCCCAGGATTTTTGGGTACAAATACTGGGTGCCAGACCACTGAACTCATCTGGATCAAGAAGACTGCACAGAAGAAGAGCCAGAGAAGCTGCTAAAAGGAACAACCGCTTTGCTGCGTGCTTTGCTGGGCTGACCTGTAGTGGCTGCTTCTGTCTTGGGCAGTGAAAGGCCGGGCCTGGACTTTCTGCAACCGAATTGGTGAGACTCTCCACGGGCTTGAGGTAGATTTTGCCCCCTGTTCACGAAGCCTCAGGAATAGCAAAAACTTCAGGTTCTTTGACCCGCAGCACTGGGGACTGTGTGTTTTGTGCTGCAACCCGAAGAACGCCACTCGACGACGTCTACGACGACCCTGCCGAACCCGTGTCCTGAGGCACAACAGAGGGCTCCGCCGCAACGCTTCCTCGTGACCCTGGTCTCACCGACAACGCCTGCTGACACCATAACCATCACCGAGCCGCTGCTCGCTCCGCGACCTGTGGGCCGGCACTCTGCACCGCCTTGCTACACGACGACGCTGTGGCCTTCCTGATTCTGCCACTTCCTGCTGAAATCGACGCCGCTGCTTGCACCGTGGTTCGGGGCCACCGCTCGGAAGTGTACACCACGCACTGCTCTCCTCCCACACCGCAGCCTTGGCTCACAGACACTGGTGTCATCGACCCTAGTTCGTCAGCCGACAACAGCGCTTCAGCAACGACCACGTCGCTGCTTGCACCGTGACCTGCTAGCACCGTGACGAGCACAGCCTCCCTCTGGCACCGCAACCCTGATTTCACCGACAAAGCCATCTGACGCCTCCACGGAGCCACTGCTCGCACCATGACCTTGGGGCACCGCACGCTGTATTGCTGCACTTCACACCAGTAGCACCCGACGCCTGCTGGCGCCAGTGCTAAGGATCCCATCAGAAAGGAACTCGACCTGCAACGCCAGTGACTTCAAGGGCTCAATCGGCCTGCATCTCTGAAAGGTACTGTTTGCTGGTCTTCCCAACACCATAGTTGGCCTGCGACCCAGCGGTCAGCCAGAACTGTTTTTGGATTTGTGTGCTCACAACGCCGTGGAAGCCCGGACGGAGCTATCCACACAAGGAACTCTTTTTAATAAACGCATTTTTGAACTGTGAACTTTAAAGTATAGTATTGTGGATCATCGTTCTTGGTCTTGTTTTAATTATATAAAGATATTTGATAGTTTTCTAAACTGGTGTGGTGTCCTTTGGTGATTCATACACTCTTACTCTTGGTTATGTGCAAATGCTTTACACACTGCCTCTAAGATAAGGCTGGCTGCTCACACCAAGCTACCAAGGGGGGGAGCCGGGGTTATTTCAGATGTGTAACTCCCTTATCCGGACTACAGCGGTGGTTTTTGCCTGGCTTTGGCCTGCGACCTAGCCGAGCAAAAATCAAATTTCTAACATTGGGTTTCAGCGGTGAAGATCGGACTTGCGTTTGCACTTGACTTACAGTGATTGGTGTGCACTACTGCCATATCGCAGACCATTACGTGCCACATACTAACCCGTTTTCTTTTTGCCCAATTTTTGGGATCTTGCCAGGTGAACTTTCTGCTTCATCATGCCAGAATCAATAGCATCATCCATTGTATCCATGGACATTGCCTTTGAGGAGGATAGGTTGGAGCTCTACACTGTGAGAGAATTGAAGCCTGTGTGCAAAAACTTAAAAGTTCAAGTCAGAGGCCTCACTAGGAAGGACGAGCTACAAAATGCGCTGAGGGCCTGGGTAGCAGCCAGAGACGCAAGTGGGCAATCTGGTAACCTTAGTGGAGAGGTGGGGGATCCTAGTTCTAGGATGGATGTGTTTTGGGAGGGGGGAACCCTTACGACCATGCAGAAGTGGCCTGTCCCCACAGGAGCCGGAGGACAGACAGGAAGCAAGGAGAGCCACTACGGAACTAGAAAAGATTAGATTGGCTATGGAGGAGAAGAGAATGGTATTGGAACATGAAGTTAGGATGAAGGAGCTGGATCGAGAGAAAAGAACCAGCTCAGATGGTGGCAGCAACTCGTCAAGACAGACAGACCGAATCGTACACATCCTGAAGAAAGTGGGCCGATAGTTCAGGAAGGGGGATGCCATACAGAGGTGGTTTAGGGTTACGAGGCAGCGATACACATGAATGGGTCCCCGAGGAGAATTGGGGAGCAGGATTGTGGTCTCTGTTTCCAGAGGAAGCTAGGGATACTTTGACAGCTTTTGGCAAGGGACCTAACCTCACCTATGCTGATATTATGGAAGCCCTTCTCACTAGGTATGGTCTCACCCCTGAAAAGTACAGGGATCAGTTTAGGGCCTGGAAGAAATCTGATGCCAACACATGGCTGGAATGTGTGGATGGGTTTTGTCGATCGTTTGATGACTGGGTGAAGGGCAGCAATGTGACAGATTTTAAGGGGCTGTACAATTTGATTGCATGGGAGAACCTGTCCAGTCTATGTTTTGCAGATCTGAGCCAGCACCTAGTAGATAGTAAGATGACTGACCCCAGGAAGCTTGCTATGGAGGCGGACTGCTGGGTGAGTACCAGGGTCCACAAGAATGCGTTTGGGGGAGATTCAGCCAAAGGTGGGCAGGGTCTCCAGCCGAAAAGTGGGGGACAAGGGTCGAACACAGTTCTCGAAAGGGCCCCAAAATATCACCCAGGGTAAAGGTTCCCATCTCTCCGGAGATAAGAAACAAGGGGCCTTGACAGGAAAGACTGCAGAGACTGGCCCCCGCAAATGTTTTGCATGTGACCATGTGGGGCACATGAAGGGAGACCGCGTGTACCCAAAAGGGACACAGCCACCCACTGGTGGGCAGTCCAAAGTGTTGGCCAGCGTAGTGCTTGGGGAGGAGGAGGAGTCCCAACAGGAGGGTGGGGACCATCAATCAATCAATCAATCAATCAAAGCATTTGTATAGCGCGCTACTCACCCGGAGGGTCTCAAGGCGCTTGGGGAGGGGGTGTCCGCTACTGCTCGAACAGCCAGGTCTTGAGCTGCTTCCTGAAGGTGAGGTGGTGCTGAATCAGGCGGAGGTGGGTCGGGAGGGAGTTCCAGGTCTTGGCGGCGAGGTAGGAGAAGGATCTTCCCCCTGTGGTAGCTCTTCGGATGCGGGGGACGGCGGCGAGGGCGTGGCCGGTCGATCGAAGCTGGCGGTTGGGAACGTAGAAGTTGAGGCGGCTGTTGAGGTATCCTGGGCCTTGGTTGTGAAGGGCTTTGTGTGCGTGGGCGAGGAGACGGAAGGTGATTCTCTTGTTGACCGGGAGCCAGTGCAGGTCTCTCAGGTGTCCGGAGATGTGGTTGCGACGGGGGATGTCCAGGATGAGTCGTGCTGAGGCGTTCTGGATCCGCTGGAGTCTCTTCTGGAGTTTAGTGGTGGTTCCGGCGTAGAGGGAGCTGCCGTAGTCCAGTCGGCTGGTGACGAGGGCCTGGGTGACCGTCTTCCTGGTCTCGGTGGGGATCCACCGGAAGATCTTGCGTAGCATGCGCAGGATGTTGAAGCACGATGAGGAGACGGCGTTGACTTGTCTGGTCATGGAGAGGGAGGAGTCCAGGATGAAGCCCAGGTTGCGTGCGTGGTCTGTTGGTTTGGGGGCGCTGCCTAGGGCGGGGGGCCACCAGGAGTTGTCCCAGGCGGAGGGTGAGGGTCCCAGGATGAGGACTTCCGTCTTGTCCGAGTTCAGTTTCAGGCGGCTGTTCTTCATCCATTCGGCTACCTCTTTCATCCCTTCGTGTAGGTTCGCTCTGGCAGTGGCGGGGTCGTTGGTGAGGGAGAGGATCAGCTGGGTGTCGTCGGCGTAGGAGATGATGTTGAGGTTGTGCTGGCGTGCGATGGCTGCGAGGGGACTCATGTAGACGTTGAAGAGGGTTGGGCTGAGTGAGGAGCCTTGAGGAACGCCGCAGATGACTTCGGTGGCTTCTGATCTGAACGGGGGGAGGCGGACTCTCTGTGTCCTTCCGGCGAGGAAGGAGATGGTCCACTCCAGTGCCTTCTCCTGGATTCCGACGTTGCTGAGGCGCTGTACTAGGGTACGGTGGCAGACAGTGTCGAAGGCCACGGAGAGGTCTAGGAGGATGAGGGCCGCTGTTTCTCCGTTGTCGAGCAGAGCTCGGATGTCGTCGGTGGCTGCGATTAGGGCAGTCTCGGTGCTGTGGTTGGCCCGGAAGCCAGACTGCGAGAGGTCGAGGGATCCGTTCGTCTCGAGGAAGGCGGCCAGCTGCTTGTTGACGGTCTTCTCGATGACTTTAGCGGGGAACGGGAGCAGAGAGATGGGTCGGTAGTTCTTGAGGTCGGTGGGGTCGGCTGATGGCTTCTTTAGTAGGGCGCTGAGTTCGGCATGCTTCCAGTTCTCCGGGAAGGTGGCGGTGTCAAAGGAGGTGTTGATGATGTCCCGCAGGTGGGGTCCGATGACAGCGTCGGCCTTGTTGAAGACGTGGTGAGGGCAGGGGTCGGTCGGAGATCCGGAGTGGATGGAGTTCATCGTGCGGATGGTGTCTTCGGTGCTGATCGGGGTCCAGGCGCGGAGGGTGGTGGTGAGGGGCGGTGGTTCGGTCGTGGCGTGCGTCGGTAGGGTGCTGAAGCTGTTGTGTATGTCCGCGATCTTGTTGTGGAAGTAGGAGGCGAGGGAGTTGCAGAGGTCTTGCGACGGGGTGATGTCGTTGTTTCCGGCGTTGGGGTTGGAGAGCTCTTTAACGATGTTGAAGAGTTCCTTGCTGTTGTGTGCGTTGTTATCCAGTCGTTCCTTGAATGAAGTTTTCTTGGTGGTGTGGATCAGTTGGTGGTGTTTTCGGGTGGAGAGCTTGAGGGCGGTCATGTTGTCCGGTGTTGGGTCTCTGCGCCAGGGTTTCTCTAGGTTTCTGCAGTTCTTCTTAGAGTTCTTGAGTTCGTCGGTGAACCAAGGGGCTTTCTTGCTACCGGGTCTACTAGGCGGGGTCCTCAGGGGGGCGAGGCCATCTGCGCAGTCGCTGATCCACTTCGTGAGGTTGGTGGCCGCTTGGCTGGGGTTCGTAGCGCTGGTGGGTGGGTTCTTGCTCAGGGAAGTTGCGAGCTGGTCGGCTGTGATCTTGTTCCAGCTTCTGCGTGCAACCTGTTGCTGTTGGTGGTGGATCGTGGTCCTTTTGAAGCTGAAGTGGATGCAGCTGTGGTCCGTCCAGTGGAGTCCGGTGGCGTGGCTGAAGGCGATGTCCTTGCTGGAGGAGAAGACGAGGTCGAGTGTGTGTCCGGCGTAGTGGGTGGGGGTGGTCACCAGTTGCTTGAGTCCGAGGTTAGCAAGGTTGTCCAGCAGGGTGGTGGTGTTGCGGTCGTTGTTGTTCTCCAGGTGGAAGTTGAGGTCCCCGAGGAGGATGTAGTCCGCGGAGGGAAGGGCATGCGGGCTGACGAAGTCGGCGATGTCTTCGCTGAATTGTGTGCGTGGTCCCGGGGGTCGGTAGATGAGCGTGCCTCTGAGGGTGGTCTTGGGGTTGATGTGGATCTGGAAGTGCACGTGCTCGGCGGGTGCGAGGGTGTCGTCGGTGTTGGTCGTGATGCGGATGGAGTTCCTGTGGATGATGGCGATGCCTCCTCCGGTCTGGTTGACGCGGTCCCTCCGGATGATTTTGTAGCCGTCCGGGATGGCGATGGCGATGTCGGGCGCTGAGGAGGCGTTCATCCAGGTTTCCTTGAGGAAGGCGACGTCTGGGGTTGTGGTGTCGATCAGGTTCCAGAGCTCGACGGCGTGTCTGTGGACTGAGCGGGTGTTGAGCAGGATGCATTTCAGGTGGCTGCTGCTGTTGCTCGTCGAGGTCTCGAGCACTGCTGGGGTGGTGCAGGTCCGGGTGCAGGTGAACTTGCAGGAGTCCATATAATGACACTCGGAGAACCCGAATGGGAGTGAATAGAGCGCACTCCAACAAATGGCTGTGCCGGTTAATATTTGACGTTTGGAAAATCGGGAAGGACGCGAATAAAGCTCACCCCAGTAAATGGCAGAGCTGGTTAAGTAACATTGCCATATGAAATACGATGTCGAACATAGGGGCAATATATGAAATAGGAGAAGCTGATTTAAATGGAGGCAACCTATGCACCTATTGGTGGGGGCCATTTTTTCCCAAGTTAAAATAATATATAAGAGTCCCTGGGACATTACAGTCACAAGGGAAAACAAAAATAAAGAAACAAAGCCTGATTTTTTAAGGATAGAATGAGCCAGAAATGATCCATCCACAAATACAAAAGAGCACTAAAATGCATATATGTCTCTGTATCATTAGGCATCAAAAGAGAGGATTTCTCTGCACATACTGGCATCGAGTGGCCAAAATCTAGGATCAAGTGAAGACCCGCCCAAACATAAATTGGCAGAAGACAAGCCATAAACCGTCCGGTATGTAAACATTTCAAAAATTCTGATCATTGCTATAAAAAATAACCCCAACGGACAATACATTGATTGGGTTGTATTATTTCTAGGTGGATGACCAAAAAATCCACCATCTCGACATATTGCGCAAATTTGAAAGTCGCAAGTAATCACCAATGACACGAAGAATAATTTTCCAGCTAAAAAGGAGAAATCATTAATAATACCTCCCTGTACTCTCTATGTTCTAGAAATTCAAGAAATTGATACATAGTGAAGTTTGAGACTGACCAAACCCAACTAGATGTGGGAACGATTGATGCAAATGCAATCCAAGTAAGACAGTCTTTCAATGTCAGAACGATATAAGGTTAAACGAGTACTCAGCACTGTATTGACTAGAATAAACTCTCAACTAAGTTAGATAATAATTGTTTTTATCTTACCTTTTTAGATAACATGAATATACAGTAATAAATTGTTAAGTCTGTCCTGAAGAAGGTGCCTAAAAGATCTCAACGCACCGAAACGCGTCGACAAGGGACTATCCGCAATAGTACACTTCATTTTAATATGAAATATTTTATTGTATGATGATATAGTTTTAAGAATTTTTTCGGGCATAAAAAGAATAGGATTGATTTCTGTATTAGATTAGGGGATGCTCGAAAATTACATGTTGAACATTAAATGTTGTGTAATGAATTTTATATGATTGATTTTAATTCTAAAAAATAAAATGTTGAGAGAAATTATTCATTCTTGTGTTCTGTAAATACCAAATACCCATATCGTTTATCTGTACACCAGGAATTCAAAACCTGTGAGAAAGACCAATTGGTCATAAACCTTAAAACTGATTAACACAGAAAGGAATTTGTTTTAGTTTCAGAACTTGCAGGAGTTGCAGCAGAAGGGTCCGTGGGTCCGTTTCGGGGCGGCTCGGTAGCATCCCGGGGGTCTGCCGGCGTTGAGTGCGATGAGTTCGGAGGCGCCGTAGGACAGTCGGGTCGTCCTCCGTCGGTGGGGGCCAGGGGTCCTGGCGCTGGGCGCGGTCCAGGCGCGGACGGGCGCAGACGGGCTTACCTTTGGCGCGCCTTCGGCGCACAATCGGCGCTCCCGCTGCGCGTGCGCACTGTCGCCATTTATGGCGAAGTGCAGGGAGGGAGGGGCAGCTGGGAGGCGGGAGCGGGGAGGAAGGGGGCGTGTCTACACTCCCGGCGGCGGGAAGCGGCAGCGGGGAGCGGGGCGGGTGGGTGCAGGGGACAGCAGCACAGGGGGGGGGACACTAGCACAGGGGACAAAGTAAACAGCACAGGATACAGTAACAATGAAAGGCACAGAGATACAGTAAAAAACGAGCAATGGCACAAATGCGGCAAAATGCATGCAGAAATGACCCTTGTCTCACTAGGGGACAGTGAGATGGTCCCAGGAGCCCAGGTGCCCCATAACACAAAGAAATACAGCACCTGGGTGACCATCAACGGGAAAAGGGTAGAGGCTCTCAGGGATACTGGAGCCAGTGTGACCTCAGTTCGGTGTCACCTGGTCCCTGAGACGCAGGTAGTCCCCGGGGCATTCCACCAGGTGATCGCAGTCGACCATTCAGAGTGCCAGTGTCTAGTGGTGCAGGTTCCCTTCGAGTAGGGGGGGTATCAGGTCCATTGAGGGTAGTAGTGAGCCCGTCCATGCCTGTCGATTGTCTGCTCGGTAACGACCTGGAGCAGTCCTTATGGAAGGATTTGAGCTCAGGTCCCACTTGGAGATGTTGGAGTTGCCAGAGTGGGCATGGGTGTCCACTCGGTCGATGGCGGCCTGAGAGGGTGATCAAAGGGACCCGGAGCCTGAGACAGTGGCCCAGGTCCCTGCCAAGAGAAAGGGCAAGGGGCGCGGGAAACCGGCCCCTGAGGTTCCCACAGCCCAGGAGGAGGCGGACCAGGAGGGGGACGCCCCGGTGCCTACAGGAGAGCAGGTAGCCAAACTGGGGGACATCTCTGAGCTGACCCATTTGCAGCAAGAAGGGGGTCCCACCAGGGAGGAGTTCTGCCGGGAGCAGAAAGAGTGCCCTTCTCTGGACGGTCTGCAGTGGCAGGCCGCAGCCCAGGTGACTGGTGATCAGTCCAGATCACGTTGGATCTATTGGGAGAATGATCTCCTGTACAGGGAGCCTAAGTAAGTGGAACCTCGATCAGCCCGTGTGCTGGAGGTACCCCAGCGCTTCCGGACCTTCCTACTGGGTCTGGCTCACAACGTTCCTTTGGCAGGACATTTGGGGCAGGACAAGACCTTTGACCGGCTTGTCACCCACTTTTTCTGACCTCAAATTCAAAGGCAGTCGGATGTGCATTGTCAGTCTTGCCAAAGTTGCCAGGCAAGTGGCAAGAGTGGGAGGAAGGTCAAAGCGCCTCTTCAACCGTTCCCCGTGGTGGGGACACCGTTTGAAAGGGTAGGGATGGACATTGTGGGGCCACTGGATCCCAACACAGCCATGGACAACAGGTACATCCTGGTCTTGGTGGACCATGCCACCCAGTACCCAGAGGCAATCCCTCTCAGGACAACAATGGCACCAGTGGTGGGACGGGCGTTAATGGGGATCTTTTCCCGCTTGGTGTTCCCCCAAGAGGTGGTTTCTGACAGGGGACCAATTTCTTAACAAAGTATATGACATCCCTGTTGGAGGAGTGTGGTGTATCGTACAAGTTCACCACTCCTTACCACCCCCAAGGTAACGGTCTGCTGGAAAGGTTCAACTAGACCTTAAAGGGCATGAAAAAGGGCCTCACTGAACCTATGAGGCGTAAGTGGGACATCCTCTTACCATGCCTGCTCTTTGCGTACAGGGAGGTACCCCAGAAGTCTCTCAGGTTCAGCCTCTTCGAGCTTTTGTACGGTCAGCCCGTGCAAGGACCTCTCAGCTTGGTGAAGGAGGGCTGGGAGGCCGCACCCAAGAAGACACCCCAGGATGTGTTCAGCTACATGTTGGCCTTCCGCAACCAAATGGCCCGCTTCAGGAAACTCGCTCAGACGAACCTTGAGGCCACATACACAAAGGAGCTGCAGAGGTATAAAGATCAGGTCGCCCCCCCAATCACAGTATTATAACCCTTCCTAGACCTGATCTTGAGGTGAACAGAGTACTAGGAAATCCCTTCATCTATGTATGGTCACCAAAGTTTGTGTGAATGAACAGCGGCTACAATTATACCGTTCTAGGGAATCCATGGTCACCTGTTATTATCTAAAAGAAGTGTTTTTGGGCTCTTTCTCCCATGGTCTGTACCACCCTGTGGTGTGGACGACGAAACATAAAAAGAAAAAAGTGGGGAAAAAGGTTGACAGTGCCTCACTGTAGTAACACCATGGGAGTATGCAGATTGGTTCTCACCTGCATCCTCAGGTTCTCATCATCAGCGACTGCCAACCCATAACAGATAAGTATAGTTAAGTAAGGAAAGAAACAACATGCTCAGTGTGGTGTATCACGATGCCGGCACATGCGTGCCCGGCTGTACCAACCCTATAAGGAGTGGTGGGATCTGAACTTAAATACCCCTATTCCAAATCTAAAAACAAGCTAGACATCCACTGGCTATCCTATTTTATTATGTGCTGTGGGTCTGCCCACATTAAAACCAAGACACACTGTTGTCTACTATCTGTTTAGTTATAGAGGACCAACATGTTCATTGCCAAAGAAAACTCACAGCAATTTCTTCAGGGCAAGGGTCAGTTTTCGTCGCACTGCACCAATTTTTGTATATTTTATACCGGGTAGTTGCCCATGTTGGGCATACCTGCAACCCCATCTGTTTGTAACTGTGTACTAGTCCACACTTACACAGTCAGTCACACCCACTGCTTAGCGTCAGCCGTGTGTAAGCGAGTGTTTGGCATCCGTTCAATACCTTGTGGCCAGCCAGGAAGAAATGAGGAAGTGTCACTCTGGTAGAGTTTCAACCTGGACAGAAAGTGTGGGTTATGGCCCTTCTGGAACCCTGTGCCTTGCAGGACAAGTGGACGGGCCCTTTGAGGTGGTGGAGCGCAAAAGCGAGGTCACCTACCTGGTGGATTTGCAGGCTCCTCGGAACCCGTTGCGTGTCCTCCACGTGAACCACCTCAAACCCCACTTCGAGAGGTCTGAAGTGAGCATGCTCCTGGCAACAGACGACGGGGAGGAAGCGGAGAGTGAGCCTCTCCCGGACCTCCGGTCCACCCAAGAGGGGGATGGATCGGTGGATGGTGTGACCCTCTCCCCGGCCCTGACCACGGAGCAACAGAGCGAGTGTCGCCAGTTGTTGGAGCAGTTTGTCCCACTGTTCTCCTTGACCCCAGGTGTTACTCACTGGTGTACCCATGACGTGGATACTGGTGACAGCTCCCCAGTGAATCATAAGATTTACCGGTTGGCTGACCGGGTCAAGGCCAGCATGAAAGAGGAGGTCTCGAAAATTTTGGCTTTAGGGGTGGTTGAGCCATCCAGCAGTCCCTGGGCCTGCCCCGTGGTCTTGGTCCCGAAGGCCACGGCGCCCAGTGCTGCCCCGGAACTGCGTTTCTGCGTGGATTATCGGGGGCTCAATGCCGTCATGCGGACTGATGAACACCTGCGAGCCGATGATCTCATCGACTGGTTGGGCGGCCAGACTCCTGAGTACGTTTGATTTAACATCAGGGTACTGGCAGATCACCCTAATTGAGGGGACCAAAGAAAGATCTGCATTCCCGACCCAGGACAGGCATTATCAGTTCTGTGTGATGCCCTTCAGCTCTAAGAATGCCCCTGCCACATTTCAGAGGTTGGTCAACCAGGTGTTGGCCGGTCTAGAGGAATTAAGCACCACATACCTGGACGACATCGCGGTGTTCAATTCCAGTTGGGACGAACATCGGCAACACCTCAGGGAAGTGTTGAGGGTGCCGCAGACGGCAGGCCTCACGATTAAGGCTAGTAAGTGCCAGATCGGACAGGGGTCGGTGATATATTTGGGACACCAGGTATGTATCAGAAAGTAGCCAATCAAAAATTCAAGCAGTCTGTGAAATGCTAGAAATAAAAATGAATCACATAACGGAGAGAGTCGGTGCTATGGAAACAGCCTTGGATGATCTCTCGAAACAAGTAGAAAATAACTCTTCCATAATCAAGAGACTAAAAAACTGCAATAAAGAACTGCGGAATGAACTAGAAAGTACAGAAAACAATGCAAGAAGGAACAATATTAGGATATTGAATGTCCCAGAAGATTTTGAGGGTCAGATGTAAGGTCCTTTGTTATTAATCTTCTCAAAGAACTGCATCCTCATATTGAATCAATGCAAGACCTTTGAGTGACAGCTACGAAGTCAAGGTCAGCACATTACCTTGCGTTGCTTAGTTGGTTACAATGAAAATGAACCTCTGAATGAAAACTGTTCTATTCATTTATAGTAATGTTAAGAGAGGCCATTGGTTCATGTACTTGGCTAATCAGTAAAGTTGCTTTGAGGGATAATAATTCCTCTTATGTGGAGGGCGGAGCTTGCCGGCGTCGATGCTAGATGTGTAAGCGCTGGGCTCCGCGCCATCGCCCGCAATATTCATTAATTTATCCTACTTCAGCGGACTCCAAGAGAAAACGGAGCGTGTATTGGACGCGCTGACCCGGCTAGCACACTCGGCTGGTACTCCGGTGCAAATTGGCCGAACATCAGGGGTACAGCGCGGCCTGCGAACATCCGTCGGACAGGGCCCGAAAGCAGCGGACTCGCCTGGGCGTTTGGCCACTGTGCGTAACCTGACGTGCGGCCAACGTTGGAGAGCGTCCTCGGAGGCCTGCCGCCTCATTGTTGGATTGGAGCTCTGGGAGGGACGGCGGAGTACACACGTGGGCTTTGTAGCTGGGCCCAGGAGGTCATTCTACGCCCAGCGCCCGGTGGCTCGAGATTTGGCGCGTTTATACCAGACTTTGCTGCTCGTGATTGATCACCCCCGCTGTGCTCCCCCCTCTATGAGCAGAGTCTGAACTGTGTCACGCGTACCCCGGGGGGCCTGGGATTGCACCTGCGCCGGAGCGGACTACCCGAGGGGGTCTGAAGGAGGTTTGCTGCCTTTCCCAGTGGGGGAGCAATCACACGGAGAAGTCACACGACGTAGAGATCGGCCGCTGGACTCTGGGAGTGGACCGCCACCGGTGCACTCGAGCAGCGCACTTGGGGGCGGTGCACACCGCCGGTCTTGTGACCACGCAGCTGCGCTCTCCAGGTGAATGACCAGGCCACCGATGCGCGAGCGGAGACCAGGAGGCACAGTCTACTAATCGACAGCGATGTGGCGGCGCCTGTGACTTTGCAGTGATACCAGTAGACACTATCGCAGTGGCCGGCGGATTGTAACACGGACTCAGTGACTTGCGGAGAGTGCCCCCTCTGGGATATCTTTGACTCTGCCGTTTCTCCCATACATCAAAATTGACACTAGGCTACGTGCGGAGCGGCACTAGGAATTCAGAGCCACTTACAGCTAGAGACCACTCACCCATTGAAGTGCGGCTTACTAGCCACTACGTCAGCGGAGAACCGCGGCAGTAGGCACATACCATACGGTAGACGTGGACAATCACTGCTCCAGCTTCGAGGCAGCGGAGAGACGCGGCGTCTCGCAGTGGTGGGTAGCCACAAGTGGGAGAACGCCCGACACTCGGGTCTTGTTGTGGGAGACAGGACATCGACCACTCCAGAAGCAGCGATATGGGTAAGACTGACAGGACTCAGCCCAAATTAGCGTTTGAACAGCGTAAGACAAAGACACCAGTGGACTCGGCATCTAACCTCCCCCAACAGAGTGCCGGCCCTGAGAACACTATGTACACCGACATTAAAGACATGCTAGTGTCTATGGAAAAGGGTTTACAAGAAAGTATGGCTTCCATTGGGACGAAGATCGACGCACTCACCTACCGAATGGACCGCATGTCGGAGCGCGTGGACAAGCATTCGGAGAGACTTGACATGTCGGAACGCAGGATAACTGAGGTTGAGGAAGCGCAGACAGAATGGGACAAGGACCGCAAACAGTTCTCCAGACTACTGCAGGTCATTCAAGACAAGTCCGAGGACTTGGAGGCCCGCTCAAGAAGATGGAACATCCGTATTACGGGGATTTCAGAGACGACGCAGACCGGGAAAATGGAACTGTTTGTGGAAAAGCTCCTGGTTACCCTGCTGGGCGACGACGTGTTCTCCCCGATGTTCATAGTGGAGAGGGCGCATCGCACGCTGGGCCTGCGTCCACGCACGGGAGCTTCACCGCGGCCGATAATAGCGAAACTACTGAACTATAGGGATCGCGACACGGCATTGCGGGTGGCCAGAGACAAAGGGAAGCTGCAGTTCGAGGGTATGGAAGTATCCTTGTACCCAGATTTCACGGCGAAAGTCCAGGAGGAGAGACGACACTTCGCGCCATACAAGAAACAACTACGGGACCTAGGTCTGGACTACGCGATGCTGTATCCGAGAAATTGCGGGTCAACAGGTTTGGGCATTCTCATTTTTTTACGGACCCCAAGACTCTCCAGAAGTCGCTGAAGGAGTGGGCCAAGGAACAACGGAATAGTCCACGCGGACAGGCCGAAAACCAAACAGACAGTAGCTGCCTTGATGAACAGGAATGAACACCTTAACAATTCACCGCTTGATTAACCAACTGGCGGCCCCAAGCACAGAACAGTGAGATGCTGTACAGTTGCCACTTACCGCGACTACCTGAAGTGATCCTGGACTGGGGCGAAGAGCGCGCTGCTATCTGTGAGCTGACGATGTGTGGTTGCTGGGTGAGATTGTTCCATTCTGTTTACACTGCCACAACACTTATGTGTACTTTTCTGGTATTGGGAGAACCACTGTTTTCGTTTAGTCTTGAGCTTTACACCCACCACTACCACTGCCGACCCATAGACCTGTATGGCGGGAGGATGATGAGTACTGACTGGGGGGTGTCCTGATCTGTGCCACAAAGCATCACGGATTGGTTGCCCGTTGATGGACATAGTCTAGGGTGATGGCGCTGAGGGCTGGAGTGCTATGGTAGATTACTGACACACAATTGTGTTACCCACTTGGTGACCTCCGCCCTAGTGCCTTTGGCTCGACACACCCCTGAGCGAACTTTACCAGGGAGTACTCTGGGAATGTTTTCAGGTTTGAAGTTTTGGAGAGGGGAGGGATCCTGTCAGGCCAGGTTGGGGGCGGTCTGCAGTGGGTGGGGGGGGGTTGGGGGGCGGGATGTTATTGCTGTGCACAACTGGTGCTATATCTTGCATTGCGTATAGTGTTGTCTGTTTATGATTGTCATGGAACAAATGCCCTGGATGTGGTCTGGCAGAGACTGTATCGTAGCCCAGGGAGATCACCGCGCACAAATGCTGAATTCTTACCTTTTGAATGGCAGGGTTAGGTGAGGCGACCGCCGATGGTGGTCCCACGATGTTAAAGGCCTTAACCTGGAATGTAAGGGGGCTTAATGACCACCGCAAACTCAGGAAGGTGCTGCACTACCTCCAGCGGCATCACATTGATATTGCCCTCATACAAGAAACGCACCTCCCAACTCAGAGTAAGATGCACACCACTAGAGGTATGGGGGGTAACAGCTTGGCAGCGGGATTTACTACTCACTCCAGGGGGGTGGTCACATGGGTCAATCCCCGTTCATGCTTAAAGCAAACACTATTGGAAGCCAACTGCGAAGGTCGCTATTTGATAACGAGATGTGTAGGGAAAGGACACGACCTTATAGTGGTAAACGTATATGGGCCCAATTATGACCACCCCGAGTTCTACGCGAACCTGGCCAGGCTTTGCAGACCTTATGCTTCCTCTGACATGCTTTGGGGTGGGGATTTCAATTTTGTGTTCGACCCTGTCCTAGACAGATCGAGTGGGCCACCTCGTCGGCCGGCTGCCTCGGCCCTCCTAATGCAGGCGGAACTTCTTAAATTTGACATTGCTGACGTCTGGCGCTACAAACACCCTACGCAGGGGGGTTTTACACACTACTCAGCCTTCCACAACATCCACACGAGAATTGATTACTTCCTGGCTTCCCAATCTGTTCTTTCTTGGGTCCGGGGCTGTGTGGTGTTACCCCGGACACTGTCCGACCATTCCCCATTGCTGTTGACTCTTGCGACCCCTACTAAGAGGATCCCCCCGTTCACGTGGCGACTTCCTCCCTACTCGCTATTAGACGAAGTGTTCAGAGGGGAGCTGGCTAATGACATTGACACTTTCTTTGAGACCAACCTAGGTTCAGTAGATAGTTTCCAAACGCTGTGGGACACATTCAAGGCATACATCAGAGGGATGGCTATGGCCAAACACTCCAGTGTTCTCAAGGCCATTAGGCAGCGGTTGAAACACCTAGAAACACAACTACAGATCGTGGAGTCTCGGCAGAGCACTGACCCAGACTCTGAAGTGGCGGAACAGCTTAAAACACTACTGGCTGACTACAATGAAGAGGCAGATAGGGAGGTGAAACATATGGGCAAGTATGCTATTGCCCGGTCTTATGGGGAAGGGGACAGGCCAAGTTCAGTGCTGGCTAGAATACTGAGACAGGAAAGGAAGCCACTGGTGATAGATGAACTGCTCACAGCCGTAGGAACGGTAATCACGGACGAGACTGAAATAATTGATGCATTGAAAACTTACTACGCCGATCTATATAAATCAAAATCTTCCCATATGGAGGAGCAGATCGAGGACTACCTCAGTTACATTAAAATGCCGTTCCTTACTGATGCGCAGAGGGAATTTTTTATGACACCGGTACAAGAGGATGAGATTAGGGAGGCATTGGGGGGGATGCGCTCCGGGAGTGCACCCGGGGCGGATGGCCTTACAGTGGGCTTTTACAAAGTGTTCATAGACAAACTAATTCCGCACTTGATAGCCCTCTTTGACGACATTTGCGAAGAGGGCAGTATGTCCCCCTCCATGTGTGAGGCGCTGCTAGTCACCATCTTGAAGCCGGGGAAGCCTCCCGACTTGTGTGGCTCCTATAGGCCGCTCTCCTTATTAAATGTAGACGCCAAACTGTACGCAAAGGTCTTGGCCACGCGGCTGGCCCTGCTAGTTCCGGACCTTGTCGCTCCGGAGCAAGCTGGTTTCGTCCCGGAGCGTAACCTAACATATAACATTCGTACTGTGCTGGGAACAATGCAACACGTTCGGCAAGAAAATAAGGCGCTAGCAGTTTTCCTTGATATGGAAAAGGCATTCGACTCGGTTGAATGGCCCTTCATGGTGCGAGTACTGAGGAAATTGGGATTGGGAGAACCCTTCCTGCAAATGTTAGGGGCGTTATACTACAAACCAAGAGCTAGACTGCAGATAGGGAACTCTGTCACGGACTCCTTTGTAATCAGTAGAGGCACGAGACAGGGGTGCCCCCTCTCTCCGCTATTATACGCTTTGGTGGCAGAACCTTTGGCGTGTGCTATTAGAGAATATCACGCCGCAGAAAGTATCAACTTCCCGACATATAAAATAGGTATTTCCACATACGCCGACGATACACTGCTATACGTCCACGATCCAGAAACCAACCTTAAGTCAGTGATCAGAGAGGTAGTACGCTTTGGAGCCCTCTCAGGCCTTAAAGTCAACTGGGCAAAATCGGTTGCGTTCCCCCTAACCCCCGTCACAGAGCCATTTGAGATGGAATACCCTCTGCAGTGGTCCACGGATCCTGTAAGATACTTGGGGATACAGTTACACACGGACCCCGAAATCCTCATTCGGGAGAACTATGGGACTGCTTTTTCCAAGCTGGTAGATGACGTCGAAAAATGGTGCAAGCTCCCCTTGTCACTAATGGGCAGGGTAGCCATCATGAAAATGGTAGTCTTACCGAGGTTCTTGTTCCTGTTCAATAACCTACCGGTGGTCCTCTCGAAGGCCTTTTTCAGGCGCCTGACGCAGGTTCTCATACAACTCACGTGGGGAGTCCGGCAGCCCCGAATCCAATGGAGGGTACTGACATTACCATACGACATGGGAGGACTCGGAGCCCCAGATATGGAAAGATATTACAGGGTAGCTCAAGCAGCTCACCTGCACTCGTGGATACACGGGCACCCACACATTCCGCATATAGTGCTGGAACGCCTGTTTGCGAAACCCATTCCGTTGCCGGCCACGGTCTGCCTGCCGGTGGACCGTAGGATTGGTTGTCTAGACTCCATAAAAGCCACGAACCATGCTTGGAACGAGTTCGCGAAGGCGCAAGGCTGCGACCTGCTGTATTCCCCACAAATGCCGATCGAATGGGCGGTATGGCTTCCCCTGCTGCTGGAGAGAGGGGTCACGAGAGCGCTAACCGAACTAGGGATCTCCAAATTGGAAGACCTGTTCATAGATGGGGTGGTGAAGACATGGGAACAGTTACCCCCCCGACAGGCAGAGGCATCGCTTTTAGCACGCTTTCAATATCACAGGATCCGGAGTGCGCTCCAGGAAATCTTGGGCCCGGACCTGGCGGAGCCAACTGAACTACCGGAACTCACTTACGTGCTCGGAACGGTGTCCCCTCGTAAGCTGGTAACGAATCTTAACAAGTTGGGAGTCCGTCACGAACAACTCAAACCCTCCAAGGCCAGAACGGAATGGCAGCATGACCTACAGACTCAGATAGACGATGAGATGTGGAAATATTGCTGTGCCAGCATAAAAAAGCTCTCACTGAACGGGAGGCACAGATTAGTGCATTTCAAATATTTGCACCGAGTCTATTACACACCGGAGAGATTGCACAGATACGGGCTTAGACAGACCCCGGAATGCGAACGCTGCCATGCACAAATTGCCGACTTCCTACACATGGCGTGGAACTGCCCAGGGGTTCACAAATTCTGGGGGGAGGTGTTCATGGAAATAGGCCAGATACTGGACGCAGAGATAGCAACCACCCCGGCGCTAGCACTGTTGGGATATTCGAAACCATTGCCGGTGGCATTACGCCGCCTGGTTGACATGGCTCTACTTGTGGCCAGACGCGTTGTCGCCTCTTGCTGGATGAGGGGACCGTTACCCACTAAGAAGAAATGGGCCAGAGACATGTTGTACTGCTGCACTCAATCTGAAGTATACAGTGAGCTGCTTCCCCCTAAGAGTCGCCCCAAGAACTTCTGGAGCTTATACAGGACGCATGTTGAGACCTGTGAAGACGAGGAGAGCCAAACCCGGGATGAGGACACGGCCGAGCTGGCGGCTGCAGGGAGCCAGGAGGAGGGATCTGATCTGGAGATGAGGGTGGACGTGGGATAGGCTCCCCGTAGATAGCTACTAGACCCAGGTTGAGGGGGTGGGACGAACTCTAGGAATACATGGGGTGTGTGGGGGGGGGTGGGGGGGCGTCGGTGGGTGGTATGGGCTTCTGTAGCAGTCCGGGGCTCTGCAGTGCTCTTCCTCCTCCCCCTCCCCCCCCCCTTCTTCCACCTCCCCCCTTCCACAGAAGACTAGAAAGGCATTCAGGGAAATCCATTCCGAGACATAGTTCAGACAGACACACTATTGCCAACTGCGGGTGGGGGGTTAGTTGGGGGAGTTTATTGATCTTTCTTTACATGTGAAGGGTGGGCTGGTCTGTGGCCTGCGGGGTTCGGCTGTCCAATTGCAGGTCACATATTGCAGGGTGTGGTCAGATCTCGCAGGGTGGATACCGTTGCGTTGCTGGATAGAGGTCCTTTGGACTTTGAATTACTATGACATACCTGAACGCTGCCGGGCCTCCGGGATGTCGGCGAACAAGCTGTGTACGTTCCTGCTAGTATGTTCAGATGTATTAGTTCATTATCAACCGCCAGCCCCCTGAACCGTGGGCAGTGCACCTTGTATCATGCTTTGCAATGTAATAAAGGTTATTTATTTTTTTTTTTAAATAAAAAAAAAAAAATCCTCTTATGTAGTTCACTATGACTGCAATGTCTGCAGATTTGTTGTTTCAAGGACATTTCCTAATTCTTCCAAGGTTCCCAAAACTCTGCTTCAACATGTTGTATACCTGCTAAAAACTTGTTTTGCAGGTGAATTGGGTTGTAGAGCATTAGCTAGTGGTGGAGAAAGTTATTACCCTGATCATTTTTGCAAAGAATAAAATGGAAGTAATGGTTATAATGTAACTTGCCACTTTTCCAGACCTTTCACATTAGTTAAGCGGAGGTGGAATTGCTGGTGATTATTGCAGTGTATTCTCCTTCTTGGCTGCAGTAGATCTGCGGATCTTTTCGTTGTCGACCATTTGTTCCAGGCGGAGATCAGCTTGACACAGTACAACAGTAACCATGCAGAATGACGCTGGTGAGTTTGTGGACCTGTACGTTCCTCGTAAATGCTTGAAAACAACAGAATTAGTGGCGCCAAGGAGCATGCGTCTATCCAGATGAACATAGCTAAGGTTGATAAGGTCACAGGCAGAGTCACTGGACAATTCAAAGAATATATTGAGGGGCAATTCGTAAGATGGGTGAGTCTGAAGACTCTATCCTCCAGCTAGCCAAGGATGATGGAATTGTCTCCAAGAATTTCTAACACGGACCTCTTTTGGAGCCCTGGAAGATGCAAATGTGGTTGGATGGTTTGCAAAGAGTCGAGCTTTTGCTGCTGTCTTTTGGTTGATGTCCTCAGGCACAATCTATAGGGCTTACCACTGATGGAGAACATATATTTCTTTACATGGTCCCAAGGTATGATTTAAACAGACACGTCTGGAGTACGTAGAAGGAATGTACTGGGTGTGATAGATTCACAAGTGAGAGAGATGATGCTGGGGCAGAGATGCCTCTGCGAAGGTGATAGGGGAGCATAGTATGGCTTGAAGTGGGGAGTTTGTGTGTGGTGGAAGACAGTTGTCAGTCATAGGGTGAGACACAAGCTTTAAGTCTCTTGAAAGAGTAAACTAAACTATTTTGGTAGTAGGGAGATTTTGACAGACATGGAAGTGTATGCACATGTATGGCATTGGTATTAGTTATAAGATGGTAGCATGGGTTCTGGTTTTGCGTCTGAGACTTGAGGTACAGCAGAAAGATAAAATGTATGAATTAAATGGTATACATATGCACATATATCTCATATAGTTTCCAGTATAATATACAGTTTTCCGACTGAGTCTGCAAGATAAGGAAAGAGGCCATGTACGAGGGAACAATTGAAACACGTGCACATATACAGACTCCCTATGCCTTGGGAGTACATGTAGCACTCCATGATAGATATACGCAGATTGTGGTAGCACTCTGACACAGCAGCACAGAACCTATAACAGGCGTGTACCTTCAGTAAAGCCCTACACCATTGAGTTTGATTCAGTCTCTGTATTTTTCATGTTTTTTATTCAGTTTTCATTTTACCAGTTATTACTGATCAATTTTCGGTGTGGTGTTCTTTCATTTAAACTATTAATGCAGTTTCGTTTTCACAAAGACCATCTCCTGGTCGACATCATGATGATGATTTGCATTCGTTAAAGTTCTTCAGGGGAACCAGCCTTCTAGGTTATGTTGAGTTTGTATGCTAGCCTACAGAACAATTCACATCATACAATAATCACATGCCTGTTCCAGCAATGGAATTCTACTAACTGTCCACCAACTGAATATTGATATATTTGAATCTCATTGATCCGTACCCTTTGCCTGAAAAGGCGGAAGATACTTGAACACCTTAGGAAACAAAAGAGTGACATATATGTGCTCCAAGAAACGAGACTGGAAGCAGCAGACATCAGACGCATAAGCGCAAACTGGATAGGGGAGGTAGTGGGATCACCTGCGCAGAACAAAAAGAACGGGGTGGTAACAATTATCAGCAGGAAGTCCAACATAGCAGTGGTAGACTCACAGGCAGACACCCAAGGAAGAACAATTGTGACCACACTTAGAAGAGCGGGAGAGACGTTCCACGTGGCAAACATATATGGCCCCAACTGCGAGGACAAACAATTCTGGGAAGGGGTAGAAGCACAACTGCATACCCTACCGCTTGACGACCTACTGATCGTCGCGGGAGATATGAACCAAGTTCTCGACGCATCCATCGATAAACACCCACACAGACCCAGCCAGTCAGCAACTAATCCTAGCATCCTAAAGAACCTATGCTGTGAGTCTTTGGGCTCCTTATAGTTTACTCTGAACGAAACAGTGCAAGATTCTATGTTTGCACTTGTTCATAACGCGAAAGCCATTTAAAGTAAAACCAAGTGAGACAGCAAACAGTTTTTTCATCTAATGTCCACCAGAGGGCGGTAAAACTCTGATCAAGCAAAGACAATGACACTAGAACTCTAGACATGTGTTGGTAATAGGACCGAAACACAAAGCCGTTTTCTGATCAAATTGCAAGTTAGGTGCGCAAATAACGGCATTTATGAGGACAAAATTCCTTTTCTGATTTACAGAGTCTTAAAACACCTGTTTTGTAGCGCCAAGATGCACCAAGATGTCATAATAAAATAAATTGTATGTTTTTACATAAGTTTACTCCCAACGGTGTAAGGGTTTAATTTTTAGGTCGAGCCTAACGGCGCATTCGCTGCTCTGTGTGGCATGCTGTATTCAGGTATAGACTTGGAGCTCCGCCCACTCTTCAACCAACTTTTTGAATGGCTCTTGTTACTGTCCTTTCTAAATGGTTGCTTCTGATTTGTTAATAGGCTTGTTAGTACCTCCTTAGTAACGCCTTGTCTGCATTTGTAACCTCCCATGAGCACTGAACTTTTTTCTTGTTTGGTTACACAGTATGTTTATTCAGTCTGTGAGCACTACTTTCCTAGTGCAGACACAACATAGTTTCCTGCAACGGCTTTTAAGATGAGAGCACAGCACCTACAGGTTTGGAAACGGTAGCCGCTTATTACTTTTGTTATGCACGGCTGCCGAAATTAATTAACACAAACTCACTAATGGCGCCTACGGCTGGTAGACCCTCATCTCTGTTCCACACACGAGCGCCGCGCTTTAGATTTTGGGAACAAAAGGGGTTAGGTCCTTTATGTGGTGAGGGCTAGACCTAATAACATTAGTAACGAACACAAAATGCCCAAACCACAGTAACTCAATACAATTTTTTGATATAGGGTAAGAAACACTTTATTATCGCTTCCCTGGACACCATTATTTTGTGTCAATCATTTTGTATTTTCTATAATTTGAAAAAATTGCTGACAGAAAAAAGACATTGATTGCAAATATTTACAAATATTTACAAAGCTGGATTAATGTTAGCAAACATTAAGGGCAAAGACTATTTACACATTTAGAAATCATTAGAACACACAATAGAAAATTTCTCACATCAGACATTATTGAAAAAATAATAATACAAACATATCAATTACGAACAACAAAAAGCTAACAAACACTGAATGAGAGAAACTAGGGGTTGGGAAGATAAATGATTAAATATCTTGTATATTTTAGTGCTGGACCAGCCGGTCCTAGCTTTAGTGCAACAGTAATACTTTATATCTCCCAACCAATACTGCCGACGCGTTTCTAGACCAGACTGGAGTCACTGGTCTGTCATCAGGGCTGTATGTATCTTGTATCTGTGGGATACAAAAGCAATGTTTTGCTTAATCTAGTGTGTGGGCTCCTTTTTATCATACAGTAGATGCAATGTCGGTGTGCGCTACATACCAAGGCTGCTCAGTGTTGAATTTCAGATCGGGTCTTTTGGGGGTCCGTTTAAATGAAATAACGTGGCCAAGCAGAGAAGCCTAAAAGAATTTAAGGGATGTTTTTAATTTTTATCATTACGAGATTGGTACAATATATTCACTAGCTAAAACAAGTTGGGGAGTGGAAGCATACCTTTTACTTTCAGTAGTGCCGAGTGCTGGCAGGGTCCATTAAAAGCGGCGTGACCATCAGTTTGGGTTCTGAGATATGGGAAAGATTAATATTCAGACGCTTAGCGGTGTGCACGTTATGTTAAACACTCGCTTGGAGAATTTGAGAAGGGATTGCCTACCTTGATTTAATCTCTCATTTGCGCATAAATGGAATTGTTGATTTCAGCATTCTACAAAGAAAAACAAAGCGCACCCTTAGTAGAATATTTTAACTGATTCAGCGCTCAGCAAGCGCGTATTAGTGCAAGTGGGACAAATACCTGTGGCTGGAGCTGCTGCTCTGTACTGTGGGATTCGAATTTCTCTCAGTAAAGATGGCCGCCGCTATTTCCTGTTTGTTATATGCAAAAGCTATACTGATGCATTGTGGGGCATGTAGTCCCATGAGTCATATTTGCTTGAAAATAAAGGCTAGACGTGCTGTCTACAGCACCTTATCTTAGTCTAAAGGTAATGGGTACGTCCTTCCAATTGTTTATTGTATCATGTATTTTAAAACAAAAAATGAGTCCGCTAGATTGTACTGGAATTTTGGGTGGCTTCTCTGGGTCGGTGACCTGTTCTCATGCAATAGAGGACCAAGGCCAGCACTTAAGGTTTAGTAAAACCTTTGAGTCTATGGTCAAAATTCGGACAGAGTGCTCCGCAGCGCTCTGTAAATTCAGTCACCTATTGAGTGCGTTGGGTCAGTGACAGGTCAGCTATTCAGACAAGTCGGACAATTTCCCTAGGTGAACCTAGGCTAGTTATACTGTTTTCGGGTCAGTGTACCACCCCCCAATGTTGCAAAGTGTCAGAATCCCCAATTTCGATTGGTCCTAAGGTAGGATGGGTTAACACACCAATCAGAACAGGCTTTTCCAAGCCCTAATCTACATTCTAGGGTACCGCCTAGCAGGTTTGGGGTTCCCATGAGAAGTCGCACAGAATACAATGGAAAAGAATACATTTGTTTAAAATGTAACATTTCAGTTTCTCCGGCTGGGTGAAGGTGCATCTTCCCAGGCACATCTTGGCTGCTACTACTGGTTGGCAGTCATTCAAATGCTGTTGGCCGGATTTCTGACATGCGTGGTAGAGCACTCCAGCATGGACACCCGTACATCCACTAACCCTCCATACCGTGGTACATGAAAAGTAAGCGAAAACTAATTAAAACATAGAAATGAATGAATGTACCATACATCAGGAGTAATTACTTCATATTTCTTACTTATAAAAATATACTATGCAATTAAGGGTAAGTGCAACAGACAATAACACAAGAGCGGCGGTGCAAGCTTCACCACGTTATTACAAAAGCAGCCATCTTGAGGCTTATTACGCATGCGCACCCTTTCCCACCAAACCTACAACTACGTCACGTCACGTGAGTGTGACTAACGCATGCGCAGAAGCAAATTCAAAAGCGGCGGCCATATTATGGACAAGGGTTACTTGTATTAGTAAAACACATAGGCAATCGTCACTAATATACACGCATATCAAAAATAAAGGAAATTAGTAAGACGTACAAATTGTATTATAGGATTATAACAAATTCGAGGTTCTTGACTCGAGCAAGTCGCGATGCGAAATCTTGCTCTATCAATCCCCTCTTTGATGATATTTACTATCATCACAAAATAATGGAACCAGATGCCAACTTTTCTTTCACACCTTGTACAACTCTATTTCTTCCAACAGGCGATTCAGTTTTTCCTTCGCATCTTTGGTAGGGTGAGAATTTTTCACCCTTTTGTAAATCTGATTATTCATTTCTTCTAATTCAAGTTCATCCACACTTCTTTTCACTCCTCTCGCATTCACTTGGTACTTTTTTGTGCGTTTGCGACATTTGCAACAGACGAATATGAGAAATAGGATAAAACCTATCACTCCAATTGGCATCAGTACCTTAAACAATAAGCTTTTACCTAAGCTAGCAAACCAATGACCTATATTGGAGAGACCATCAACCAGTCTCTTCCAGGCACTATCAACCTCGAGTGGTTTGAGTTCCCTTTCCAAATTAGTAATGTTTTTCACATATCTTTTGATCTGTACACTTTTGTCCGGAATGTAAGTGCAACAATGTTGCGCCTTCAACATCCGGCAGACTCCGCCCTCTTTTGCTAATAAGGTGTCAAGCGCAAGTCTGTTCTGCAAAACCATTGATCTGATCGCAACCATTTCGGTATTGACCAGCAGAAATCCATGACCTGTGTCAGTAGACAACACATCCACTATTGTGGACAATTTGCAAATTCTGTGAGTGTTCAGAACCACTCCCACTCCAGGTATCAGTGCACTAAAAATACTACCCATTATTTCGCCTACACTTTCTCTTTTGCTACGCACTAAGCCATTAGTGTTTTCATTGCTTCCAGCAATTTCATTCACATGGTATATTTTCGGGAAGACAATGCCAAAGTAGCAGCTTCCATACCAGTGATCCGGCAATTTGAAATAAGCCTTGTCTCCGCATATATAATAAATTCCGGGAAACACAGGTTCTGACCCATTTTTTGAAACCCCAACCTCCAATTACCTTATAATTATGTTCACATTGACTGGAACCAATGAAAATGTTATTATAATAACTAGTCTTCTCGCGGTGAAGACAGAGTTTCCCTTTCTTTTCGAAATCCAGCAACAAGGCAGGACCAGCCCCACCATTTGAGGTGCTTTCCATGTTTTCAGCCCATTTAGGAGTCTTCTGCTTTTTATCATTTGCCTTTCTTTGGAAACTCTCCCTTCTTTTCTCGGCCATGTTTAGGAAAATTTTCTCTTGTTCATGTAATGAACAGGTCAAATTATCCCTGTGTGCTTCATTTAAGTCTATGTTACCTATAGTCAGAAAGTATTCTCCCATATAACGTGTAACGTCACTTTTAGTATGTACAGGATTCAAATTTCCACGTATAGGAAGTTCAGAAAATATCACGTCATTGTTAGAGTAATAGTACTGTAACGGTCCTCTTTTATAAAATAAGCTTGCTAAAATGCTACAAGAAATTCCATATGTCAGGGGCAGGTGATGGTAAGTCACTCCTTCAGCTACAGAAGTGGGTAGCTTCATACAGACATAGCAGTCTTCTATCTCCATAGTTTCTACATAGTGTACTAAAAGATTTGCGAAAACATTTAAATGAGTCTGGTTCTTTACTCCGTGGTAATGTAGTCCTTCCTCATCTGATGCTCCTAAGTCTCGTTTTGTTTGTCGGAGTGCCTTTTCACGTCTTTCTACACTTCGTGTTGTCAGTTCTTCAGTGTCAGTAATCTGAGTAGGGTCAATATTAGTACTTTTGCTCACCATAACAGGAATGAAAACTGTTAATCCTATCCAAACTATTATTATTATAACTATACTACATATACACACTTTGCAGCATGTTTTGCAACAACTGCGACTAGGTCTACCATTCACGTTTGAATCAGACATTTTGCTCAGAAGAAGTTTTCAACCCCTCTTTGTAACTTTGCACAGGTAGCTTACTCTGCACAACTTCAGGTTAGTTCGTCTTCTTCTCCCGCAGAATGCTCAGCAATCGATTCTCCGTCACTTTCGTCAGTGATATCAAGATCCTCAAACTCTTCCAGAATCAAGTATGTCCATTCAGGATCCTGGTATTTTTCGTTCAGTCTTTTTATTCGATCACTCCTTCTTTTGGAGCTTTCTCCAGCTTGCTCTGCTATTCGTATACTTTTCCTTCTGTCAGCAAGTTTCTCTTCTACTGTTTTTATTCTTAGTCTTAGTTTCTTTATGAATCCTGGTTCAATATGTTTTCTTTTCTTAAGTCGTTTAGCTGGCACTGGGATTTGTCTTTCTTCTAATGTTCTTTTGTTTTCATTTGTTTGTGGCACTTCTGCTTCTGTCTCTTCCCTTCCTGTCTGACTAATCCCAGGTCTTGTATCTATTTCTTCTGCCTGGTTACTAAGCTGGCCTGGTTCAGGTGAATTTTGGGTTTGGCTTTCGAAAGTCTCTGTTTCTGCGTCCTGAACACGTTCTTCTAGTTCTATCTGGTCCTGTTCAAGCACTTCGATCCCTTGATTTTCTTCTGCTCGAACTTTTACACTAGTTCTAGTCTGTCCCTTTTCGATTTCAGGAGTTAGTGGAGATGTGTCAATCACTTGCTCTGTCCCTGTCTGACCTTCCTCTTCGTCCTCAGATTTGACGTGAATCTCAATGATCTGAGGGTCTTCGCCTGTGCCTATCTCGACCTCTCCATCCCACTCTCTATCTTCGTAGGTTCGCTCTCTTGTTCTGATTGGGTCTTCAGTTAGGTCGATTATAGGTATCCAATCATCTTGGCTGGTGCTCGGCTGTTCGTCATCAGCTACTTCAGGACCGACGTCTGCAGACCCCTCAGCTGGACAACCTTCCGCTCCAGGTTCTTTGTCTGGAATTACCTTCTGTGTATGGCTGGCATGGATCCACTTGGGAACGCCTGCACACTTCACCGCTGTCGTGGTCACCAGTATTATCTGGCGCTTCTCTCCCCACCTCGGTGCAAGGCAACTCGAACGAGTATGTTTCTTGATTCTAACCCAGTCACCAGGAACCAATTTGTGAACTGGAGTTGTCGGGTTGGCGACGGCGTCTTCCCCAATCTGGCGAGAGATAGAACGCACTTGGTCACCCAGTTGCTTGCAGTACTCAAGTACCAAATCATCAGTAATGCTTAACAGTTTGTATCCTGGTACCCATGCTTGTCTCATCACTCTTCCCATTAGGATTTCATGGGGGCTCAGGCCTGTTTTCCGGTCTGGAATACTTCTGAGTCCCATCAGAACAAGAGGCAAAGCAGTTATCCAGTTCATTCCAGTAGAGTCACACATTTTTGCTAATCTTGATTTTATAGTGCCATTTATTTGCTCTACTACTCCAGAAGCCTCTGGACGATGAGCACAGTGCAGCTTTTGTGTGATTCCAAATGCTTTACAGAGCTGGCCGATTACCTCATTCTGAAAATGTCCGCCTCTATCTGATTCAATAGCGACTGGAACCCCGAACCTAGGTATCAACTCTCGTAGCAACAATTTGGCTACTGTTATGGCGTCATACTGTGTGGCAGGGTAAGCTTCCACCCATTTTGAAAATAGGCAGACAATGACAAGGACTTTTCTCTTTCCCTCACAACGGGGCATGGTGATAAAATCAATCTGTAGTCTCACAAAGGGACCCCCTGATTTCCCAATTTTCCCAAATTCAACTACTGTTCTTTTGCCAGCGTTGAACTGTTGGCATGTCAAGCACCTCTGGCAGAGTGATTCTGCCACCTTCCTGAACTTCGGGTTATACCAGGTCTGTTGAAACACCAGAACCATGGCATCCCTACCAATGTGAGAATTTCCATGTATCAGCCGCGCCATTGAAGCAAGCAGATTTCTAGGCAACACAGGCATACCATTTGGGCCCACAATGACACCATCCTCTCTTCTTGGTCGACAACCAAGTATCCTCCACTTCTCTTTCTCTTTCGAGGGCACAGCATGCTGCCAATCTCTCACTTCATCCCAGGTAGGCACTTCTTCAAACACCATAAGTTGGCAGCTGTTTCCAGTCCCTCCCAGTTTGATATTTATTGACATGCGATCCCTAGCGCACTGTTTTGCCACTCGATCAGCAAAATCATTTCCCAAGGAAACAGCTTCAAGGCCCTTTTTATGAGCAACACATTTGACCACTGCCAATTCTTTTGGTAATTGGATTGCCTCTAGAAGGTCTTGTACAATTTTCCCATTTCGAATGGGGGTACCTGATGAAGTCAGGAATTCTCTTTGTAGCCACAATTGGCCAAAGTCATGCACAACCCCATAACAGTACTGACTGTCAGTATACACTGTTATTCTTTTGTCTTTTCCCAATTTGCAAGCTCTTACTAAGGCAATCAATTTGGCTACTTGTGCAGACTTTATTCCAAATAAACAGGATGCTTCTTCAATTTTGTCTACAGCGACCACAGCGTATGCAGCACTTAGGCCTACCAGTTCGTGCCTCATGCATGAACCATCCACAAACCATTCCTTATCATGTTCAGGCAAAGGTGTTTCTTTAATGTCTGGGCGGGGTTTAGTACTGAATTCTGTCAGGTTAATGCAGTCATGCTCATTCTCTCCCTCTGCTTCCATTACCATTGAGTCAGGGAGTAGAGTGGCTGGGTTCAAGATATTACACCTAGTGATGACTACATTTGCAGCACCCACGAGAATCCTCTCGTATTTAGTCAGCCGACTAGGGGTGAGATACTGAGTCTTAGTTCGGGTTAATAGGATCACAACTGCATGTGGAACATACACAGTTACAGGATGTCCCATGACAATGGATTCACTCTGTTCTAAACTCGTGCAAGTTGCAGCTACTGCTTTCAGGCACCCAGGTAATCCAGCAGCCACTGGATCCAATGTGGCAGAAAAATATGCCACTGGCCATCTAGTCAACCCGTGTTCCTGTGTTAGGACTGACAATGCACAATTGTCTCGTGTGTCACAGAACAGTGCAAACTCCTTAGAATAGTCAGGCATTCCCAAAGCAGGGGCTGTACACAGACAATCTCGCAACTGAGTGAAGGCTGTTAAGCTCTCATCATCCCATTCCACTGGGTCCTGTGATCCTTTCTTTGTAATTTTTATCAAAGGCTTTGCTAGGACTGCGAATGCCACAATCCATTGCCTACAGTAGCCCACAACTCCAAGGAACATTCTGACTTCTTTCTGGGTACGAGGTAACTGCATCTTTTGAATTATTCTGACTTTTTCTGAGGTGACTTTTCTGACGCCTTTTTCTATCTGGTGCCCTAGATATTTTACTTATTTTGAACAAAACTGCAGTTTTTCAGGGTCCACCTTGTGTCCCTTTTCACTTAAGTGGTTCAGTAAGGCAATGGTGTCAATTACACAATCTCTATGACTTTTGGATGCCACCAAGAGGTCGTCAATATATTGCACCAGAACAGACTTTCCAGGTAGGACTAAAGATTCAAGGCATTTTTTCAAGATCTGATTAAAGATAGAGGGGCTTTCTGTATACCCCTGGGGGACCCGATTCCAAACATACACGTGACTGTTGAAAGCAAATGAGAAAAGAAATTTGCTGTCTGGATGCAAAGGGATCGAAAAAAATGCGTGACATAGGTCTATTACTGTGAACCACTCAGCATCCCAGGGAATCTGATACAGGATTACTGCTGGGTTCGGGACAATAGGGCAGCAAGGAACCACGATCTTGTTAACCTTTCTCAGGTCCTGCACTACTCTGTATTTGCCACTAGGCTTTTTGATTCCAATTATGGGTGAGTTACACGGACTACTCATTACCTCTTGTATGATGTTGGCTTCTAGCAACTTCTGTATTTCGATGGCAACTCCTGCTCTCACCTCAGCACTCATTCTGTAGGGCTTGGTATTGGGGTACACTGCATTTTCTTTCATGGCTATTTGTATTGGGTCTACATTGGCCATTAATCCTACATCTTTTCCTGTAAAATCCCAAACTTCTGGTTTCACTGTCTGTTGAAGTTCCTCGGGTAAGTCTTGTATAGTCATTCGTCTAATTTCTGAGTCAGGTCTGATTAACATTAATTTATAAATGCCATCTTCGTCTGGGGTTTGAATTTCAACGCCTTTTGGTGTGCAAAAGATAGTACAGTTCATTTTGCACAACAAATCACGTCCCAGTAAGTTCACCGGACTGGTATCACAAACGACAAATCTGTGCATTTCTTTGAAGTTCCCTATTGAAATCTCCATGGGCTCTGTAACAGGTGTACTAATCAATTGATTAGATACTCCCACTACTTGGATTGCTTCTCCCGAGAGGGGTAGGTTTGGAACGTCTGCTGTTCTCACAGTAGAACGGGTAGCACCAGTGTCCAACAGAAAGGTGACATCATTCCCATCAACCTTTCCTTCAATGTATGGCCCTGACTGGTCTACCGGCAAGGAGGCGCCAAGTACACACTCCTTGTCCTCCCCTCTCAGGCCCCGTCAGTACTGTTTGTCACAGAAAAAAGTATCATTTAACAAAAACTGCAAAGTTGCTGCATTTCTATTCTCATTGCCCCCCCAGATCTCTATGTCGTCACCCTGCGGTGATTTCCCCTTAAAAGTTGGCTTTGGCGCTCGGGGCAATTGAATTGTTTTTACCTGCTGCTGGGTCTTTCTTGGTTTTTCATTCTGCGTCTGTGGAATTAAATCAGGGGTTTGGGTATTATCATGCTGTAAATATGGACACTCATCTCGCCAATGTCCAATCTCCCCGCACTGGTGGCAGGGAAATTTCTTTTTGGCTTCCTCCCTGCTCATTTTTGCTCGGGGCTTTCCTCCACCCCCACCCCCAGGGCCTTGGTTCTGAGTAGTTTTATTTAGCTTATTCAATTGCTTTTCCTGCTGCTCAGCTAATTTTACCTGTGCCCACATGACTTTCTCCTTCAAAGCCTTTCGCTTTTCTGCCATCTCGTCCTCACAGTACTTTGCGTACCGTAGGACCTCGTCCATTTTCTTGGACTGCCAACAAATTTTGTTATCTTTTATCCACTGACAAATTTCGGGTCTTAAACCATTTACAAACGTGTAAATAAAATGGGTCATGTCCTTCATCTCGATGTTATCTATACCACTGTATGTTTTGAACACCTGCAACAGTCTTTCATAAAAGGAATGTACAGTTTCGTCCCTTTCCTGCGTGGTTCTATCTATTTTGGTCCAATCATTTTCCTTTGCGGGCACTTTTAACTTCAGATGCTGAATTACTTGTTCATATTTTTTCATCACTTCTTTAGAGGGTTCCCCAGTTTTAGAGTCCCTCGGGTATTCCTCACTAGGCCAACCTATGGCTATTTTACACTCGGCCCATAGATCTACCGGGACCACAATGTCAAAGAACCCATCCAGGTCCTTCCATAAGCATTTTTGCACCTTTACAAATCTTTCCACCTGCCGGTACCAATCCACAGGTTTCTCTCGTAATTTTGGGAAATCATTGGTAAAAGACACAATATCCTGCCAGGACCAGGGAACGTGCACATATTTTCCACCTGGCACTTCACGCATTGGGTATAACTGTTCTGGTTTGTCTGCTTCCCTTAGAACGAATTCAGGAGTCGTTTGTTTGGATCGAGCCTCATCTTTCTTCCTGGCCCATCTGGCTTTCCATTTCTCTACATCTCCCCATTTTTGCAGGACTGTCAATAATTCTTTGACCTGTGCCTTTTTCTCGGACACATTCAGGTTGTCTAAATCTTTGTCTGAAAAATCTGCTCTGTATGGTTTTTGCAAAGGTTTCGATTTTGATATATCGATTCCCATACTAGCTGCAGTGTCGGTCAGCTTTTCATGGAGTACTCTGGTATTTCGGGTAAGACTCTTGCAGATAAACAGCAACTCTTCCTCCGAGTAGGTATTTAATCGATCTAATCCTACGTTTCCTGCCATCAGTTCTTCTATTTCTACTCTCAGTTTGTAAAGATTTAGGGGTTTCGACTGAGGAGTTTGTTTTTCCAATTCTTGACTCCATCTCTCGATTTCTTCAGGAGTCACTAGAGTGACACTCTTAGTACCCGAAGTTGATTCCATTTGAATCTCCCTCGTGTTGAAAGGATTATGCCTTTTCTGCATCCTTTTTCCTGTATCCCTAATGGGCAGATCCAAAAGCGAGACCTCAGACTCGCATTCACTAGTCTGGTCATCTACGATTAAGGCTTCTGATTTCGGCTGCGTTATAATTGGGGAAAAAACTGGAGTCTTTGGACTCCCCTGTCGATCCCCATACAACGGAACCACTGGTCCAATAGTTACTGGGATAGTCAGGGCTTCAGGGCTGGTATTTAACTGGGAGATTTTCTGAATTATTTCAGCTCTCTGTTTTGCTAGAGCTTCTCGCTCTTGTTCTTCTAATACTCTGTCTAAAGATTTTTCATGTAATACCCGCGGGGTCAAAGTCGGAACATAACTTGGGGCAGTGGGATGCGTCTCACTTGGTCCTTCACCATAATTCGGTCTTGGGAACAAACGTCCTATACTTAGGTATCTTGGTGCTTCCTCACCTTGAGGTTGTAAGAACGGCATTCCTGAACTTGAGGATCTGGCCTCACCTCCGTAGGAAGGGCGAAAGCAAAAGTCTTTTTCACGTGAGTACTTCATCTCTCCACTAGTGGGTATTCTGGGGTAAATATCTTTCGTATCTACGGGTCCTAAACTCTCGTTATAGGGAGGTATTTGGCAACTCCCTCCTACACTTACAGATCTGGCCTCATCTTTGGGAGGAGGTCTTCGGAAAACATCCCCTTCACTAGAAGGACGGTGTCCTTCATTATAAGAAGGTGGACTTCTGATAAACATGTCGTCTAATAGTTCATCATCCGACTCCCCAATGGCCACCCAGGGTTTACTTTGTTCTGTCTTCTTTTCCCCCCCAGGAGGACCACCCATTGGCATCATTGGAAACGGTCCTTCTACAATCATATTTTGCCTCCACTGTTTCATCTTTTTGGCTCGGGTTTCCTGTTTCAACTTTGTATAAAATTTAGTTAACCCTTTATCCATCCGGGGCTTATCCCTTTCAAAAGCCTCAATCTCCCATTCCTCTAGTGCTTCGTACTGCGTTAATCTAGGTCTGGGATGTAAATCATTCATTCGGGTTCTCAAGTTAAATAGAATCCTGCTGTTAAAGGTTCCGTCTAACGGAAAAGCCAACACTCCGTCATCTTTCGTGTATTCCGCCCAATTTTCCAACCATACACATGTGTTGTACCCTTTATCAAACATCATGAAAGATGCGGGAGTATTGGGTGGCGGTATGACAACACCTTCTCTAGTTTTAATCGGCTTGTCCTTCTTAAAGTAATTCTTTACCTTATTTACAAGAGACAATTTTCTTTTGTTTCCGTACATAATGTCGTTTTTAACACCTTTCCACTGATCGTTCTCAAATCCCATATATCGAGGGTCAGGTCTAGTATGCGGTCTATACGAATGCCACATACGATTTTTACGAGTGACTTTTGTTTACAAAATCACTTCCAATCCAAGTGCTTCTTTTATTTCTGTGCGCCCAATGAAGTGCACGAATTCAAATAATCTCGACCAATGGGTGCGCGGCCTTTTCGCGAGACAGTTCTCACTCTTCGGCACTCACCCCTCCTTTACAATCCCAGCTCCGCTACACACCCGCTGTGTCTACCAATCCCAGCGCGGCACAGAGTGACGTCAGAGCAGCTTCGCGACTGACTCCCTCCTTTTCAAGGTAACGGAAACTTTCTTTCTTTCTAAAGTGCTAGTGCTTGGTTATTTGACAACAAATACACATTCGCCACTGTGCTCAAGTGTCTAGACAGGAAAGAATTTCTTTTCACTACAAGTAAACTACTTCCATTTACTTTTCACACACTACGGATAGATCTCTTCTGCCTATCCTTCATTCAAGCATTGGGGAACCTGTTACTTCCCTAGACTCATCCACCTTTCCGGGATATATACTAAGCCTAAAGTTTCACCAGCGAATCCCTTTGCTTTCACCCAAGCTTCGATGAACCTGCTACTCCTTCCGGTGTGACCCTTGCTAGGTTATGCCACAACAGAATTTTTGTCAGCGAACCTCGTTGCTAGCATGTACTCAAACATACATTCAGAAAACCCTAGTTAGTGCTTCCAGTTCTGCCTAACCTGCACCAACTTTCCTTGTGCCAGTGACCTCAAAGCAAGTGGATTCTCTTCACCACTCGCTATTCAATTCCCCGGGGATTCCCAACAACAGCATAAAAACACTTTACGAACGAATGGGTTAATACTTATATCAGTATAATAATAAGAAAAACAATTTAAAACATTTCATAATTTTTCAAAGCAAACATTTCAAGTGAGTGATCAAATCACGTGAACTACTTGCCCTTGTAGCAGCATAAAAAACCTTATTTAGCAGCATCCAACCTAGCTAGTTTAACTAGTCCTACCTAACTTTTAACTATTCCCTAACCATCCTCTGTGCTACCAGTACATTACTGATAGAGATCGTGGGTCACCCGACCAATAAATTTCACCACTTAGGTTTCGGGCCCATATACTTTATTTCATATATATACATTGATCAGATGACCTCACAGTCTACTACCAATAACCATGAATCCTTTCGATTGTTTCTAGTGTACCCGACTTACCATCCACCGTTTCGGGTACCTATGACCACGATGGGTCAGGGAGCTAGCTGTGAAGAAAGGCAGGAAAAATATAAACCCAACTTCATATATATACTCTGAATATTTCTAAAAATGACCACGGACAACTGGAAAGTTTCAAAAGTTTATCTAAAGTTCATTCTCAGAAATCATTAAGTTTACAGTCAAAAGACAATCAATAATCAAGATAACGAAAAGCACATAGCTATAGAGAAATAATGTCAGAGTAACCATTGAAATTCTAATATGAGATGAAACGAGGAAATACTATGCAGGTTCCAAAGTGAAACTTTAGGATGGACAATTATAGATGGACAAACTTATGCACGTACTAGAGGTAAACTATTGGGAAGTACTTCAAAGTATGGGTTATCATAGAGATCCTATATATCTATAGGACGGGTAAGAAAAGGAAAAACGCTATAATTCTAGACAGTTACTTCAGTCGGTTTTGTAAGAGAAAATTATAGACCACATCAGATTACTTCTAAACTGCAATGGAGAAAATGATTTCTAAAAGGTAGGGTAACATAGGAGCACGCTATGAAATTAAATGCAAATGACTTTATGATATGCAATAGATGCGGGAAGCATGGAAACTTATCATATGCAAAGGTATGTCTTTATTGAAGCAAAGACAGAAAATAGAAAGGTGCAATATAAAGTTTCGCAGCAGTATATTTACCTAAAATGGTGTGCAAACCAACCCTGGCCACGGGTCAGTTAAGGACAGGAAATACCCCAAGGAAGGACAGTCATCAGTGGGACAGCAGGTGCAGAATGGACACCCCAGGACAGGACAGGAAAACCAGATTAGGATCAGGACAGGACCACCAAGGCACGACCAGCACCCGCAGTTCGGAAGCAACGCATGCGCTCCACCCTCTCTGCAGCTATCAGTCAGGACCCCGATTGGGTTAGCGAACTCCCCAGCAAAGTGCTCCGCCAGCACTTAAGGTTTAGTAAAACCTTTGAGTCTATGGTCAAAATTCGGACAGAGTGCTCCACAGCGCTCTGTAAATTCAGTCACCTATTGAGTGCGTTGGGTCAGTGACAGGTCAGCTATTCAGACAAGTCGGACAATTTCCCTAGGTGAACCTAGGCTAGTTATACTGTTTTCGGGTCAGTGTACCACCCCCCAATGTTGCAAAGTGTCAGAATCCCCAATTTCGATTGGTCCTAAGGTAGGATGGGTTAACACACCAATCAGAACAGGCTTTTCCAAGCCCTAATCTACATTCTAGGGTACCGCCTAGCAGGTTTGGGGTTCCCATGAGAAGTCGCACAGAATACAATGGAAAAGAATACATTTGTTTAAAATGTAACATTTCAGTTTCTCCGGCTGGGTGAAGGTGCATCTTCCCAGGCACATCTTGGCTGCTACTACTGGTTGGCAGTCATTCAAATGCTGTTGGCCGGATTTCTGACATGCGTGGTAGAGCACTCCAGCATGGACACCCGTACATACACTAACCCTCCATACCGTGGTACATGAAGAGTAAGCGAAAACAAATTAAAACATAGAAATGAATGAATGTACCATACATCAGGAGTAATTACTTCATATTTCTTACTTATAAAAATATACTATGCAATTAAGGGTAAGTGCAACAGACAATAACACAAGAGCGGCGGTGCAAGCTTTACCACGTTATTACAAAAGCAGCCATCTTGAGGCTTATTACGCATGCGCACCCTTTCCCACCAAACCTACAACTACGTCACGTCACGTGAGTGTGACTAACGCATGCGCAGAAGCAAATTCAAAAGCGGCAGCCATATTATGGACAAGGGTTACTTGTATTAGTAAAACACATAAGCAAGCGTCACTAATATACACGCATATCAAAAATAAAGGAAATTAGTAAAATGTACAAATTGTATTATAGGATTATAACAAATTCGAGGTTCTTGACTCGAGCAAGTCGCGATGCGAAATCTTGCTCTATCAGTTCTTCATCTATATGGAATGTCCCTTGTAATGTTCGTAACTGTATAGATTTGTATATAGCTATTTCCTTACAGATAATTACCTCAAATTGGAAGGATACTTTGAAGATCTCATATAGTGCTTGATGGAATCTGTTATGTCATCACCACATACTTGATCGTGCTTTTGCTACTACTGCACCTCTTTTAATTAAAAAGGACTTGTTATGGTTGCCACTGACAAATTTCCTTTCTAGGCATAGTTCATGATTTTCACTTTTTATCTTTTCGCTTTTTCATTTGTATTTAATCACTTAATACGTTACATTTAGCTGAATTTGTTATTGTTTCATTTTAACTCGATGCTTTAGGTTGCCTCCATTTCTTTTCCTTTCCTCCTCTTCCTCCCTTGTTTCCTTTCCTTCCCTTCCTCCCTCCCTTAGTACAAAATACCTTTAAAAGCTAGTTTCTTAGTATAGTTTCTACATCCCTTTTTGGGTTATGTTCTCATATTGTTATATCGTGTTATCAATTTACTTTACCCCTTTGCTCATTATCTGGTAATGATGTTTTACTTAGCTTATCTTTTTTTCAATAAAGCTTTCTAAATTCAAAGATTAACAGCATGGGGTGCCAGCTTTTACATTTCAACGGGTGCCCGCATTCTTTGCGATCGCACCCTTGTTATGAGTGAGTGCAACTGCTTTTAAAAAGATGTTTTTAATAGCGCAATGCTCGCAGCACTTTCTTATGTTTTTTGGGACTTTAGCTGCATGCTGCATATCCAGTTAGATGTTGCTCAATAGGTCTCACACCTGCGACAGCTAAAGCTGTTGGCATTGTAAATAACAATGCCTTTAATTTATCTCTTTTAAAAACCCACACATAAATACAAGGCATTATAAGTTACAATGCCAATAGCTGAAACCCTCGCAAATGCAAGACCTATTGCATTGTGAATGCCTGTTTTTTTCCGTTCAAGAATTTCAAACGTTTCCTGGCAGTTCAAAATAGAAAAAAAATACATCATACCTTCTGCGGCAGACGGTATGAGGTACTTGCACTGACAGTCCCAAGATCCTCTTGCCTTGGTTGTAAAGTTTCTACTGGTAGTGTAGTGTAGTTCCTATTTCTCTAATAGGCTCTGCACATTGGAATACTATACACTATAGATTTGACATAGGACGGAGGTCAGTATGTCTCTATCGAGTACATTAAACTGAATTGTGTGTGCCAGCTAAATCAGAGGTCACTAGAAACTTTCTCGAATGAACAAAAAGGGATTAGTCTCTTACAACCGCATATAAAATAATACTGTAATAGCATTGTCTGTTGCTATGACATATATAAAAATACATACATAAATAACACAGGCTAAAATACTCAACTGGTGCTTCTAAAATATGCCTACCCCAGTGTACCTAACCTAGGTCTAGTACGGGGGAAGAAGTAGGTGTTGGTTTTGCATAGGTTTTAGTTTTGCCAAGAATTGCCAAAGATTTCTCTAGGTTCTAATCAGCTCCATACCTTAGAATGAGAGAGGTTGGTATCTCTTTTCCGGGTCTCGATTTCCCAACACCCCGCAAGGGGAGTCAGAAACATTGAGCTGGATTCTCCGCAGGAGGATGAAAGCTTCTGGTCAGTGCGTCAGCTGGGGAGTTGGCTTCCTTCGGTACTTGCTGTGGCGAGCAGCGTCATGCAAGTAGGTAGCCGAACTGCACCAAACCACACCGTGCTTTGCCGTAGCAAGAGAAGGTATATTTATACCTTGAAGGTGTTTAGGAATGCCAGCATTGACGTAAGAGTCGGGCATATGAACGTCATGAATTAACCTCTAAGGAGTAGAAGTTCATGCATAATAATGAGTTTCTTGGAGAAATCAATATTGAAGCAAGGGGATGTCCATAACGGCTTAAGAGTCTGGTTTTCCAAGAAATCGTTGTGACGTAGATGAACCGATGTAAGTACCCATGCCTGTATTTGGGTAGCATGGGCTATGCCTAAATAAGGACTGGATGTCTATGCCTATATAAGGGCAATGTGAATTGTACCTATATAAGGGCATGAATCAGGAAATTCATACGGAATCTAAATCGATACACAACAGTAGAGCCAACTGGGACACCACTATCAGTAACATGACGGTCCATCAGTCAAAATAGAGGAGATGAACAGGGTACTCCACCACATTTTAGGTAAGTACACTGTCCACCAAGTTCTAAAGGAGCCCCTTAGTTCTGTCAAGGAGAGTAGGACTACATCTGTTTCCATTGTAGAAATGGGTAGAAAATACCCCAAAATTGTTTTCCACATTCATAAATATACATTTAGCATGCAGAAATAGATTCACATAGTCTAAACGAGAAATTCACCAAACTTCTCTATCGCTAACCTGGGGACTTGTGACTGTTGCATAAAAACTCATACATTTACTCCAGACTTAGGATGTGGGCTTTCTGGAGCATGCAAGGCCTACAGGAGACAGTGGTAGCCATGGAAAATATTGCATGATTCTCCCAATTGTGTGAATCATTGTTCTCTATCTCTTAGACCCACAGTCCTTGAAGGTGGCCAGGAACTGATGTATGCCAGCCCACTGTGCTTAGAACACCCTACTCGAGGGTGCTTGTTATGGAAATCCAGAGTGACCTTGTTAAGGAAAAACATAGGAAGAACTGAAGGCCTTGGAGTAGATGTACCTTAGACAAAAGTGGTGTTAAGTATGGGTCAGAATCAAATTACTATATGTAGAAGAAACGCTGGTGCAATAACGTTCTATCTAAGGTGCAAGCAATACCGCTAAAGTAAGGAAACAGTGAAGAGATACTACTCTACTCGTTATAATAACCTACTATGGTACATGTGGTTGTTGAATTTAATGGTATAGGAGCAAATATATTATCTCCTTGCAGGGATTATGAAGAAATAAAACACATTTTTTGCAGATCATGTAGGTGAACAATAGACCTGCGACCTGGATAAGTCTAAAGTATATGAGCCTGGCACCTGCCAATGACTACGCCACACACAGAACTTAGTATTACACATCTGTATTTTTCCGCGTGTAACTGCGAATTCAACATTTTAAATCGTCCTTCGTTGAATTCCGCTTTATCATCCACGTCATAGCTCTACAGAGTCCATTAGGAGCCAAAAGGGTTCAGTTATTGCTAACTCACAAGATACTACAAGTGGAACATAATATGAACTTAATGTGTGGTGTGGGGATCTCAATTTAAAGTTTTCACATTAAGATAGAATAAGAGGGATGTGTATTAATGGATGAATGTGATTTTGGAAAAAAAACATACTTAAGGGAAACTGCTGAGGAGAAACGTCCGCCACAAACTGGTTTCTTCAATTTTTTTTCGAAATGAATGCCATTCTTGGGATATCAAACCATCCTGGAAAATACCTTTCATCTTAAAAAAACTAATGCAAAGGTCTCCTCTTTTCTCTGTCTTCCTTCCCCTTTATGTCTCTCTATATCTCTCTACCTGTACCCGGGCCAGTAACTCCTTGCCTCTTACCCATTTTTTTCTTTATCCTCATATCCTTCCCCTGCCTTTACCCAAATACCTGTTCCCAATCTTTGTCTTCAGACCTCCAACCCAACATATAGTCTAATACCTCTACCGCTATCATTTCCTCAGTACTTCAATTCTACCTATGCCTTACTTCCCCTACCCCACATATATACTCTCACTTCTCTACCATATCTATACCCTAGAACCTCAATCCTCTATCTATATCCTAGCACCTCTAACCATGCCTGCTTCTTAGTATCTGTTCCCTCTACCTATTCTATAGAAATTCTACCCCTTCCTATACTCTAGTACCGCTCTCTTTTCCAATTCCAGAATACCTCTCCACGGCATACAGCCTAGAACCTCCACGCAGACCTCTACCATTAAACCATTACACTTTCTGCATCATAGTAAATCTATCCCTGCCTATGCTTTAGTAAATCTACCCTTACCAATTACCTAGTACTTCTGTTATACTAAAGACCTCAATAAACCTGCTTAGTCACTTTGGGAAGAAAACGCTAAACTTGCATCCCATGAGCACACACTTTTAATAAAGTAACACTTTGGGTCTGATCCACTATGGTGGAACTGTAATCGAAGTGACCTCACAATTAGAAAATAAACACCAACAAAACTTAGAATGTGTCAAACAAAACGGATTGCTGATTCACCCTGTCCATTTGAAGAATTTTTTTTTAAACTACCTCCCTATCAATTTAATTGATTTAATGTAAATCTGGGATACAGACTGACACGCAAAACATATGCAGAAATATATTAAAATAAAATGACCCGTCACACACAATCAACCATGGTTATTATTGTGCCAGCATGATAGCAACTGTGCAACTGGTCAAAAAGGTGTACAAAATGACAAATGATTAGAGAGAAAACGAAGTATGCAGGTGAAACTATACTGAACAGTGGTGGAGGCACACTGCATTACCGTGGAAGAAAAGGAAACCACCTCCCTCATTAGAGCATACGGGTACGTTTCCATGCCAACAGTTGTACACATTAAGTCAAAGAGCTGAGGACATGCGTTTCACCTTCACTCCTGGGAAAGAAGGCTGTAATAAAAGGTAAAAGGCACCGCAGACGCATTGCCTAACCAACACAAAACAGTGTAAAAAATAATTCCACTCTGGGAATACAAACAAGCATTGGCATAGCCAATAGGTCTCGCTTTTGGGAACTTATAAGTGTTTTGCCATGCAACGGTTGATGTTATTGCACCAAGGACATTGTGCTGCATAACTAAATACTTACAAGGCCCCAAAAACGAGACCTATTGGCTTTGCCAATGCTTGTTAACCTTTATAGTAGGGGAGACTGCCAGCTCTCCTGATTGGAGCATTTAGAATATTTTGATGTCTCATGTATTTTTCCTAATCCTGATTTCAGCTAGATTAAGGATGACGGATAATGCCAAGTTTGTTACTTCAGTGTTCCCAAGTGCCACTCTCTGTGCTGAGTGCAGCGAGCGGTCATAATCTCAGAGTGTGCCGTCAGGGGAGGTATAATCAAATGTAGGACATGCTTCACAAACATTAAGAAGCTTCCGCTTCAACAGTTTCAATTTATACTGTCTAGGATGGGTTCTAAAAAAAATCTGCAGTCACTTTTCCAAGGTTTTCATGATCGAAAAGTCTAACTTTTGGAAGTTATAAAAACATGATAAAGAGAAGGTACACGCCCTCGCCGGGACAGTCCACCGTTAGTCCGCAGAAGGCGGAGCCACGCTGGAGTTTTAGGTTATTCACTGTAGTGTGTTTATCTAGGTACCTGTATCAATATTCCTATTCTTTGCCCTTGTCCGGTTATAAATCAATAATATCCCTACAACGGCACAGAAACCCGTTTCATAAATTAGTCATAGCGCATGCTGTCACATTAAGCAAGCACTATTCCTCCAGCCCCCTAGAAAGCACACCGAGTTCTTAAACAAATCCAAGCCTCCAGCAACCTGGGAAATCCCCGCCTGCTATGTTTTGATTTCGTCCGAGAACTCCTGTAAAGCACTGTAAGAACGACCAGTTCTTAGTGACATCTTTATTGACGTCTTATGTCCATCCTAACGTCAAACCCAGCACCTCTCAGGTATAAATATACCAACGTTGCCTTAAGCAAAGACACGGTGGTGGTGAATCTGGAGCAGCGACTACTTGCCCGAGAGCCCAGTTGATGCGAGAGCCCACGGACGCTGCCCCTCCCTTTTGACGCGCTGAGAAAGACGCTGTCTTTTCTCTTGCTGAGAAATCCAGCCTCCGGCGTTTCCAGCTTGCCCTTGCGGGTGACTGGGATACCGAGTCCTGAGAGAGAGATACCAGCCCTCCTGCCTTCTATTACCCAGGTACTGAACTGACTAAACCCTTACAGAGAATTCTTGAGTCCGATCCTTGGCAAAACAAACTTAACTTAAACTGCTACTTACTTACTCCTTCCCACGTATTAGGCTTAGGTCAGGTACACGGGGGTAGGCGTAGTTAGAAGCACCAGTTGAGTACGATTAGTCAATGTATATATGTATGTATCTATTTTATCCATTTTAAAGTATCATATGGCTAAGAAACCATATCAATGCTTTTACAGTATTATTTTATAATCCTGCTTTTACTATATGCACTTTACTTAACTATAAGTATTGCAATTGTAGCAATTCATTTCTCTTGTATGAGGAAAGAGACTGCTCAATAAATACCACCTTTCATTGAAAACGCCCGTCTCTCTTTTTCTCTGCAATCTGGTGAAACTAAGTACGCACGTATTGACTGAGTGAAATAGCTGTCTTTTGTTTTCACACGACTCTAGAGATACACTCTTAATCAGGGAGAGCAAAGTTATCATGTTCTATGGTTGTCAGAAACTAAATCCCTTCTTGTCTATCCAGGGAGGTTAAACTCCTCCTCGCTTATTCGAGAAAGTTTCTAGTGAACTCTGAGCTAGCTGGCAAAAAACGTAAGTCTAATATCGTCAGTAAAGACCTAGTTAACCTCTGTCCTACGTCTACACTATTGAAGATATTATTCCAATGCGCAGAGCCTATTGGGAATATAGGAACTACACTACATGGCGCCCAACGGTTTGGTAAGGCGATAAATCTAACGCAAGGCATTAGAGTAACTCAGTCGTGCTTTTTCACACAGACCCTTTCTCCCGTAAATACTCCAAAGACGTCTGGAGTGGGTCAAAGGTTAAAATCCGCCGAAACTTAGTAGGAGGAGACTCCTATGTATGGTTTTTGGTTTATTCAACGTTGAAGGATACAGTGTTCCAAAATATTGTGCACCTAATCTTTGTTTCCTTGAAACTTGATCTGCAACAAAAACCTTCCTGTCAGTAAAATGTCAGACAATGAAGAAGATAGGGAGGCAGCTAGAATAGCAGCTCAACTCCTAGCGGATGACGCAAGTCTCCTGCAGACTGACCCGGATGCAATACTCATCCCGGTCAACATAAGAAAAACTATAACACTCAAACTTATAGAAAATGGACTAACACCGAGAGGTGGTACAGTCATATTCGTAATTGAGGCACATGAATATCGGCAGACAGAGGTATTCTATTCATGGATAAATTTTCCAGCAGCAAACGCTGTCACACATGAGTTCCACTACTACAAAATAGAGGAACCTCCGGAAGAGTACACTCCTTTCGAGGAGGTGGAAATCCCATTAAAATACCAAGAGCACCTGCTCTGGTTTAAAGGCGCCCTAAAACATAATAATCACATCACCAGGCTCGGTCCACCAGGTAGACCAGGAGCAACATGGCCGGTTCTAGCCAGCTACACATCACATCCTGACATTAATAGAATGTCAAGCGAGGAACTCTTAGTTAAAATAAAAGAATTAACACAGGCATATATAGACTTGGTTCAATTGGCAACTGAGGATATAACTTTCCTCCAGAAACTGAAAGAAACAGATATAGCAGAACAACCATTTGAACTTGCCAGAATCATAGAAAAATCCTATGAAGAACTAGGAAGAGATAGTTTGGGTGGGAAACCGGTAAAACCCCAACTAACTGAAAATCCTGAAAAGGTATTTATTAAAAATAATCTAAACACTCCAAAAAAGAGCTGGGATGGAAATAAACAATCCACTCCCAAAGAAAAAATATTCCAGTCCAGAGGAAGGTCTCCTCGGCGGAGAGAAAGATCTCCGGACCAAGGACACAAGTCTCCCCAGAGGGAGCCCTCTGAGAAAAGATACAACCTTAGAAATAGGGATAATTTGAAGAAACCTGATAGATATCAAGATATTGATACACGTCCCTCTCGATCTTTTCAGACTTCCTCGCAGAAATCGGAAAGAAGAGGACAGTCAGAACACAGGGAAGAGCACGTCAAGTCCAAAGACAAGGAACCTGCTCATCAAAGTAAAAAATTACAATTTCCAAAAAAGAAGGTAGCCAGTATTAAAGTAATCAAACATGCCGAGGATACTGAGGACACAGCTGAAAAACGGAGAGTGGGCTCAGACAATGCTAGACAGCGCAGCAGAAGTGAGCATAGCTCGCAAGATCCTGATGAATCATCTGGAGACAGTGGACACAAATGAATACATTCAGGTGGAAACTGCAGATACCAGAGTTAGCAAACCTCATAAAATATACAAGATAACATTACGTATAGAGGGAGATAAGACTAGGAAAATAAGGGGTCTATTTTGGGATAACCTCTCCAAAGGCTATGACATCCTTTTAGCTGAAAAAGACTGGCCACCGGAGTTTGTCAGGGAGTGCCCTCATGGCGAAGAAATGATTATGCCTGCCTTCAAAAATCACATTCCAATTCATAAAAAATATACACTTGCAAGAAAGTGGGCAGTAGCCCAAGCTCCTGCATTATATAAAAACCATGTTGGATGGGCTGAGGACTCTCCTCCTCACAAAATCCAGTTAAAATCTCAACCAACTGCACAGAGGCAGTACCCAATTAAGCAAGAAGCTAAAAAACAGGTCAGGGAGATCTTAGATCAACTTGAATACCAGGGGGTGATTGAAACATGCACCTCACAAATGAACAATCCTTTGTTTCCTGTCTCCAAGCCAGACGATTCATATCGTCTAGTTTTGGACTACAGACATCTAAACTCATGTTGCAAAACTTTTACAGTACAAAACTCACACAGTGCAGCACTAATGAACAACATCGTGCGCAAAAAATACAAAACAACATTAGACATCTCTAATGGATTCTTTTGTCAAAACATAGCACCTGAAAGCAGATATTTGACTGCTTTCTCAATAAATGGCTTGCAGAAAAAATTCTGTCGACTGCCACAGGGGTTCAAGAACAGCCAGGATTATTCTCAGCAAGAGTAACAGAGTTACTACAAATGTATGATGATGAGGCATTATCTTATGTCGATGACATCTATCTAACAGATGATGACTTGGATACTCACTTGAAAAGAGTGAACACCATAATACTTGGGTTCGCAGCAGAGGGTTACAAATTCAACTTTAAAAAGTCAAGAATTGCCCATCTAACTGTCCTGTTTTTAGGATATGAATTATCAAGTGAAGGCAAAAGCCTGGCAGACAATTCCTTAGAGAAATGTGCTGTAATCCAAGCACCAAGAACGCTGAAAAACTTACAATCAATTCTAGGTTTCCTGAATTTCGGAAGAACTTACATTCTAAATTATGCAGAAAGGGTTAAACCTCTCTATGAACTAATAAAACCAGATTTTAAAACAATCAATTGGACTCAAAAACACACAGAAATTTTGAGATCATTGCAAACAGACATGTTAGCTAAAACAAAATTACAAACACGCGATAACACGCGCAACCTTGTGATTCGAGTCATCCCAGGAAAATGCGGATTCACATACCTAACCTCTAATGAGGGAGAAACGGTACCAATAGCATACAAATCACATTTGTACACAGAAGCTGAAAAAACATTCAGTATTAAGGAAAACATTGTACATGCGGTTCAAACAGCTGTAGCAAAAGAAAGAGATCAAGCCAAAGGCAGACGGATTACTGTTTTAACAGCAGAATCAGCCTTTGAGGCATTAACAAGCCCATGTAATTTAACTACCGTGGCATTAAATCCAAAATGGATACAATGGGAACATTCTCTTGCTACAGACAAAGTGAAATACTATTTTGACCCGAACATGAAAAAGTTAAAGAATCTAGAATATGAAAGAGAATATCCTCTTCCAATCGACATTCTGCCCATACAACAGTACGCCTGTGTAATATATACAGACGGACATGCACAACCCTCAGTTTGGGCAAAGCAAGCCTATAACGCCACATGCGAGATCGTTAAAAACGTGTGGCGTGGAGGTAAATTGAGACCTCTGGTAACAAAATCACACTCGGTAGAAAACAATTCAGAACAACAAACTGAAGTAATAGCGTTAAAAATGGCGCTAGATAATGCCGATCGCGAATTCCCAACACTAATAGTGTGCGATTCATATTATTGCGTTCAGTCTTATAATGAATACTTGCAGAACTGGGTGCTAAACGGTTTCAAAGATGCAAAAGGTGGCACAATCAAGCATAAAACGCTTTGGGAACAAGTAGTTCTTTTACAAAAGGAACTACAAAAGACTCACGTGATACATAGACTGAGTCATCAACGTGATGGCGTTCACGTTGCAGGGAATTCATTGGCTGATGAGGCCGCGAAGACAGCTGTGCAAACGGCTTCCGTAGCTGCTATCACCCGGTCAAAAACAAAAATAGACAGCGAAATATTACAAGCTGTCAGAGCTACAGTAAAAGATGCGATAGAAACACTCCCGAAAGGCTTTCCAGTAAAGTACTCATACATAACTGATGCGAATAATGTTCCATTTGCTCGAATCCCTGGAGTGGGGGATAGGGCAATTCCAAACATGGAACATAGGTTAGGACTAATTATAGCGGCACACGAAGGGCTCGCTTCTGCACACGCTGGTGTTTCGGCCACAGTATCATTATTAAAACAGAGATACTGGTGGCCACACATGAGAAGACAAACTAGGAACTATGTTCTAGAATGTGAAATATGCCAAAGAATGAAGGTATCAACAGTGAAACGACCAGCACAGACGCCCCTTCTAATCTCAGATAAACCATTAGCGTGTGTTTACCTGGACCACTGCGGTCCCTTACAAAGGGATGACAACTATAAATATATCATGGTCGCAGTGGATTCCTGCACGAGATTCATTTGGATGTGGCCCCAGCGCTCGGCTGACGCCACAACTGTTATAAAAGATTTGCGAGTCTTTATCGGCACATACGCAATTGGCATGCTACATTCTGACCAGGGTCCTGCTTTTAGCTCTCGAGCTTATAAGGAGGACATGACCAGCATGGGCATTGCATTGCGGTATTCTTGTCCCTTCCATCCTGAGGGAAACGGGATTGTGGAAAGAAAAAACCGAGACATAAAGCAATCTATAACGGCAAAGGTATTAGGTTCGGGGGTTGGGTGGGTCAAACATTTAACAAGTGTCCAACGTAGTCTTAATAATCTGCCAAGAAATTCTCTAAAAGGTCTCAGTCCGTACGAACTATTGTTCGGGACTAGAATGCAAATCCAGGACCTCGATAGTCAAACTTCAGTGGTGGAAGGAAAATGCTTTGATATCAAAGATCGTTTGGCTATTTTACAGGACTTAAATGAAAAAAGAAAAGACCTGAGCAACATAAAGTTGAAACAACAGCCAACAGCCACTGAAGAGAAACCACCTGTCCCAGCAAGGCCTGTCTGGATTCCAAAGATTGGTCCAAATATTGGTCAAAGAGAAAATCGCGGTGAAGAAGGAATTTGGGCCTTCTTACAGAAAAGCAGTACCTGTCTTAGCTGTCAACGGAACAAGATCAGTTGTACTACCGCCCCTTGCTGGTAAAAAGGAGAACCGAGTTGTATCCATCGACCTGGTTAAACCACAATCATGTGGCCAATAATAAGTAGAAGGCCAAGTGGACTCCCAAGAAATAGCAGATCACCAAAGTTTGCTACAAATCAAGAGGTTCAAACTGAGAGACTGATCACATTTGATAAATCTACAGTGAATCAACAAGGACTATGCAACAAAGTCATGGAACGTATGCCTCTTAAAACCCAAATTGCAACTGCTCGTCAAGGAACACCAATCTACGACGATGTAGCCACAGACTATGCTAATAAAACAAAGAAAATTCCAAAAGCAAAAGAAAACCCAGAAGCAATTCCAACAATTGACAGAACTGCATCAGGCTACTTCATCAACTTCGATGACTTTTCTGAGGATCAAAGCGAACCTGAGGAACAGCCAATAACAAAAAAGACTTTTAAAGACAAAGCCAAAGAACTCTTTCATCAACTACAAGAAACCCATCTGATTTCTCCATGGATTGAATTTTGGGTGGTGCTAGGTGTATTTTTTCTCCTGCTTTGGCTCATCATGGTACTATGCTTGGGACATTTCATTGAGGGAAAATATATTACAATGGACACAGCAAGTCAGAAAATCAACTTGGTCCTAAAGCCACACAAGTCTTCACACATCGAGAAAAGAGAACTTTCTTCAGTAAACTTCACAGCCAATCCGATACCCGGTGGGGTAGCATGGGACAAAACTGATTACGATATATATGGCCCGGTCGAGCTCTTGAAGTATCCTCATCAATTTAAGGTTTCATTAAGTGACTTTGTAAAACCGAGCACATTCTCTGATGATTGGGACTTTGAAAGTATTAATCATATGATGTCAGACTTAGTTATGTCAGCAAAATTTACAGAACATGATTATTTACAGGGTTCATCTAATTATGACCAGATGTACTGTTACAACCACTATGCTAACCATTATTTGCATAAATCTGCTCAACCTAGAAATGTTTTTAAATATAATCAATGGGAACATTGTGCAACTCCACCAAAAGGCAGTTGAAAAACATTTTATGATAAATTCCCATACTTCTCAGGGTTTAACACAAGTGATGCAGAAACGTTTTATTTCAAACTGTTAAATAAGACAGGAATGAAAACCATGTTGACAAACACAAAATTAATCTATTCAGAAACATTTTTTGAAAAAATGAATACATTTGGTTTTGATTTTTGGAACAATAACATTGAAACGAAAACCATCTGGGGTACAAGAGATTGGCAGGTCCAAGGTATAGAATCATTATTCAGAGCCTGCATGATCCCAGAACAAATTATATTCTTGAATGACACAATTCAACAGACAACCTGTCTTGGCCTAGCCAAAATTAAAGACTTAAACAAACCGTCTATTCCGAAGCCAACACCTGACAGTAATAGCACTACAGATGTTGAGATAGACGTATCCCATATTTTAAACCAAAACAGAACACATCCTGATTGGAAGAAATGGTTGATCTGGCCCACAGACACAAATAACTGTCAAGATAGATTCCTGAACAAAATACAGTGGTTCAAATTGACCAGGCCAGACCCTAGATACTCCCAGAGACAACATCCAGGGATTGTAACCACATACAGTGTAGGAAAACATTGCCTCGAATGGCTACAGACATCCACACTGGCAGAAATTAAGCAACACTTGACTTTACTTAAAGAAGGTGCTGACTTGCGTGATTTCATTATGGGACCACGCAAACAGCGTCAAAAACGTTTCATAGCGGCCTCTATATATGCAGCTTACAACGAAGCTTGGAAAGAAACTCAAATTGAGACAGCAGAGAAAATACGGGAAATTGACCGTATTAATTTGGAGAAATCACTTTCTGTTGTGGACAATGGGTTAATGACTCTGTCTTCCAGAATATATTCACTGGACAGTATTGTATCATCTGCAATCGATATAATAGAGCAGGACTTACTAATGTTACAACATGGTCAGTCTCAATTGCGTTCTATTGTACAGCTTGGCTGGACGTTACAAAATCTGCGTTCAGGCTACGTGCCTTGGCGTTTAATCAACACAACGTCATTATTCTCTATCTTTAACCTTACTGATACACAAATCAGCTTGGCACAAAAGGGAGCAGAATATACAATTCTGAGCATTGAGAAACTTGAGAGATTACCATTGACAATGTCGGAACGACCTGTCATTGAATGGATAATACACAGAATCATAACTATTCCGATAACAACTTTCCAATTTCGATACTGCCAAAAGTATATACAGGCAGGCCAGTATGAAAGGTTGGGTAAAGGATACATTAAGTCAACATGGAAATTACCTTACACACACACATGTTATAGTGAAAAAGGACAGAATGTTTTCTTAGTGGTAATAATTGTGAAAAATCACTAAGTGGTATACTTCTGTGTCAGGGTATAAATTTACATGGGGCCTGTGAGGGGACTTCAAATAACCTTTCATGTCACCAGCTTGGCACACATGCAACTCGAAGAGAGCCATTCTTTAGACGGCTTTCTAACGGGAGCTACATTCTAATTGTGGACCACAGATGTTGTGGCTTAGTGCAAGGAAAAGCTTATCTCGTAAGCGTTTCGTCCATGGTCACTTGTTGTATGCAAGTATTGTTTCCAAACGACACCCCAGACGGGGAGGGAAAAATTTGGCCCAGTTTGAAAATCTCTTCTATTCGAATTGATACTTTGAGCAGAATGAAGTCTGTGCTTCTACAGACGCCTGTGCCCTTGACGTCATCGAAAGAAACGTATGATCTCCAAGTTGCAAGGACAACGACAGAGATACATGCATTATTATCAACAAATTGCCCCCTACATTTCGCAGAAATGCTAAACCAAATCTTAAACATTTCTGATACGAATGGTATCCCTAGTATATTTAAGGCAATTTTTTCGGGACTGTTAACACCGTTCAAAGCAGTCCTGGGCATTTTTCCTAACTTTGTCCATTCGGTCTTTGGCGGCCTTCCACTCCTGTTGGGACTCGTAGCAGGCATTTTATTTTTGATACTCCTGCTTCGTTATGGCAAGCCATGTCACAGACAAGACTCCAGCAACAATGGAAGAAACGATCTTAGCTATACGCTATCGGGACCGCATAACTAAAGTCCTTGGATTAGCCCGGCTAAGAGATCTGAATATGACCTGGTTTCTTTCATTCAGACCCATCTGGCAGAATTGTATCTTACCTGTGTTAAGATGTATGCTGTGCGGAGAAGAATGCGTGTTAGACACCTGTCTTACACTACAATCGGAAGTACCTTTGGATACAGATACTTTGCTAAGTCCAGTAAAGGCTCATGCATCGTGTTGTCCCCAGCGGTTACCTATCCTGATGACGGCATTCGTGGAAACTTCACCACTGCGATTAAAGGGTAGTGAAGTACAAGATGAGAGCAGCATCAACCAGGTACGACCTTCTGTAAGCAATGCTGATCAAAACATCATTGAAAGCGATCATGCTAACGACTGCATGGTAGCGACATTCTCCAACTTGGTCGAACTTTCACCTGAAGCGGTAAACTGCTTTTTTGATAGTCTATCTGAAATGATGTTTTCCCCCGAACAGAGAGAATAACTTTAAGCAAACGAGCACACAGCGTTCCCTGAACTCTGAATTTGGCCTTCGGCTTTGAAAAACAAAAGCTACTGAAGATATTTAGAACTGTTTTTTCTTCTTCCCCTGAAAAACGAAATAATTTTTTCCCGATTCCAAAATATTTTTTGGGCACTCATCCCCTGCTTAAAGTAGAACTATTCTTAGAGAACAGAGCTTCTATTTTTAGGAACTCTAGAGACAAAATATTACCTCAGCCTCTAGCATATTTACAAATAACTGTATTTATATGTGATGAAGTGGTCTCGCATTTTTTTTCTGTATTAAGAGCCATTTCATGTGTAATTTCGCAAAATCATTCCGCTGATATATGCATCCTATTTAATGAATGATTACTCTGCTTGAAATACTGTACCTAAACTCATTTTTCGTGTATTTCGCATACGCCATTTTCAAATGCAAAAAATTTATTTTGGGGTGGATCGGTATACACATGCACCATTAGATATGTTTACTATTGCTTAGTTTAGTAACTATGGACATGAATTCGTGGAGTGGGTGTAGTGTGTTTATCTAGGTACCTGTATCAATATTCCTATTCTTTGCCCTTGTCCGGTTATAAATCAATAATATCCCTACAACGGCACAGAAACCCGTTTCATAAATTAGTTATAGCGCATGCTTTCACATTAAGCAAGCACTATTCCTCCAGCCCCCTAGAAAGCACACCGAGTTCTTAAACAAATCCAAGCCTCCAGCAACCTGGGAAATCCCCGCCTGCTATGTTTTGATTTCGTCCGAGAACTCCTGTAAAGCACTGTAAGAACGACCAGTTCTTAGTGACATCTTCATTGACGTCTTATGTCCATCCTTACGTCAAACCCAGCACCTCTCAGGTATAAATATACCAACGTTGCCTTAAGCAAAGACACGGTGGTGGTGAATCTGGAGCAGCGACTACTTGCCCGAGAGCCCAGCTGATACGAGAGCCCACGGACGCTGCCCCTCCCTTTTGACGCGCTGAGAAAGACGCTGTCTTTTCTCTTGCTGAGAAATCCAGCCTCCGGCGTTTCCAGCTTGCCTTTGCGGGTGACTGGGATACCGAGTCCTGAGAGAGAGATACCAGCCCTCCTGCCTTCTATTACCCAGGTACTGAACTGACTAAACCCTTACAGAGAATTCTTGAGTCCGATCCTTGGCAAAACAAACTTAACTTAAACTGCTAGTTACTTACTCCTTCCCACGTATTAGGCTTAGGTCAGGTACACCGGGGTAGGCGTAGTTAGAAGCACCAGTTGAGTACGATTAGTCAATGTATATATGTATGTATCTATTTTATCCATTTTAAAGTATCATATGGCTAAGAAACCATATCAATGCTTTTACAGTATTATTTTATAATCCTGCTTTTACTATATGCACTTTACTTAACTATAAGTATTGCAATTGTAGCAATTCATTTCTCTTGTATGAGGAAAGAGACTGCTCAATAAATACCACCTTTTATTGAAAACGCCCGTCTCTCTTTTTCTCTGCAATCTGGTGAAACTAAGTACGCACGTATTGACTGAGTGAAATAGCTGTCTTTTGTTTTCACACGACTCTAGAGATACACTCTTAATCAGGGAGAGCAAAGTTGTCATGTTCTATGGTTGTCAGAAACTAAATCCCTTCTTGTCTATCCAGGGAGGTTAAACTCCTCCTCGCTTATTCGAGAAAGTTTCTAGTGAACTCTGAGCTAGCTGGCAAAAAACTTAAATCTAATATCGTCAGTAGAGACCTAGTTAACCTCTGTCCTACGTCTACACTACTGAAGATATTATTCCAATGCGCAGAGCCTATTGGGAATATAGGAACTACACTACATCACATGAGATACATTTACAGTGAATCCTAAAACAAAATGATTCACATAGTGGAAATCCTAGAAATTTGGCATCCCTGGGCCTCTCGTTAGCCAACATCAGACACCCCTACTGAGAGAATTTTAAAATATGGTTTAGCGCTTGAAACTGTAAGAAGAATATGCAGCACAAATAAAAGAGCAATGTTGCACATCATATTTCAATTGCAGCTTAGCCTGACTGTATAGAGTTTGGCACTCTAAGGTGGGCTGTAGCTTTTTGCACATTTCAGTGTGCTCTTCTGGTGAGAACTAGGATATCGTTTAGCAATAAGAAGTAAAGGAAAGATAATGAAGTGCTTATTAAAATACTAGGCCTCGTAAAGAAAAATGTAAATGTGGAAAATAACACAATACTTGGTGGATAGTGAGTGCATGACAAAAATGCTTATACTACCTCAAAAACTGTAAAATTCTCCCCCGTCAATTTCTGCAGGTTCTAACCTTTCCTATCTTCATTCTGCATTAGTGCCCTTTTCTCAGAGGAGTGCTGCCTCTTAGGCACAAGCAGGGCCGGACTGGGAACCAAAACCGGCCCTGGAAAAGTGCTCGGCCGGCCCCCCCTCCCCACTGGGGGGGTTGGAGGTGCCGCCGAGCACTTTCCTAGGGCCGGTTTTCGGCCGATTTTGTTGCAGGGCCGATTTTGCAGCTATGCTGCAAAAACGGCCCTCTAACAAAATCGGCCCCCAGGGGCTCAAAACCGGCCCCCACCCTTGCGGCGCACCGGGGGATTGCCCGGTGCCCGCTATGGCCAGTCCGGGCCTGGGCACAAGAACGCGGATCCATAGTAGAAGGTCATTTTGGTGGAGGATTTTTGCTAATTTCGATCATTCCCCAATTTGGAAAGATGGAAAGATGGCCATCAAGCTTTTTTTTTGCAGATTTTTTTTGCAGTTTTTTTTATGTTGCAGTTTTATAAAGCACAAACTCGACCAGATGGTATTACAGCGCTTTACATGAGCACCAGGTAAATTACAGCCTGACACATACACGTATTATTTGTTTCGGCAGGGGGAGATAAAGTAATTTGGAAACAATAACAGGATGTTTCGGCCAACCACCAGACTTGAACTTGGTTCCCCAACTTCAAAATCAGCCACTCTAGCCGTTAAGCTACAGGCACACATAAAAAAAAATATATGGGCAGCGGCAGAAAACAATATCCCCTGAAGCTTGTTGTATAAAGGTGTTAAGCTTCGTCTTTATTAAGGAATACAACATTTTAAGTGTACTGCCTGCAAAATAACTCTGCCTTGTATCAGTTGGGAATGAGCACGCAGAGACCAGTCATCTCTCTGGGAATATTGGAGGACATCACATCATTTACATGATTGAACCAGCAGGATATCATGATGATAAAACACATGCCATATCAGCGAGGCCTTGCTTGTTATAGTCCCATGACACTCTTATTTAGGCATTGGGGTGTTCCGGCTGTGCCACATTCTCTGAAATAACACTATATTAATGGCGCTACTTCCGGGAAGAGTCACAGTGAGGTTAATTTCTCACCGACTCCCCGTGGTAGGCCTGGGGTTGGAACTAATGCAGCTGGTGACTGGAATGCGGCTGAGCATCAACACTTCGCCGCATAGTCCTACTTCAAATTGACATTCAGATTTAGTTTTTTTACAAGTTTCCTCCTTTCACAGCCGTGCCTGGTGCTGGGCTTCGGGGTGAATTAGTGGGTACTGGTAGACGCTTTCGGTCAGCAGGGAGGAGGCCAGGAAAATCCTAAATTGTAACGTGTATGCTAACAGTATTGAACTCTATGGCATCGGGACAGAGAAAGGACTCGTCACAATATTATTACTTATGGGGGCTTTGCATAAAATGTTTGCAGACTGATTAGCGGGAACGCAGGGCACATGTTAAAGAATGGTTTCAAAAACCAAATAGTGACAGGCAATGTACTGCTGCCATCTAGTGGTCAGGAGGAAGTCTGCTGACTGCTTAATACCCGCATAGCGCCATTGCTAGCCTCTGGAATCCCAAGAGACCCTCTCCTGTACAGAAAACAGTGCCTGGACGCGACCACAACGTGGACACGAAGCCTTTGAAATAGTACACCGACCAGATGGCGCAGCTGCTGGCTCCCGCAAGGTAAACGCCACACATGCACGAGTGCTCATTGGAAACAGTGCAGTACATGCACGAGCTTCACAAACAGTCCTGAGCGATTCAAAGAGGCCCTCCTAAGCAGCACTTGCGCGCTGATTAGGCTTGACCTAAAAATGGAAAATGTGTCCATGGCGTGTTTTAGAAAGAACCTGGCGCACGCACCACAACAAACACGAGGCACACAAAAATCATCCACAGGGACAAAACAGTTTTGCACTCCTGACGTTAGGCAGCCTGTAAAATTAGAAGATTCCTGAGATCATGGGACCAACACTGTCGCACTGGAATCAATCAAACACAAGCAGCACCCATCACGCTGATCACGGCCACAGAATCATCGTCAGCTGGCATAACAAATCAATTCCAATTTCAAAACAGGCATTTGCAACGCAATAGGTCTCGCACTACTGATAGTTTGAGCTATTGGCGTTGCATTATTATTTGCAACGCCAATAGCTCAAACTATCAGTAATGCGAGACCTATTGCATTGCAAATGCTTATTATTTCTTCGCTGCATACTGGGCCTGCCTGTATTCCCTGTGTTCCCTTTTCGGCGTTAAAATAAATTGTATATACAAATGTAAATATAATGAAAGAACAAATGTGAAAAGTATTTATGTAAATATGTACAAAAGTGTATAGTGCTTCTATTTTCTGGAAGACTGTGAGGGTTGAGGGAGCCACTTTATATACCGTCTTTGTTGATCTCAGAGCGGCATTTGATCTCGTTCCGCGGAGTAAACTATGGACGGTATTGGCTAAACTCGGGCTCCCCCATGCACTTCTAGAGGTTATTATTCGTTTACACACTCAAAATTATGCACAGGTAAGGTGTGGGAGGTCGGGCCATCTCTCCAATAGATTCCCTGTTGACAGAGGGGTAAGGCAGAGCTGTGTCCTTGCGCCGACTCTGTTTTTTCTCTTTGTCAATGGGGTAATCGACTTTTTAAATAATGTGAACAATACAGATGCACCGCGGCTTGGTGGCACTAGGTTGCCCGCGATTATGTTCGCAGATGATACCTTATTGCTTTCAAAATCCCCCATGGGGATTCAGCGTATTTTGGAAGGGTTTGAGGCATTTTGCCGAGAGCATGGGCTCGAAATAAATGCCACAAAAACTAAGTTTATGATTTTCAATCCCCCCAAAAAGACACGTCCCAACCCGTCTATAGGCCCTAACAAATTAGAAAGAGTCTATACTTTTGAGTATTTGGGCGTGACTATCAATGACAAACTGGAATGGGGCGATCACCAGGCCAAGTCACAGCTTAGATTGGCGCAATTAACAGGGGGTATCATTAGGCTAGCAAACTCTAACAGATCATCCATCAGGCCACTAGCCCCTCCCCTGGAGATTTATAGACTCCAGGCCAGAGGAGCGATCCTTCATGGTAGTGAACTCTGGGGGTATGCTTGTAAAAAAGATCTGGTCACCTTAGAAAATGAATTTCTCAGGCAATTATTAAAGTTACCGACAAGCACTCCGCTCCTGCCATTAAGGCTGGATCTGGGTCTAAAACCCTTGGACCAAGTGGTGGGTGTGAAACCTTTAACCTTTTGGAGAAGACTATGGTCCACCCCTGAGCTAGCCAACTACAGGCAGGAATTGCAGGGAATTCTTGCTCTACCGGCTGTAGAGAATATCCCTTGGTTCAAATATATTAAATCTGAATTTGACCGGTTGGGCCTTCCGTCCCTGTGGAACGATCCTTTAGTCGCCTGTCAGGGTATGCCCCGTAAACATCTTGTGGCTACTTATTATGCATGTAATTTGGCATCCCACATCCAGGGTACACGCCCAGACTCATTGGTTAATACATTTCTTGTGGTAAAGGACTCTTATAGGTTCGAGCCAGTCTTGGATGACATTTTCCCAAACCCCCTCTCCCGCTAAGAGCATTCACGAGCAAATGGAAACAGCCAACCCCGGAGAACTGCCCGGGCTGCACTTGTAGGCTGGAAGACGAACTCCATCTAGTCTTCTTTTGTCCTGCCTACACTGCTGCCAGAAGATCTTGGGTAATACCTTTATGTAAGAACTTAGGGTTTCGTAGATGCTCGGAGGCCTTCCGAATCCTCAAAACTGACTTGACCAAAGTAATTGTGTTTGTAATGGCCACATTTTTACAGGCAGTTTGGCATAAGAGACTCCGCCTAATTTCTAGGACACCCTAGTTCTTGCCCGTCCCTGTGTCATTTAAGCTGAGAATTATGACACTATATGTAAGAGCTCAGTTTTATGTCATATTGTTTAATGTGTTTTAGCATTATTTTAGTATTCGTGATATACTGTTTTTGTACTTAGTAACATTGTACCATTAAGCACTGATTTTGTACTGCTTTCCCGAACATGCGATGGACTTTTGTGTAATTTCCTGGTTTGCTAATGAGTTGAAAGTATGTTGCTCTTTGTTTCAATTTTATTGTATCTTTTATGGCAGATTGCCGAAATAAAGATTAAAAGAAGTATAGTGACATGTACGTTTTTTCACTGTTCTAAGATGGCGCTGAAATTACTTTTAACGCTAGAGTCCCCTTTCTATCTCTACTCCCAAGTAAACGTATTTAAATGTAATATTTTTTCATGCTCTTTGAACACCGAAGAAGGCGTCTTGCCGAAACGCGTTTGTTTTGCCCGCAATAAATCAATCTTGAAATAGCATCCCCGAGAGTGCAGTTTCCTTTGGAGAGAAGTTAAAGGTGTGAGCGCGATATATGGCGGTTTGGACCAGAACCGCAACTGCACCCGCTCAGGAGAGTGCTCCGTTTGTTTGTGGTCGAAAGGAAGCACGAATATATATATATATATATATATATATATTGCACAAATCTCTTAGAATAAGAGAAGAAGTCCGCACTCACAAAGAGTTTATTTCCCAATCTTCTGATTTATTTGGTCAAAATTTCAGCATATGAAGTTACAAACCAACGCGTGATAAGGAAAAACAATACTGGGACTTTGTATCTAGATTAAAAAACGACTATCGCAATATAGTGTGCAGCTCCGACAAGGGCGGCAATATTGTTATATGGCCACAGGAACAATATATTGCTGAAGCCACTAAACAGCTATCAGATTCATCATGTTATACAAAAGCTGATGTTAAAATGTACGACAAAGCAAGGGACAAATTGAGAAAACTTCTCCTTCAGTATAAAAGGGAGGGTTTAATCTCCATTCAAGAATTCAAATTCCTGCATGTCGAATTACCCTGTATGGCACGTTTTTATCTAATACCCAAAGTCCACAAGGAAGTAACACCCGTACCGGGAAGACCAATTATATCAGCTATAGACAGTATGGGTGAACACCTTGCTCAGTATATTGACTATTTCCTGCAACCTTTGGTGGTGAAATTACCTACATATATTAAAGATACGGGACATTTTTTGAATAAAATCCACAATACCACCTGGACAGACAACTCACTGCTAATTACGCTAGACATTGAGGCTCTGTATACGAGCATTGAACATCAAAAAGGTTTGAAGGCCATGGAGTTCTTTTTAGGGACAAGGCCGGTTGATTGTTACAACCACAGTAAAATGCTCATCTCATTGACAGCATGGAGTCTCAACCACAATTTCTTTATGTTTGGCAAGGAAATATATCTGCAGCGGAGAGGGGTGGCGATGGGGGCCTGCTTCTCCCCGAGCTACGCATGTTTGCATGTGGGGTTTTGGGAGAGGCAGGTCCTTATGGGAACACTTCAAGAGATTTTTAAAGAACATGTCCAGATGTGGGTAAGATTCATAGATGATGTTTTTTTGATTTGGAGGGGAGATGTTTCCAGTGCACTTGCGTTTATTGATCAACTAAATAACAATGATTATAATTTGAAATTCACTCATCATATCAGTGAACAATCAGTTGATTTTCTAGATGTAAGGGTATATCACAAATCTGGCAAAATTGCAACTACCCTTCATAGAAAGACTACTGCTGGCAATGCAACTCTGCATGCCAGCAGTTCTCATCCGCAGCACACAATAGAAAACATCCCCTATGGAGAACTGCTCCGTTTAAAAAGAATTTGCAGCAGTGAGGATGAATTGGAGAGATGCACTAATGAAGCACTTAGCAGATTCAGGAGGAGAGGGTATCATGCTGACACTTTAAAGAGGGCAGTTCAAAAGGTTAATGAAAAATCTAGGGAATGCCTTCTACAGCAGAACAGTGTTAATACAGCCACCGAAACAAGTTCTGAAGAGTCTGGATTAAGATTCATCACACCGTATAGTTGCCAGAACAGGAAAATTAGATCAATCCTTACCAAAAGCTGGCCGATCCTACAAACAGACAATGTGATAGCATCTGACCTCCCTGATAACCCTAGAATCACTTTCAGGAGAGGGCCGACCCTCCGCAATCATGTTACCAATGCGTTTCCCGAAATCCTCAAACCGAAAACTTGGTTCCCGCAACATCAGGGCTTTTTTAAATGCTCTAGTTGTCGGGCGTGTAGGTTTGGTGTAAACACCAGCACCTACATGACTCCTTTCAGTCCCACGCCTGTCAAAATCAAAGGCAAATACGATTGCAGAACGGAGTTTGCTGTGCATGTCCTGACGTGTACTTGCGGCCTGAGGTACGTTGGGAGTACTCGGCTTGCGGTGCACGTCAGGATTTTACAGCATCTCCGAGCAATTGTAAACAACGACAATGCCTACCCGGTGGCGAGACATTTTAAAAGTGTCCACAATAATAATTTGGAAAGTCTCAGCTACTATGTTCTTACCTCTGTGCCTCGTCCTCGTAGAGGGGGAGACAGAGACAAGTTACTTCGCCAACTGGAATCCAGAATGATATTAGAGCTAGATACTAAGGTCCCGAACGGGTTGAATACCACTGAGGACCTATATCATTTCCTATAAAGTCACTTCACTATGTATATATTAGCCTTAACGTGACATCTGGTATTAGTAGGCACTATATATATCCTTTTGCCTGAAAGTTTATCAGTGGAGTCCGCCTCCCCTCTTAGGTCACCATATTGATTTACCAAACAAAATTAATTACACCCCCTTTTCTGTTTTTTAGTAAGTTGACTTACTTTTCCTTCACTTCGCCCCATGTATATATTTCACGTTTGAACTTTGAATTAAATTTACCATTACTATATGTTGGAGTATGATGTATGCACAACAACTATATTCAAAGTGAAACAATATTCAATGATTTAGTTTATTCATGTTTATTATTGTATGATGTTATTCACTAGATGTTGGGCACACAATCCCATTATTTTTGTTGGGGTAGATATACTATTAGACGTAGGAGAGCTGTTTGGGAAAATAGGGGCTGCCATCATTAGTTTGATGTCCCCGAAGCAAGCATATTCAGGTGGGGTTGCCATCACTATATAATGATGTCCCCACCTATACACAAACAGGGCAGGAATTGTTTGATTTTAATGTATATTTTTGTATATATTTGTACAGTATTTATTGAGTATCAAGATATCATCCACTGAACATAGTATCTCCAACACAAATGTACATATGAGATATGGTCGTGTATATATGGAGTAAATAGACGACAATTGTATGTACATATATGAGTGACATTTATTTTTATGGGTATATATTTATTCCCACATAGATATTAATTAATAATTGTGTTAACATATTGAGTTAAAGTTTGGTTAGTATGTGACGTAATAATGGTATTGTCCTTATTCAATCTATTCCTTTACTGTCGGTATACATGAATGATAGAATTTTTTACTGTTTGTGCCCTTGAAAACCTTTAGAAATACGTGACATTTAGCATTTATGCGGCCAGAATTTGTGTCACTATTATATTTTGAATTTATTCAGATATTATTTTCTTTTTGTGTCAGGCAATGTTAAGCCACGTTAACATTATGTGTCTTTGTTTCCCCCTTTTCCCGAACATTTGCCAAAATATATGTAATAATAGTATGTCTTCCATGGTTATAGGTGTCACATGGTATGCACACGCAGTTTAAAAGTTCAGGTGTGAGGGGTTTTTAAATTGACTGTGATCAAGGGCACCCCGCCCGAAACGCGTCAGTTTTCTTTCTCTGTTAAGCGTTGCTTAAATAAAAACCTTTGCCTGGATACTGGATTCGTGGAGTTGTCTGCTTTCCTAGGGACCCGGGACGGCAGTTTGCTTCTTCTTGTTTTCGAGATATATATATATATATATATATATATATCAGAAATCCCCTCAGCAAAGAAAGGTGGAGGCCACAACAGGGGAACACTTCAGAGTCTTTTAATTTCAAAATTTGGCACAAAGGGGCGAATGCAGCATTTCGGCTGTGTAGCCTCGTCAGCGCCCAGGAGTAATCAGGAGGTGAGTTCGTTGCCACGGAATTAATAGTCCTGCCCCACTTAAGCAAATGTGGTTTGCTCCGCCCAAAATGATGATCAATGTCACCTGCAGCCGTTCCTAGATGGTCACTGGACTGCAATTCCCAGCATGCCGTGATTTGCCGGGAAAGGGCCGCCAAGTGTTGGCGCAAGCAGCGGGGAGTCGTGTAACCTTTCACCAATGTCCTGTAATGCCCGTTGAAACATCAAGGCTCCTTGGGTCCCCCAACTGCACCACCTCCGCTAGCAGGCATAAGATCCACGGGGGCAAGTGCGGGATCGCTCCTCGCCCAGGGCAGAGGGCAGTGACTCTGACACCGCTTCCATTCCTCCCGCAACCGAAGGTGGGCCTGGTCCTTCCGATACCTCAGAAATGAAAAATACTTTCGCCGGAGCAAAAACAAGCCAGTGACGACCAGGCCACTTATGTGCAGGGGCCTCCGTAGCACGCCGCTGGCTGGCATGACAAAATGCAGCAGAAATCCCCTCAACAAAGAAAGGGGGAGGCCACAACAGGGGAACACTTCGGAGTCTTTTAATTTCAAAATTTGGCACAAAGGCGCGAATGCAGCATTTCGGCTGCGTAGCCTCGTCAGCGCCCAGGAGTAATCAGGAGGTGAGTTAGTTGCCACGGAATTATTAGTCCTGCCCCACTTAAGCAAATGTGGTTTGCTCCGCCCAAAATGATGATCAATGTCACCTGCAGCCGTTCCTAGATGGTCACTGGACTGCAATTCCCAGCATGCAGTGATTTGCCGGGAAAGGGCCGCCAAGTGTTGGCGCAAGCAGCGGGGAGTCGTGTAACCTTTCACCAATGTCCTGTAATGCCCGTTGAAACATCAAGGCTCCTTGGGTCCCCCAACTGCACCACCTTTGCTAGCAGGCATAAGATCCACGGGGGCAAGTGCTGGATAGCTCCTCGCCCATGGCAGAGTGCAGTGACTCTGACACCGCTTCCATTCCTCCCGCAACCGAAGGTGGGCCTGGTCCTTCCGATACCTCGGAAATTAAAAATACTTTCGTCGGAGCAAAAACAAGCCAGTGACGACCAGGCCACTTATGTGCAGGGGCCTCCGTAGCACGTCGTTGGCTGGCGTGACAAAATGCAGTAGAAATCCCCTCAACAAAGAAAGGTGGAGGCCACAACAGGGGAACACTTCGGAGTCTTTTAATTTCAAAATTTGGCACAAAGGCGCGAATGCAGCATTTCGGCTGTGTAGCCTCGTCAGCGCCCAGGAGTAATCAGGAGGTGAGTTAGTTGCCACGGAATTAATAGTCCTGCCCCACTTAAGCAAATGTGGTTTGCTCTGCCCAAAATGATGATCAATGTCACCTGCAGCCGTTCCTAGATGGTCACTGGACTGCAATTCCCAGCATGCAGTGATTTGCCGGGAAAGGGCCGCCAAGTGTTGGCGCAAGCAGCGGGGAGTCGTGTAACCTTTCACCAATGTCCTGTAATGCCCGTTGAAACATCAAGGCTCCTTGGGTCCCCCAACTGCACCACCTCCGCTAGCAGGCATAAGATCCACGGGGGCAAGTGCGGGATCGCTCCTCCCCCAGGGCAGAGTGCAGTGACTCTGACACCGCTTCCATTCCTCCCGCAACCGAAGGTGGGCCTGGTCCTTCCGATACCTCGGAAATGAAAAATACTTTCGCCGGAGCAAAAACAAGGCAGTGACGACCAGGCCACTTATGTGCAGGGGCCTCCGTAGCACGCCGCTGGCTGGCGTGACAAAATGCAGCAGAAATCCCCTCAACAAAGAAAGGTGGAGGCCACAACAGGGGAACACTTCGGAGTCTTTTAATTTCAAAATTTGGCACAAAGGGGCGAATGCAGCATTTCGGCTGTGTAGCCTCGTCAGTGCCCAGGAGTAATCAGGAGGTGAGTTAGTTGCCACGGAATTAATAGTCCTGCCCCACTTAAGCAAATGTGGTTTGCTCCGCCCAAAATGATGATCAATGTCACCTGCAGCCGTTCCTAGATGGTCACTGGACTGCAATTCCCAGCATGCAGTGATTTGCCGGGAAAGGACCGCCAAGTGTTGGCGCAAGCAGCGGGGAGTCGTGTAACCTTTCACCAATGTCCTGTAATGCCCGTTGAAACATCAAGGCTCCTTGGGTCCCCCAACTGCACCACCTTTGCTAGCAGGCATAAGATCCACGGGGGCAAGTGCTGGATAGCTCCTCGCCCATGGCAGAGTGCAGTGACTCTGACACCGCTTCCATTCCTCCCGCAACCGAAGGTCATTAACAGCATTGCTTTTTGCCCATGAAACATTTTAATATAAATTGTTGATATAATGTTATGTGAGAATTGGGCAGTTACGGCAATTAACCCAAAAGCATGGCCAGCTAGCTTTTTTTTTTTTACCATGTTAACAATTAAAAATGTCCTTGCCATGAGTGGACTGCAATTGATTAGCCACAGACGCCTGCGTAGGCAGCGCTTTATTAGAGCCGGTGGTTGCAGGTGGGGACCAACAGCACTCATTTTGGAAACCGGTTCTTATTTTACCTCATCCTACTTGGACCAATAGCAAGAGAAAGAAAAACACATAAGAGTGAAAGGAGGAAGAGAAAGACGGATTGATGTATAAAGGAAGGATGAAAAAGAACCTGCAAACGTTATACAAAGGGAAGGGAGGGTTTAGTGGTGGATGAAATGGAAGCAAGATTAGGCAGTTTTGGAATTGGCACACGTGACAACCTGTCATGGACTTCTAGGAGAAAGTTTGTGCCCAGCACTTCTCCTTTTACTAAATAAGCACCACGTGGAGATAATCTATTTAAAACACTTTCCAACATCTACCTTTCAGTGAGTAGCCAGACTCCAGAAGGCGCCCCGCGTTATTTTTCTGTTTTAGACGGCCTAGTTAACACAGACTAAACCATTCGCGCTAAGTCCAGGAAGCATGCAGGAAGCTTGTCGGCCTCTGGGCGCTGAACCAGTGACAGTCCGTCTAGACTGCGGCCTGCGGGAAGGCAGTGGTCACTGGGGAGGGGAGGGGAGGGGAGGGGCGGGGGATTCTCGCAGCCCTGTATCATGCAGCCAACTACTGCGTCACACGATCGAACGCAACTTAATATAAGTAATAAAACACGTAGTCCCTTAATCAGCAGATGTTTCATATCCTCCTGAGTCACCCCTGAAGACAGATCCACCCACAGCCTGTTCATAATCCCAATTAAAGCCTTCAAACGGACATGCACGTCCCTTCTCTTGAGCGGCAGTATTAAAATGTCAAAAACTGGGAGGGGGAGAAGGCTAGTTATTAAATACGATTTTGGATAATTATTCTATTTCTAGCCAGTGTATTGCACAGCATTGAACAGACATTTCAGTTGATGTTTAGCATGCGTTTGGAGCAAGCACATATCTGCGAAATCCTCAAAAAACAAATAGTATTTTTTTTACAGTAGACTCAGATGGGATCCCGTCAGGGGTGGGTTTTAGGGCGCAGACTCAGGGAGACAAGAGTGTAGCGGATTTAAGAGGGTGTTGTGGATTGCTGACCCCCGCAATCAAACACTTCTCAGTGCTTTCTATTGGAAGGCGTATGACGCTGTGTGTTTTTAAGTTACATGAGGAGGTTTCCACTTCTTTTTCTAGATTTAGGGCTGATGGGGCAATTTCGTCATGAGGTATCAAATACTTTGAGCAGTGGATGCAAGTCCCATGACCGGCACCACTCTTTGCTTTATTCATTCGCCCTACCTGCCTCACTAGGCGTGAGGACCAACTGTGCGCATCCCTCTGTGCCCCCCGGTGACTCTAGAATGTTCTGCCGGATTGTGTGACATGAGTTGAGACCAAGGCTTTTAAGTGAGCCGGGTCGCGCCGGTGCTGAGCCCCGGCAGTTCTAATAAGCAGGTGTCCAGACAGGTCCCTATCGGGCTCTCTCTTTTTGCCATCACCCTCCCGGGGAGAAAAACATCCTAACTCTCCAGCATTGCCAGCCTTTACTGCCTTTCGGGTAACTTCGAGATACTCGTCAAAGTTCTTTCACAGTCTTATCATTTTCGAACTGGAGGATTGTCGTATTCTATTCAACGAAGTCATAGTTGCTTATGCAGCTAACAACCATTGACAAAACCAATAGTTTTGGCTTGCTGTAGGGGTAATGTTACTTGTTGTATTATATATCTGGATGCAATGACAGATGCAGCAAAATACCAGTTGGGCGGCACACTATGCTAAGCACAGATTTTTCGCTTCTTAGAGTGTTTTAAGCCACGCCTTTAGTGACACTGGCCACGCCTCTTTGAGAACCCCTCCCCCCCGTTTTTACATCCAACTTAAAGACCTGGTGGAGACCACAATCCTTGCAGCAGTGTCACCTACTCTCATCCTGCTTCGCATCACTGATCCTGCTTCTCAGCCTAGGCTACCCTGATTGAAATTCAAGTTCAACACCTAAAAAGTATCTCCACCATATCCATTTGCAGCAGACAGGTCATGGTCACTGTCACTTTATCTGGTGGAGAAGTGTGGCTCAATGGTTAGAGTGGTCTTAGACCCTGATGCAGAGGTCTAGCCCGGGACCAGGGTTCAATTCCCCGCCTCGGCAGGTCTTGGGCTCAAAAATTCCACGGACCTGATAATTCTCGCCTCGGTGCCTATTCCAATCATGGAGTCCCACTCTGCAACTCTGGGCAATAGCTTGCTTAATCTCCACAACGGCCCCCACAACGCTAAGGATGCCTGGCCTCCAACTTGGGGGTGCCCTCACAGGGAAAGCCAGGATGGGTTCCACAGCGGTATTCGTACAAGCGCCTTGAGACCCTTGCGGGTGAGGAGTGCGCTATACAAGTATCAATTTACATTTACATCTATCCCCCGTATCAGCAAGAAATGGTCCACAGTTAAATAACAAGGAATAGCAAAGCCAGCAGGACTTGCTTTTGTCTGCAAACACCTGCAAAAACAATGTATGCACAAATGTGTATCAATTATTTGTGCCATCTGTCTTCGCAAACTGCCTTTCTTTTTTCTCCTACATCTGTGCCCTATATTTTTTTTATCACCTAAGCCTGCCCCACGTAGGAAATAAATAAATAAAAAACTGGAAAAAAACCAACCTAAGCAAAAAAACAATATTTTATTGTTGTGCTGTTGTCTTGGTTTTTTTTCTTGTGCTGCGCGATTCTCTTATTATTATATTGTTGTTCTCCTGTTGTGTTGCGTTTTGTTGGTGTTTTATTCTTTTATGGTCTACTGTGACATTGTGTTGGCGTATTTTTTTGGTCCATGTTTGACAGCATTGCTGTCAGCAGTGGTCGAAGTGGGGAAAAAAAAGTAGGGGAACTGTGGGCGGAGAATCAGAGGGTGGGAATAACCTGAGGATTGGATCAGTGGGCGGAGTTAGAGGTGTGGCCAGGATGCGCAAAACATCCCAATCTTTAGTATTTGTGTGGCATTTCACTGACCAGTTACAGCTTATTATGTTATGTAATTCAACCAATGGATGCACATGATTATTTAACGGTTAATATGAGCTATTGAAATTAGAAACATATTCCACTTTGTGAATTTATTTTAATCACAGAATGTCCCAAAAATGCTTAAAAGTGGAAGCACGAGCCATTTGTTTCTGAGCCATGGAGTTTCTGTCGTCAGCAATATACACAGAGACAATCAATTTTACATGTGTAAATGACTGTATAGGAAATGTTACATAAGACAAAGGACTACAAGGTGTAGAAGTCCCATGATAACCATACTAGTAGACAGTATAGGTTAATAGGGATTGGCCTGGAGAAACACAAACTCAGAATTTAAAACTTAATAGCATGATTGGGGTTCTCTTTAAAAATCATTATTGATTTGTATAAAAAATAACACTTTTTTGCAAGATTAGGATAATCAAAGGCTTAGGGAAAAAACCATAACGCTCTAGTTTATACCTTGCAGTTTGTATGCAGCTCTTAGATGAAAGTTAATAGCTCACTGTTCTTTGTTAGGATTTTAACTTATGAACTGCAAGTAGCAAAAGAATCTCACTGACAAAAGCAGTAACCCACTGACCTATTTACAATATGTGCACTTTGTGATGAGCCTGGTACATTTTATTTGCAGCAAGCACATTAACCCTCTGCGCTATCTTTCCATGAGTCAAAACTTCCACTAGACAAATCTCCGATCTCGCTCTAGGAAGAAGTTTATTCATCAGAGTTATCATGACATTTCTATTATTGCCGAAAATAGCTGGCAGCCAGGAAGGAGGCAGCAAGTGCTTTTAAAACCATAATATATGACGCCCCCACTCAAAGTCAGTGCCCGTTGCGGTCACACCAGTCGCACCGCCCTAGAGCCAGCTCTTCTCAGGGGTCCTGTGACCTCAGTGACAGAGTCACTGTTGCTCTAGGGTCTGCTACTTCGTAGGCCTGCCCGCAAGACTGGAGGTGAACTTCAGTATGGATTGTGGTGGGCAAGCCTTCAAGGTGAACCCACACTTGCCATTGCTAGGTTCCAACTGCTGGTGCTAATACACCAGGGCTTTTCTGGTGCCTTCTAAGGTCTGGCATGGGAATGTGCTCCCTCAGGAGAGTGGTCTGGGGGACTGTTCATGAAGGCTGAACCTAGTTCCCCAGTTCTAAATTTAGCAGCTCTGCCCCCAGTGCTACATCTGCTCCCTCACTCAACACCATACTGCCCCACTGAGAGAAACTCATACTGCCTTCAGCTACAATCCAATTTGACCTGCTATAAATAACTGGATGCGACTCAATTCAAATTACACACTAGGCAAGAGCAATATGCTGCCTAAAAGAAAAGGTAACAACATCCTGGAAAAAGCAAACACTCATAAGGAATGAAAGATTTAATAAAGCATGTAAAATGTAAGCAGGAACATGGTGAACTTAACGCTTTTACAGTCATTATTCAGAAATCAACAAGTATTTTTGCCTGAAAAGTTAAGGACATAACTACAGGGCCCAGAAAGGACCCATTTCAATGCCCACTGCTTATATGCTTACAAAACGCAAGCAGTATGGTTTCAAAAGACCACATTTGTGAACACATTTCGTTTTCCAATCCACCCATCAACCAGGTATTGCAGTACCTCCAGGCAGGGTCGGTCCTAGGATTTTCGGGGCCCGGGGCAAAAGGGAATGTGGGAGGCCCCTGAAATCTACATAAGTGACACCTTCTGATCTCCGGGAAGCTGCTTTGTGCAGACTCCACTGAAGGTGTGAGAATTGCTTGGGGGCTGAGTTAAACCTGTGTGGGCTAAAGTGCTGGCAATGGGCGCCCTGCCGAGTCTCTGAACTGGCTGCCTGAGAGGTGTACCCTCCCCTAGGCCTTCCCACACCATCCCTTAGAGGCTCCAGGAGGGGGGGCCCTCCCATGAGCCCGTTTGTGAAGCATTTCTTTCACTCTGATCAGCAGACATTGTGGGGGGCCCCATCCTGGCAGGCAGAGTGCCAGGCCCTGGGCAGCTGCCCACACTGCCCATGCCTAGTGCCGGCCCTGCCTCCAGTTAGGAGGTTCTGGAGGAAAACAATGCTGTTCAAAGAAAGACAAGAAAACAAAAGTAGCGCTTTACTGGCAAACTCTGTAAAGTGGCGCTAATGTGTTGGGGTTTGAAAAAAAATATCTGGCCACTTTAAGAACACTCCACCTTGCTTTATTTAATTATTTTCCAGAGTTTGAACATTTTATTTCCGAGGCTGCACTTTGGAATAGAAAAATTTTAAAATGGCATTTCCAGCAAAAGTGGTTTTCTTTTTGCATCCATTTCACAGGGGTACAAATTGACAACAGGAGAACCATTTCTTGATTCATGATTTTCGGAAAAGTGAGAAGGAGTTAGACAGAACGAGAGGGAATAGGAGTAAGAAAGAGGGGGCAGCTGCCAGCGGCAGAGCAGAAGCGGATACCTTCCTTGTCTTGTCTGGGCAGGAAGTAAGAGACAGGGACCTTTTCCTTCTCTGTTCCCCGCCCGTCCACGAACAGAATATTTCTGACGTCCAGGGACGCATGTTCATAATAAAAAAGTAGGGGAACGGAACCTAAAGAATTAAAGAAGTAGGGGCACGCCGTGCCCTGCCGTTACCGCCCACTTCGACCACTGGCTGTCAGAGATATCCATCGCTTTCAATATATATAAAGTTGGATTTGGGTTGCACATTTTTTACCATTATGATTTTTCAAGCAACTTTTTCAGCCATTTGCTTGATGTTTTTGCCAATACTATCTTGGCTCTACTCAGTCAAGTATTCATTTCTCACCTCATACTCTTGGGTATTTGCTTCCACCTCCACTTGAGTACTTGATTCACACTGTATGAGGGGTCTATGTTATAACTATGCCCTGTCCGCTCCACTGCTTCCCTCCCATGTTTGTTGCTGCTTCTCTTCTGTTTTTCTTCTCTGTCCCATTCTAGCCCCTCCTTCCCATGTGTGTTCCTCATTTCTCCTAGCCTGCCACACTCTTGTTTCTTCTATAGCCCCTTCCTCTTTCCATCTCTGCTCCTTGTTCATCTTTCCCGCCCTTCGAGCCTAATCACTTCCTGTATGTGCCGCTGGGGCAGTTTTGTTTTCGTTTGGGTTGCAAGAGAACCTTTTTTAAAGTTCGCCCATGCTTTCTATGACATAGAAACCGCAGAAGGACCGTAAGGAAGTCTTAATTGCCATTAACACGTTAATTTTTTTTTTTTTTAAAACAAGCATTTACATAACCAGAAGTCTGGCGGTCAACACCAGACCTACTGACTTTGCCAATGCTTCTTTATAATGCACGGAAGCGTGCAATTCTAATATTTAAAGCCAATCTCTCCTTTGTTGTAGTTGATTTGTGACATCAATTGACATAGCTTTTTAAGTCAAAGAACTTATCACAGTTGAGTTGTGAAGTCATAGTGTCTGCTGCCTGCAGCGGTAAACATCCTTTACAATGCAACTTTTACCACGCAGTGCCTTTACGACGCAACTTTTACAACACAAACCATTACAACGCATTGCGCTGGGGGAGCGCTCTAGGATAGGGAATAGGTTTAATGTACTATCCAACACCTTCCCTACTATCCACGGGGACTGGAGTTGGAATAGTAAATTAAACTATTCACTATCCAGCGCCCAAAAGCACTATGCGTTGTAAAGGTATTCTTTGTAAATACCGCGTTGTAAAGGCATGCGATGTAAAAGCATGCGTTGTAATGTCATACATCCGCCAGCAGCCTATGTGAAAAGCAGCTCACAGAGCATAAATGAAGCTGCACTTTAAACAACTAAAAGGAGAAATGGTTTTCCTTCTGATCTTTTTAAACAAATGAAGAGTTATCAACAGAAGGAAGATATTCATGTCTACATCTGTAATTATGTCCACATATAGGTCATTGCAAGAAATATAGATTCTTTGGATGTCAAAAAAGTTTATTGTATAATTAATTAAAATCTTTACAATCTTCCCATTATAAAAATGACTACGGAAACAATTAATATCGAACAATTAATATCGAACAACATTAAAATTACCCATTCATTTTACGGCTAGCTCCGTGTGTACCGTAGGAGATCCATACAAAGCTGGGCTGGGGCAACTTTCTCCTTTGTTTTACACCTGCTAAGTTTGCCCTAACCGTTTTCTTAACTCTGCCAGGAATTTTACTCCCCGGCAGGCCAGAATTATGGAGGAACCTCCCAGCCAGCTTATCACTGCCTGTCTGCAAGTACGAATTTTCAGTTCATTAAAAATGGGCTTCAAATACCGTCTCCTCAGGACCATGACTGCTGGACATGCACATAAAAAGTGAGATAAGGATTCCGTTTTGTATCCACATAGCCGGCATTGCTCCATTTTATGGTTGTGTTTCCAGGATGGTAACAGATCTTTTGAAACATGCTGTCCCATTCGGTAACCTATGTAGTTCTTTTTATATAATATAGATTCTTGTTCCTAAACATTCTGAGCTACATCATTTTTAAAAATCTGACTAATATTAAACTAAGGGCCTGATTTAGATGTTGGCGGGACTGTACGGAGTGACCTTTTATGGCAGTCTCCCCCCCTTCCCCCGTCTCAACCTGGCGGTCCACCTGCCCTAATGAAGTGTTGGCTGGCAATGGGAGAGAAGCCCTTCGCGATCCCGCCAACTCCACCAGAAATGTTTTTCCCCACCCATACAGCGGGATGGGCTGCAGCAGGCTGCGGAGGGACTCCAGCTAGGATTCCCGCCCTCCAGATTTGGAACTGGGTTGTTTCTACAGGAATTCAGGCAGGAATCCCTCCCAGCTGGAGACTCCATTGTGTTTGGCATACATAACATGTAAAAGCAAAACCTTATTTTGTGACTTGTGTTTGAGGTTTTGACTTACATTCTTGATCGTACATGAACCACACTCTAGCCCACACCTTTTAAATCACGTGCTTTTATTTACAGATTAAAAAATATATGCGGTCTCGTGCTTTATCATTGCACCGTATTCTAAAACAAACACATTAAAGCAAGTTATTGTTTGCAAAGGACACAAGTGGTTTAGTACTGCAACACTGTAATACTATACCCAAAACAGGAAAATAATGTAGCAAATATATACACACAACTTTTCACACTACGGAGACACCAAAATGGGTGCAAAAATGGATGCAAAAAATGTGTGGTGTGAATATTTACAACACTGTTAACAAGACTGCAGCCGAAGCATGGAAGTTGCACTTTGTGAATCAGGCTGCTTAGTTGTTAAAGCTACACAATTCGATGAGCACCACAGTCCACCACGAAGTGCAGTTTGGGGCCCTCTGTAAGCAGGTGATGTTAATACAGAGACACTGGGCTGCTTGATTTGTTCACGTTTGTCCTTGGAACACGGATAGACATGGATTACACTTACAGAACATATGATGTAATTATTGACTCTGGTAAATTAACCTATCTTTAAAAGCAGCTTTTGAATCTCTGAAGAATGTCAGGAATTTCATGTGCATCTTCAGTACTTGTGTCAAACGTTCTCCACCGCCGCTGTTTGTGTCATGCTAAGCTACTGCAGTCATTTATATTTTCTCTCTGAAATGCCAATAATGCATTGGGCAAAAAAACTTTAAAACACATACACTGCCTTGCAGATGGAGATCTAACACGAAGGCTCTGTTGGGATAGTTAATAGTGATGTTGTGAGCAGAGGAGAGGAATGGAGGTTTGAGTGGAACTACTGCACCTGGAAAATACTTACTAATGGAAGAAATGGGGAATGTTTTCAAGTTTTCAAGTATTTCAGGAGTACCTATTCAGAATTGCCTTTTAAACCTATTGCTGTTTAACAACAATATTTATAAAAACGTACTGTAATATACACAATGGTGTTCTATATTTTACATTTTTGTTAAAAAAAAGTATATCAGTGTCAACGCTATAATTAACTAATTAAGCGGGACGATGTGCAAAATCAGGACTAGCTGAGTCTTCGCAAGGCCCCCTGTGAGCCTTGGTAAGACTTGTCCAAAGCTAACAAACCTGCGCAATGCAAGGATTCCAGGTTAAATGCATATGGCTGTTTTCAAAATGTAGTATTTGCTGTAAACAGAATGTAATTAGTTAGCAATTAAGATGTATTTATTTTGGTTTTGTCTGAGCCAGTAGCATTCACAGGGAACATGCCCACCGTTTCTGACACCTTCTCAAGACACTCTTTTTTGGTGTAAATGCAATCTCACATCCAAACAATTATTTATGGCCATACTAACTTGACACTTTTGCATTTCCTGATGTCTTTTTTCATTGGCCACATAATCCCATTCATTCAGTGTCTCAGGATTCGTCACATCAAACATACCGTTCTCGGGATATTGCTATTTCTTGTCACTTGTTGTTGCTTAATGCAATTTTTTAAGTCACAAACACTTATGTAATCCATTATTCAGCCTATGTAATATGCAGCACTTCACACTGGAGGAGGAAATTCCCCTCCATAGATCAATTTCTCAGCTTTTGCCATGTGCACATCCATTGTTAGTTCAACCAAGCGTGTGCTTGATCTCACCCCTACCCCACTAATGATCACAACCAACCACTGTACTTTAGCCCACCATAAAAAAAAACGGAAATGACTGCATGGAATGGTTTGTTCTGAGCGCACAAGACTAATTCCAGTGACTAACAGTAACCAATAACACTGAACTAACCATTAACCTTGGGTTCCCGGAGCAGCGTGCTGCCCGACATAAAGCGCTTCGACACCTCATCGGGGGCCAGTAAGTTGTCCTTCACAGCATTGGATGCCTGAGGTATGTTCATAAGTCTCTTCCTTTTGGTTGTCTTTTCCTTGTTTCTATTTGTGTTTAGATTGTTTAATCTTTTCTCTGTTTATTTCCCTCTCACCCACGCTAGCTAGAAGATTCAATAAGTGATTTGGAGCCCATGGAATATGTAGTTGAATAAATGGCTCGAAGTATTGGAACCGTACCCGGGCACACTTGTTGACAGTGTAATTTGCCTCAGGTTTATTGACCAGGCTCTTGCAGTGCATGCACCAATGAAGAATCGAGCTCCGATTATCAACAATACTACATCATGGAGTAACATTGTTAAGAATGTGGAAACTAGTCTCAGTGTTATCGACAGTGACTAAATACGTCCATAAGAACCCCACTGTGATGACAATAAAAAATATAGTTTATCATTATTCACAGGCGCCTCTGTGCCCCAGGCCTTTTGTGACATTTCCTAAGCTAGTAAACGATTTTTTTGTTTAGCCAATTAGCAGGTTTTGTAGTTCAATTTCTTTACCCATAGAAGCATTGTATTTTTTTTTCTTAAATTACTTTGCTTTTTTGTGTCACTCATCAGGATATATTGAAGCAAGATGTAAGCCAGTGAGAAAGAGTGTAAATAATTGGTCCCGCAATTATACTGAGGTCCCTTGTTGGGACAATAACGTCTTCTGCATTGTAAAAGACGTGTACCCCTGTCCTTAGTGCCCAGCTGTACTGTTGTCTGTATCCCTAATGCTGATTTATGTGGCATAGGCAAACACAGATCACGTGTGTGCCCCATGACAAAGGCCTGTCTTAAAAATTGGCAGCCATCCAAATACAATAACCAAATACATAAATCGGCACATCTTTATGCATTGCATTACTTACATATGTCAAGACAGACGTCTATTATTGATGTTGTATTGTGAGTTTTGCCCCCCATCACTTTTTACTTACTACCACCTTAATCACTTGCCTATCTTATATTTCTCTGCCCGGGGTGAGGAAACTCCATCAACAGGTAGGCAGATCATCCCTCTGCTTTTGTTCCAACCCCCAAGATCTTGGACCATTTTTTAGCACAGCTTCTTCCTTCATAGACCACCCTTTCAGCTGCATACACCAGTCCATATCGACCTCCAAGTCCCGGTAAGGAGAACCCGTCTCCACCCTCCATGTCCTTGTGATATTATGTTTTCTTACCATTAAACCTAGTGTGACCCAGGTTCTTTCCCCTGCCATTAGGTCTGTATTCTCCCAAATATTTAAGAGGCACCATTGGGGCGATGCCTCTACTAGTATTGCGGTCTTCTTGGACGGGAGGGTTTGTGCGATGCATTACCCTCATAGTGGTGGAAGGCTACTGCCTTCACGAGGAGTTAAGCAGCATGAGCATTGTGGTGTCAGTATATCGTGTAGTGGTCAGTAGGAATGAACAGCACCTATTTACCCTGTGCTGCTGGAGTTAGGCCTAGTGGCCCACTTACCTTTTTAAAGCTCCACTGCTGTGTGCCTAACTCACCATTGGCTGACATCAGTTAGATGTAGAGTGCTGAACAGCACAGGAGTGGTGACTCTGTGCTGGATGGATGACGCACAATTTAAAAAAATCATAATACATAACAAATTTACGGACCATAAACACAAAAAGTTGAAAGTGCACATTGCATATGTTAGGAACAGTGACACATGAAACTAAGACAAGTGTAGTAGAAGCACCGTAAACGCATGCTTTAAAATGCAAGATGAAGAAAACATATACTCTAAATAATTCTAATACATATAAACAAGTTGCACCAATGAATTCCTTACGAATATGTTGTTTATTAACATTTACGGATGAAGCTTTGCTGTTAATAAAGTGGCCTGATGTTTCTGTTGCCTTGCTATTGAATGGACCTTTAAGAAAAGTCTGTACAAAATTGTGTAGAAAATACATAAAAGCTTGAGATCTTGCATAATAATATGAATATGAATTTTGTAGTATGAATTTAGAAAATCATATACTTTTATGGAAATTTTGGAAAAATTGTGGTAGTAGGATATTCCTGACATTAGCTATTTTCATGTAAAGAGTGGTGAACATTTTACATAATCATTAGGAATTGATTTATTTACACTATATGTGATATTGGTTTAGAATTTATATTCATTTAAACATGTGATGCTAACTTAAAGGACTGTTCGAAAATACTTTTATCTAATGCTGACCTTTCCCCTTATTTAACACAATGGTACCTTTACTGCTAGTGAAATATTGTTTTATTTGTTCTGTACATGTGTAATTCCTGACATTTTTTAATGTTTCTTCAACATTTAAAGTGAGATATTCCCGTGGGAACAAGATTTCAGCTGTTTCTATAAAATGAAACTTTGTACTTTTTTTCCACCAATGTTAGGCCTATGTGGACTTACAAATCTCTCGTTTCTCTTGACTAGTATGGGAAACCATCTTAATGTTTCAGATATCTCAGTTGACATTATGTGATTCTGACCACACAATAGTCTTTCAATGATGGTGTGATGCCACATTATCAGAAATTGGATATAGACTTTATAAAAGAAGAAACCCCAAAGAAGGGGCAACACCATCTTTTTTCCATTTCTCCTTGCAAGAGGATTCTATGCTGATCTTTTACTTTTGGACTGCTTTGTCAATGGTACAGTCAGTAGCTGATGGACTGAGCCCTTCTTTGCCGGCCGAACAATTTAATTTAAATTTAATTTCTTTAGCTCATTGCTAATGGAGTTGCCCCAGTGGACTTTAAATCTGAGTCTTTACCCTTTTCTTCATACGAATTGAGCTGCTAGATAGTTGAACTTTCCTTCTGCCTTATAGCAGTGGGACGCTGTAATTATCTTACTCTGCAAACTGAATTTAATCAATAATCCTTTGTAAAAAGCCTTGCCTAAATGTTTGGTGTTTTAAAGCAAGCTGTGATATTCTTAACAGAAATTCTTAAAAGACTGCTGATTGCCACGAACTTCGAATATTTATTACAATAGAGAACTTCAAATCTAATATTTGTCTGAGTCTGTTATAGAGTCCGGTTGGTCCTTCCATTTAAACTGTGCTCTTTTGCAAATTATTTAAATGCATTTTAGGGAGAATCAGTGAGCTGTCAGAACATCAAGTTTTACTTCTTTTGTTCTGTGTTGCAATTGCAGAGCTTTTTGTCTGCATAAATGTCATTCGACTTAACTTCTTCAGGAGGTTGGGTCTTCCTGTTTCCAATCTTTATTTCTACAGCATGGTATTGAGAGTAGTGTATCTAAATCTGATCTCAAATTTGTGAGTTAGCTGTCAATTAATGGTCCTCATTGGTCAGAAATGTGAAGATTTGGCTACCCTAATTTCCACCCCTCCTATCAACAGAGAAAGAGTCATCAGAGGATCATTGCATTTGTGGTAAATGGAAGTGTTGCAAGTTGTCTCATCGTAAATGGCCCAGTGCGATAGCAGTGTACACACATAATACATTTTTACCATGCTTGCCTGCAACAAATCTTTGATGGCAGAGCTATGGTTCTGTCTAATGAAGTGAGATTTTAAAAATAGTCTTTTGCCTAAAGTCCAAATAGTTCTTAAAATGCTTGGTTCAGCAGAAATAAGGATTGATTGGGTGCTGATGGAGTATCACTCTGGATAAGAGTAGCAGCAGCAAAGGAGTGTGAGTATTAATAGGGATATGCGTTGCTATTGCTTTTGCTTATGATTGTGCAAAGCTGAAGTTGCAAACGGGTCCGTTGTGGCCTAAGATCTCAAGATATTTACATACGTATTGTCTCAGTGTAGAAGACACTTAGTAAGTTCTCTGCTGGTTTGTAGTGTTGATCATGAGACTCAGTCGACAACACCTTTCAAAGGGTTCTCTTTGTGCGTTAGTGGTACATGGCTGGTTTGGTTGATCTCAAGTGCACAAGGAATAACTTTAACGATAGGTCGGTTGGTTTAAGGTCCAACTGGGATTTGTCGACTACGCCATAAGAGTCGCGCTGCCATCGGTTGAGGTTGCTGAACAGGTGAATTGTGGCAGAATAACATTTCCTGGATTTATGAAGATCTATTGTGAATACAGAAATTAAATAAAAAATACATTTTTTGAGTCATTAGAAAAATTAATAAAGAAAGATGAGACTCTAACTATCAAAGCAAAGGTAAAAGCAGCACCTGAAGGTATGCCAGGATACACTGTCATGATGAGCAAACAATTACATCCATTTCTGTGGCTTGAGTTTTGGCATAAACTTACTGAGGAAGATGAGACTTTACAGTTCTCACATTTCGGAACATTTAATCTGAGCATACTAGTCAACTCCTCAGGGAGAGGAGTTGGCCTAACGGCTAGGGCGGTCGACCTCGAATCTGGGGAACTGGGTTCGAGTCTCTGCAATGACGCTGAACATTCTGTGATTCTGGGAAAATCACTTAATCTCCCGCGCCTAACAAAAGTTAATGTGTCCTCATGTAATGCAACTGGTGCTATGTAAAAGCGCTCTGATACCCGATTCGAGTCAAGTTCATGCTATATAAAACTGTAAAAAAGAAAAAGGAAAAATGTAAGGAAAAGAATGTACGAAATTTAAAAAAAACCTGTTAGAGCCACTGTTATTGAAGGTTTAAATGCCTGGGAGCATATTGCTAGTCAAAAAGATAAGGGGAGATATGAGTGGAGTGTTAGGAGAACTATGGATCATTACGCAGAAGCTAGATGGGATGCCCAACAGTAAATATGGAGAGCAGATGGAAATATGATTATATCCACTGTTAGAAGTTCAGGAAGATGTTACGGGCAAGAGAAAGAAGAAAAAGAAGCATTTAGAGAAAGAGAGAATTGGTTCAGGGAAGGAAGGAGAAGAGAATGCCATAGATGATGATCTCTTGAATGATTGAATGATGAATCTTCCACCACCTTATAATGAGACACAGAACTGAGGCATTACACATATTAGCACAGCTGAGGAACGTAATGCTCCTATAATGCCTGAAGAGCCAAAAGAAGCTAGGTTTATTTCTCCTGTAAGTGGAAGAACAGAAGTGTCAGCTCCTATAAACCTGATTGATTCAAGTACTCCAGACTCATTGACTGTTCCTGTTACTATTGAACCTGTTGTACCCCTTTACAAGTCTAGGTTACAGGTAAATACTGCCCATAATTTGAATGTTCCAACTGGAGAAATGTAGTACGCGGAAATTCTTCAGACCTTACAGCAAGATCATTGCTTCACACACCTAAGGTTCCGAATCGAACTAATAATGTCACAGCTGTGAATGTAGTTCCGTATCAGACTGTTGTATTGGGTTTACTGGATCTATGAAAATTGTATAGTACAAGGAAGTCAACCTGAGGGTATAGAATTAGGGGAAAGTCTTTAATGTTTGCCAAATAATAACAACAACAAACAAACAAGAATAAAGGAAAACAAAGTCACTCATTACACTGACTCCTCCTGAAGGAGCCAAGCAAATTCGGTACTATGGGACTACTTTTGGGTCCCTTTTTGAAGAATGTCCTCTGGTAATGTCCCCAGTTTAACCAGATTGTCCTTTGTCCTTTTCTGTTATGAGTTGTCAGGAAAGGGCTTCCAAAATCATAATCCCGGCAGACGCGCTTGAACACAAGAAACAAACAGAAAAAAATAGGGGTTGAGTGGGCTATTTTTCTGACACGTACGTTTAGTGCCACCGCCACCGCACCCTTCACTAATGTGCTGTTAGGGCTGCTCTCGTGTTTATTCCACTCCCCTCCACCAACTGTGTTTGGATAAAAAACTAAAGAGACAGACTTGCCTGTAGCCATGTCCCTCCAGGGACGCGGCGGAGGGTGCAACGGTGAGTTCCTGCCCAGCAGCCTCGGCGGTAACAGGAGCGTTTCTCGGTGTCTCCTTCTGGGAGGGCAGTGTAGCCTCGCTTCCGAGCGCCTCTGCTGTAGTCTCGGCAGTCTCGATTTCGTTTTCAGGCTTTCCGTAGTCTTCCATCTCCTCTGGAATCAGGTCAAGTCGTGATGGTGTTCCGTGCTCCGAAAAAAGCAGTTCCTGGGCTTGCCCCTTTTTTGAAGCTGTCTCGTTGGGTTCCACTTCCGGTTGGCATACCCCAAACGCTGGTACACTGACCTTTGTTTCTCTTTGTTCTTCACCGGCTGCCATGTTGGAATCTGAGGAGATGGCCGGTGTGATATTACACAGACACAATTTGATCCAATACAGAGAATGGTTTCCACCTTTTTATTATCCAAACCCGAGCGGACCTCCTAAAATTAATTGAAATGCTTCAGGCATGAATCTGCCAATGGTTATTTCAGTACCAGATACTTCCACGCTAAATGCACAACCCGGGACGAGTAAAAGTTTTACTGATGGAAGTTTAAATAATAAAAGAGAGCAATCAGGATTACTGCTCAAGAATTCAATGAATGGCTTAAAGGGTATAGTACCCCAAATAATCAGAATTCAGGGAATGGACTAAAAGAAGTGGAGGTTGAGACCCCAAATGTTTCATCTGCCAAACATTGATCCAGTCTGTATGAAGAGCAATTGCACTCCTGGGTGAATATGGTAAACCAGGTAATCAAGTAGATAGTTGCAGCTTGGTTGACCCTTGTTAGATTTGGGGGTCTCTAGTTGGCACAGGTAGGTACGTGTGACAAATAGGGACCCTCTCCGCTAGTCAGGATAAGGGGGGATTACACTCCTAAAAAAAACCCTGCTCATCCCTTTGGTAGCTTGGCACGAGCAGAAGGGCTTTACTTCAGAGGCGTTGTAAGTTAAGCAGTTGTGACCACATACAGTAACCCAATGACAACACTACAAATGGACACCACACAGGTTTTATATAAAAAATAAGTAGACTTTATATAGAGTTACCACAAGACCATAAACGACAAAAATACACACTATGATTACTTTAAGATGGTATATTTAAGCTTAGTTCAGTTCAATTCTTAGATGCGACACTCTGCGTCAATGTACCTTAAGTTGCGTTAAGCTTCCACGACGAGCAATGTCGCAGCGATGGGAAATGCGGCAAAGTTCAGACACAAAGAAATAAAGACGTGAAGATCTTCCAGATGCGGCATGCTTCTCGGGGATGAGAGAAGTTCTCAGTTTGATGCGTGGACTGCAGCGGCGACACCCTTACGATGTGACGACAACAGCTCCAGCTGCGACGCTCTCCTCCCACGATGCGTGAAACTTCCACTCGATGCAACAACTACAGCGGCGACATCCAAGATGTGACGGCAGCAGCTTCGACGGTGGCGCACTTCTCGGGGATGTGATGTGCTCTTGGTCGATGCAGTGCAATGCGACAGTTCCAGCGGCAACACCCTCCTTCGGAGTTGCGACAGCAGGCACAGCGACAACGACATGCTCCGACCTCGTTGCGAGATTCTTCTCCTGATGCGGTGCAGTACGTCAACTACAGCGGTGACACCCTCCTTCGGAGTTGCGATGGCAGCAGCAGCGACAGCGACACGCTTCCTCTTCGTTGCGGCACGCTTCTCTGTGATGCGGTGCAGTGCGACAGTTCCAGCGGCGACACCCTCCTTTGGAGTTGCGACGGCAGGCCCAGCGGCGGCGACACGCTTCTTCTTGTTGAGTCGCGCTTCCAGCTCCCTGCGACACACAGTTCCTCAGAAGGCCCAAAACAGCAGCCGGCTCTTCCAAAAGAACTCTGGGGAGCTAGGGGGGTGAAGTATGTTGTCCCTGAGACTTCAGCAGGAGGCAAGCTCTTTTCCAAGCCCTTGGAGATCCTTCACAAGATGAAAGCAAAGTACACAAAGTTCCTTTCTCCTTCCTTTGGCAGTAAGGCAACCACTGCAGGCCAATCCCCCAAGCAGCACTTCAGCTTGGGAATAGTCTCTCCTCAGTTTCTTCAGGTTCCTCTCCTCAGTAAAGGTTTCTTCTTGTTGTCCAAAGTGATCTAATTTCATGGGATCAGGGTCCTAATATTTATACCCCAAAATCCTTTGTTCTCTGAGGGGAGAGGGGCCTTTTCCCAGTCCAAACCAGTTCTGAAGTACTCTGATAACCAGACTTCTCCTTTCCTTTCACAGTGCAGGGCATGCACATCAGACGCCCCACAGGAGGTGGAGCCAGCATTGTGGAAGGCAAGTACAGTCCGGGAGCACTATATTTACAGGACTCCTTCTCTTCTGTCAGTGTGCAGGGCAGAGACATCAGCCGCTCCCTAGGGGGTGGAGCCAGCATTGTGGAAGGCAGGCACAGCCCTATTCAAGGTTCAGGTGCAACTCCTCCCTCCCATCTAGATGCAGATCGCTCTATTCACCACTGGGTGACTCAGCCTGTCTCCTGGAATTCCCCAGCCCTGTCACTCACAAAACCAGACATAGGAATACACAACCTAGAAGAGGCAGGTTTGAATGGTTAGACAAGCAAATACCTACTTTCTAAAAGTGGTATTTGCAAACACAGAATATTAAAACCAACTTCACTAAAAGATGTATTTTATTATTCTGAGTTCAGGCATACTAAACTCGAATTTCTACTGTGTTCTCCGAGACAGTTAGGATTATAAAATGTAATAACTCTAACAGCCCAATCTGGTCTATGGAGAACAGGTAGCCTTGCAATAGTGAAACACGAAAATTGCTGTAATTCACTATTAGGACATGCCACACACATCAGGGCTTGCCCTACCTTATACTTACAATGCACCCTGCCCTTGGGCCTACCATAGGGGTGACTGACATGAAGAAAAGGGAAGGTTTAGGGACTGGCAAGTGGGTGCACTTGCTCAGTCAGCATGACCGTACCAGACTGCACGCAGGCTCTGCAATGGCAGACCTTAGATATATTTTACAAGGCTGCTTCTGTGGGTGGCACAACCAGTGCTGCAGGCCCACCAGCAGCATTTGGATTTACACGCCCTGGGCACAGACAGTGCACTAGACTAGGATCTGACAAGTAAACCAAATAGCCAAACATGGAACCACTGATTACTACATCAATTTACAATAGGGAGCATTTGCACTGTGGCACTAGATAGCAGTGGCACAGTGCTCAAAACATCTAACACCAGTAAAAATACATGAGGCAACAGCAAAAATGGAAGGGAGGCCCACGCCAATGGTGCCAGGTCTAACAACCCTCTTGAGTATGAGGGTAATGAATCAGCTCTGAATTGCGCTATCCCAAACACGTGTAAAACGTCACCAAGATGCACTCAGAGATATATTTCAATAATTGTAAACAGTGGTTCTTGAATTTTCCTTTGGTGTTTTTATTTGTTCCTTCAAATTTATATTTTCATAACAATGATTGTATTCATCTTGTTTTTCGATTATGTGCCTGTAATCCCGCAACGCGCCCGAGCGGGATTTCCAAGATGGTGCCCGCGACCAGTCTCCCAGAAGAGGAGGTTAGCGCTCTAGCCGTCGGGACGTCATGACCTGAAAAGGGCGGAAGTGAGGTTGTGCTCGCTCTCAATAGAACAGAAGAGGACACCGATCCCGAAGGATCGAACAGGACACAGAGGAGGGAGAGAAAGCTGAAGAGGACGCTGTAGCAGAGGAGGCAGAGACAGGAGAGAAGCCGCTGGAGGACCGGGAAGTCCAACCCAGCTTACAGTGCGAGGACAGCCCAGGAGAAGAATCCTTGACCCTATCGGTCTAGAGGCACCACATGCTGGTCTAACCGACCTGAGGAAGAGGAGGAGGGAGGCTAGACCCCTACTGCCACGACCCAGGAGGGCCGTGGCCGAAGGCAAGTACCCTTTGTGAAATATCTCACTACAGGGTGGTGGAGTCTGGGACACTGAGGGCTTGCCACTGTCTGTTTGTCTATCAAAGGGGGACCAGCACATCCCTTTGTTGGCACAAGTTGACCCCATACTCACATCCCCGGGTGATGGTGATGGTATTAAATGAAAGATAGGACGGCTTTATTGAGTTCTGTTTATTTTTTTTAATTTTTGGAGGGTCACTGCTCCCATTCTCCTTTCTTGACCTCACGGGACGACCAGAATAAGAGGAGAGAGATATGCCCAACAGCAGCTCCCGAGAAGGAGAGAGAACCTCAAAAACATATGGACATTACATCTTTTCTTTTTTTTTTACTAAGAAAGGACTACAGATAGTTTATTAAGTATCCCTAATTTGCCGTTTGCCCAGATAGTTTTCTGTACATCATAGACTAACTATTAAAAATCCCAACGAACACTCCTTCTGCCTGAGCGTGGTGTTACTGAGGTGATCACAATGCCCAATGCATTTCGGGCCTTGCCCTTCCATCATAGACTGACTATTAAAAATCCCAACGAACACTCCTTCTGCCTGAGCGTGGTGTTACTGAGGTGATCACAATGCCCAATGCATTTCGGGCCTTGGCCTTCTTCAGGGGACTTATATTCTGTAATCGGTATAACACACAGCATTTAACATTTCAATCGAAATTATAAAGTCCTAGTTAGTTAATATTTGTGAACGTCTTGGTGACGTTTTCCATGTGTTTGGGACAGCGCAATTCAGAGTTCGTCTGCCAAGCAGCCAGACTGGCTGCATGAGAAGGGGAAGCTTTGAAAGACATATGCCTGTGGTCAGGACTGGGGGACCAAGGATGCTAGTCTCCCTGCTGAGTGAGCGGACATCACCCAAGGAAATCGTGACCATCTGCCTTGGAGCCTGGAGTACCAGCGCCTGTCTGATTGCCAATACCAATGTGCCCTGAGAGGAAGAGGAGAGTGTTGGATGGAGCGATTTCCAGTGGGGATGACTCATTAACACCCATATGCCAGGAGAAGGTAGCCACGGATTGAGCCGTGCGGTGAAAGCCAAGCTTGTACCACCTCATTTCAGTGACCCCATATGCCAGAGTGGGCCACCGGGGAAATGACAATGCCGACAAAGTAGCAAGACTGGTGTGAGCCTTAGAAATGACTTCTTATGCCAAGGGCAGCTGCCGTAATATCAGAGATTGCACAAGATAATCTACACCTTTCAAGGAAGTAGCATGGCAACTACATATGCCAGGAGGGAACTTGTAGCTGCGACCTGCGGGTTGAAATTGTGCATCGAGACCTGCCCCCTACCGACCCACAGACTCCACAGGATGCTGAGAGGACTTTGCGCCATCATTGGGCTGCAGTTAAGTGCACAAAGATCAAACCTTTTCCCTCTGTAGCACCTCCAATCGCTGTTGAGGCTGGCAATACCACTCAGGAGGGAGCCTGCTCCTGCCGGGCACTGCATTGTGAACTGTAAGTGGTCTGACTCCTCCAAACAGGACCAGAGCTTACAAGTTCCCAAGGTTGAGGCACCTGCTAAAATGTTGAAAGCTTCTGTGTTGCAGGAGCAGGTAAGACTTGAAACTGGCCTGTTCGGCCCTAGGGGAATCGCTGCAGAAGGTGCTGCAGCACCTTAGACACTTTTGACTATTTCCTAAAGAGTCAAAGGGGTCTCTTGAGCAGGGCCTAGTAGTGATCATTCCCTGGATGCATCCACCAGTGAATGGGCCACAATTCAAGGAAGTGATTGGGACAGGGATTTGCCAGATACACACTAGAGCCCCAACCCCAAAAGGACTGTGTTGTTCCTTATAAATGTTGCTATTTCTTGGAATGTATACAGTTAGAAATAAAATACTTATTTTTCATTAAAAGTATTTGACATGACCCTGATTTATTGACAGTACTGAGTGCACTGTGAGTTATGAGTCATGTTTACTAACTGGTATCTACACTCTCGCCCCTGAGAGAGCCTTTGACTGCTTGTCCACGGCTACCACTGAGGGTCAAGTGCAGTAGGGGTACATGGCCCAGTTTCACAGGATCTGTAGTAGTTCGGGCCCAAGATATCAGGAGTAAAAGACCTCAACCACTTCATGCCACACTGCCCAATGCTAATTTATTTTAAAAAATTGAGTACAACAATTCTACGCATCTCTCTTATAGTTTGCAATGCACTGATTTTGTTGCTGTTCACTCAGATTTGTAACGCAGCACATTTTTGTCTCGGTGCTCTTGAAATCGTGGGATGGAGTAGGGGGTTGCTAACTGCTGATGCCAACCATGGAATTCACTGTCAAATCAGAGCTCACAGGACATGCCCATAGCTTCACTGGTTGTACCTTCTCTCCTGCTTATCCTCCTCTCTGTATCTTTTTAGGAGACAAGAAACACCTTGAGGTGTATTTATCATCGCTTTTCTTTGTGCAATTTTGGGGACCATAAGCGCATCTCTTGATGGACTGGGAGTGGTATTAATCCCTTAAACATGTTGGTGCTCCATGGCTGAACCTGGTGAGTATATCAATACATTCAATGAATGTAAAGCACATTTGGATCCACAACAAAGACAGAAAATATTTTAGTTTCATACAATGAAGATTGATTGCGAGTTAATGGTTTGCAGAAAGAAATATTCAGATTAGTATCAATTAGTAATAAATGGCATATTCTTCAATTAATATGCAAGTAAAATGTTATCAATATCTAAGAATTAAGAGGACAAACCAACATGGGGTCGCCTCAATCAAAATTACAAAGTAAATTTAGTACTGCCTCTGTGAGAATATTCTGACTCTCCTAGTCTGCTGTGCTCTAACCTTACCATCTACAGAACTAAAAACACACAAACTCCAACAAACTCTAACATCTTACAATCTTACACACCTACATGTCGTCCTCATAAGACTGTTCAATAAGGTTAAAGCAAGATGATATAATTATATGCTTGTTAGTTTCTCAAGATTTCTCATAATGAAAGCACCTTTCTGCATCCATCAAACTTACACTGTCTGTAACAGGATAAGTTACATCTATAAGGATTTACACTGCAAGTGTTTTCTTGAATCTGCTATTTATTAAAACATTCCATGATTATCACAAAGAAAAGAAAACATTTCTTCATATGGGAAAAAGGAGAAAGAACATTGCGTTCAACAATTAGATCTCCAGCTTGCCTAGAATTTTTTTTTCCATGTTTCACAAAGCAAGACAGCAACCAACATTTGCCATTTTTAAAATTCAGGCTTACATTAGCTATAGTTATCTAAATGTGGTTAAGCATAGTTTCTATCTACAAATAACATTTTCATTTCTATGTGTTAATGTCTTTATAATGCAAACATTTAATATATAAAAAGCTTTTCAAGATACTGCCATGTAAAATGCTTTATGCATGTTTGAAATAACTCATTGGCAGAGTTTGTGGGAGGTATGAGCCTTGGTGGTTCCTGTGTAATTGTTAAGGAACTAAAACGCTCAACGTTTCTATGGATTTTATTTTCCTTTCCAATAGCACTGGGGATGTTTAGCCTGATGTGTGTGTTTGTACTGCTCCTTGGCTGCTTAAAGCTATCACAATCGTGTTGCTCTGTTCTGCCTTCTTATGGGCAGTGTGTGTGTGCTTCTCATTTTTAATGAATTGCTCCAAGTAACATAGTAACATATGTTTTTGTTTATTGCCACATGGGAGCAAGATTACCCACAGAATGGACGGAATGCTTAAATGATTTTGATAAACATTCTCAGCACCTAAAGCATGCTTGGGGACAGGGCACTCATAGGTTTAATTCAGCAGCATTCATGGGGAACCATCTTGTCTGAAGCTTCCTGCTGCTGAGACACCTTAAGGGATCTTGAGGCCAAGCTATAGAAGCAGGAGGTTAACAGGTCATGATCCAGGGACAATGGGTACAAAACATCTGAATAGTCCTATCCCAAAAGATGTCTTTGAGATCCAGCCATGTTTGGGAAGCAGGTGCTGACTGACTATAAGAAAGTAGATAGGGACTTCACTCACAGCAGGCCTCCCCCTTCCCACCACGTTTGGATGTTGGGGTTGGTTAAATCATTGAACGATGTGTCATTGGGTGGGGTTTGCATTGGCTGTGGCAAGCTCTGCCACCAGCAACCAATAAAAATTGTGGCCCTGTCACTTATTGGTGGTGAAATATTGAATTCTGCAGAAAGTAGTAGCCTGGCGAAGAAGCCAATGCTGGCAGCAGAACCGATTGGCCCATGGGACACAGGCTGGCCAGGATAAAGCTTGAGTTTGCCAGCACGCACTTAGGTTCCGCAGGTACTGCTGGCTCACACCTGGTTAGTGTGCTTGCTTTTTCTCCACCTCAAAAGGTTGTTGTGAAATAGTTGGCAACGAATATTTTGAAGGATAATTCATTTTTTAGTTTAATAAGTTTTGTTTAATAGGAAACATGTCATCTATAAATAAACAAGAATAAGTATAAATAACAGTATAACAGTAATAAGACAACAAGAAACCCCGAAAATGAATGAATTAATCATGAAGTATAGCAATTTAGAGAGAGGAGTCAAGCTTTAAAAGGGAAAGTTGGAAATTTGACTGGTCACATATTGTATACAAAATGATAGAAAAACACATATATTTAATAGTGTTTAATTTTCACCACCAGGAGAGAAAAGAAGGAAGAATATTGAAGTCTAGAAATGGAGGCCAAATACCTATCAGTCCCATCATTGCATATGTCAACATCTTACAAATACAATTCATTAAACTACAGGAAAAGAGAGTTTGGACCATTTCTAAGTGAGTAGGTCTACGTTTACCATCCTTAGCAATTATGGAGGACGTATTTCATGTTTAGCATTCTGGGATCTATGTCTGTCTATTTAAGAAATGCAACAAAATATCAAGCAAATTTGGCAAAAAATATATTTTTTAGGCCTTGCCTACTAGACAGTGTGTGTGCTGTCTATTGCATATTAACTTGCAGTGGGTTTAGGCCCCTCCCTGCTTACGTTTGTTTGGCTTTATTGTCACTCTCATTTGCTTGCTTCTTATTCCTCACCTTGTGTGGATTTCCATCCTCTTCTAGTGTTTGTCCCTCTCCTGGAGCATGAATGCATTACTTGTGTCCTTCCACTGGTCACTTTCTAAAGCATCACTGTTCTCTTTTTGATTAAACACTCCACAAGAGTGCATGTGTTTTCGACTTATCTCCCTTGTGTCTTCTCTCTCTCCTCTGCCACGCTTCATGTTCCTCTATCTCATCTGGGCGCTTCTCCCCGATAACTCTTGTTGCTCTCTCTTGCCTGTTTGCCTTTCTTTCACCTGTTCCCTCTGTGCTGCTTCTCCCCATCTGTGCAATATTGTGCCCACCTCTCACCGCACCCTATTTTTTGATACCACCTCCCCACTCTAGTTATTTCTCTCCACTGCACCCCCTGTATTGCTTCAGCTCTACACACATGCCCCTATGTTGATTCCACCCCATGTTAAGTCCCCCCACCCATTAAAAAAATAATATTTTGATGTGACTATTGAATCCAATACATAGACATGAATATATATTTTTAAAACATGTTTTGTATATGGATGCACAAGAATCCCAAAGTAGCACATATGTTTGAACAATCTAACAACTTAAAAAACAAACAATAAAAAAGCTCTGGCACAGCAATGTGCAAACACCCAGACAGTGAATTGATTGATATTTCCAAAACTATGTTATCAGTCTGTACAAGGAATTTGAGTTTCAGATTCAATTTCTTACTTTTGCATGATTTGGAAAGGCTGTCAAGAACTGCTTCTGTTGTCTTTATTCCAAAATTGGAGAAGCGGATATGAACAGGACTATAGCGATTGGTATTTAATTTTTTTTTAGGTCTGGCATTAGCCAAGACCTTTCGACCTTTCTATGTATAAAAAGCTTACTTAAAGGGACCTTCAGCCAGCTCTCTTAATCCATTGGTCTGTTGTTGTGTCATTCACATTTTACTGCAGCCCCGTATTGCATACAGTGAAGGGTAATTTGTCAGCCTTCATCAGCCACTGATTAACTGCACTTTTGAGTGACTGCATTTTGCTCTTTCACGAAGAGCACTTCTGGAAAAAAAGATAGTTCCCTTCAGTACCAGTGTTTAAAAAAATAATTATTATTACTTAGTGTTGCCTTTGTGTTTAGAGACTGATGTGATAGCAGGGCTATTTCTACTAGCTCTTCATGGTGCTTTTGATGTGAGCACAAGGCACATTTCAGCTTTATTGGGTCCTCTTCCCTGTTAATGTATGGCTTTCTAGTTTGCTTTTCATTGCTCTTATATGCGGTGCTTTAGTAGACCTTTAAATATGGCATTAATGATTGAAGCTATGCACTTTATCTATCTACTTTTCTGTCAATCTATCTGTCTGTTTAACTACCTGTATGTCTATCTGCCTGTCTGTTTATCAAACCCATTATCTGCCGGTCTATCTGCCTGTCTGTTTAACTACCTGTATGTCTATCTGCCTGTCTGTTTATCAAACTCATTATCTGTCGGTCTATCTGTCTATTTAACTACCTGTATGTCTATCTGCCTGTCTGTTTATCAAACTCATTATCTGTCAGTCTATCTGTCTATTTAACTACCTGTCTGTCTGTCTGCCTGTCTGTTTATCAAACTCATTATCTGTCTGTCTGTCTGTATGCCTGTCTGTTTATCAAACTCATTATCTGTCTGTCTGTCTGTCTGTCTGTCTGTCTGTCTGTCTGCCTATCTGTTTATCAAACTCATTGTCTGTCTGTCTGTCTGTCTGTCTGCCTGTCTGTTTATGAAACTCATTGTCTGTCTGTCTGTCTGTTTATCAAACTCATTGTCTGTCTGTCTGTCTGCCTGTCTGTTTATCAAACTCATTGTCTGTCTGTCTGTCTGTCTGTTTATCAAACTCATTGTCTATCTGTCTGTCTGTCTGCCTGTCTGTTTATCAAACTCATTGTCTGTCTGTCTGTCTGTCTGTCTGCCTGTCTGTTTATCAAACTCATTGTCTGTCTGTCTGTCTGTCTGTCTGCCTGTCTGTTTATCAAACTCATTGTCTGTCTGTCTGTCTGCCTGTCAGTCTGTCTGTCTGCCTGTCTGTTTATCAAACTCATTGTCTGTCTGTCTGTCTGTCTAACTCATTGTCTGTCTGTCTGTCTGTCAAACTCATTGTCTGTCTGTCAAACTCATTGTCTGTCTGTCTGTCAAACTCATTGTCCGTCTGTCTGTCTGTCTGTTTATCAAACTCATTGTCTGTCTGTCTGTCTGTCTGTCTGCCTGTCTGCCTGTCTGTTTATCAAACTCATTGTCTGTCTGTCTGTCTGTCTGTCTATCAAACTCATTGTCTGTCTGTCTGTCTGCCTGTCTGTTTATCAAACTCATTGTCTGTCTGTCTGTCTGCCTGTCTGTTTATCAAACTCATTGTCTGTCTGTCTGTCTGTCTGTCTGCCTGTCTGTTTATCAAACTCACTGTCTGTCTGTCTGTCTGTCTGTTTATCAAACTCATTGTCTGTCTGCCTGTCTGTCTGCCTGTCTGTTTATCAAACTCATTGTCTGTCTGTCTGTCTGTCTGTCTGCCTGTCTGTTTATCAAACTCATTGTCTGTCTGTCTGCCTGTCAGTCTGTCTGTCTGCCTGTCTGTTTATCAAACTCATTGTCTGTCTGTCTGTCTGTCTAACTCATTGTCTGTCTGTCTGTCTGTCAAACTCATTGTCTGTCTGTCTATCAAACTCATTGTCTGTCTGTCTGTCAAACTCATTGTCCGTCTGTCTGTCTGTCTGTCTGTCTGTTTATCAAACTCATTGTCTGTCTGTCTGTCTGTCTGTCTGTCTGTCTGCCTGTCTGTTTATCAAACTCATTGTCTGTCTGTCTGTCTATCAAACTCATTGTCTGTCTGTCTGCCTGTCTGTTTATCAAACTCATTGTCTGTCTGTCTGTCTGCCTGTCTGTTTATCAAACTCATTGTCTGTCTGTCTGTCCGTCTGTCTGCCTGTCTGTTTATCAAACTCATTGTCTGTCTGTCTGTCTGTCTGTCTGCCTGTCTGCCTGTCTGTTTATCAAACTCATTGTCTGTCTGCCTGTCTGTCTGCCTGTCTGTTTATCAAGCTCATTGTCTGTCTGTCTGTCTGTCTGTCTGTCTGTCTGCCAAACTCATTGTCTGTCTGTCTGTCTGTCTGTCTGCCAAACTCATTGTCTGTCTGTCTGTCTGCCAAACTCATTGTCTGTCTGTCTGTCTGTCTGCCAAACTCATTGTCTGTCTGTCTGTCTGTCTGCCAAACTCATTGTCTGTCTGTCTGTCAGCCAAACTCATTGTCTGTCTGTCTGTCTGTCTGTCTGTCTGCCAAACTCATTGTCTGTCTGTTTATCAAACCCATTGTCTGTCTGTCTGTCTGTCTGTCTGTCTGTCTGTCTGTCTGCCAAACTCATTGTCTGTCTGTCTGTCTGTCTGTCTGCCAAACTCATTGTCTGTCGGTCTGTCTGTTTATCAAACTCATTGTCTGTCTGTCTGTCTGTCTGTTTATCAAACTCATTGTCTGTCTGTCTGTTTATCAAACTCATTGTCTGTCTGTCTGTCTGTTTATCAAACTCATTGTCTGCCTGTCTGTTTATCAAACTCATTGTCTGTCTGTCTGTCTGTTTATCAAACTCATTGTCTGTCTGTCTGTCTGTTTATCAAACTAATTGTCTGTCTGTCTGTCTGTCTGTCTGTCTGTATGTTTATCAAACTCATTGTCTGTCTGTATGTCTGTCTGTCTGTCTGTCTGTCTGTTTATCAAACTCATTGTCTGTCTGTCTGTCTGTCTGTCTATCAAACTCATTGTCTGTCTGTCTGTCTGTCTGTCTATCAAACTCATTGTTTGTCTGTCTGTCTGTCTGTCTGTCTATCAAACTAATTGTCTGTCTGTCTGTCTATCAAACTCATTGTCTGTCTGTCTGTCTGTCTGTCTGTCTGCCTCTCTGTCTGTCTGTCTGTCTGTTTATCAAACTCATTGTCTGTCTGTCTGTCTGTTTATCAAACTCATTGTCTGTCCGTCTGTCTGTTTATCAAACTCATTGTCTGTCTGTCTGTCTGTCTGTCTGTTTATCAAACTCATTGTCTATCTGTCTGTTTATCAAACTCATTGTCTGTCTGTCTGTCTGTTTATCAAACTCATTGTCTGTCTGTCTGTCTGTTTATCAAACTCATTGTCTGTCTGTCTGTCTGTTTATCAAACTCATTATCTGTCGATCTATCTGTCTATTTAACTACCTGTATGTCTATCTGCCTGTCTGTTTATCAAACTCATTATCTGTCGATCTATCTGTCTATTTAACTACCTGTATGTCTATCTGCCTGTCTGTTTATCAAACTCATTATCTGTCAATCTATCTGTCTGTTTAACTACCTGTATGTCTATCTGTCTGTCTGTTTATCAAACTCATTATCTGTCGGTCTATCTGCCTGTCTGTTTAACTACCTGTATGTCTATCTACCTGTCTGTTTATCAAACTCATTATCTGTCGGTCTATCTGTCTATTTGACTAACTGTATGTCTATCTGCCTGTCTGTTTATCAAACTCATTGTCTGTCTGTCTGTCTGCCTGTCTGTTTATCAAACTCATTATCTGTCTGTCTGTCTGCCTGTCTGTTTATCAAACTCGTTATCTGTCTGTCTGTCTGTCTGCCTGTCTGTTTATCAAACTCATTATCTGTCTCTCTGTCTGTCTGCCTGTCTGTTTATCAAACTCATTGTCTGTCTGTCTGTCTGTCTGTCTGTCTGTTTATCAAACTCATTGTCTGTCTGTCTGCCTGTCTGTTTATCAAACTCATTGTCTGTCTGTCCGTCTGTCTGCCTGTCTGTTTATCAAACTCATTGTCTGTCTGTCCGTCTGTCTGTCTGTCTGTCTGTCTGTCTGTTTATCAAACTCATTGTCTGTCTGTCTGTCTGTCTGTATGTCCGCCTGTCTGTTTATCAAACTCATTGTCTGTCTGTTTGTCTGTCTGTCTGCCTGTCTGTTTATCAAACTCATTGTCTGTCTGTCTGTCTGTCTGCCCGTTTATCAAACTCATTGTCTTTCTGTCTGTCTGTCTGTCTGTCTGTCTGTCTTTCTGCCTGTCTGTTTATCAAACTCACTGTCTGTCTGTCTGTCTGTCTGTCAAACTCATTGTCTGTCTGTCTGTCTGTCACACTCATTGTCTGTCTGTCTGTCAAACTCATTGTCTGTCTGTCTGTCAAACTCATTGTCTGTCTGTCTGTCTGTCTGACTGTCTGTTTATCAACTCATTGTCTGTGTGTCTGTCTGTCTGCCTGTCTGTTTATCAAATTCATTGTCTGTCTGTCTGTCTGCCTGTCTGTTTATCAAACTCATTGTCTGTCTGTCTGTCTGTCTATCAAACTCATTGTCTGTCTATCTGTCTGTCTGCCTGTCTGTTTATCAATCTCATTGTCTGTCTGTCTGTCTGCCAGTCTGTTTATCAAACTCATTATCTGTCTGTCTGTCTGTCTGTTTATCAAACTCATTGTATGTATGTCTGTCTGTCTGTCTGCCTGTCTGTTTATTAAACTCATTGTCTGTCTGTCTGTCTGTTGTCTGCCTGTCTGTTTATCAAACTCATTGTCTGTCTATCTGTCTGTCTGTGTGCCTGTCTGTTTATCAAACTCATTGTCTGTCTGTCTGTCTGTCTGCCTGTCTGTTTATCAAACTCATTGTCTGTATGTCTGTCTGTCTGTCAAACTCATTGTCTGTCTGTCTGTCTGTCTGTCACACTCATTGTCTGTCTGTCTGTCTGTCAAACTCATTATCTGTCTGTCTGTCTGTCTGTCTGTTTATCAAACTCATTGTCTGTCTGTATGTCTGTCTGTCTGTCTGCCTGTCTGTTTATCAAACTCATTGTCTGTCTGTCTGTCTGTCTGTCTGTTTATCAAACTCATTGTCTGTCTGTCTGCCTGTCTGTTTATCAAACTCATTGTCTGTCTGTCCGTCTGTCTGCCTGTCTGTTTATCAAACTCATTGTCTGTCTGTCCGTCTGTCTGTCTGTTTATCAAACTCATTGTCTGTCTGTCTGTCTGTCTGTCTGTCTGTATGTCTGCCTGTCTGTTTATCAAACTCATTGTCTGTCTATCTGTCTGTCTGTCTGTCTGTCTGCCTGCCTGTCTGTTTATCAAACTCATTGTCTGTCTGTCTGTCTGTCTATCTGCCTGTCTGTTTATCAAACTCATTGTCTGTCTGTCTGTCTGTCTGTCTGTCTGTCTGTCTGCCTGTCTGTTTATCAAACTCATTGTCCGTCTGTCTGTCTGTCTGTCTGTCAAACTCATTGTCTGTCTGTCTGTCACACTCATTGTCTGTCTGTCTGTCTGTCTGTCAAACCCATTGTCTGTCTGTCTGTCTGTCAAACTGATTGTCTGTCTGTCTGTCTGTCTGTTTGTCAAACTCATTGTCTGATAGTCTGTCTGCCTATCTGTTTATCAAACTCATTGTCTGTCTGTCTGTCTGTCTGTCTGTCTATCAAACTCATTGTCTGTCTGTCTGTCTGCCTGTCTGTTTATCAAACTCATTGTCTGTCTGTCTGTCTGTCTGCCAGTCTGTTTATCAAACTTATTATCTGTCTGTCTGTCTGTCTGCCTGTCTGTTTATCAAACTCATTGTCTGTATATCTGTCTGTCTGTCTGTCTGCCTGTCTGTTTATCAAACTCATTGTCTGTCTGTCTGTCTGTTGTCTACCTGTCTGTTTATCAAACTCATTGTCTGTCTGTCTGTCTGTCTGCCTGTCTGTTTATCAAACTCATTATCTGTCTGTCTGTCTGTCTGTCTGTATGCCAAACTCATTGTCTGTCTGTCTGTCTGTCTGCCAAACTCATTGTCTGTCTGTCTGCCAAACTCATTGTCTGTCTGTCTGTCTGTCAAACTCATTGTCTGTCTGTCTGTCTGTTTATCAAACTCATTGTCTGTCTGTCTCTCTGTTTATCAAACTCATTGTCTGTCTGTCTGTCTGTCTGCCAAACTCATTGTCTGTCTGTCTGTCTGTCTGTCTGTTTATCAAACTCATTGTCTGTCTGTCTGTCTGTCTGTTTATCAAACTCATTGTCTGTCTGTCTGTCTGTTTATCAAACTCATTGTCTGTCTGTCTGTCTGTCTGTTTATCAAACTCATTGTCTGTCTGTCTGTCTGTCTGTTTATCAAACTCATTGTCTGTCTGTCTGTCTGTCTGTCTGTTTATCAAACTCATTGTCTGTCTGTTTATTAAACTCATTGTCTGTCTGTCTGTCTGTTTATCAAACTCATTGTCTGTCTGTCTGTCTGTCTGTCTGTTTATCAAACTCATTGTCTGTCTGTCTGTCTGTTTATGAAACTCATTGTCTGTCTGTCTGTCTGTCTGTCTGTCTGTCTATCAAACTCATTGTCTGTCTGTCTGTCTGTCTGTCTATCAAACTCATTGTCTGTCTGTCTGTCTGTCTATCAAACTCATTGTATGTCTGTCTATCAAACTCATTGACTGTCTGTCTGTCTGTCTGTCTATCAAACTCATTGTCTGTCTGTCTGTTTATCAAACTCATTGTCTGTCTGTCTGTCTGTTTATCAAACTCATTGTCTGTCTGTCTGTATATCAAACTCATTGTCTTTCTGTCTGTCTGTTTATCAAACTCATTGTCTGTCTGTCTGTCTGTTTATCAAACTCATTGTCTGTCTGTCTGTCCTTCTGTCTGTCTGTTTATCAAACTCCTTGTCTGTCTTTCTGTCTGTCTGTCTGTCTATCAAGCTCATTGTCTGTCTGTCTGTCTGTCTTTCTATCAAACTCATTGTCTGTCTGTCTGTCTGTCTATCAAACTCATTGTCTGTCTGTCTGTCTGTCAAACTCATTGTCTGTCTGTCTGTCTGTTTATCAAACTCATTGTCTGTCTGTCTGTCTGTTTGTCTGTTTATCAAACTCATTGTCTGTCTGTCTGTCTGTCTGTTTATCAAACTCATTGTCTGTCTGTCTGTCTGTTTATCAAACTCATTGTCTGTCTGTCTGTTTATCAAACTCATGGTCTGTCTGTCTGTCTGTCTGTTTATCAAACTCATTATATGTCTGACTGTCTGTTTATCAAACTCATTGTCTGTCTGTCTGTCTGTTTATCAAACTCATTGTCTGTCTGTCTGTCTGTCTGCCAAACTCATTGTCTGTCTGTCTGTCTGTTTATCAAACTCATTGTCTGTCTGTCTGTCTGTCTGTTTATCAAACTCATTGTCTGTCTGTCTGTCTGTTTATCAAACTCATTGTCTGTCTGTCTGTCTGTCTGTCTGTTTATCAAACTCATTGTCTGTCTGTCTGTCTGTTTATCAAACTCATTGTCTGTCTTTCTGTCTGTCTGTCTGTCTATCAAGCTCATTGTCTGTCTGTCTGTCTGTCTGTCTATCAAACTCATTGTCTGTCTGTCTGTCTATCAAACTCATTGTCTGTCTGTCTGTCTGTTTATCAAACTCATTGTCTGTCTGTCTGTCTGTTTGTCTGTTTATCAAACTCATTGTCTGTCTGTCTGTCTGTTTATCAAACTCATTGTCTGTCTGTCTGTCTGTTTATCAAACTCATTGTCTGTCTGTCTGTTTATCAAACTCATTATATGTCTGACTGTCTGTTTATCAAACTCATTGTCTGTCTGTCTGTCTGTTTATCAAACTCATTGTCTGTCTGTCTGCCAAACTCATTGTCTGTCTGTCTGTCCGTTTATCAAACTCATTGTCTGTCTGTCTGTCTGTCTGTTTATCAAACTCATTGTCTGTCTGTCTGTCTGTTTATCAAACTCATTGTCTGTCTGTCTGTCTGTCTGTTTATCAAACTCATTGTCTGTCTGTCTGTCTGTCTGTCTGTTTATCAAACTCATTGTCCGTCTGTCTGTCTGTTTATCAAACTCATTGTCTGTCTGTCTGTCTGTTTATCAAACTCATTTTCTGTCTGTCTGTCTGTCTGTTTATCAAACTCATTGTCTGTCTGTCTGTCTGTCTGTTTATCAAACTCATTGTCTGTCTGTCTGTCTGTCTGTCTGTTTATCAAACTCATTG